>NW_027507903.1:244390792-245590792 GCF_037356315.1 Lithobates pipiens | reverse complement strand
ATACTCGGAGATACCCAGCCATAGACACCCCCCCCCCCTCCCGCCGCCCTCCGGTGCTTCTACCAACTCGCCAATACGATCAAAGCCAGAATCTTTTTTTTTTTTTTCAGGCTTCCCAGCTTAGAGGTGAGATGCGGGGTCTTATTGACCCCATATCTCACTGTAAAGAGGACCTGTCATGCCACATTCCTATTACAAGGGATATTTACATTCCTTGTAACAGGAATAAAAGTGATCAAAAAATGTATTTTTGGGGAAAAAAATGTCAAACTAAAATAAATAAAGTAAAATGAACAATAAAAAAAATATATTTTTTTTAAAGCGCCCCTGTCCCCATGTGCTCGCATGCAGAAGCGAATGCATATGTAAATCCCGCCCACATATGAAAATGGTGTTCAAATCACACATGTGAGGTATCGCTGCGAACGTTAGAGCGAGAGCAATAATACTAGCCACAGACCTCCTCTGTAACTCAAAACATATAACCAGTAAAAAAAATTTAAATCATCGCCTATGGGGATTTTTAAGTAGCGACGTTTGGCGCCATTCCACGAGCGTGTGAAATTTTGAAGAGTGACATGTTAGGTATCTATTTACTCAGCGTAACTTCATCTTTCACATTATGCAAAAATTGGGCTAACTTTACTGTGTTTTATTTTTTTTAAGCACAAAACTGTTTTTTTTTTTTCTAAAAAAAAGCATTTGAAAAATTGCTGCGCAAATACCGTGTGAGATAAAAAGTTGCAACGACCACCATTGTATTCTCCAGGGTGTTTTCTAAAAAAAACATATATAATGTTTTGGGATTCTATGTAATTTTCTAGCAAATAAATGATGATTTTTACATGTAAGAGAGAAATGTCAGAATTGTCCTGGGTGCTCCAGAACGCCTGATGGCGCTCCCTGCATGTTGGGCCTCTGTATGTGGCCACACTGTGTAAAAGTCTCGCACATGTGGTATTGCCATACTCTGGAGTAATAGCAGAATGTGTTTTGGGGTGTAATTTGTGGTATTCATATGCTGTGTGTGAGACATAAACTGATAATATGACAATTTTGTGAAAAAAAAAAAAGTAAAAAAAATCTTGATTTTGCAAAGAATTGTGGGAAAAAATTACAACTTCCAAAAACTCATCATGCCTCTTACTAAATACCTTGGAATGTCTTCTTTCAAAAAAGGGGTCATTTGGGGGGTATTTGTACTTTTCTGGCATGTTAGGGTCTCAAGAATTCAAATAGGCCGTCAGTACTTCATGTGTGATCAATTTTCAGATATTGGCACCATAGCTTGTGGACTCTATAACTTTCACAAAAACCAAATAATATCCACCAATTTGTACTTATTTTTACCAAAGATATGTAGTAGTATAAATTTTGGCCAAAATTTATGAGGAAAAAATTACTAATCTGCTAAGTTTTATAACAGAAACAAAGAAAATTTTATTTTTTTACAGAATTTTCTGTATTTTTTCTTTTATAGCACAAAAAATAAAAAACCGAGCGGTGATTAAATACCACCAAAAGAAAGCTCCATTTGTGTGAAAAAAGGACAACAATTTCATATAGGTCCAGTGTTGCATGACTGAGTAATTGTCATTTAAAATGTGAGAGCACCGAAAGCTGAAAATTGGTCTGGTTATTAAGGGTGTTTATGTGCCCAGTGGTCAAGTGGTTAAAGAATAAAATGTAAAATATGAAGTTAACCTGTACTCCATTTTAGGCCGCGTACACACGCGGGGACTGTTCGCCCAACTTTGTCCGTCAAACAGTTTCGGCAAACAGTCCGCTCAAAATTAGCATGGACGGACATGGCCACACACGACGAACGAACAGTTTGCTGAAACCGTGCGCGATGACGTGAACGGCACGTACGACGGGACGAAAAATACGACGTCCTATACACTGCATTATAACTTTCGGCGTGTAAATCCTTTCTGAGCATGCGCGGAACTTAGTTTGACGAACAAGGCTACACACGAGCGGACTGTTCACTGAAACAAGGTTTCAGCGGACAGTTTTTCGGAAATTCCGTAAAACCTTGTTCGTCAAACTGTCCGCTGAAACTGTCCGCTGAAAGCCCACACACGAGCGGACTGTCCGCCCAAACACTGTTCAGCGGACAAAGTTGGGCGAACAGTCCGCCCGTGTGTACGCGGCCTTAGAGTATTAAAAGCAAAAGTCCTGTTAAAGAACTGACACCACAAAATCCATATGATTGCCTTTTTTTATCCCTCGAACCCTCTTCTGATTTAGTTTTTCTTGGATATTGGGGCCTGACCTTCCTTGACTTCACATTTAAAGGACTACTTTTATATATAAAAAAAAAAGTTGACCTGAAATATTAAGTATATAAGAATTCCTTTTTTTCACAGGCATTTACTTAAACTAGCAAAAGGTGCATGTTCCAGAATGAGCGAAGTTGGAGATATTATCAGCAATGGAACAAAGTATAATACTAGTTATTTTTAAATACAAAGCTTTTGAACAGTGTTTGTAACCTCGTCTCTAGCTGGGAACAGCGTGTCTTTTTTTTCTGTATTATTAGAACCTTTTAAAACATTTCCATACAGTCAAGAGTTCAGAATATGTTTAAGTTTGTGTGCATGTTTCCCACATTTGTTAAAGCTAAAAAGCACATAATTTAAACACAAGTCTAAGGGCCAGTTCACACCACATGCAGTAAAGTGCATTTTTTTCTGCATCAAAAATGCATGGAAAGTAGGTTAAATGATTTCCAATTGCATAGTTCACACCAGTGCTTGCAGTTCCAGTGTGTTCCAGTTCCAGAAAAAAAGTAGAACATGCTGCATGTTTCCTGCACTAAACTGTACCGGAACGCCGTAAAAAGCATCAAAAGTGCACTGGAATGCACCTAAACGCACTTAAACACACCAAAAACACTGGAACACCTATGTCTTTATATAATGTTAAGGGCCAGTTTACACCATAGAAACTCTGGATACATTCCACAAGCTTTTCTGCATGCATATTTTTGACGTGTTATTGGTGCAGTCCAATGCATCCCCCCCCCCCTCCCTTTTTCTTAACCTCAAATAAGAACATGGAATACATGTAAGAAGCTGTGCTAAGTATTCAAATAATAAATTGTGTGAATAAGCAGCAAACCTCTTGTGAGATATAAGCATAATAATAAACATAAAAAACATATAGGTTGCGCTAAACAAACGTAAACATAAACAGCTGTGATGCAAGTAGTTAAATAAATAGTCCACAAATAATGTGATATATGGATCCTAGTATCACTCTACTTCATCCACCACCATAGCGATCCTTAAAACTCAGTGACTTCACCCATCAGCAGAATTGCTCACTTACCAACTATCTATCTATCTATGATGATTTCTCAAAAAAAAAAAAAGAAGTGCTCCACATAGTGTAAAATCCTTAAAACGTTCATGAAAAAGTAAAGGAATGCACTTACAACTATCACTGGTATATTGCGCCTTTTGTTTAATGTGTATGGGCACTACACAAACACAGCTGTCCTTCTAGAGCACGTGTGGGATTGGTGACGTCAGCATGTCGCTCTACCCAGGGTGTAGTGGCCGACACACTTTAATCTAAAGGCGCAATATACCATTATAGTTGCATTTCTTTACTCTTTAATAAAGGTTTTAAGGATTTTACAGCAATTCTGCTGATAGGTGAAGTCACTGAATTTTAAGGATCACTATGGTGGTGGATGATGTAGAGTGATACTAGGATCCATATATCACATTGCTTGTGGACTATGTTATTTATGTTTTTATTTTTTTTTAAATAAAGACTTGTGTGTACCAGTGCATTTTTGGTGCATTCCTGTGCATTACGGTGCATTTCCATGCTTTTTTGATGTGTTTTACAGTACAGTCCAGTGCAGGAAGAATGCAACATATTCTACTTTTTTCTTTTGGAACTGGAACGCATTGGTGTGAACTATGACATTGAAAATCATATAACCTACTTTCCATGCGTTTTTGGTGAAAAAAAACACACTTGACTGCATGTGGTGTGAACTGGCCCCAAGAAAAAAATAGGGGGACAATGTACTAGACTGCATAAAAAACGCACCAACACCCATCAAAAATGGACTGGAACGCATCAAAAACACGTCAAAAATGTACATGCAAAAAAAGCATCTGGAACGCATCCGGACTGCATTTCTATGGTGTGAACTGGCCCTCAATGATTGAATTTGACTTGCTATCAGCTTTTAAGTAAATGTATGCCTCAAAATAGTTGGATCTCTGCAAGTTAAAGGGGTACCATCATCCTGTTGATAGCAATTATGATATAGCCAGGGGTTACCCCCACTAGACCCCCAACATGGGGAGAATGGACTATCTCTGTACCCAAGAAAGTAACACAGATTATGTAATAAAAATGTTTTTACATTTTATTTAAACAAAAATTTAAAAAAAGAACACACATCCTTACACATAAAACAAACAATTATTGCAATAACATTTGTATTACATAGGTATTGCTAGTTACAAAGTTAGTCAGTTACATAGTTAGTCAGGTTGAAAAAAGACACAAGTCCATCTAGTTCAACCACAAAAAAAATTAAAATAACAATAATAATATCATACAATCCCATATACCCAATTCTATACCCACAGTTGATCCAGATGAAGGCAAAAAACCCCAGCAGAGCATGATCCAATTTGCTAAAGCAGGGGAAAAAATTCCTTCCTGATCCCCCGAGAGGCAATCGGATTTTCCCCGGATCAATTTTACCTATAAATGTTAGTACACAGTTATATTATGTACACTTAGGAAATAATCCAGGCCCTTCTTAAAGCAATCCACTGAGCTGGCCAGAACCACCTCTGCAGGGAGTCTATTCCACATTTTCACAGCTCTTACTGTGAAGAAACCTTTCCGTATTTGGAGATTAAATCTCTTTTCCTCTAGACGTAAAGAGTGCCCCCTTGTCCTCTTTTTTGACTGTAAAGTGAATAACTCGACACCAAGTTCACTATATGGACCCCTTATATATTTTTACATGTTGATCATATCCCCCCTTAATCTCCTCTTTAGTGATGGCCGAACGGTTCGCCCGGCGGTCGTTTCGCGGCGAATTTCGGCTGTTCACGGTCCGCCCGTTCGGCGGACTATTGGCGCCGTTCGCCCGGCGGACTTCCGTGTTTACTGTGTAAAAGAACTTTGACCTATGATGACACATCCCTCATGGGGTACAGGACAGCCAATTGAGACATTACAGCACATGGACACTTGGACATTCCCCCTAACTTATAAATACACCCGATCCGGCGGCCATTTTACATTCTTTCTTCTGTCACTATAGGGAGAGGTTGCTGTGTGGAGCAGGGAGAGATTACAGTGACCCAAATCGCTAGCTATTTGGTACACAAAAGTTCTTTTCAGGACTGGTATAGGTGTTAGGTGTAGTTCAGGATAGGCAGTGCTGTGCTAGTGATTGTTGCAGCAGCCTGAGTGTCTTTTGTCAGTTTAGAGAAAGGGACAGGACGGTGTGTGCTGCAGGGACAGCCAGTTTAGTCATTAGCTGTTACTATCAGGTCCACAAAAGTGCTATTTCAATTATTGTTCCAGTAGCCTCTGTTTTGTCAGTTTATATAGAGACAGGCAGGAAGCAGTGTGTGAGGCAGTGAGGGCCAGTTTAATCAGTAGCTGTTACTATTAGTTCCACAAAGGATCTTTTCAGGACTGGTATCAGTGGTATGGTAATAGGCTTGTACACGTATAATATTCTTTCTTCCAAATATAGAAAAAAATATTATACTTGACTGCTGCCCTTCTGCTGCAGTCTGCTAATCATTCACAACCCACTTGTTCCACAAAGCTTCTTATAAGGACTGGTAACTTGGTCTGTCTAGGGTGCTACAGTAGATAGGGTTGAGTGAGGTACAGTCTGCCGTTCTATAAGGACTGGTATAGGTCCACAATACATAGGGTTGAGGTGCACTACTGCTGACCGCTGCCCTATACTGCAGAAGTCCTTCATCGGTATAGGGACTGACGTACAGTCTGCTAATCACTCACACACAACCTACTTGGTCCACAAAAGTCCTTATAAGGACTGGTAAGGTATAGGGTGCTACAGTACATAGGGTTGAGTGAGGTACAGCCTGCTACTCTATTAGAACTGGTATAGGTCCACAATACATAGGGTTGAGGTGCACTACTGCTGACCGCTGCCCTATACTGCAGCAGTCCTTCATCGGTATAGGGACTGACGTACAGTCTGCTAATCACTCACACACAACCTACTTGGTCCACAAAAGTCCTTATAAGGACTGGTAAGGTATAGGGTACTACAGTACATAGGGTTGAGTGAGGTACAGTCTGCCATTCTATAAGGACTGGTATCGGTCCACAATAAATAGGGTTGAGGTGCACTACTGCTGACCGCTGCCCTATACTGCAGCAGTCCTTTATCGGTATAGGGACTGACATACAGTCTGCTAATCACTCACACACAACCTACTTGGTCCAGAAAGGTCCTTATAAGGACTGGTAAGGTATAGGGTACTACAGTACATAGGGTTGAGTGAGGTACAGTCTGCCATTCTATAAGGACTGGTATCGGTCCACAATACATAGGGTTGAGGTGCACTACTGCTGACCGCTGCCCTATACTGCAGAAGTCCTTCATCGGTATAGGGACTGATGTACAGTCTGCTAATCACTCACACACAACCTACTTGGTCCACAAAAGTCCTTATAAGGACTGGTAAGGTATAGGGTGCTACAGTACATAGGGTTGAGTGAGGTACAGCCTGCTACTCTATAAGGACTGGTATAGGTCCACAATACATAGGGTTGAGGTGCACTACTGCTGACCGCTGCCCTATACTGCAGCAGTCCTTCATCGGTATAGGGACTGACGTACAGTCTGCTAATCACTCACACACAACCTACTTGGTCCACAAAAGTCCTTATAAGGACTGGTAAGGTATAGGGTGCTACAGTACATAGGGTTGAGTGAGGTACAGCCTGCTACTCTATAAGGACTGGTATAGGTCCACAATACATAGGGTTGAGGTGCACTACTGCTGACCGCTGCCCTATACTGCAGCAGTCCTTCATCGGTATAGGGACTGATGTACAGTCTGCTAATCACTCACACACAACCTACTTGGTCCACAAAAGTCCTTATAAGGACTGGTAAGGTATAGGGTACTACAGTACATAGGGTTGAGTGAGGAACAGTCTGCCATTCTATAAGGACTGGTATCGGTCCACAATAAATAGGGTTGAGGTGCACTACTGCTGACCGCTGCCCTATACTGCAGCAGTCCTTCATCGGTATAGGGACTGACGTACAGTCTGCTAATCACTCACACACAACCTACTTGGTCCACAAAGGTCCTTATAAGGACTGGTAAGGTATAGGGTACTACAGTACATAGGGTTGAGTGAGGTACAGTCTGCCATTCTATAAGAACTGGTATCGGTCCACAGTACATAGGGTTGAGGTGCACTACTGCTGACCGCTGCCCTATACTGCAGCAGTCCTTCATCGGTATAGGGACTGACGTACAGTCTGCTAATCACTCACACACAACCTACTTGGTCCACAAAGGTCCTTATAAGGACTGGTAAGGTATAGGGTACTACAGTACATAGGGTTGAGTGAGGTACAGTCTGCCATTCTATAAGGACTGGTATCGGTCCACAATACATAGGGTTGAGGTGCACTACTGCTGACCGCTGCCCTATACTGCAGCAGTCCTTCATCGGTATAGGGATTTATGTACAGTCTGCTAATAACTCACACACAACCTACTTGATCCACAAAAGTCCTTATAAGGACTGGTAAGGTATAGGGTGTTACAGTACATATTGTTGAGTGAGGTACAGTCTGCTACTCTATAAGGACTGGTATAGGTCCACAATACATAGGGTTGAGGTGCACTACTGCTGACTGCTGCCCTATACTGCAGCAGTCCTTCATCGGTATAGGGACTGACGTACAGTCTGCTAATCACTCACACACAACCTACTTGGTCCACAAAAGTCCTTATAAGGACTGGTAAAGCATAGGGTACTACAGTACATAGGGTTGAGTGAGGTACAGTCTGCCATTCTATAAGGACTGGTATCGGTCCACAATAAATAGGGTTGAGGTGCACTACTGCTGACCGCTGCCCTATACTGCAGCAGTACTTCATCGGTATAGGGACGGACGTACAGTCTGCTAATCACTCACACACAACCTACTTGGTCCACAAAGGTCCTTATAAGGACTGGTAAGGTATAGGGTACTACAGTACATAGGGTTGAGTGAGGTACAGTCTGCCATTCTATAAGGACTGGTATCGGTCCACAATACATAGGGTTGAGGTGCACTACTGCTGACCGCTGCCCTATACTGCAGCAGTCCTTCATCTCTATAGGGACTGAGAGTTTTGTCACAGGGTCATTTAAAAAATGACAGGCAGAGGAAGAGGCAGGCCCTTCCGCAGGGGTGGTAGGGGTAGGGCAGGAGCAACAGGCTTGAGCCAAAGTGGGAAGTTGCAGAAGGTGCGTTCAATTACTTTAAAGGACGCACCAGACTTGGTTGAGTGGCTCGCTCAGCCTTACTCTTCTGCACCCTCCTCATCCTCTCGATCTGCACCCTCTTCTTCACTCTCTGCTATGTGCACCCCCAAAGACACTACCACCAACAACACCACTACCACCACCACCACCACCACATACCTTCCGCTTGAGTCACAGGAATTATTTTCCGATCCATATCAAGACATTTCTGATGCGCAGCCACTCTTGGTATTGGATCAGGAAGAGGAGGCAGCAACAACCGCTACTCAGCAGTCTGACGACAGTACCCAGATCAGCCCAAGGAGGAGGTTGGTCCCCGGTGTTGCTGCCTACTCCGAGATCTCTACTTATAGCGGTGGGGAAGGTGACGTTGCTGATGGCGTGGGGAGTTCAGAGGGAGATATGGACCAGCAGACAGGGAGGAGAAGCAGGAATAACTTACATTGCACAGGAGGGACAAAGCAGACTGCAAATGTATCAGGAGCGAGTCATCGACCATGTACGGTCACATCTGGCGCTCCCAGGACACCGGCACATGGCTTCGCAGTCAACGCATTAGTCGCGGTAAGCCCAACACTCACCTTGGGACGACTGCCTTAAGAAGGCACATGAGCAGCCATCACGAGCCGAGTGGGAGCACCGGAACACACAAAGCCACACTGCAGGCTCTCACCGTCCAGCCTCGTCTTCTACTTCTCCTTCTCCTCTCTCCTCACAATTGTCCTCCACTCCACCTTCCATCACGCCAAGCTCACGTTTTTCTGCAAAAAGGCAGGCTTCCGTGGGCCTAATGTTCAAGCGTACAAAAATGATGACGCCGGATAACCCTCTTGCCCAACGGTTGACGGCTGGCTTGTCAGAACTCATAGCCCGCCAACTACTGCCATATAAACTGGTGGACTCGGAGGCCTTTCGCAAATTTGTGGCCATTGGAACACCACAATGGAAGGTCCCAGGAAGGAAGTATTTCTCAGAGACGGGCATCCCAGAGCTATATGGCCATGTTCAGCGGCAAGTGAATGTATCTCTGGCACACAGTGTTGGTGCCAAGATACATCTGACCACAGACACGTGGTCTAGCAAACACGGGCAGGAAAGGTATATCACTTTTACTGCCCACTGGGTGAACCTTCTGACGGCCGTCAAGTATGTAACCCGTGGCACCCGTGTAGATTTGGTTTTACCGCCACGGATCGCATGCAGGCCTGACTCTTCTTCTCCTCCTCCTCCTACTCCATCCTCCTCCCTCTCCTCCTCGACTGACTCCTCCTTTTCCGCTGCTAGCGTCTCTTCCGCTGCGCTGCCCAAGCTCCCCAGAACCTATTCGACATGCCAGGTGAGACGTTGCCATGCCGTGCTGCGTCTGTTGTGCCTGGAAGCCAAGAGCCACACTGGCCCGGCACTCCTTTCAGCTTTGCGTTCACAGGCAGATCAGTGGCTAACACCGCTCAATTTGACAGTTGGTAAAGTGTTGACAACGGTGCCAATCTGCTTAGCGCATTGAAACAGGGCAAAATCACGCACGTGCCATGCATGGCACACGTCTTAAACTTGGTCGTGCAGCGATTCCTTGTCAAATACCCTGGGGGCCAGGACATCTTGCGGCAGGCAAGGAAAATCTCGGCCCATTTCAGAAGATCTTACACGGCCATGGTTCGCCTTGCTGACATTCAGCGGCGACACAATCTGCCGGTCAGACGTCTTATTTGCGATTGCCCGACGCGATGGAACTCAACCTTCTATATGCTTGATAGGCTGCTCCGGCAGAAACGTGCAGTTAACGTCTACCTGTATGAACTCTGCGGCAGAACCGGTTCTGGGGAGCTGTTTTTTTTTTCACCGCGCCAGTGGTTGCTCATGCGCGACGCATGCAGACTTCTGCGCCCATTTGAGGAGATCACCAAACTGGTCAGTCGCAGCCATGGCGCCATCAGTGACATGGTACCTTATGCCTTCTTTATGGAGCATGCATTGCGTCGTGTCATTAATCAAGCTGTGGAGGAGCAGGAGTGGGAAGATGAGGAAGTCACAATGCTGGATGAATTCCCAGGGGGGCTACTCTATCTGAGACAAGTCAACAACAGGAGTCTGAAGAGGAGTCAGAGGAGGATGGTGCCGGGGCGGATGAGGAGGAGCAAGAAGAGCATGCTTTAAACCTTTCTGGGATCCCTGTTGTGCGTGGATGGGGAGAGGAGAATGAAGAGGACGACATTATCCTGGATGATGAGCAGGAGCCAGGCCACCACACCGCTTCCACTTTAGTGCAAATGGGGGCCTTCATGCTCCAGTGTTTTAATAGGGACCCCCGTATAAAAAGCATAAGGGTCAAGGACCAGTACTGGGTGGCAATGTACTTAGACCCCCGGTACAAACACAAAATGGCGTAAATGTTACCGCCGTCACAGAGGGCTGTCAGAATGCAGCACTTCCAGGCCTTGCTTCGAGAAATGCTGCATTCTGCAATTCCCACTCCCAGAGAAGGAGTTGCGGGTACCAATCCAACAGCGCCTGCAAGAAGAGGCCGGTTTGAAGATGTGTTGGTGACTTCAGATATGAGGTCATTCTTTGAGCCGACTCATCGACAGGTGTCATCCGGATCCAGCATCAGGGAACGCCTACACCGTCAGGTGTCCGACTACATCGGGTTAACGGCCGATGTGGACGCTCTGAGGAGTGAGGAACCCCTGGACTACTGGGTGGGCAGGCTTGACCTCTGGCCAGAGCTTGCCCAATTTGCAATCGAACTGTTGGCTTGCCCCTCATCCAGTGTCCTGTCCAAAAGGACGTTCAGCGCAGCAGGGGGGATCGTGACCGATAAGCGTACTCGCCTAGCTCACGACAGTGTTAACTACCTCACATTTCTAAAAATGAATGAGGCATGGATCTCGGAGGAATTCAACACATGTGACCAGTAGACCATGTATATGTCTATAAACAATTTTTTTAATCGAGCACAGAGACCTTCTTTCTTCATTTGGCTCACTTCTTTGTCCAAAAAAAGCACACCGTACTATATGCCCGTACCCTCCTCTTTGAAGAGGTTGAGCGGTGTCATATTTCTACTGGGGCTGCTTATTATGAGGGGCTGCCACCATCCCTGTGCTGTGTTGACATCCTCCTGGGGCTGTACCTCTGCTGTGCATATTATGAGGGGCTCCCACCATCCCTGTGCTGTGCTGACTTCCTCCTGGGGCTGTACCTCTGCTGTGCATATTTTGAGGTGCTCCCACCATCCCTGTGCTATGCTCATTATGAGGGGCTCCCACCATCCCTGTGCTGTGCTGACTTACTCCTGGGGCTGCTTATTATGAGGGGCTCCCACCATCCCTGTGCTATGCTGACATCCTCCTGGGGCTGCTTATTATGAGGGGCTCCCACCATCCCTGTGCTATGCTGACATCCTCCTGGGGCTGCTTATTATGAGGGGCTCCCACCATCCCTGTGCTATGCTCATTATGAGGGGCTCCCACCATCCCTGTGCTATGCTGACTTCCTCCTGGGGCTGCTTACGGTGCAGGTGTCAGTGCTGTATATCACGGTGCTGATGTCAGTGCTCTCTGTCACGGTGCTGCTGTCAGTGCTGTATATCACGGTGCTGGTGTGAGTGCTTTATGTCACGCTGCTGATGTCAGTGCTCTCTATCACGGTGCTGGTGTCAGATCACTCTATCACGGTGCAGGTGTCATTGCTGTATGTCACGCTGCTGATGTCAGTGCTCTCTATCATGGTGCTGCTGTCAGTGCTGTATATCACGGTGCTGGTGTTAGTGCTTTATGTCACGCTGCTGATGTCAGTGCTCTCTATCACGGTGCTGTTGTCAGATCACTCTATCACGGTGCAGGTGTCATTGCTGTATGTCACGCTGCTGATGTCAGCGCTCTCTATCACGGTGCTGCTGTCAGATGACTCTATCACGGTGCAGGTGTCATTGCTGTATGTCACGCTGCTGGTGATCATCTCCTGCACCCTCTTCTTTGCCTACCCTGGTCCCTGACCTTCCCTCTCCTCCATTGCCTTCATGCGCGCCACAGTCCTGAATTGTCACAACAATTTCCCATATAAAAAAAGAATGCTTGTAGTTGTCGATCCCAGATTCACCTCATACATGTGTTATGTCATTGGCCATGTGGTGGGACTATGTTTGCACAGCTATTAATTATTTTGTGTCTGCAAATTTGACCTGTAGGTTTGCGAAGTTCGCCTCCCATTGAAGTCAATGGGGCCCGCCGCGAACGTTCCGGTTCGCGAACTATCGGCCGCGTTCGCGGAACGTCCCGTCGGAAGTTCGTCCATCACTACTCCTCTTATCAAGAGTGAATAAATTCAGTTCCTCTAATCTTTCCTCATAGCTGAGCTCCTCCGTGCCTCTTATGAGTTTGGTTGCCCTTCTCTGCACTTTCTCCAGATCCCCGATATCCTTTTTGAGAACTGGTGCCCAAAACTGAACTGCTCATCTATTCTAGATGAGGTCTTACTAATGATTTGAACAGGGGCAAAATGATATCTCTCTCTCTGGAGTCCATGCCTCTCTTAATACAGGAAAGGACTTTGCTCGCTTTGGAAACCGCAGCTTTGCATTGCATGCTATTATTTAGCTTATGATCTACCAAAACCCCCAGATCCTTCTCCACTATGGATTCCCTCAGTTGTACTCTCCCTAAAATCTATGATGCATGCATATTCTTAGCCCCCAAGTACATAACTTTACATTTCTCAACACTAAACCTCATCTGCCACATAGTCGCCCAATTAGACAGAGCATTGAGGTCGGCTTGCAAACTGGAGACATCCTGTAAGGACGTTATTCCACTGCATAGCTTGGAGTCATCTGCAAAGACAGAAATGTTACTTTTGATCCCAGACCCTATATAATTTATAAAGATATTAAAAAGTAAGGGTTCCAGCACTGAACCTTGGGGTACACCACTGATAACCTTAGACCATTCAGAGTAAGAATCATTAACCACTACTCTCTGAATTCTGTCTTTTAGCCAGTTTTCTATCCATTTACAAACTGATATTTCCAAACCTGTAGACTTTACCTTACACATGAGCCATGTGTGCGGAACTGTATCGAACGCTTTTGCAAAATTCAAGTATACCATGTCCACCGCCACCCCTCTGTCCAAGGTTTTACTTACCTCTTCATAAAAAGAAATCAGGTTTGTCTGACAACTTCTGTCTTTCATGAATCCATGCTGTCTGTTGCTTAAAATATTTTTTTCCTGCAAGAACTCGTCTATGTGGTCATTTATTAAAGTGGTTGTAAACCATTATGCGATGCATAGTAGTCCATTATGCTTTACCTTTGCAGGGAATGAAAGAGGAAGTAAACTCATCAGGGTTTACTTCCTCTTTAATCTCTCCAGTATCTTCCCAACTATAGACGTTAAACTAACAGGTTTATAGTTACTTGGTAAAGATTTTGTTGCCTTTTTAAATATAGGCACCACATTGGCCCTGCGCCAATCCAGTGGTACGATTCCTGTCATTAATGAGTCCCTAAAAATTAGATACAATGGCTTTGAAATTACAGAGCTCAATTCTTTTTGTATCCGTGGGTGGATGCCATCAGGTCCAGGTACTTTTTCCACCTTTATTCAGTCCAAATATTTCTGGACCATATCACTTTTGAGCCATTGTGGATTTGGGCTGTGTCACTACCACCCCCAGTATGGACATGAGCTCCCCCATGCTCCTTTGTATACACAGAGCTGAAGAAAGTATTTAATAAGTTAGCCTTCTCTTTGTCCCCAGTCACCCACTCCAGATTATTTTTTAACCACCTCAATACAGTGTCCTGACCAGACCAATTTTCAGCTTTCAGCGCTCTCACAGTTTGAATGACAATTAGTCAGTCATCCAATACTGTACCCATATGAAACTTGCGTCCTTTTTTCTACACAAATAGAGCTTTCTTTTAGTGGTATTTAATCACTAGTGGGTTTTTTTTTTTCATGCTATAAATAAAATAATACGTAAATTTTGTGGAAAAGGCCTTCAGTACATCAGGTGTATCTCATTTCTTGAGACACTAACAAGTCAGGAAAGTACAAATACCCCCCAAATGACCCCTTTTTACAAAGTAGACATTCCAAGGTATTAAGTAAGTAGCATGGTGAGTTTTTTTAAGTTGTCATTTTTTCCCACAATTCTTAGCAAATTGAAGATTTTTTTTTTTATTATTTTTTTTTTTTACAAAATTGTCATATTATCAGGTTATTTCTCACACACAGCATATGCATACAACAAATTACACCCCAAAATACATTCTGCTTCTCTTCCCGAGTATGGTGATACCACATGTGTGAGACTTTTACACAGCCTGGCCACATACAGAGCACCAACATTGATGCAGTACCTTCAGACGTTCTACGAGCAAAAATGACGCATCTCATTTCTCAACCACCTATTACACTTTTGAAGGCCCTGGAGTACCAGGACAATGGAATTTCCCATAAAATTACCCCATTTTGGAAAGCAAACACCCCAACGTATAATCTGTGAGGCATAATGAGTCTTTTGAATGGTTAATTTTTTTTCCAGAAGTTTTTGGAATATGTGCAAAAAAAATTTAAAACGCATTTTTTTTTACACAAAGTTGTCAATTTATAAGATATTTCTAACACATAGCATATATATAGCAAAAATTACACCCCAAAATACATTCTGCTACTCTTCCCGAGTATGGCAATACCACATGTGTAGGACTTTTACACAGCCTGGCCACATAGAGAGGCCGAACATTGAAGTAGTACGTTCAGGCGTTCTAGGAGCATAAATGACACATCTCATTTCATTCCTACCCATCACACTTTTGAAGGTCCTGGACCACCAGAACAGTGAAATTACCCACAAAATGACCCCATTTTGGAAAGCAAACACCCCAACGTATATTCTATGAGACATGGGCAGCAAATAGGTACTCAGGTACTCTGATGGGCTGGAGATAGGTACTCTGGTACTCTGATGGCCTGGTGACAGGTACTCGGGTAGCCAGATCGGGTAGTCAGCCAGTCCAAAGTTCATAAACCAGATCGGGTAATCAGCCAGTCCAAACGTCAGGAATCCACGGAGAGCAACTGCAAGCAGGATGGAAGCCAGGAGGGATGTTAGCAAGCCAGTCTTGAAACAACAGCAGGAGATGGTTCCTAGTGATGTGACAAAACGTGAAGGCAAATGAGAAATGAGCTGGAAGACTTTATATAGGCAGGCCAGAGGAGCATCATCGGGAACAGCTGGTAACTGAAGAGAGAGAAGAGAGCTGACAATTAGCCAACAGCTGAGCGGCCAGCCCAGAGGAGGAAGGGCTAAGCCAGCCCTGACAGTACCCCCCCCCCCAATGACCCCTCTCCCTCGGAGGGCCCGGGCTTGAGGGGAAACCGTCGATGGAACTCGCGGAGGAGGACACGGGCATGTACGTCAGAGGATGAAACCCAGGAGCATTCCTCCGGACCGTACCCTTTCCAATGCACGAGGTACTGTATGCGCCCAGGGAACCTACGAGAGTCCACAATGGATTGTACCTCATATTCCTTATGGTTCTCAACCTGAATAGGGTGAGGACGTGGCACCGAAGTGGTAAATCGGTTACAGACCAACGGTTTCAATAAGGAGACATGAAACACATTTGAGATGCGCATACTAGGAGGAAGTTCCAACACGTAAGCTACTGGGTTAATCCTGCGAAGGATACGGAAAGGCCCAATAAACCAAGGTGCAAACTTCAGTGAGGGAACATGAAGCCGGAGGTTGTGAGATGACAGCCAGACCCTGTCCTCAACCTGGTAGGAAGGCGGTGACAGGCGTCTGCGGTCAGCATGGAGTCTGTACCTATCATTAGCATGACGCAAAGCCTCCTGGCAACATGGAAGGTTGGAAACCATAATTTGCCATAAATGGAGACAATCGGGAGGCAGAATTCAAGGCACTGTTGTGAGAAAACTCTGCCCAAGGTAATAGGTCAGATCAGTTGTTATGATGGCCAGAAATATAGCAACGTAGGAATTACTCCAAGGACTGATTGGCTCGTTCTGCGGCCCCATTAGACTGCCGGTGATACGCAGAAGAGAACGTAAGCTGGATTCCCAACTGTGCACAAAAGACTTGCCAGAATCGGGAGACAAACTGACTGCCCCTATCCGAGAAAATCACCTTGGGTAGCCCATGTAAGCGAAAGATCTCCCAAGCAAAAATGGAAGCCAGTTCCTTAAAGGTGGGCAACTTCTTAAGCGGAATACAATGACACATCTTTGAGAACCGGTCAACCACCATAAGGATAACAGTGTTGCCTTGGGAGCTGGGCAATTCCACAATGAAATCCATAGACAGGTGAGTCCAGGGCCTCTCTCCATTGGGTATGGGTTGTAGGAAGCCCACTGGAAGGTGTCATGGAGTCTTACTCTGAGCACACACGGGACAGGCAGCTACCAAAGCAGTAACATCAGCCCATAGACTAGGCCACCAGAATTGTTGGGAGATGGCCCAAATAAGTTGATTCTTCCCAGGATGGCCAGCTGCCTTGGGAGAATGATAAGTCTGGAGCACTGCAGTATGGAGACTCTCTGGGACAAAGCAGCAGTCACAAGGTTTATCAGGAGGAGTATGGACCTGAGCAGCAAGAATTTTGTCACCCAAAGGAGAAGTAAGACTGGTGCGAACCGTAGCTAAGATACGATCAAGAGGAATCATAAAAACCAGAACCGACTCCGACTTGCAAGTGGAGGAAAATTGTCATGACAAGGCATCAGCCCTTACATTCTTAGTACCGGATAAGAATGAGACAATGTAATTAAAGCTTGACAAGAAAAGAGCTCATCGTGCCCTTCTGGGAGAGAGTCGTTTAGCCTCAGACAAGAACGTAAGATTCTTATGGTCAGTAAGAATAAGAACAGGCACAGTGGTACCTTCAAGGAGATGTCTCCATTCTTTCAGGGCTAAAATGATCACCAACAGCTCTCTGTCACCAATCTCATAATTGCACTCAGCAGGTGATAATTTCTTGGAAAAGTAGCCACACGGATGCATAGCACTCTCAGAGTTAGGACGTTGAGATAGAAGGGCGCCAACTCCAGTCTCAGAAGCATCAACTTCTAGGATAAAAGGCAACGTAGGATCAGATTGTGCCAACACAGGAGCAGAAACTAAGGCAGCCCTGAGAGTCTCAAAGGCCTTAATGGACTCCGGAGACCAACTCTGTGGGTTACCGTTCTTTCTGGTCATATCAGTCAGAGGCTTGACCAGAAACGATAAGTTACGAATAAACTTCCGACAGTAATTGGCAAAGCCCAGGAAACGCTGCAGAGGACGTAAACCCACAGGTCGAGGCCACTGTCGGACTGCCGAAAGTTTCTCTGGGTCCATTGAAAAACCAGCAGTGGAAATGACATAGCCCAGGAATGTAACCTATTCACGATGGAACTCGCACTTCTCCAGTTTACAATAGAGATTGTTCTCTCTTAGTTTCTGAAGTACACGACAGACATCTGTGTGGTGGCTCTCCAGGGACTTGGAAAATATGAATATATCATCGAGATAGACCACCACACACAACTGCAACAAATTTTTGAGGACATTGTTAATACATTCCTGGAAAACTGCTGGGGCATTACAAAGGCCAAAAGGCATTACCAGGTATTCATAATACCTCGAAGCAGCAGATGACGGAGAGCCGTGTCTCCTCGTACTGCTAGACCTAAGTGCAGCGTTTGATACAGTAGATCACAATACTCTACTCGTCCGCCTCACAGAAGTAGCCGGAGTCCAAGACATAGATCTCCAATGGTTCGCGTCCTTCCTAGGAAATCGGTCACAGACAGTGAAACTAGGAAAATTCCTCTCCGAAACTCGGGCAGTCACCTGCGGAGTCCCTCAAGGCTCTCCGTTGTCACCCGTTCTCTTCAACATTTACATTCGCCCACTCCTTCAAATCATCAGATGCTCAGATCTCTGCTTCCACTCTTACGCTGACGACACGCAACTTTATTTCCGGATCAATGGAAAAAAAGATCACCAACAACAACTTGAAAACTGCCTCAAATCAATAGAGGACTGGATGACCACCAACTCCCTCCAGCTGAACCAATCAAAGACAGAGCTTCTTATCTTACACCCAAATCATAAGCCCGCAACCAAAACCTCCTGGTCTCCACCAACCGTCTTTGGGCAGACTATCTCCCCAAAGACCAAAGCGAAGAGTCTTGGGGTTATTTTAGACGCACAATTGTCAATGGATGCGCAAATAGGATCTGTAGTCAGTCGATCTCACCATCTGCTGCGCATGCTTCGCAGACTCATCCCTTTTATCCCAAAGAATGACAAAGCAGTGGTAGTTGGAACAATCATTAATTCACGACTGGACTACGCAAACTCGCTTTACATAGGATTACCACAATATCAACTTGCGCGATTACAACTGATCCAAAACACGGCGGCAAGGCTGATAACAGCAAAAAAACCCTGGGAATCAATTTCTCCTTCACTGAGGAGCTTACATTGGCTAACCGTAAAAAATCGGATCACGTTCAAGACCCTTTACCTCACCCACAAATGCGTGCATAGAGAAGCTCCGCAATACCTAATGGAGAAAATAAATCATTACACACCAAACCGCAGTCTTCGATCAGCCAACAAAAACCTCCTCCTCGTGCCCAAAGCCCGGTATAAATCCAAGGGTGATCGGAGATTCGCTGTCCAAGGGCCTCGGCTATGGAATGCTCTACCAATCAACATCCGCCTGGAAGAAAATCACCTGGCTTTTAGGAAAAAACTCAAGACCTTCCTCTTTTAGCAGATGATCAAAGCTCGCCACAGCGCCTAGAGGCGATTCAGTTCGCATTGTGCGCTATACAAGTATTTCATTCATTCATTCATAATGGCCAGTTCTGGTATTAAACGCAGTTTTCCACTAATCACCCTCCTTAATGCGCACAAGATTGTATGCCCCTCTCAGGTCAAGCTTCGTGAAAACCGTTGCTCCCTTAAAGCGGTCAAATAACTCAGTAATCAATGGAATCGGGTAGGCATTCTTAATCGTGACACGATTGAGACCCCTATAATCTATACAAGGTCTCAGTTCACCGCTCTTCTTTTTCACAAAGAAGAAACCAGCACCAGCAGGAGACGAGGATTTGCGGATGAAACCTCGAGAAAGTGCGTCAGCAACCTACTCCTCCATGGCCTTATCCTCCAAGACCGACAAAGGGTAAACCCGGCCACGAGGAGGTATGGCACCAGGTTGAAGGTCAATTGCACAATCATAAGGGCGGTGTGGAGGCAAACTACCGGCTTGACCTTAATCAAAGACATCGCCAAAATCACGGTACTCATCCGGCAGGGAGGGGAGTGAAGCGGTGCACAGGACCTTGGATACCTTCAGGAAGCATGTCCCACTGCATTGTGGTGACCAGGAGAGAACCTCAGCACGGAGCCAATCAAAAGAGGGGTTGTGCCTCTGTAACCAAGGATAACCAATAACCAGTGGAAATCTTTGTGAGGAAATAACTTGGAATTGGATTATCTCATGGTGAAGAGCCCCTACGGCCATGGACAACAGAACCGTCTCATGAGTCACATGGGCACGCTGTAAAGGTCTCCCGTCAAGAGCCTCAATGGCAAGTGGAGTGTCACGCCGCTGCAGTGGAGTCGAGTGCTGCGAAACAAATGCAGCATCAATGAACAGGCCTGCAGCCCCAGAGTCGATTAGAGCCTGTATCTCGATGGACGACTCAGCCCAAGAAAGAGTGACCAAAACCAGGGGCTTATCCTTCTGGATAACTGGGGACGAAACAACGCCACCTAAGGTCTGTCCATGACCGGACCTCAAGGTTCGGGCGTTCCCTGGACGGGTAGGACAAGACTTCAAAAAGTGACCTGCCTGACCACAATAAAGGCACAATCTCTCCCTCCTCCTAAAGGCTCTCTCATGCGCAGAGAGACGCGTGAAGCCCAGGTGCATGGGTTAATCTTCACTGACCAACTCGGTACCAGGAGGCATGGGAGGTGAGGGAGGCATGGGTGGGACTACAAAGCTCGGAGGCAAACATACAGGAGGCTTCCGCAAGCGCTCCTTAAGAGAAAGTCTTTCTCTGAGTCTGGAGTCAATGAGGATGGCAAACGAGATCAAGCTCTCCAGCTCAGTGGGTATATCTCGGGCTGCTATCTCATCATTGATGTAATCTGAGAGACCATGAGAAAAAGCAGCCACGAGGGCCTCATTGTTCCAAGCAACCTCTGCTGCCAGAGTACGGAATTCAATGGCGTAGTCGGCAACAGTTCTCGTACTCTGTTTGATGGACATGAGGCACTTGGCAACAGAAGCGGATCGTGCGGGAACGTCAAAAACCCTTTTAAAGGAGGCCACAAACTGAGGGTAACTCAAGACAACAGGTTTTTGCGTCTCCCATAGAGGGTTATCCCAGGCCAAGGCTCTCTCAGAAAGCAAAGATATTACGAAACCTACTTTGCTTCCGTCCGTGGGAAACGCCTGGGGCAGCATTTCGAAGTATATCTCAACCTGATTAAGAAACCCTCTGCATTGAACTGGATCGCCCCCAAATCACTGGGGAAGTGGAGCAGAACCAGACATACCTCTTATAGAGGTAATACTCCAGGTGAGCCATGCGATTCAGGAGCGTTTTAATGCTAAGGCAAACTGATCCATGTGGTGATCTTGCTCAGCCAATCTGGAAAAAATATTGCCAACAAGTGGATTGACTGTATCTTCTGAATTCATAGCCTTCACGTACTGTCAGGAACCATGAAACAGACAGAGACAAAAGTACAATCTAATCACACTTGTTTATTAATAAAAATAAAAAGATAAATAGGAAAAAGCGTAGTCAAGCAAGCCAGAGTCCAGTAGCCAGATCGGGTAGTCAGCCAGTCTAAAGTCCATAAACCAGATCGGGTAATCAGCCAGTTCAGACGTCAGGGATCCACGGAGAGCAACTGCAAGCAGGATGGAAGCCAGGAGGGATGTTAGCAAGCCAGTCTTGAAACAACAGCAGGAGATGGTTCCTAGTGATGTGATCAAACGTGAAGGCAAAGGAGAAATGAGCTGGAAGATTTTATATAGGCAGGCCAGAGGAGCATCATCGGGAACAGCTGGTAACTGAAGAGAGAGAAGAGAGCTGACAATTAGCCAACAGCTGAGCGGCCAGCCCAGAGGAGGAAGGGCTAAGCCAGCCCTGACACATATTCTGTTATATTCTTTGTAACATTTAAATGACACTGTTCCTTCATTTTTATATTTTTTAAAAGCTCTTTTCTTATAATTTATAGCTTTTTTTTAACTTTGGCCGTTAGTTGTAACCACTAAACATGTTGAGGATTGGTTGTACATCAAGAATTATTACATCCTGTGTCCTCAGGATCCACCTGGGGATACTACACCACCAGCAATACCTGCATAATACAAATGTTATAGCAAGCATTGTTTGTTTTATGTGTAAGGATGTGTGTCCTTTTTTAAATTGTTGTATAATTGTTGTATTTTTTTTTTTTTTACCTACTGTCACCAGTCAGTATACAGTGTCTTAAAAAGTATTCATACCCCTCGAATTTTCCACATTTTGTCATGTTACAACCAAAAACTTAAATGTATTTTATTGGGATTTTATGTGATAAACCAACACATAATTGTGAAGTAGAAGGAAAATGATAAATGGTTTTCAAAAATGTTAACAAATAAATATGTGAAAAGTGTGGCATGCGAGTGACATTTTTCCCATTATTCTTTGCAAAATAGCTCAAGCTCTGTCAGAATGGATGGAGAGCATCTGTGAACAGCAATTTTCAAGTCTTGTCAGATTCTCAATTGTATTTAGGTCTGGACTTTGACTGGGCCATTCTAACACATGAATACACTTTGATCTAAACCATTCCATTGTAGCTCTGGCTGTATGTTTAGGGTTGTTTACCTGCTGGAAGATGAACCTCCACCCCAGTCTCAAGTCTTTTGCAGACTCTAACAGGTCTTATTTTAAGATTTCCCTGTATTCGGCTCCATTCATCTTCCCATCAACTCTGACCAGCTTCCCTGTCCCTGCTGAAAAAAAGGATCCCCACAACATGATGCTGCCACCACCATGTTTCACAATGGGGATGGTGTGCTCAGGGTGATGTGCAGTGTTAGTTTTCCGCTACCCATAGTGTTTTGCTTGTAGGCCAAAAAGATTTTGCTCTCATCTGACCAGAGTACCTTCTTCCACATGTTTGCTGTGGCTTCTCACAAACTGTATGGCTTCTCGCAAACTGCAAACAGGACTTCTTATGACTTTCTTCCATCAATGGCTTTCTTCTTGTCCCTCTTCCATAAAGGCCAGATTGGTGGAGTGCACAACTAATAGTTGTCCTGTGACTAGGGATGAGCTTCGAGTTCGAGACAAACTCATGTTCGACTCGAACATTGCCTGTTCGCCTGTTTGGTGAACAGTGAACAATTTGGGGTGTTCGCGGCAAATTTGAAAAGCCACGGAACACCCTGTACAAGTCTATGGGAGAAATCTAAAGTGCTAATTTTAAAGGCTAATATGCAAGTTATTGTCCTAAAAAGTTGTTTGGGGACCTGGGTCCTGCCCCAGGGGACATGTATCAATGCAAAAAAAGTTTTAAAAACGTAAGTTTTTTCGGGAGCAGTGATTTTAATAATGCTTAAAGTGAAACAATAAAAGTGTAATATTCCTTTAAATTTCGTACCTGGGGGGTGTCTATAGTATGCCTGTAAAGGGGTGCATGTTTCCTGTGCTTAGAACTGTCCCTGCACAAAGTGTCATTTCTGCAGGAAAAAAAGTCATTTAAAATCACTCGTGGCTATAATGAATTGTCAGCTCCCAGTAAAAATTTCACTTTTATTGTTTCACTTTAAGCATTATTAAAATCACTGCTCCCAAAAAAACTTACGTTTTTAAAACTTTTTTTTGCATTGATACATGTCCCCTGGGGCAGGACCCAGGTCCCCAAACACTTTTTAGGACAATAACTTGCATATTAGCCTATAAAATTAGCACTTTAGTTTTTGAATGTTTGAGTCCCATAGACTTTAACCACTTAACAACCGGCCCATAGCCGAATGATGGCTACAGGGCGGTTGTTTAACTCTGGGAGGCCGTCATATGACGTTCTCCCAGAATTCCGCTCTCGCGCGTCCCTGGGGTGCGCACTCGAGAGCATCCGTGACCACTCGAGAGCATCCGGATCACGATAAACGGCCGCTCATCGCGGCCGTTTACCACGTGATCGCTCCGTCAAATGACGGAGCGATCACTTGTAAACAAACCGGCGTCATAACGTTCCTCCCTCCCCCTCTCTGTACCGATTGGTACAGCGGAGGGGGAAGAGATCGTGTCAGCAGCGCTGTGGGCTGCATCTGCAGTGCCCACATCACTGCTCACCGAAAATTAACCACATCATACCCTGCCATTACTCTGCAATACTCTGCTGCAATACTCTGCAATACTCTGCTGCAATACTCTGCTCTGCTGCAATACTCTGCTGCAATACTGTGCAATACTCTACTGCAATACTCTGCAATGCTCTGCAACACCCGCCAATACCCTGCAACACTCTGCAATACCCTGCAACACCCGCCAATACCCTGCAACACTCTGCAATGCTCTGCAACACCCGCCAATACCCTGCAACACTCTGCAATGGTCTGCAACACTCTGCAATGCTCTGCAACACCCACCAATACCCTGCAACACTCTGCAATGCTCTGCAACACCCGCCAATACCCTGCAACACTCTGCAACACCCGCCAATACCCTGCAATACCCTGCAACACCCTGCAATACCCTGCAACAACCTGCAACACCCTGCAATACTCTGCAATGCTCTGCAACACCCGCCAATACCCTGCAACACTCTGCAATACCCTGCAACACCCGCCAATACCCTGCAACACTCTGCAATGCTCTGCAACACCCTCCAATACCCTGCAACACTCTGCAATGGTCTGCAACACTCTGCAATGCTCTGCAACACCCATCAATACCCTACAACACTCTGCAATGCTCTGCAACACCCGCCAATACCCTGCAACACTCTGCAACACCCGCCAATACCCTGCAATACCCTGCAACACCCTGCAATACCCTGCAACAACCTGCAACACTCTGCAACACTCTGCAATGCTCTGCAACACCCGCCAATACCCTGCAACACTCTGCAATGCTCTGCAACACCCGCCAATACCCTGCAACACTCTGCAATGCTCTGCAACACCCCCCAATACCCTGCAATGCTCTGCAACGCAATACTCTGCAATGCCATACTCTGAGATACCCAGTCATACTCGGAGATACCCAGCCATACTCGGAGATACCCAGCCATACTCGGAGATACCCAGCCATACCCAGCCATAGTCGGTGATACCTTGCAATACCCAGCCATAGACATTCCCCCCCTCCCGCCGCCCTCCGGTGCTTCTACCAACTCGCCAATACGATCAAAGCCAGAATCTTTTTTTTTTTCAGGCTTCCCAGCTTAGAAGTGAGATGCGGGGTCTTATTGACCCCATATCTCACTGTAAAGAGGACCTGTCATGCCATATTCCTATTACAAGGGATGTTTACATTCCTTGTAATAGGAATAAAAGTGATCAAAAAATAAATTTTTGGGGAAAAAAATGTCAAACTAAAATAAATAAAGTAAAATGAACAATAAAAAATATTTTTTTTTTAAAGCGCCCCTGTCCCCATGTGCTCGCATGCAGAAGCGAACGCGTACGTAAGTCCCGCCCACATATGAAAACGATGTTCAAACCACACATGTGAGGTATTGCTGTGAACGTTAGAGCAAGAGCAATAATTCTAGCCCTAGACCTCCTCTGTAACTCAAAACATATAACCAGTAAAAAAAATGTAAATCATCTCCTATGGGGATTTTTAAGTAGTGACGTTTGGCGCCATTCCATGAGCGTGTGCAATTTTGAAGAGTGACATGTTAGGTATCTATTTACTCAGCGTAACTTCATCTTTCACATCCTGTAAAAATTGGGCTAACTTTACTGTGTTTTTTTTTTTTAAGCACAAAACTGTTTTTTTTCCAAAAAAAAAGCATTCGAAAAATTGCTGCGCAAATACCGTGTGAGATAAAAAGTTGCGACGACCACCATTGTATTCTCCAGGGTGTTTGCTAAAAAAAACATATATAATGTTTTGGGATTCTATGTAATTTTCTAGCAAATGAATGTAGATTTTTACATGTAGGAGAGATATGTCAGAATTGTCCTGGGTGCTCCAGAACGCCTGATGGCGCTCCCTGCATGTTGGGCCTCTGTATGTGGCCACACTGTGTAAAAGTCTCACACATGTGGTATCGCCGTACTCAGGAGTAATAGCAGAATGTGTTTTGGGGTGTAATTTGTGGTATGCATATGCTGTGTGTGAGAAATAAACTGATAATATGACAATTTTGTGAAAAAAAAAAAATCTTGATTTTGCAAAGAATTGTGGGAAAAAATTACAACTTCAAAAAACTCATCATGCCTCTTACTAAATACCTTGGAATGTCTTCTTTCCAAAAAGGGGTCATTTGGGGGGTATTTGTACTTTTCTGGCATGTTAGGGTCTCAAGAATTCAAATAGGCCGTCAGTACTTCAGGTGTGATCAATTTTCAGATATTGGCACCATAGCTTGTGGACTCTATAACTTTCACAAAGACCAAATGATATCCACCAATTTGTACTTATTTTTACCAAAGATATGTAGTAGTATAAATTTTGGCCAAAATTTATGAAAAAAAATTACTAATCTGCTAAATTTTATAACAGAAACAAAGAAAAATTCTTTTTTTTTTTTACAGAATTTTCTGTATTTTTTCTTTTATAGCACAAAAAATAAAAAACCGAGCGGTGATTAAATACCACCAAAAGAAAGCTCTATTTGTGTGAAAAAAAGGACAAAAATTTCATATAGGTCCAGTGTTGCATGACTGAGTAATTGTCATTCAAAATGTGAGAGCACCGAAAGCTGAAAATCGGTCTGGTTATTAAGGGTGTTTAAGTGCCCAGTGGTCAAGTGGTTAATAGGGTTCTAAAGTTCACACAAAGTTTAGATCTGTTTGCAGGTTCTGGTGCGAACCGGGAGGGGGGGGGGGGGGGTGTTTGGCTCATCCTTACCTCTGACAGATTGTCTCACCTGATCTGTGGATCTCTGCAGATCCTCCAGAGTTTCCATGGGCCTCTTGGCTGCTTCTCTGATTAATGCTCTCCTTGCGCATTCTGTCAGTTTAGGTGGATGGCCATGTCTTGGTAGATTTGTAGTTGTGCCATGCTCTTTTCATTTTTGGATGACGGATTGAACAGTGTTCCATGAGATGTTCAAAGAATGGGATTTTTTTTTATAGCCTAACCCTGCTTAAACTTCTCCACAACTTTACCCCTGACCTGTCTGGTGTGTTCCTTGGCCTTCACGATGCTGTTTGTTCACTAAGGTTCTCTAACAAACCTCCAAGGGCTTCACAGAACAGCTGTATTTATACTAAGATTAAATTAAACACAGGTGGACTGTTTACTAATTAGGTGACCTCTGAAGGCAATTGGTTCTGCTAGATTTTAGTTAGGGGTATCAGAGTAAAGGGGGTTGAATACAAATGCATACCACACTTTTTACATATTTATTTGTAAAAATATTTTGAAAACCATTTATCATTTTCCTTCCACTTCACAATTATGTGCCACTTTGTGTTGGTCTATAACATAAAATCCCAATAAAATACATTTCCTGACAGACTCCATGGCAGTCTACGTGTAGGTTAACCCCAGGGCCCAGCCATGGGCGGGTGCGTGGCCTCAGGCCTCTGTGTTCAGTGGTGAAGACGGCCGGCGTATGCCCAGGAGTGAAGGATCGACTGGGCAAGGTCTCAAGCTTCCAAATTCCATGGCAGTGGTTTTTGTGTACATGTCTGTTTTTTGTCATTGTCCCCCCTCACGCCGTAACTGGTCCTGTTTTCTTTTTTTTTGTTCTTTTTTCCCCTTATGGCATCTGCAACATTATTGCATTCCAACAATAATCCAGGGTCCTGTTTGTTCAGGGCTTGAATAGCCAGATGGCATAGCAGATCCTGATCCCTCCTTAAGTCTTCACCTCAAACTTGCAACAGCCCACAGTAGCGCCTGGGTATCCCACAGGGATGAACTCTGATAGACTCAGCGGCAACATCTCCATTTATCTTCTGAGCCATGCCCTGGCACAAGGCCCACACACCTTCTTCAATCACGTAGACCCAATCCTTCAACTCTTCTTCTTTCCTACGCATCTCGATTTCCTGCACCAGGTCAGTACTTCAAACTGAACTTGAACCCAGCCAAGGCTGCCAGCCATCTGTGCCCTATAGCATCTAATTTGGCGGATGCCAAGAGGTATGTTAAGGGATTATTATCCTTCTTTACAACAACCTTAGCTTCATACAAATAGTCCTTCAATTTGTCTACCCCTGTCCACTTCAGGGCCAGGAACTCCAACTTGTAGACAGGGTAATTCCTCTCAGATGGTGTAAGGCTACGACTCACATAAGCCATGGCTCTGATACCACCATTCTGTTCTTGATTGAGAACTCCTCCCAGTTCCCCTTGACTGGCATCCACATGAAGTTCATAAGGCTTGCCAGGATCAGCAGCCAAGACCGGTACTTCCGTGAGGCTCTTCCTTAATTGCCAAAATGATCTTTCACATTGAGGAATCCATTGATTCTGGACTGACTCTCCTTTCCTGCGAGCACCAGACTTCTTCATCCAGGCTCCATCCTCTCCTTCTCCCGTGGCCACTTATAACAGCTCATTAAGGGGCGGAGCAATCTTGGCGAAGTTAGCCACAAATTACTGATAATAAGAACAGAACCCCAAGAACGATCTTAGTTCAGTCACAGTCCTTGGCCTGGGCCAGGTGGTAACAGCCTCCAACTTCTGCGGATCCCTGGCAACTCCTCCTGCGGAGACAACATGACCCAGATACGTGACAGAGGTTCTGTAAAACTGATATTTCTCCAAAGACAACTTCATGGAGGCATGAGACAACCTTCTCTAGTCAAGCTTCATGTTCTTCTAATGTTCTTCCAATGTTCTTCCAAACACAATGATGTCATATAGAAACACCTCCACTAGATTCATGTCTCCTACCTTTCTCTCCATCAGTTGCTGGAAGGTCGCAGGGGCCCTTGATAATCCTTAATTCATTTAGCTGAACTCATAAAATCCCAAAGGGCAAATTAATACAGTTTTTTCTCAGACTTCTGGAATGCGTGGGCATCTGATAGTACCCACTCTTCAAATCGAGTACACTGAACCATTTAGCCCCAGTAAGACACTGAAGGGCATCTTCAATGAATCCCTGAACAGGGATGTGTGCCGGTTTAGAGTCCGGTAGTCAATGCACATGCACAGTGATCCATTCTTCCGCACCACCACAATAGGGGATGAATATGGGCTCCCGGGTTCATGATTGACCCCTGACCTCTTCAGCTCCACCAACTGCTGAAGGTGTTCCAGGTCACTAAGCGGTGTTGTCCTAGCTAATTCTAATAAAGGCTTACCCTCCTGTAACTGGATTTGATTTTGAGTGCACTTAGCACATCCCACATCAAAATCATCATCCTTTGAAAATATCTTCTCCCATCTCATTAATTGGGACTTCATTATTTGCTGCCATGCAGGGGTAAAACTTCAGCACAACCCTGGAACTCCTTCCGCTTCTGCTGACCATCCTCTTGACCTTTGATCTCTTCAGAAAACTCAGGGGTGGCTGCACTTACTTGCCCCACCAACATGTGTGCCCCCAATGTGATTGGATGATCTGTAACATTCCGAAGACTAATTGTCACTTTTTTCCAGTTTGAGACAGATCCCTGGTGGGGACCAATTCAGGAACCATCTTTAATCTAACAGCTCTTACTTGTTCATCAGTTTCTAACACAACAAAGGGTCCTGGTTTTTCCCAGGTCAGTTTGACTTTAGCTTTCACACCAGCAACCTCTCCTGGCTACGACACTCTTTTCTTGGCTTATAACTTCCACAAGCCTCCCACCCCCTTAACAGGGGCATTCTTCTCTATTGCCACACGCTGACAGGCCTTCAGTAAGTGATGGTGGATCTTGTTTGGAATGGAACATCTTCTCCCAATGCCGATGACAACAATCTCCTTACCAGGTCAGTATTCGTCTCAATTAATATTGAATTCCATCCAGCCTCGGGTAGCCTGGGGCACACGACTGCCAAAGTGTCCACGGCCACCAATTTTCTGCCAGCTGCTGGCCTGAAGGATATTTGAATAGGGATGTACCCATCATATGGGCACTTGGCAGTTCCAATTCCCCAGATCTCCAGTTCCTCAAGCTTGCATAGAGAAAGGTGACTGAGGTACTTGTCATAGAAGTCCCAATATAAAAGCGTGACTTGGGCCCCAGTGTCTAACAAGGCCCTTGTGTAAATGCCCTCCATTTGTATGGACAACATCGGGGATGGTCCCACTGATTTCTCTGGAAAGCTCTCTAAGTTATTTCTGGTAGAGTTGGGTTTGCAATCCCTCTTAGATGTATTCTGAGAGGACCTAACAGTAGCCCTAGGTGGTGACACTAGGTTGTTTTTAGTAGAGTTATGTTTTCAATCTCTCTTAGGTGTATTCTGAGAGGACCTAACAGTGGCACTGAGTGGTGACAAAGCATTGACACTCTGTGTCCGGGTCCCTAAACCCGGAGATGGGTTACTTGGCTGCGAGAGTGATGAGGGTGTTGCTGCCAAACTCTTATTCTGAGGCCTTCTTCTGACCCTCCTCCTTCTTGCAGTTTTGGAGCCCTGTTTCAGAGAATTTAACTTCCGTGGGACTACAAGTACCACCAGCTAAACTGTGTGGGGGTTGTTTAACAGCAGGTCCTTAACTATAACAAGGGCTATGCCCGCTTACCACTCCAAGTTTCAGATGGATTAGATAACAGTGCAGATGATGAGAAGACTCCAGTCGGAACTCTCTCTCTGTGTCTTTGTTCTGTAAAATGGCGACCGGGGCACCATGCTGCAGCTCCCTGGAATCAGAATTGCAGATGCCTCTGGAAGAACCAGAACACCCGCCTGTCCACTGCACTGAAGAAGTCATGCTGTCTGCCGAGATTCCTCTGGGTATACCCAGTCTGGCTCCCCACTGTGTAGGCCACAAATCGTCAGAAAACTCACACCTGTCACACAGACCTCCTTCTGGCAGAGTAAAAACTTTGTCCAGAGAGGCTGATCTAGGCCATGCCAGCCCTTTTTATATCCTCTCTCAGCAGTCTGTTCTGTGCACTCAGCATTCTGTTCCTTGTAGTTCAGATCAATCCTGCTAGCAGTGTCACTTCAGTATTCTGAACAACATGTTCCATGATGCTTTTCTCTGAATCCTCACAAAGGAAGAGAAGAAATTCACACATAGAGTCCAGAATACACTATAGGGAGCCAACCCCACATTAACAACACAACTTATAAGCATAATAGCTGACCATGGCTACAGTTTTAACATGACAAAATGTGGAAAATTTCAATAGATGTGAATACTTTTTCAAGGCATACCATAGTTACCAAAGAAATGTAGTTGACTACATTTTGGTCTAAACTAATGAAGAAAGATTATTTGTTTGTTAAATTTTGTAACAGAATCTAAAACAAATTAGAATTTTTTTCTAAATTTTCTGTATTTCTTTCTTTATATAGCAAAAAACAAAAAAAACAAAAACAAAACAGTGGTAACTAACTATTGCTAACAGAAAGCTCTATTTGTGTGCAAAAAAAAAATTTAATTTAATTTGGATACAGTGTTGCATGACCGAGCAATTGCCAGTTAAAGTAGCGCAGTGCTTAATAGCAAAATATTTCCTTGTCGTGAAGGGAGTAAAACTTTCCGAAGGTCAAGTGGTTTAACGTACCTTTTTATTACATGCACCTGCATTGCCTAAATAAAATGCATCATTTAAAAATATTGCAATGTCTGTCTTGTAGCTATAAATGTTTCAGTAGTCTACAAAATGACTTGATGTCTTATTGTGGTATGCGTTTGATATTGCTGTTTCCTGTCTACAAGTGACACCTTTTAACATGTGGCTTTTGCTGCTGGGGCATGCAATATAATTACTGTAACTGGCTTTTTACCAGCAGCTTCCAGTAAAGTCTTGTCTGTAAGGTTTTTTTTTTTTAAATGGTAAGTATTTTGATCAACTTAGAAATAACTGAGATCATGTTTACTATTTGGTGTAAAGTGTCGCAGAGTTACTATTTATTTTAATAATATATACTGACAACTCCTAAATGTAGCAATGAATCCACTGACTCCTTTGCCATTTCCTAGCGCTTATCAACCGCATGCTTTACATACATAAGCAGACCTTTCATCTGACATAGCACAAGATAAGATATTCACCAAACGGATTGAAAACCAGAGCATTATTCTGCATAGACACATGCTTTAGGAACATTTTCATCAGGTTTTTTTTTTTTTTTTTTTTTTTTTTGAGGACAGATTTTAGATCTTAGACATATTTCACTGTCAGATATTTGCACAGTAAATGATAATAATATTCACATAGAAAATAAATATTAAATATGTGGTAACGCTGTCCAAGTTAATTCAATAATGTACCAGATATATCCATAAACATAAATAATTAAAGAAACCACATTTCATAGCATAAGTGCTAATGCAAACAATAAACAAACAATAAACCAGATAATTAGTACATGATTATAATGTGCAAAAATACAAATAAAAAGTCCTTATAATTGTGTTTAGGTAGTGATTATTCTTATAGATTGTGCAAACAAAAGTTTTTAGTCAATAAAGTTCTTCAAAAATACAACACACAGTGCTCTTCCACTTCACAAACTGTGCTCCATTCACCAGGTGAAGCGCATGCTCATCTTCATTTCAGACCCACAAAGCTTGTTTGGCTGCACTTCACCTATGGATCATAGGAGTGCAATTTGTTTTGCACTCCTGTGACCCGCTTCTAGCAGAGAGCAGGCTGAAGTCCGCTCTCTGCTGATGTCACAGAAGTCTGTCCAGGCACCGCGTCATCTCAACAATGGAAATCTGGATTCGCCAGGTGCCTGGACTGACACCCTGCTCAGCCTCTCAGCGCTGAGAGTCTGAGCCGGCCGCTCCTGCCCCCTCCACAGCCCAGCGCTCCAGTGAGTGAGGAAGAAGCAGAGCGGAGAGGTGTTGATTGAGTCAGCAGCTTTCTGCTTGGGGAACTGTCAGAACCAATCGATTGCGGTGTTCAAACACTCGGTTCTCAGTATAGAGGCGCCGGGGGACAGATACAGCATCATATCGATGCTACATTCACCTAGGTATGTATAAATCAGGAAAAACAAACCAACCCATACTTTTTTAAGAATGATCTTGTTTTCCTTCCAAAGAAGCTTCATTCTCCAAACAGTTTACAAGCAACTCACAGGTAACATATAAGAAAAGCAGCCTCCAATAGTGCAGTACCCGGATCAATCAACTTAACAAAACCGCACAAAACCCAGCTTCAAAGGTTCACATTTTTTAAATAAAACATCAGCATGTAATAAAATACAGCATGTATCTAACGTAATCCAATAGACAAGATCGCCGCCAGGCTCAACCTCTACGCATTATTCCACCTACGCACGTGGCTTAATCTGGAGGAAAGTCGAAGCTCGGTTATGAAGCACTTTATTGATTAAAGACTTTCGTTCCTTTGCACGATCTATAAGAAGAATAACTACCTGAACACAATTATAAGAGGACTTTTAGTTTTACCATGTTTTTATTGAAAATTAAAAAAAAAATTGAATTATAAGTAATCGAATAAAATAATTTTGATTTCCTGCTAATAGTAAGATAGGTACATGAAAATGAAACAGGTCTATTTAATGCAAACAATGTTGAAAAAATATAATATAACCAAACAAACATTGTGTATTAATGAATCCACAACAATGCAGTGACGTTAGTCATGGTGCCAGCACATCCGAACACCCCAATGGGAACAAACTGTATCCAGGTATGGTTCTTTCATATTATCAAGAAATATACTTGAATTTAAAAATTTCTGAAGGTTGTTTCATGTTAAGTCAAGGTTAAAGTGGAGTTAAGGGTAAAGTTAAACAAGCTAGTACTGTATGTTTATAAAAAGGTGACACGGTTTATTTGACCAGCTAGAAGGAGATTCTAGGTTAAGAGATTCCGAGTAGTGAATTCAGCATGCCCATGTATTAGTGAATTGGTAGGATTGTCCTTTGCTATGTGTATCAGCTCTTCCATTTCTGCTGTTTGACAAACATAGAGCGTCCAATCCACTAGTGATGGGGGAGTAGATGAGCCCCATTTCAGCAGAATACATATTTTAGCTGCATTTACAAAATGTAGGGACAGGGATTTGTGATACGTAGAGCATGGGAGAGAGGAGTGGTGTAAAAGATATCACGCAGGTATAAAATCTAGAGCAAATGTGGGCATTTTTATATGATTTCATGTATCTATATCCAAAAGGGATGAACTTTCGAACAAGGACTCCTAGATGTGTATTAGAGACCCACATTCGACACCACATCTCCAGCAGAGAGGTGATAATGATGTGAGGGAAAATTTGCTTAGTCAAACAAGTGTAAGGTACCAGTCAGTTTGCCAGTAACACCCTGGATATTGCTCACCCCTTGGTAGAGAGACAGTCTATCTACCTTCTTTTTTGTCTTTAGTATCAGACCAGAAGCTTCAAATGCATTACCCAACCATTACTAGAGACTGAACAACACACAAGAGCATCTGTTATGAAGAATGGCAGTTCTTAATCTAAATTATTATTCACCTTGTGTTAGCTTCAGGACTGAGACCCAGAGGACTTGATTAGAGACCTGTGGCCAGGGCTGCTGTCAGAAATCACAGGGCCCCATACAACCTAACTGACTCCCCCCCCCAAAAAAAATCTAAATGATATTTTTGCTAAAAATACACTAAAATCATTATTGGCAGACACAAACACAACATAACTTACAAACTACCTGCTAAATCTAACCCTGTGGGCTTGTTCCTGAGCCATGCTGTGTGCATCCATAGACCCACGCAATGCAACTCGGCCACACCGCTATTTACACAGAAGTAAATGGCGTTAAACTGGCAGTAATGCACAAAACTATATGGAGTTAAACTGGCAGTAATGCACACAGAAATATATGGCGTTAAACTGGCAGTAACGCATGCAAAACTATATGGCGTTAAACTGTCAGTAACACACACAGAACTATATGACATTAAACAGGCAGTAACACATGCAAAACAATATGGCGTTAAACAGGAAGTAACACACACAATATGATATGGCATTAAACTGCCAGTAACGCACACACAAGTAAATGGGGTTAAACTGGCAGTAACGCACACAGAACTATATGGCGTTAAACTGGCAGTGATACACACAAAACAATATTGCGTTAAACTGGTAGTAATGCATGCAAAACGATATGGCGCGAAACTGGCAGTAACACACGCAAAACTATATGGTGTTAAGCTGGATGTAACGCACGCAAAACTATATGGCGTTAAACTGGCAGTAAAAACTGAGTCAGGTTGTTCTGGGAGGTCACAACAAGTTTATCTAGGGAAAAATACAGGTAAATGTTTTTGTTTTATTAGTGGGTATTAGATTAACTCTAAGCCCTTGTACACACGGCTGGACATTCCGATGGAAAATGTCCGATCGGACAGTGTTGTCGGATAATCCGACCGTGTGTGGGCTCCATCAGACTGTTTCCATTGGAATATCCGACCGACAAAGTTTTAGAGCTGGGCTGTAAAATTTTCCGACAACACGAGCCAATCGGACTTTGTCCGATCGTTTGTAGAAAATTCCGATCGGACAAAGTGTCACGCATGCTCAGATCAAATTCCTAAACCAAAGATATTGGCTACTAGCCTGAATGTTGTCCCGTCATAACGAAATAACGTCATCACGTTCTGAACGATCGGATTTTCCGACAACTTTGTCCGACCGTGTGTATGCAACACCAGTTTCGGACAAAATCCGATGGATTTGGTTATTGGAATGTCCGACCGTGTGTACAAGGGCTAAAAAGGAGGGAGGATACAACACATATTTTGGTTTGCTTAATATCCCATAATTTTAGTTGAAAAAGTTATTTGGAAGTACCATTATAACCGGTCAACGTAATGGGGAGGAAGTAACTTGGCGGGAAAAAATTTGTTTTTTCTTATTTGTTTCTTTGGTGCTCACTAAGGTCGAGCTGAACACCCCCCTGTTCGGTTCGCAATAGAACCTGCGAACAGACCTAAACTTCGTGTGAACTTTAGAACCCTATTAAAGTCTATGGGACTCGAACGTTCACAATCTAAAGTGCTAATTTTAAAGGCTAATATGCAAGTTACTGTCCTAAAAAGTGTTTGGGGACCCGGGTCCTGCCTCAGGGGACATGGATCAATGCAAAAAAAAGTTTTAAAAACGGCCGATTTTCAGGAGCAGAAAAAATACAGCAAACGTGAGGGTAAGACTGCACTAATTTTTGCATCATTTTGGTTAGCTAACAATTACAGACTGTTATTGTTGCAAAGCATATGTCTCAAGGATAATCTAGAAATAGCCAAAAGTAATATCAGTACTCTAAGCCCTTGTACACACGATCGGACATTCCAACAACCAAATCCGTCAGATCTTGTCCGACGGATTTTGTTCGACGGATTTTACATAGTTACATAGTTACATAGTTAGTCAGGTTGAAAAAAGACAAGTCCATCCAGTTCAACCTTAAAAACAAATAAATAAAATAAAAAAACCCTGTGGGCTTGTTCCTGAGCCATGCTGTGTGCATCCATAGACCCACGCAATGTTAACCATCGCAATGTTAACCATCATCCATAGACCCACGCAATTTTTGCATACACACAGTCGGACAAAGTTGTCAGAAAATCCGATCATACTTAACGTGATGACGTTATTTAGTTAGGACGGGACTACTTTCAGGCTAGTAGCCAATAGCTTTGGTCTAGGAATTTGATCTGAGCATGCGTGGCACTTTGTCCGATCGGAATTCTCTACACATGATCGGACAAAGTCCGATCGGAGCATGTTGACGGAGAATTTTATAGCCCAGCTGGAAAACTTGGTCCGTCGGATACTCCGACCGAAACAGTCCGATGGAGCCCACACACTTTATCCGACAATACGGTCCTATCGGACATTGTCCATCGGAATGTCCGACCGTGTGTACAAGGGCTAAGAGTTTCTATGACAAATATAAATGCTAGCTACCAGCAGCCAACAATAGACAACCAAAACAAGCAGGGAGAGGTTGATCAGCTAATATGGGGGCTGAAGGCTGCAGACAGTAAATGTGAACAATTGTCTGCATCTTCCAGCCCAGGGCAGCGTGTGCAATCTACACATACCATAGATTGTAATGCAACCAGTTTGAGTATTTCTAGAGGCAACAGGAAATTATCTCCATCTGGAGTAGGTGTTATTTTCAACAACTCAGTGAAAGGTAAGAGCCATTTTGAAAGTGCCCCTAGATCTCTTATGAAGACAGCAGAAATTGTTAATCGGGTTGTAGCCATTGAATATTCTCAGCCTAAAACCACACCAGTTGTTAAGAGACACTTTAATGCTTTACAAAAGATAAAGTGCTACACCTGTGGGTTATTCGGACATATTTCTCAGTTTTGTTTGTCTTCTGGTGAAAAGATATCTAAACAGAAGCAATATCCAACAAAGAGGTTTGACGTGGATGTGTACTCACCACGCTGGGGTGAACGGCCTAGGAGTAATAAATATGATAATACAAAATCATACATCCCTTCCTCAACTAGTAAGGCTGAGAATGAGGCTTTACAGTATGAGATTAGGTAAATGAAACAGGCACGTGATGAGTTTGTGAAAGAATTCCAATTCTTTAAAAGAAAAGTTATTGAATATTTGCTTTGGAAAAATGGAGGGAGTAACTTGTCCTTTGGGAACCAAATCAGTGCACTAAAACTGGGGATGAAATACAAGATATAAGTTATGTTTTGGAGGTCTATGGCATTTTAGTTTCACTATATCAAGGCTGGAATGTCATTGACCATCTACCAATGTACACGTAAGAATGATGTATTGTTTGCTTTAAATAAAAAAGAAAAGGGGGACAGAGTAATAACGGTTTTCTTTTAAATATAATAAACGGTTAACAGTGTTCTGTGCCCTGCTTGGCTGAAGTGTTCACTGCTTCAGCCAATCAGGGCTTGGAATGCACTGTTGGATGACCCGAACTTATGCTCAGACTGAACCGTTCGCCCATCCCTAATTGTAATGCACATGTGCTATGCACAAATGAAACCTATCGAATACATCCATTAAAGTAGCAAGTCTAAGCCCTTGTACACACGGTCGGAGATTCCGACAACCAAATCCGTCGGATTAAAATCCGACGGATCTTGTCCGAAACTGTTGCATACACACGGTCGGACAAAGTTGTCAGAAAATCCGATCATACTTAACGTGATGACGTTATTTCGTTAGGACGGGACTACTTTCAGGCTAGTAGCCAATAGCTTTGATGTAGGAATTTGATCTGAGCATGCGTGGCACTTTGTCCGATCGGAATTCTCTACACATGATCGGAGTATGTGCGCTTGGAGCATTTTGCAAGTTGGAAAATTTGGTCCGACGGATATTCCGACGGAAACAGTCCGATGCAGACCACACACAGTCGGAATATCCATCAAAACGCTCCGATCGGACACATTCCGTCGGAATCTCCGATCGTGTGTACTATGATGGGCTATGAAATTTAAAGTGGTTCTGAAATCAGAAAGTTTTTTGTCTTAATGCATTCTATACATTAAGATAAAAAAAACTTCTGTGTGCAGCAGCCCATCTCAGCCCCCTATTACTTAGCTGCGCCCACCTTGATCCAGCGATGTGCACGGACTCTCTCTCATCACTGTGAATCAAAGTCAGTGAGCCAATGAGGAGAGAGAGGGGGTGGGGCCTTGCCTATGTGTCTGAATGGACACACAGAGCAGAGGCTCGGCTCAGGTGCCCCAATAGCAAGCTGATTGCTGTGAGAGAGGGGCCAGGAGCGCCGGTGAGGGACCCGAGAAAATGAGGATCTGGGCTGCTCTGTGCAAAACCATTGTACAGGGCAGGTAAGTATAACATGCTGGCTACAAGAGCGAGTTTACTGGGTAGTGATAAATGGGGAGTACTTGGAATGGCCAGTGGGGTGGGTAGTGGGGCCCCCCAGGGTTCTGTGCTGGGACCAATCCTATTTAATTTGTTCACAAACGACCTGGAGGATGGAGTAAACAGTTCAATCCCTGTATTTACAGATGATACAAAGCTAAGCAGGGCAATAACTTCTATGCTGGATGTGGAAACCTTGCAAAAAGATCTGAACAAATTAATGGGGTGGGCAACTACATGGCAAATGACAAAAAAAGCAAGTGGGCTAGCAAGCAAGCAACAAGGGGGTGGGCCTTTTTGTGAAGCACCTGGTTTGCAATGAGGTAGATTGGTGGATTGATAAATTGTTTAATAAATCATACACAATAGGTAACATCCATATTGCTGATGTAAATTTAAAGAGCAGTTGAACATGGTAATGACACTGGTAATTTTACATACATGATAAAATTAAAAAGCCCACCAATTGCATATAGAGGTATACAGTAGCTTCAAGGTCTTGCCTGCATGACCTATGGGCTCAATATTCCTGTGTGATTGATGAATTATAAACTTTTGAAAGGTAACATAAAATTGAAGTATGGCATCTAGTAGCTCAACGCATTTTGTGGCTACGTGCCACTCGTCAGGAGCATGGGTGCGGTGCATCTGTAATTTAAAGATCAAAAAATTGTCTATCATATATCAACATGAAAGCAGATGAGGTAGAAATAACCCTCCCCCAATACATGTGTACCCACTGGAGCTCATATGCTGGTGAAAAGAGCTGAGAGCAGTGAGCCATCCGGGGACATGATGAGCGGTATCTAAGGTGGGCTGCCCAGCAACAGCAGCCAACACAGGCACAATCCGGGGTGGACCCGAGACAGCAGGGCACTCTGGGGAAGTGGGTGATGGAAATACGCAGCCTTACCAGGCCATGATTTAATTTAAAGTCCCAAAAACCCGCCCTTGCTTTATAATACATGGCAAATGAGGATTAATGTAGAAAAATTTAAAATAATGCATTTGGGTGGCAAAAATACGAATGCAATTTATACACTGGGGGGAGAACCTCTGGGGGAATCTAGGATGGAAAAGGACCTGGGGATTCTAGCAGATGATAGACTCAGCAATGGCATGCAATGCCAAGCTGCTGCTAACAAAGCAAACAGAATATTGGCATGCATTAAAAAGGAGATCAACTACAGGGGGTGTGCCTAACCAGCGGAGAGAATGGCTGCACACTGAAACAGCTCTTCTCCACCGCTATCAGGGACTAACAGAGTGAATTGTGCCGTCATCAGGCTCCAGCACAGTGGGCACACTTTCCGATGACAAGTACCAGTAAGAGAAAAGACTGGCCGAAGCTGGGAAAAATGACAAACTTCTTCTTGCAGCCACCTGTTCTAACAGCCAAAATGGCGCCGGCGGCCCCGCTGGATCCACATGCAGCTCTCACCTGCAGCACAGCTCAGCTCACAAGCAAGTCCCAGCACACAGCATCAAACAGGAACAGGGAGGATATTCTCCTTGTCAAAAAGATTTTATTGAACATACAATAGAGTATTTGACAATAGGTTAAGTACATAAGATACAACAGAAGTAATGAAGCTCAGAGTTATATATTCAATACAATGTAAATTATATATATTTAACTATAATTACTACTATAACAATAATGCATATTAATGGTATGGTTTATTAGAGGAATTAGCTTCTTAAGTAGGAAAGAGCTTCAAAATCATAATAGGAATAGATAGAGAAGAAAGGAAAGATAGGAAGAGAAGAAACTAGGAAGGGAAGAAGAGAGGTCTGCAGGGTCAAGTCGAGGGCCGTCATATCACTCAGAATCCACATACTGTAATCACTTACCCATCGGGTCAGCTACCATGGTAATAGAACTTCTTTGTTAAAATTTGATGGTAAATAATTTTTTATCCACGGATGCCATACTTTTTCAAATTTGATAAGCTTGTCAGCTTAAAGAGCTGCCATTTTGGCTTGCGTCATAGTGTTGTTCATCCTATTCACTACCTCATCCACAATCAATGAAGGGGATTTCCAGGCTCTTGCGAGTGTTTGTTTTGCTGTGGTGAATACATTAACAATTAATTTAAATTGGGTATGTGTTAGAAAGTCTGTCTTTCGATTGATGAGTGCCATTGAGGGATCTGAGGTAATGGATATTCCTAACATTTTAGATGCTATAGTAAAGATCTCATTCCAATAAATTTGAGCTTTGGGACATGACCACCAAATGTGGAAATCTGTTCCTAACTTAGCGCATCCACGGTAACAATCTGAGGAGTAGTTATGCACATATTTCGCTATTCTAGCCAGTACAAGGTACCATCTTATTAGTACTTTATAATTCTCCTCTACCGCTAATATATTGGGAGAGGCTGTTTTGGTTGTTAACCAGACTTGATTCCATTCTGTGGTTTCCAGTGTTTGTTCTAAGTCCACCTCCCATTTCTGGACATAAGCTGGTTTTACTGTTTCAGGTTTAGCTAACAATTGAACATATAAGGTCGAGATTATGCCCCTAGCATGAGGGTCGTTTTTACAATATTTTTCAAAGTTAGTTAAATTGGTTAGTGAACTGTTTGTGGTTAAAAGAGGCATAAAGAAATTTTTGATCTGGAGGTACCTAAATAGTTCTGATTGTAGTATCCATAATTATCACAGGATAATCAATAGGCAAGAATTAAAATTGGAATTGGTAAGACTCTGAAAGGTACAATAATTTGGGTAAGACTGTCATTTTTATTGTGTTGATTCTTCCGAACCATGATAAAGGAAGGTGGTTCGAAGATTTCAACATATTTGTTATATTTTTTTAACATTGGAGGGCAATTAGCTAAAAAAAGATCCAAGAGTGATGCAGTGAGGTGTATTCCTAGATATGGAATTGATTTATCTGCCCAGGTAAAGGGGAGACCTACCTTAGCTGAACTTAATTCTAAATTTGAAAGAGATACATTTAGTGCTACACATTTCTTTGGATTAATGAAAAGGCCAGAGAAGGTAGCAAAGTCATTAAGTATTTGCATTAGGTTAGGGCCTGATACTTGTGGCGATGAAAGAAATAGGAGGATATCATCGGCCAATAAAATAAAAATAAAACATTTTGTGTTGAAATCCCCCTACTTCAACACCCGTTATGGTGGGATCTGATCTGATCCCTTGGGTTTTATAAGAAGTGCAAATAACAGGGGTGAAAGCGGACACCCCTGCCTAGTGCCCCTTTCAATATTAAAGGAATCCGATTTATAACCTGCATATTTAACATATGCATTAGGTTTATTATATAGTGCCCTGATCCAGTTAGTAAAATTGTGGGCCAAAACCCCACTTCTGTAATGTGTAATGCAGGTAGGACCAGAATATAGAATCAAAAGTCTTTTGAATATCAAGTGAGAGAAAGCAGGAGGAAATGCAACGTGTTTTGGCAAATTGTGCTAAAAGAACTGCTCGGCGTACATTATCGCCTGCTTGTCGTGTTGGCATAAAACCAACTTGATCAAGATTTATAAGTGTGCCAATGAATCTACTTAGACAGGATGCTAAGATCTTCGCAAGAATTTTGATTTTAAGATTTAGCATTGATATAGGTCGGTAGTTAGTACAAGAAGTATCATCAGAATGGGGTTTGGGAATCATACATATGATCGCCAATAAGGATTCTTGTCTAAATGATTTATTTTCAAGTAAATCATTGAATGCCTCTGCCAATATAGGGGAAATAGAGTCTGAAAAGGTGCGGTAGTATAATGCAGAATAACCATCTGGTCCATCTGGTCCTGGTCTTTTATTAATTTTCAACGATTACCTTTTCTACTTCCTCTGCCGTAATAGGTATCTCAAGTTGTGTTTTTTGTGAAACAGTTAGTTCAGGTAGATTAATTTGTGAGAAGAAGGAATCTGCTTCATTTGAATTGAATGTATTTGTGTCAGGCTAGGTGCAGATAACAAGTAACAGTTCAGGTGTGCTGATTATACAAAGAGTTCAAAGCACATACCATGAGCAGGTCTAAGCAGAGCAGGTCAGCTGGGACTTGTAGTACACCGCTGTAGACGAAGGTAGGTGATTGCTGGACCTTGTAGTTCACTGCTGTAGATGAGGATAGATGAGTGCTGGACCTTGTAGTTCACTGTTGTAGATGAGGATAGATGATTGCTGGACCTTGTGGTTCACTGCTGCAGATGTGGGTACTAGTAGAATCAGGCAAAGCGTAGTCTAGGCAAGCTGGGTCATACACAGGTAGATCAGAATCCAAACGGTGCAGAATCAGAAGCAAGCAAGGAAGGTCAAACAAGCCGGGTCAAACACGAAAGTCACAGAGCAAATATCAGCTGGATCAAACACAAGTGAACTCTAACACGAGCGCTGACTGAATGCTGATACAGGTGATTTAAACGTGAGCTGGCCAATCACTGTTGTTTCCCAGACACAGGCTGTGTCAGGTGAGTTGTGCTGGGTCCTAAAGGGATTCTAGCACTGACAGTACCCCCCCTTTCTCGAGGGGTTGCTCCTGCACCCCCAGGCTTACTTGGATAACGGAGATGGAACTTCTTCTTAAGTCGATCAGCATGAAGATCACGAGCTGGTACCCAAGATCGATCCTCTGGGCCGAACCCTTTCCAATGAACAAGATATTGTAAGGAATTGCGCACTTGTCTGGAATCAAGAATAAATGCCACTTCATATTCTTGACTGTCCAACACATCCACAGGTTCTGGTTCATTTACTAGGAGGCTGGAATGAACAGGTTTCAACAATGAAACATGAAAGACATTTGGAATGCGCATGGATGGGGGCAGTTTTAATCTGTAGGACACAGGATTAACAATCTCCGAGATTTCATAAGGCCCGATGAATTTTGGGCCAAGCTTTTTAGATGGAACATGCAGGGACAGATTCCGAGATGATAACCACACTTTGTCACCAACTTTATATTCTGGTGCCTTTGAGCGCTTCTTGTCAGCAGTTTTCTTAAAAGCCTGCACAGAGCGGGAAATAGCATGATTTACATCGGACCAGATTTTGGAGAAATGTTCAATCGTGGTGTTGGCATCTGGAACATCAGAGGGCGGAAGATCAAAGGAGCACACACGAGGATGCAACCCGTAAACACAAAAGAAAGGAGAGGTCCCTGTAGATGTGCTGGCACAATTATTAAAGGCAAACTCTGCCCATGGAAGGATGTTGACCCACTCCACCTCATCTTTGGCCATCAGACAACGTACCATCTTCTCTAGAGTCTGATTAGTCCTTTCTGTTTGGCCATTAGTCTCAGGATGATATGCTGAAGAATATGATAATTTAATCCCCAGCTGAGAGCAAAGGGCCTTCCAAAACTGAGCTATAAACTGAGAGCCACGGTCAGAGACAATGTTAACTGGTGCCCCATGGAGCCTGAAAATGTGCTTAATGAATAAAGATGCCAGTTCTTTAGCAGATGGAAGCTTCGGAAGCGGAACAAAGTGGGCCATTTTACTGAACCTGTCTACCACCACCCAGATCGTGGAACATCCCTGGGACAGAGGCAAGTCTGTGATAAAGTCCATAGATAAATGGGTCCAGGGACAGGTAGGTATTGGTAGAGGACGAAGGAGACCGGGGGGCTTAGAGGTACTGCTCTTGCTTCTGGCGCAAACTTCACAGGCCTGGACGAAGGCTAACACATCCTGCCTAAGCGATGGCCACCAGAGGTTGCGAGAGACAATCTCAAAAGTTTGTCTAAACCCTGGATGTGCTGCAGGTTTTGATGCATGTACTTGTTGCAATACCTGCAAACGAAGAGCCAGGGGCACAAAGAGCATACCAGGGGGAGTGGAGGGAGGGGCTTCAGCCTGTGCTGGTAACAAGGCCTCAGAGATGTCAGTCTGGGTAAAAGCCAAAATCCTATCCTCAGAGATAATGGGTTGAGGAGGAAGCGGAGGAGGAGACTCTGATAAAAAACTGCGAGACAAGGCATCGGCCTTAATGTTTTTTGGACCTGGTAAATAAGAAATTGTAAAGTCAAATCTGGAGAAGAACAATGACCACCTGGCTTGACGCGAGTTCAGTCTTTTAGCAGAACGGATATATTCAAGGTTTTTGTGGTCAGTCAGAACTATGAATGGATAGCGAGCTCCCTCCAGCCAATGTCTCCATTCCTCTAAAGCTAGCTTTATGGCTAAAAGTTCTCTGTTGCCTATATCGTAATTGCGTTCTGCTGGGGAATATTTACGGGACAAGAAGGCACAAGGGTGGATGGCAGCACTTACAGGATCTTTTTGTGACAAAAGCGCCCCCACTCCTACTTCAGATGCATCTACCTCTACAATAAAAGGTAGCTCAGGAACAGGATGGCGTAGAATTGGTGCAGAGGTAAAGGCTTTCTTTAACTGGGTGAAGGCTGCCTGGGCTTCAGTAGTCCATTTAAATGTACTAGGAGTCTTCCTGGTGAGAGAGGTGATGGGATGTGCAATGGTGGCAAAGTTCTTAATGAATTTTCGATAGAAATTTGCAAAGCCCAGGAAGCGTTGAACTGCCTTCAGGTCTGAAGGTGGTGCCCAGTCTAGAATGGCTTGAACCTTGGCTGGGTCCATGGTGAGACCTGTGTCAGAAATTAGATAACCCAGGAAAGGTACCTGTTTAACATGGAAAAGACATTTTTCAGGCTTTACAAAAAGGGAGTGAGTCTTTAGTCGGGCTAATACCGAGCAGACATGCTTCTGATGTGTTTCAAGATTGGGAGAGTAAATCAAAATATCGTCTAAATAAACAAGCATGAAGCGACCCATCATGTCACGGAAAATGTCATTCATGAAGTTCTGAAAGACGGCTGGTGCATTCCTGAGGCCGAAAGGCATGACAAGACATTCATAATGACCATCCTTGGTGTTAAAGGCCGTCTTCCATTCATCGCCTGCACGGATTCGCACCAGATTATAGGCTCCCCTTAAATCCAGTTTGGAGAAGATTTTGGCTCCCTGGATTTGAGAGAACAACTCTGTGATGAGAGGGAGAGGATACCGATTGGGAATGGTTATTTTATTTAGGCCTCTGTAATCAACACAAAGTCGCAGTCCTCCATCCTTCTTCGGGACAAAGAAGCATCCTGCTCCTGCGGGAGAAGTGGAGGGACGGATGAAACCCTTAGCTAGGTTTTCCTGGATGTATTCTTGCAAAGCAAGATTCTCTGGTTCAGACAGTGGAAAGACTCTCCCTCGAGGAGGTGTAGTGTCAGGCAAGAGGTCAATGGGACAATCATAACTGCGATGAGGAGGTAAAGTGTCAGCAATTCCTTTAGAAAACACATCCCGAAAGTCCTTATAACAAAGTGGAATCTGTTCTATTCCCACTTGACAGGTATCAAGTCGAACAGGGTGCTGGATGCAGCTCTTTTTACACTGATTGGACCAAGCCAGAATATCTCTTGTTGGCCAGTCAATTACAGGATTGTGCTTCTGAAGCCAAGGAAGGCCTAGGATCAAAGGAGTGGATGGAGAGTCAATGACAAGACAAGAAATCTTCTCCCAATGAAAAGCCCCTAATTGTAACTGGAAAGGGTTGGTGGATTGGAGCACTAGGTCTTGTGAGAGAGGCCGATTATCCACAGAGATCAGGCGGACTGGACAATCTAGAGCATGAGTTTCCAGGGACAAAGAGGTGATCAGAGTTTTATCAATAAAATTCTCAGCTGCTCCAGAATCCACCAAGGCCAGCAGTTCATGAGCCCCTGTCCCAAAGTGAATGACAGCGGGTAAAAGTATACGATTGTCCCCCTGGGGAGATGAGAGTAGACCTAAGGTGACCTCCCCGCAATCACCTAGGTCCTGGCGTTTCCCGGACGTGTAGGGCACGAACGGAGCATATGACCCTTGAGGCCACAGTATAAGCAGAGTCCCATATTACGCCTGCGTTTGTGTTCCTGGGCAGATAACCGGGTGGAGCCTAACTGCATAGGTTCTTCCTCAGATTTGGCACTGGAGATGGAATAATCAGGTGGTAAGGAAGGTATACAGTTTGCCACAGCCATCGTTTGTTCTCGCCTTCTCTCTCGCTGGCGGCGGTCAATTCTAATAGCTAGACACATAGCCTCCTCCAGTGAGGCTGGATAGGAGAAGTTGACCAGAGCGTCTTTAATCGCATCTGAAAGGCCAATTCTAAACTGGCTGCGGAGAGCTGCATCATTCCAGCCAGATTCCGGGGCCCACCTGCGAAACTCTGAGCAATACATTTCAGCTGTGGTAGTTCCTTGTTTTAAGTTACGCAGGGTCGATTCTGCAGTAGCAGCACGATCTGGATCATCATATAGCAACCCAAGGGCTTCAAAGAAGGCATCTACTGTTAGTAAGGCTGGATGGTTAGGTTCCAGGTTAAAGGCCCAAGCCTGGGGGTCACCCTGTAGTAGAGAGATAATGATTTGAACCCTCTGAGTTTCAGGGCCAGACGAGGATGGCCTCAACTTGAAATATAATTTGCAGCTGTTTTTAAAGTTGCAAAACGCTTTACGGTCACCAGAAAACCGGTCGGGCAAAGGAATTTTAGGTTCAGATGGAGTTTTAGTAATGGTGGTAGTAGAAGGAGATTGCACCTTGGTGAGCTCTGTGGCCATTTCCTGAACTTGATGCGATAAACGGCAAAGTTCTTGTGTAAACAACTGAGCCTGTTCAGGATTCATGATAGGTTTCCCTTTATGTATTGGCTCGTGTTAATGTCAGGCTAGGTGCAGATAACAAGTAACAGTTCAGGTGTGCTGATTATACAAAGAGTTCAAAGCACATACCATGAGCAGGTCTAAGCAGAGCAGGTCAGCTGGGACTTGTAGTACACCGCTGTAGACGAAGGTAGGTGATTGCTGGACCTTGTAGTTCACTGCTGTAGATGAGGATAGATGAGTGCTGGACCTTGTAGTTCACTGTTGTAGATGAGGATAGATGATTGCTGGACCTTGTGGTTCACTGCTGCAGATGTGGGTACTAGTAGAATCAGGCAAAGCGTAGTCTAGGCAAGTTGGGTCATACACAGGTAGATCAGAATCCAAACGGTGCAGAATCAGAAGCAAGCAAGGAAGGTCAAACAAGCCGGGTCAAACACGAAAGTCACAGAGCAAATATCAGCTGGATCAAACACAAGTGAACTCTAACACGAGCGCTGACTGAATGCTGATACAGGTGATTTAAACGTGAGCTGGCCAATCACTGTTGTTTCCCAGACACAGGCTGTGTCAGGTGAGTTGTGCTGGGTCCTAAAGGGATTCTAGCACTGACAATTTGATTCCGTGTATAGTGTATTTAAGTGAGAATGAAATTTGTGAACGATTTTAAGGGGGTTGCTTGTATATATGTTTTTAGATAGTTTTAATCTAATTGGTTTAAATTAGTTATTTGTTGATCTGAGTGCCCTCGCCAGATATGTGCCTGGTTTGTTAGATTTCATGAAGAAAGCATGTCTGGAACGACGCAGTAATTTATCAGGTGATTCTGTAACAAAAAGATCATGTTCCAGGCGTGCCTTCTCTAAATTATTTTTATTAGTTGGATTAGGATTGCTTTGGAAAGCTAAAAAAAGGAGATAAATTGTGTTTCTAATTTACGTGCAAGATTTCGGCGTTCTCTATTGAGTATTCCATACTGCTGCTGAAGTGTTCCCCTCAAAACCAGTTTATGTGATTCCCACAATGTTATGGGGAAATTTCTGGACTTTTGTTGAATGTTAAATATTCTTTCAGAGCATGTTCAATTTTCTGACAATATAAAGGGTTTTTAAGTAATATCTCTGGTAAATACCATGTTTTGTCTTGTGCTTTAGGTATGGTTGATGCAATAGTTGTTAGGATGGCATTATGGTCAGACCATGGGATGGGGATTATATTTGATGAGAGAATCTCAGGTATCATTCCCGTGGTCAGGAAAATGTGGTCAATACGACTGAATGTTTGGTGAGGGTGTGAAAAGTAGGTGTAATTTATTTTTGTTGGATTATTCTCTCTATGAATCAATTAAATTGTGTTTGGAAAGGAGTTGAGAGAGAGATATTTTAGAGTGGTCACGGGGTGGAGTATATGGTGTTTTGTCCAATAATGGTGGGAGAACCTGGTTGGAATCGCCACATACAATGATTGTTCCCAGCCTATGTGCATTAACTACTTGTAATAGATGTGTTAAGAATGGAATTGGCTGTTTGTTAGGTGCATAATAAGAAACCACAGTTACTTCTGTGTTCAAAATGTGTCCCGTAAGGATTAGATATCTTCCTTCCGGATCCCTAATTTCTGAATGAATTGTGAATGGAGTGGACCGGTGGAAAGCCCCAAGAGTTACACATTGTTTTGTATTGGCCGAGGCAGTGAATATTTGTGGATGGTATGAACTAAAAAATGTAGGCGTTGATTTTACTGTAAAATAAGTCTCTTCCAGGCACACAATGTGTGCATTTTTTTGCTTGGAATGACCTAAATTCTTTACTGTGTTTCTGTGGTACATTGTGTCCCCGTACGTGCAGGGATAAAATGTTTAAGGGGGCCATGGTAGCCGAGTCAATAGGCATCACTCCTCCCTTGGACTTGAAAAAGGAAAAAATAAAGAAAAGTCCAATGTTATCTAGATTAGGAAAGAAGAAAAAGACAGATAACTTTACATTACCTAAGCTTAATAATATAATATGAAAGTATTCAAAATGTACCCGTGGTGAAGGGTAAACCCCCCCCAACAGGGGACAAGAGGCCCTCATCGAGTCCCCCCATATTAAGGGAGGGGATCCGAGGAAGACTGGGTGAGGCATACGGAACTTCCGTGAATAGGAGAACTGCTGTGTTAAACAAGAAACAAAAATATAAATAAAAAATAAAATAAAATAAAAACTTTTTGCATCGCTAGGATGCATGTTTATAGCCCTTATGGCTTAATGAAAGTATTATCTATTTTCTATAATAGGTTTTCCAAGAAAAATAAAAAAATAAAATAATTAAGATTATTAAATTCCTGCAATACTTGAAAGAGTAGTCTATCTAATCTAAAAAAGGTAAATGTGATATGTCTTTTATCAAGAACTTAGACTTCTATAAAACTTTGTTTCTAAAGACTATATAAATACATCAACCCTATAAATAAATTATATCTTTTCAGTCATGAATGAGTCTCCTTATTTGTTTAATGATAATATGCAACGCTAGATGGCAAGTAGTGAATAAGGAGAGCTCTTTTAACCATTCTATTTAGGTAAAGAGAAAAATAAACTTTGTTTCATATATTGGAGATACTGTAGCTGATGAAAATGATGTTCCCATATGATTGTGCTCAGCATATTCAGGTTTAACCTTAGTAGGGGATTTCTCCTGACCCATAATGTATTCTATTTATAGGATACAGGTGCGGGCTGCAATTTTGGGTCAAATGAGCATAGTTAATGAGTTCAGTATGTTATTGTTCCTCTGGGAACATATCTCCCATATTAGCTTATAACTGTATCTCTTAAAGAATAGCCTGTCAGTCCATTGGATCTTCTTGGCCCTGTGGGGGGGAAACATAGCTACCCCTTTTGTGTGTGTGATGAACCCCATTTTTCTCAGTTGCATGGGATGAGTTAGGTAGGGAAGAGGTAGATGCTGTTCTTCTATGTGAGGTTGTAGCTGCAGATGTTCCATCAATCAATTTAAGGTCAAGTAAGGCTTGTTGAAGTTTGTTCGGTGATCTACAGATGTGTTTGGTACCTTTGTAGCTGAAGCGTATGGAGAATGGAAAACCCCATTGGTATGTGATGTTATGACGTTGTAATTCCATTAAATGTGGTTTCATGGCACGTCTTTTAGAAATGGTTACTTGAGAGAGATCAGCGAAAATCTGAAAATTGTGACCTTGGAAGGTTAGGTTGTCTTTCTCTCTGGCTGCAATTAAGAGTTGTTCCTTTGTGTCATAAAAATTTAACTTTGCTATGATGTCACGTGGGAGTCCATTTGCTTTTTTAGGCATGAGAGCTCTGTGCACCCTGTCCATTTCCAGCCTTTCAATCGGTATTCCTGGTTGCAATTCTTGGCATAATGCTGTTATTGTGGCAGATAAGTCAGTGATCGATTCAGGTATGCCTCTGAATCGCAAATTGGACCTTCTTGCACGGTTATCATAATCTTCCAGTTTATTTTGTAATGTAATGTTTTCTTCTTTAAGAAGATTTATTTCATTCAAGTATTCAAGTTGCACCTCGAGGTAAGCAGCTTTGATTCTTCACTAGATGATACCAGGGAATTACAAGACTCCATCTCTGAATTCCCCACAACAAACCAGCTAGTTATGGACAGCACATTGAAGGATATGTTAGTGTCACTGCATTCTACCCTTCATGCAGACATACTAGCACTGGCACAACAATTTAAATCAGATTTCTGCAGTAAATAAGAGAGTCTCCCATATTAAAACAAAAATGGTGGAATTTGCATAAATTTTTATTAACTTTGTTGATGCTCATAATGACAGAGATGATGAGATCATGAGAATGAAAACTAAAATGGCGGACTTAGAGGGCAGATCGTGATGTAACAACGTCAAACTTCGGGGATCCCCGAAACTATCAAACCTTCTGACCTGAAAGAATATTTTACAAATATCATGAAAGATGCACTCCCTGATGCAACATTGGAAGATTTCCTCATAGATTGCATACATAGACTGCCAAGACCCAAGCACATACCATCCCACCTACCCAGGGATACTATTGTTAGAATACATTCTACCACATAAAGGATCATTTAATATCGGTCACAAGATACTGTGATAATTTACACTAAAGTATGCAAGTCCTGTTATTCTTCACTGACCTATCTGCCTTCACTTTACAACAGCACAGGCAACTTGCTACCATCACAAAACTGCTGAATAAGCACCGCATCACGTATCACTGGCTGTACCGTGCTAAACTTCTAGTGACAAAAGAGGGCACCACCTATGTGATCACTACTGTACAAGAAGGCCTCCACCTCCTGCGAGACTGGCAAATCATAGAACCACAAGTACGGAAGAGGAAAGCATCTCCCACTCACCTCTGTCTACTCAGGAAAATGCAGATGTAGAAGTGGGCTGAACCTATGTATCTATCAAATATAAAATAATCCCACCCTCTGATGGCCCAGGAGATAGCCACATTGCTTTTCCTTTGACCCCAAAAGTTCTAGCGGTTGTTTATCCATACAGATTCTGTATAGAATCGTTTATTTTTATCTTGTGTTTTCTTTACTTTTGTTTTTGGTTTTAATAACATTCCTGTAAAGATCTTCAATTACAGACTTCCATTTCCTGACGTTCAACCAATTGTGATATCTTGTTTCCAATAATTCTATCCTTCCCTACTGCAGCTCCATTGACAACCATCTCTCTAACAGATAATACACTATTACAATTTTTTCCTGCCATACAGATTATCAACAACACTCCTACTACCGTCTCTGGGTAATTATGGCATTCAAAATTTCCTCCTTAAATGTAAAAGGCCTGAATAGTCCCACTAAGAGACAGATGGTCTAGAAGGAAGTGGGTCGACTTCTATGTGATATCATATGTTTTCAAAAGACACACCTCTGGTTTTTCAACATCGCAAATTCTCATGTTTTTATGGCTAATGACCCCTCAAAGAAAAGGGCAGTGGCAATTGCCATCAAAGACTCTATTCAATTCACTCAACTAAATGTATACTCGGATGCATCAGGCAGATTTCTGATCCTTATGTGCAAAACTAATAATACCACATATACGTTGGCCAACTTATATCTTCCCAATACAAAGCAACTATCTTTCCTGAGGAAAATCTGGAAAAAAGTTTCTTCACTCCATCAGGGACATGCAATGCTATGTGATGACTTTAATGAAATCTCAGATAAGGTCCTGGACCTCTCCAGTGAGACACAACACCAGCCGCGCAGATCGACATTGGCCCATTTTCTATCCACTTCAGGAATGTTCGATGTATGGAGATGCTAACATTCCTCAGAACAATGTTTCACATTTTTCTCCATGTTCATCATGCTTACTCCCACATCGAATTATTTTTGGTGGACAAGTTTTTGCTACAGAAGATTGTTAGGTCAGATACATGGTCTGACCATGCCTCAATTTCCATCAATGTGGGGCAAACAGATGGCGCAATGATATCTTCCCCCTCTCTCAACATGAGAACACAAAACAAATTCACAAAGCCCTTTTTGACATTAATGCCCCTTCAGTCAATGATCCCTTCACATTGTGGAACTCTCATAATGTTTACATTAGGGGACTACTCAAATAACTAAATGCAAAAATAAAAAGGCAAAGGACAAAGCGGCTCAATGACCTGTTATCGAATATACAACATCTAGAAAGCATTAACAAACAAAATACTACACAAACAGTCCATGAGCATCTATTTCTCGATAGACAGGACTTACGCACTCTTCTTATATCCCAATATGATAGCCATCTTCATTGCGTAAAAGCCCATTCATACTGATGTGGGAACAAAGCCGGGAAATTGTTGGACAATCAATTAAAAGAAAAAGTTGTTAAACAAAAAATCCCCTATATCCATAACCCAAAAACAAGAACAGGGAACAAAGTCACCAATCCAAAAGAAATTGCGGACACATTCAGTGACTATTATGAATCACTTTACAATCTCAAAACAACCCATCAGCCAACAGAAGAAACTATATCTGAATTTTTGCAGTCAGTAAGTTTACCCACACCCTTGCAAATAGAATTGTCGCAACTGAATCAACCCTTTACTGAATCAGAAATTGAGAAATGAATCAAAAGCCTACCCCATAACAAATCTCCTAGACCAGATGAATATTCATCAGAATACTATCAATTATTTAGCTCCACTCTATCACCATTCCTACTATAGGCTTTTGCTGCTGCAATGTCCAAAGCTACGTTTTCACCTGAAATGCTTACAGCTACCTATTGTAACCCTGCCTAAACCAGGCAAAGAGCCTAATGCACCTCAAATTTTTAGGCCAAATTCGCTACTGAATGTAGATGCGAAATTGTATGCCAAACTACTTGCCAATAGACTAACAAAACTACTAACAAAACAAATTAATCATGACCAGGTGGGATCTGTAAATGGGTGCCAAGTTACAGACGCAACCAGGAGAATGATAAATCTCATACACCTAGTGGAAAAATCTGGAGAGCCTTCTCTGCTTCTCATGTTAGATGCAAGGCTTTTGAAAAATTGGGGATATTTAAGTAAAGTGCTGGAGAAACTTGGTCTGATAGTGTCAGGATCAGTGTTATTGCTTGGATTACCTGCTGGTGTCACTATTTCTTTCAGCATCAAAGGGTGCAGTTCTGGTGGCCACCAGAGGGTGTCTCCCAGCAGATGACCGATAAGGGCTGCCCCTTATCTCCACTAATCTTCACCCTAATTATGGAACCCCTGGAGGAGAAAATTAGATCTAACCCAAGAATTTGAGGCTTTCCCTCCCAGGGCAACCAACATACAATTTCATATTCGTAGATGATGTTATACTAACACTATCTAACCCAGCCACTTCTTTGACAGCAGCTTATGAGGTGCTCCCCTTATTCATGAAAGTGGCCTACTACAAGGTCAATGACTCTAAATCTGGCATAATGAGCATAGCAATTAATTACACCTTTAAATCATCCCTGCAACATAGAATGCCTTATCCATGGACCACAGGGTCAATAAAATATATAGGAATCAAACTTACTTCCCCACTTACCGATCTCTACAAAGCTAACTGTATTCCACTCATCACCACCATGCAGCAGGAGATATCTAGAATCCAAAAATACTTTTTCTCCTGGTCTGGCCACCTGGCAGCTTTTAAAATTCTGTTGCTGCCAAAAATAATTTACTATTTCAGAGCACTTCCAATTCCCATACCCACCTCTTTCTTTACAACAAAAACAAATGTTACACTTCATATGGGCAGGCGGCAAGGTAAGATGTTCTCCTCAGACACAATGGAAGCAATAATCAGTGGGAGGAATGGCAATACCAGCATTATAGGACTATTAGGTAGCTGTTGTCCTGGACCAACTTAAAAACAGGTTCGACAGCACCACTTTAAAACCCTGGTACCAACTGAAGTCCACTTGTATGCACGCCAAATCTCCATTATCCCTCCTTATGACTTCTGACCTACTTCCCACATGGAGTAACATAGATCATCCCACCATACAAGCCACAATGCAAGCTTGGTCTTATATGAGGATAATAGGGGATGATACTTTACCATCCATTGACATCCCTATCCCCTTAGAATCCCTCAAATGGGTGATCCCAAACTTATCCCTAGACCAAAGGAGAATCAAAGATATCCACAATGTATCGGACATAATCATAGGACACAAACTAATGTCATTCTCGGAACTAGAGGCTAACTTTCAAATTCCAATGAAAGAAACCTTCATGTACAACCAGATTACCTCACTCTATCAATGCATAAAGAGATCAAAACATCAATCTTTGAAAAATTATGGAAATTTTGGAATACCAATGAACTGAAAGTAAAAGGAATCACTATGATATATAATATACTCCACTCCAAAATGATCTTTATCAAGCCAACCCCTTTGCTTAAATGGGAGCAAGAACTAGCTAAAATATTCTCTGACCAACAGTGGCTAAAAGCGATTAGAAATAACCACCGATTTTCCCAGTGTTCTAACTATGAGGAATTGGCACAACAAGTCCTCCTAAGATGGCATTATACCCCATACATAGTGGAAATAATTTCCAAAATTAACTCAAACCTTTGCTGGAGAGAATGCAGACAAGTAGGAATCTTAATGTCATTGTTTGGGCGTACCTTCATCTCAGCAGCTTCTGGTCAGAGATATTTAAACTAATATCTAGAGTGAATGGGGTCTTTGTGAAACCAAATATTGAACAAGCTATTCCTAGTGTTAACATGTTAATCTACCCAATTTCTGTCAGATCAATAGCCATGCATATATTCTTTACAGCACGTACCTAGCATCAGGGAGATCATTAAACAGGTCAACACGATAGGAGAATATGAAAAAATTCTAGCATATAGAGAAGTAAACATATCCAAGTATGTGTCTAACTGATCTATTTGGAGAACCTTCTCTACTATACCATAGATGAATATAAAATCCTTAAATTAGAAAACACTACTATTACCCCATATTTGATTATTATTCATGATTATTTCACAGGAACAGTTAATATAGTTAGTCAACTTTTTTCCTTTACAGTTCATCTCAAATGAGTATATTGTTGTATTCTCGTATGTTCTAAACCAATGTTTATTTATTGGTCAAGATGAGATCCCTCTACAAAGTGTAAAATAAAGAATGTACAACAGTAAGGCCGTGTACACACGGGCGGACTGTCTGGCCAACTAAGTCCGTCAGACAATCCGACAGACAGTCCGTCCTACTTTTGAATGAACGGACTTGACCACACACGATGCAATGCAACCTTCGGCCGTGTAAATCCTTTCTGAGCATGCGCCATACTTAGTCCGTCCAACTTGCCTACTCACGAGCGGACTGTCCGCTGAAACCAAAGTTGGACGGACAATATTACGGAAATTCCGAAAGACTGAGGCCGCGTACACACGGGCGGATTGTCTGGCCAACTAAGTTCGTCAGACAATCCGACAGACAGTCCGTCCAACTTTTGAATGAACGGACTTGACCACACACGATGAACAGACAGTCCGCTGAAAGCTTGCACGATGACGTATACAGCACGTACGACGGGACTAGAAATACGACGTCCAATACACTGCAATGCAACCTTCGGCATCCTTTCTGAGCATGCGCCATACTTAGTCCGTTCAACTTGCCTACACACGAGCGGACTGTCCGCTGAAACCAAGTTTGGACGGACAAAACCAAGTTTGGACGGACAAAATTACGGAAATTCCGAAAGACTTAGTCTGTCAGACTGTCCGCTGAAAAAGTCCGCTGAAGCCCACACACGAGCGGATTGTCCGCTGAAACACGGTTCAGCGGACTAAGTTGGGCAGACAATCCACCCGTGTGTACGCGGCCTTAGTCCGCCAGACTGTCCGCTGAAAAAGTCCGCTGAAGCCCACACACGAGTGGACTGTCCGCTGAAACACGTTTCAGCAGACCAAGTCCGTCAGACAGTCCGCCTGTGTGTACGCGGCCTTAGTGTATTAACTAGATGACTTGCCTTACCCATCTTGTTCAAACTGGTGACATACAATGATAGTTAATTGAAACTCTAATACTACAGCTACTGGAAGCTATATATATATATATATATATATATATATACACTCATCGATATATGAGTGTATATATGCATTGATATATATACACATATATACACTCATCAATATATATTATAACTTGCATCATTATTACTTGTACTTTGTTATAACTCAATAAAAACGATTTGAATTAAAAAGGGGATCAACTCCAGAGATAAAATTATAATATTCATGCTCTACAAGACTCTGGTCCGGCTGCACCTAGAGTATGCTATCCATTTCTGGGTACCAATCCTAAGGATGGATGTACTGGAAATGGAGCGATAAAAGAAGGGCAACAAAGCTAATAAAGGGTCTGGAGGATGTTAGTTACGAGGAAAGGTTGTGAGCACTGAACTTATTCTCTCTGGAGAAGAGACGGTTGAGAGGGGATATGATTTCAGTTTACAAATACTATACTGGTGACCTCACAATAGGGATAAAACTTTTTTGTGGAAGGGAGTTTAACATGGCCACTCATTAAAATTAGAAGAAAAGAGGTTTAACCTTAAACTACGTAGAGGGTTCTTTACTGTAAGAGCGGCAAGCATGTGGAATTCCCTTCCACAGGTGGTGGTATCAGCGGGAAGCATCAATAGTTTAAAAAAACAATTAGATAAGCACCTCAACGACCACAACATACAGGGATATAAAATGTAATACTGACATATAATCACACACATAGGTTGGACTTGATGGTGTCTTTTTTTCAACCTCACCTACTATGTAACTATGTAACATGTTTGTTGTTTTTAAATGATAAAAGAGCTTTTGAACAATATTAGTTCACTCAGTGATGACAAGATCAAATGCTCCGATTAACTATTTTTCAGAATTTCAAACAGACGTTTGAACAAAATATTACTGATGTATTGCTTGTGGGTTACTTTGCATGTTTCTTTTGATCTTCCTTATCTTGCCCAATCTGTTTCTCTCAAGGTTTTGCTTTGACTACTTATTTCCCAGTCTGCTCCTGCCTCAGTACTGTGTGCAAATACTTCCTATACCAAGTTCACATTTGTAATCCACTCTGCCTCACCCAGGTCTTGTCTGCTGCCCAGGCTTCCTCTACTACTGACCAATCTGCTGTTGCTGACATCCGGTCTTCTAACCAGTCTGCCTCTGCTGAGGTTCAATCTTCTGCTTAGACTGACTGTCTAGTCTAGGCTTAAGCAAGGTATACATGTTCAGTTTTCTTTTCATTCAACCAGAGGGTTGAGTGAGAAAAAAACTGACAGATTCCCGCATTAACACAAACTGTGTTATGCCACTGAGCTGTTGTATTCTGACAAGGGGGACTCCCCCCATCAGAATACATGGATCAGGGCTGCAGCCATTGGCATAAAGCACTGATTGAATGCTGGTTTTCAAGCAGGACCCTTCAACAGAAGCTTGTCATTAGACTGGCTTCTGTTGACCAATCAGCATTACACACAGACCAAAAATCAGCTGGTTCATGCTAAACCAGCTGATTTTTGGTCTGTGTATACTCTTCTTAAGACTGCCAAAGTACAATTTGTTACCTAGGTTGGCTCCACTGAAATCCTGTCTGATAGCAAGATTGAATTTATTTAGGTATCATCTAATACCCAGTCTGTTATCCAGGGGCCTCTACTTGTAACAGTAAGTTCTTGCTTGCTACTCAGGCTGCCATGGCAGAAGTCCTGTTTACTACCCTGCCTGAATCTGCCATTATTTTATCTAATCACCAGTCTGCCTCTGCTGAGGTCCCATCTGCTGCTCTGGTAATGTTGAAGGGCACAAAGGCTGAAAGAAAAAAACAACTAACAGTTTCCTCCATCCACATAAATGAGGTAGATGAGTCGAGAAACGTTTTCTAGCCTATCCCATTGACTTTGAATTCCTTTCGTCCCTTCAAAGGATTAACTGCTGGCGAGCAAAGATGGTCACACTCACTAAATTTGGTGTTATCATGCTCTCACTCTCTCATACTGGTCACTGGAGGTTCAATATGGCACCTCATGTCAAAGAACTTTCTGAGGATCTGAAAAAAAGAATTCTACGTGAAGATTACATCGGCTATAAGAAGATTGCCAAGACCCTGAAACTGAGCTGCAGCACAGTGGCCAAGACCATACAGAGGTTTAACAGGACAGATTCCACTCAGAACCGGCCTTTCCATGGTCAACCAAAGAAGTTGAGTGCACGTGCTCAGCGTCATATCCAGAGGTAATCTTTGGGAAATAGATGTATGAGCAGTGGCAGCTAGTGAAGTTTTTTGGATGGGGGGCGCCAGGCCCAACCCATCATTTTTGACTGTTTCCACTTCTCATAAACCACATCCCTTATATAATCCACCCACTCCGTCCCCTGTATTCCACTTGCTTCCACCCATAGTGTCAGGAGTATACAGCTCAGATCACAGAATAGAGCAGGGGTGACCAACCAGTGGCCCGGGGGCCACATGTGGCCCGCGGAGCCCTCTGATGTGGCCTGCGACCTCCTTCTGTGGGATGGCAGATTGGCAAACCCAGATCATGGGTTGCAGACCCACCATCCCAGAGCATCTGTGCTAATGAAGCCGACAAAGCAAGCAGCTGTGGAGCAGAGCTGTATAATCTGATGTTTCCTGTATACCGCCGTCTCTTGCCACAGGCGGAGTGATACCAAATGCACTCTGCCTGGGACAGCAACAGCAGGCGATACCTGAATGGGAGACAGTTATTAAAGGTCAGTTTATTACTAAAATGTCAGTGTATATATGGGCATATCTGCGCAGTAGTTCCTGGGCTGCTTTCAAACTGACCCGCAGGTGCAGTGCACCTTCAAGTTACCTGCACTGAGGCATAGACTTCTGTTATTACCTGTGGGTTCGGTGAGCTTTCAGAAAGTGCACCATACCTGCAGGATATAATAGAAGTCTATGGCAAAGTGTAGCTAACCCACAGGAAAGACACAGGTGCACTGTGCTGCATTAGTGTGAAAGGCCCCTTTCACAATATCGGTCCAACTCTATCGGACCCTCCATTCCCCTCTATGAAACGGCAGATGTAAACAGATTTGTGTCCTTTTACAACTGCCTACCTCCAAAATTATTTGCAAAAAAAAAAGAAAAAGAAAGAGGAGATCAATCCCCTTCCGTCACGGTGGATCGGATCGACAGACCCATAGAGTAGAGTGGGCTGTGTCTGTGTCTGCTCTGCATGGACCTGTCACCCGCCTGCTCTGCTCATTGTGGCCCGCAACCAGTTACCAAGTCGCTTACGTGGCCCTCGCTCTTCAAAAAGTTGGGTACCCCTGGGATAGAGCATACAGTCCCAGCATCACAGGACAGATTATATATCTAGATAAAATATTGAAAATGTTAATGTTTGAGTCAACTGTTAAAGAATGCAATAAATGTACCACGAATGAGTGAACTTTTTTACAACAGCAAACAAATCTTATTGTACAACAAACAACAACAGAAAAAAACTCTGAATCAGAGTAAAGGTGACATAATACAATAGCATGTCACATTCACATTATCGCCAGTAGAACTATTTGAAAATACATTTTGCTCTCCTTTCTTTGTGGCTTGTAAATTTCTCAGTGACCTTCTGGTTGAAGTCAGTCATCTCTGTCACCACTCTCTTTTCCATTGACAGCATGGCCAATGCATTCAGCCTTTCCTGGGTCATGCTATTTCTCAGAAAAGTCGTAATCCTTTTTAAGATTGAGAAGCACCTCTCAGTTTCTGCTGTGGTCTTGGGTGTGGTGATGAGGATCTTTAGCAGAGTGACAGTCTCTATAAATACACGAGAAAGATTGTTCTCCACAAACAGCTGGAATAGGTCCACAGCACCATTACACTTTCTGAACTCTCCTGTGTGGTACATGAGACCAAGCTCTGTCTTTAACGTATTCTTATTGAGCAGTGGATAGGCCTTCAAAGTCTCCTCTGGAAACTCCATTGCGTACTGTTCAAACCTGTCTGCTTGAGGCAAGGTGGCACTAACAAGGTGGTTTGTGAAGGAGAAACATTGCATGGTGTGTAATAGTATGGTATCTCAGACCTATAGAGTGAAGGATAAAAACAAAAATTAGGTAGTGATGACAAAATTTCAATGTCATCTCTGTTAACTCCCTGACCATCAGAAATGCATGAAACTTGGCATATTTTCTAAGAATGTCTTGTCCATGTGTATGGAGTTCTAAGAAAATTATGGATTCAAAAACACTGAAACTGATCTCCCTTCATAGCTTAAAGAGGAAGTAAACTCTCCTACTCTGATGCTTCTTTTCATTTAGTCCATTATAACAAGTAATTATCAAAGTATAGCCACTGTAATTCAGCCCAAATTGCATATTACTTTCCGTTTAAAGAAACTTTAAAAAAAACAAAGCCCACAGTGGAGTGTATTTCTGCCCTTACATTGAGCACTTCCTGTACTGTTAACCAAGCCCCCTTCTCAATCCAACGTTTCTATGGCAACCCTGCTTCCCTGTTCATAGCTGACTTGTTTTATTTCATAGTATTTACTTGTGCTGATTACCTAGTGTTTGCCTGTATGTGTCCTATCAGCTTCAGCTGATAAGACTGCAGTACTGCTGTCCCATTCCCTAGTTTACACTGTATGTCATGTCACATGGTCACATGGTGTGTAGGAGGAAGCTCTGAGCGATTAGCAGCCTGGGAGTTCAGTGTTGTGGGCCATAGGAAGTCCTGATAATGCCGCGTACACACGAGCGGATTGTATGGCGTACTTAGTCCGTCGAAACACATTTCAGCGGACAATCCGCTTGTGTGTGGGCTTCAGCGGACTTTTTCAGCGTGCAGTCCGGAGTACTAAGAATTTCGTTTTTTTTTAATTCTGTCCGTCGTACTTTGGTTTCAGCGGACAATACGGTCGTCAGTATGCTAGTTCGACGGACTAAGAATGGCGCATGCCCAGAAAGGATTTACACGGCGGAAGGGTGCTTTGCTGTGTCTTGGACTTCCTATTTCTAGTCCCGTCGTACGTGCTGTACATGTCATCGCGCAAGCTTTCGACGGACTGTTTGTGTATCCGTGTGTGGTCAAGTTCATTCAATGGAAAGTACGACGGACTGTCCGTCGGATTGTATGACGGACTAAGTACGCCATACAACCTGCTCGTGTGTACGCGGCATAACAGATAGATAAGACATAGAGAGTGTGCCATAAATCAGGGGAGATCTGGGCATGCTCAGTGACGTTTTTCTAAAGAACAAAATGGATTACAACAATACTAAGAAAGTAAGGAGATATCTACAAGCATTAGGGTTTTTATGCTGATTTACATGGGACAAAGTTGTGGGGGAGGGTTTACAAACACTTTAAAACTGGTCATTTTAAAATATTCCGTTTTAAGTTATAAAGGGAGATTTTCAGTGGTTTTGAATCCATAATTTCTCAGAACTCCATACACATGGACAAGACACTCTTAGTAAATATGTCAAGTTTCATGCATTTCTGATGTTCAGGCAGCTAACACAGATGAAGGCTGTAATGCTAATGTTATCCACTAGAGGGAATAACAAATCCTTTTAGATCACATCATTTTTATATGACTATTGTAAGAAAAAGATTTCATATCTATAAGGGAGCTATCAAAAAGACAAATATTGCAACAAATAAAAACTCACCACGGTTGCAGTGTGTTTATGTTCTCCTGGATTCAGCGAGCCCCGCCTCTTCGGTTGAGAACTACCCTGACTGCTTTGGTCAACCAGGGATGGGATAGAATCTCTGCAAAATGTATGAGCAATAATAATAAAAATAATAATAATAACAACAACACATGGAAAAGGAGGAATACAGCTGCTACCTGATCTTCTGTATGTCCCGCTGAAACCGCTGAATGCTCCCCTTAATGTGGACTGAATCTATGTCCTTCTTCTGGAGTTTGGCATAGCAGAGGTCTGCATGCAGCATGATGTTGTGGAAAAGTGTCAGAAAATATTTAAAATCCGTATCCTCCAGCAGCACGGCAAAGCCTGCTCTGCCTCTCATATGGTAACAGGGTCAAAGTGACCAGAGTCTCTCATGGTTTCAAAACAGTGGATGAGGTCCTCTCTGTGCTCAAACACTGTATTGACGGCACGGCTGTGGAAGTTCCATCTCACACTGCTTGATGTCGGTAGTGTATGGGCAACTACTTTATCAAGTACATCTGTGCGCTTGGGTGATCTCGCAAAAAAGCTGGCAAATCCTCCAAGGTTTGCAAAATAAAGTCTCACTTTGGACATTTGAGAAGTGGCCTGTTGCATTATCAGATTGAGCTGATGTGCATAGCAGTGGATGTAATGGGCATTTGGGTACATATTTTGAATCTTCTTTTGAACCCCTGTGTCACGTACCTGGTTGGAGGCCGAAATGCCGAGAGGGCTCCCCTTGCGGCTGAGTGCAGTACACCCCTGAAGTTGGGTACAGAGGGTGTAGTGCCCAGAGAAGCACAGGTTGCCAGAGGGATTCCGGAGATAAGAGCTGGTGGGCACCTGAAGGACACCAGGTAATGCAGGAAGCACAGCAGAGTTAAAGTCTATAAGAATCCTCGGTAATACTTGGCAAGGTGTGCATAAGGAGCAGTAGTGGAAGCCAGGCCAGGGGTCAAACACAGTAGATCCAGCAGGAGGATGAGGCAGGTTGCAGAAACGGGGACAAATCAAAGGTCTGGTATCAGGAAGCAGGCAGGAACAGGTAACTGTAGCGAAGTCCGTAATACTAGCCGGGATCAGGTATAGGAGAAGACAGCAAGTCGGTAAAGCAAGCCAGGGGGTCAAAACCAGAAGAGCAGATCAGACAGGTCAGGAACAAGCCGGGTCACAACAGGAATCCAAATAGTACTTTCACAGAGGTTCAGGAACACAGGAAGACTGACAAACCAGCAACTGCAGACACCAGCAGACTTCCTTATATAGGACCATGTGACCTGCTGGTAGAGATACTGGGTCCTAAAGTCCTTCTCCTGCCAGAGATTCTGGGTCCTAGAGCCCTTCTCCTGCTGTTGGCTCCCTGACAACTGACACTATAGCCAGTTCTCCTACGGCCATTTCTCTGACACCCTGAAGTGGCACCCCTCATCACACTGGCTCCATCATATGCTTGGGAGATGAGTTTATGTTTCTGATCCCCTGGAAGGATGACAGCAAGACGCTCTTGTTGTGCTGTAGCGATGGAATCAGAATTAGCGGAATGTAGAGGAATAAACTCAAAAAAACTCTCCTGTATGTTGTTTTTGGCATCAATATAGCGCAGCACAAGGAGAAGTTGGCACTGTGTGGCAATATTGGTGGACTCGTCAGCCTGGATTGAGATAAAATCACTAGAGATGTGCAGAGTGAAATATTTTGTTTTTCGGAATTTCATTTTCGTCAAAAAAATACATTTATTTAGTTACTCCCGAAATTCGTTTTTATTTATTTAGTTTTTCGTTCAAAAATTGCATTCGTCCGAAAATCCACATGAATTACGGTCGAATCTGTCTTTGAAGGCTTATGGTGTCTGTCGAATGTATAAAGAAGATTTGACGGAGCTGTTAAACTCTATTTCTTGATCATACATCACGGGACACAGGAGCTCATTACATAGTGGGTTATATAGGCTCCTCTGGTGATTGAACACTGGTTAACCCCAATTAAGGAGAATTCCTCCCCTATATAACCCCTCCCATATGGGAGGCACCTCAGTTTTGTAGCAAAGCAATAGGAAACCACGTAAAAACCAAGAGGGGCGGGAGCCTTGTGTCCCATAATGTACTCTCAAGAAAAGGATTTTACAGGTAAGCTGTATATAAAAATCCTATTTTCTTGATCATACATCACGGGACACAGGAGTTCATTACATAGTGGGATGTCCCAAAGCAATGCTCAGATTGAGGGGAGGGAGACACAGATCATAATTATAGACCGCCATGGGCCGGAGGACCTAAACTGCAGCCTGCAGTACACTGCGCCCAAAGGCGATATCCTCTTGCCCTCTGACATCCATCTGATAGAACCTGGTGAATGTGTGGACTGATGACAAAGTTGCAGCCTTACAGATCTGAGCCAGGGAGGCCTGGTGATGCACTGTCCAAGAAGCACTTACAGCCCTAGTAGAGTGCGCCTTCACTTGAAAAGGAGGGATTTTCCCTTTAACACTATAGGCCTGAGAAATAGTCTGTCTAATCCACCTTGAGAGAGTGGATTTTGATGCCGCCTGGCCCTTCCTAGGGCCTTCCGGCAAAATAAATAAGCAATCAGTTTTCCTTATCTGAGCAGTTGCTTGAAGATAGATACTGATTGCCCTAACCACATCCAAAGTGTGCAAAGATTCTTCTTATGCGGACTGTGGGTCCGGAAAAAAGGATGGTAGGATTACATCTTGATTCAAATGGAATCCCGAAACCACCTTAGGTAGAAAGGACCTGTTGGGGCGCATGACCACCCGGTCCTTATTAACAATTTGATACGGCTCTATGCTGGAGAGAGCTGCTAGTTCTGACACTCTTCTAGCCATGTATATGGCTACCAAGAAAACCATTTTTTTGGTCAAAAGAACCAATGAAGCCAGATGCAAAGGTTCAAAAGGTTGCCCCTGGGGTTTTTCGTTCAAAAATTGCATTCGTCCGAAAATCCACATGAATTACGGTCGAATCTGTCTTTGAAGGCTTATGGTGTCTGTCGAATGTATAAAGAAGATTCGACGGAGCTGCTAAACTCTATTTCTTGATCATACATCACGGGACACAGGAGCTCATTACATAGTGGGTTATATAGGCACCTCTGGTGATTGGACACTGGTTAACCCCAATTAAGGAGAATTCCTCCCCTATATAACCCCTCCCATATGGGAGGTACCTCAGTTTTTTCACCAGTGTCTATGGTGGTTGGTCACGTAAAACATGTGCTATGAAGAAAGCTCTGTGCAGGTCCCTGCGAGGCCTAAGGGCTACAACAAACCGGATCCATATCTCGGGACGATATTTGACTCCCAAGATGGTATGGTACCCGGGCCTCGTCATCTGAAGAAACGAGGTTTGGCCTGTAAGTTCTCTCCTATTGGAAGACTGGGCTCTGGGAAAACCAGACTTGGTGTACTGTTTATACATGTGGCACGAAAGTTACTGGCAGAGTCTTTTACAAGGTCCAGGTAGGAGGTTCTTCTGAGAAAGAACCCCAGAAAAACCTGAAGGTTGGCACAACTCTGCCCACCGTGATGGGTGAAGGCTGGAATCTGTCTGTTTTCAGCAATTCCTGCGGCGAGGACAGGTAAGGGAAGTTAATCCTATATATAATTATATGATGGATTTCTTCATTTGAGTAGTTGTATGTCTTACCTGGTTTCCACCACTAGAGGGAGTAAGAGCAGCCTGATGCATACTTACATGCCTTTCAGTACACACGCTCAGTGAAGCCTGGTTCTCCAGAGGTCTCACGTCTCCACTGCAGTCCCTGCCACAATAAGGTAATACAGGGGTCCCACGTAGTCTGGGGGTCCCACGCAGCTCTGATGAGATTCATTTCCCCCCTGGATTCTGGTGGTCCTCGTGCACGCGCGCGAGCGCGCTCCTGGGCTAATGGAGGAGGGGGGAGTGTGGTTGTGAGCGTGCACGGCGCTGTACTGCGCAGGTGCCAGGCGGCAGTTTTAAAAGCCCAGAGCGTCAGGGGGCTGTATGTGAGAGACACAGGAGTTGTGGGCAGTAAGCATCCCAGGTGATTGGATCCAGGCAAACCTTAGACACCTACTCAGCATCAGGTTGTGCAGTATTAAGCGTATATATTTTATTGTGAGACTTTTAGCACAACAGTGATTGCACTTTGTATTAGTACCTCTGCTTTGTAGCTTAGGACTATGTCTCCTCGTAAGAGGGTCTCAGGGGGAGGTAACAAGGGCACTGGTAAATCACTGCCTAGGTCCACGGGTTCTAAAAATGCCTGTAAGTTACCATCCCCCCCGCAAGACTGGAGCCAGCCTCACAGGATGAGTCAGGGCTCCTGTCAGGTTTTGCAGCCTCTCCTAATGTCTCAGCCCCGGTATACGTCACTGAGGACTCCCTTAGGACTACATTGGAGGGTTTTGAAGGGAGAATCGTGAATTTTATTTCTGCTTCCCTGAAAGATAGCAGGAAAAGGGGTAGATCCCCTCCCTCTACTGAGATTCCTTTTTCAGATGATTCTTCTGACAATGAGGAGAGATCCCTATCTTGGGACAAGGATCTTGAGCAGTCGGAGGAATCAGAAGAAGAGGAGAGAGTCCCCTCCTCCCAGGCGCTCAGAAAGCAGGTGCAGTATTATACTGAATTGGTGCATACCACATTCAGAATGCCTGCTGCTGAAGTCGCTACGTCCTCTGTTTCTTCCCTGGGATTCAGGAAAATCCCACAGACTGCTTTTTCCTTTCCAATTCATCCCTTAATGGATAAATTGATGTATGAGGATTGGGGACATCCCGATAAACTGTTTGCTCCTCCTAAAAGGTTTTCTATGCATTATCCTCTGGAGGAAAGTTTCACCAAGAAATGGGGGGTCCTGTCTGTCGATGCGGCTGTTTCTTGCGTGAATAAAAACCTGACCTGTCCGTTGGATAATGCTCAGGTATTTAAAGATCCAACTGATAAGAGGTTGGAAACATTATTAAAAGCCTCCTTTTCCACGACTGGCGCTGTAGTGCAACCTACAGTCGCAGCCGTGGGGTTGTGTCAGTTCCTCAAGGAACAGGTTAAGCAGATGCTTGGCCTCCTTCCCAGTGAGGAAGTGGAGAATTATGCAGAAATACCTCAAATTCTGTGTTTTATGATTGATGCGATTTTGGATTCTGTCCAACAAGCATCTCGTTTGTCTCTCCTGTTGGTACACATGCAAAGGGCCCTATGGCTAAAGAATTGGACAGCTGAGCTATCATGCAAGAAGCATTTGATTGGGTTCCCATTTAAAGGGGAACGTTTGTTTGGAGAAGAATTAGACAAATTCGTCCAAAAAATTTCAGGGGGTAAATCTACTCTCCTTCCAGTCAAAAGGAACAAACGTCCATACTTTAGGCGTTCTCTCTCTCCCGGAGCATCAAGCTCTAAGCAGTGGCGACGGCCTTCTCAACCCTCCTCTACAGGAAAGGTTCAGGGCCGAGCCCAGGGGCAGAAAAAGACTTGGGGGCGAAAGCCTGCCAAGCAGAGCCCAAAAGCTTCCTTGTGGGGGGAAGGCTTTGGCAGTTTGCGGAAGCCTGGCGGGAAGAGATCCGGGACAAGTGGCTGATCTCTTCGGTATCTCTGGGCTACAAGCTAGAGTTTCAGGAGATTCCACCTTCTCGCTTTCTAAGATCAAGGATCCCCAGGGACCCAGTAAAGCAAAAATCGCTATTTCTGGCCTTAGATCATTTACTATCCCAGGGGGTGATAGTAGAATTGGACCCATAGCAACAGGGTTCAGGGTTTTACTGGAATCTCTTCACCGTTCCAAAGCCAAATGGAAGTGTCAGACCTATCCTGGATCTGAAGGATCTGAACCGGTTTTTACGCATCCGGTCCTTCCGAATTCAGTCAATTCGCACTGTGGTCTCCTCCCTGCAAGGGGGAGAATTTATGGCTTCAATAGACATCAAGGATGCATATCTCCATGTGCCAATTTTTCCCGCACACCAATAGTATCTAAGGTTCGCGGTAGAGCGGCGCCATTTTCAATTTGTGGCCTTGCCGTTCGGGCTCGCTACGGCCCCTCAAGTCTTCACAAAGATTCTGGACCCTCTCTTGGCAAACCTAAGAGCTCAGGGTATAGCCGTCATGGCTTATCTAGACGACTTGCTTCTCATGGAGAAAACAGTAGCGTTCCTGAACCTCAGTGTTTCCAGAACGCTAGAACACCTGCAGCGCCTAGGTTGGATTATAAACCTAGAAAAGTCGTCCCTACAGCCTGCTACCAGGTTGGAATACCTGGGTATGTTTATCGACACCGCTCAGGGCAAGGTGTTTCTTCCAAGGCCAAAAGCCTTGGCCATTGGGGATCTGGTGTGCCTAATGCCGCGTACACACGGTCGAACTGTTTGACGTACTTAGTCCGTCATACAATCCGACGGACAATCCGTCGTACTTTCCACTGAACGGACTTGACCACACACGGATGCACAAATAGTCAGTCGAAAGCTTGCGCGATGACGTGTACAGCACGTACGACGGGACTAGAAATAGGAAGTCCAAGACACAGCAAAGCACCCTTCTGCCGTGTAAATCCTTTCTGGGCATGCGCCATTCTTAGTCCGTCGAACTAGCATACTGACGACCGTATTGTCCGCTGAAACCAATGTACGACGGACAGATTTTTGGAAAATCCGAAAATCTTAGTACTCCGGACTGCACGCTGAAAGAGTCCGCTGAAGCCCACACACGAGCGGATTGTCCGCTGAAATGTGTTTCAACGGACTAAGTACGTCAAACAGTTCGACCGTGTGTACGCGGCATAATTCTGGGCAGGAGATCTTCCCCCATTCGCTTGTGCATGAGACTGTTAGGGAAAATGGTCGCCTCCTTCGAGGCCGTTCCATTTGCCCAGTTCCACTCAAGGCCTCTGCAAAGATGCATCCTTGCGGCTTGGAACAGGAAGCCCCAATCCTTGGATCTTCCTATGCGCCTATCCCCAGGGACATGCAAGAGTCTCTTCTGGTGGTTACAAACCGAGAATTTGCTGAAAGGCAAAACTTTTCTTCCTCTTCCGTGGAAGGTTATTACGACAGATGCCAGCCTGACAGGCTGGGGAGCAGTGTTAGAGGAGACGTGCTCGCAGGGGAGATGGTCTGCAATCGAGAAGCTATTGCCCATAAATGTCTTGGAGATCCGGGCAGTTTACATGGCTCTCATAAAGTGGTCTTCCAGACTACGGGGTCTCCCTGTTCGGGTTCAGTCCGACAATGCCACAGCAGTGGCCTTTATCAATCACCAGGGTGGTACCAGGAGTCTGGTTGCGCAAAGAGAGGTGAATCGCATACTTGTCTTGGCAGAAAAGCATGTTCCATGCCTTTCTGCAGTCTTCATTCCAGGAGTGGAAAATTGGCAGGCGGATTTTTTGAGCCGCCAGCGGTTGTGCCCAGGAAAATGGGCTCTGCACCCCAATGTGTTTTTGGACATATGTCGCAGGTGGGGTACTCCAGACGTAGATCTGTTTGCGTCCAGGTTCAACAGAAAACTGGACAAATTCGTGTCAATAACAAGAGATACACTTGCTCAGGGGTCAGATGCTCTGACAGTTCCCTGGGATCAGTACAATCTGATTCGTGCCCGCTTCTGTCGCGGTTCCTGGGAAGAGTCAAGAGGGAGACAAAATCGGTTCTTTTGGTAGCCCCCGGCTTGGCCCAGGCGACCGTGGTATGCAGAGATCATGAAGTTGGCAGTAGGCAGGCCATGGATCCTCCCTCTCCAGCCAGATCTGCTCTCACAGGGTCCGATTTACCATCCTGCTTTACACAGTCTGAATTTGACGGTTTGACTGCTGAGACCCACATTCTGAGAGACCGTGGGCTTTTGGGGCCAGTCCTTTCTACTCTGGTTAATGCCAGAAAGCCGGCCTCCAGGCTTATTTACTACAAAATCTGGAGGGCATATGTTTCCTGGTGTGAACTCAGGAAATGGCATCCTAGAAAGTATGTCATTAGCAGGATCTTGGCCTTCCTCCAGTCAGGCCTAGAAATGAATTTGGCCGTAAGCACTATCAAGGTGCAGATTTCGGCCTTGTCAGTGTTTTTTCAGAAGCCACTTGCATCACATTCCCTGGTGCGGGCTTTCATCCAGGGGGCTATGCGGATAAGGCTGCCAGTCAAACCTCCGGTATGCCCGTGGGATCTGAATTTGGTTCTCTCGGCTTTGCAGGGGCAACCTTTTGAACCTTTGCATCTGGCTTCATTGGTTCTTTTGACCAAAAAATTGGTTTTCTTGGTAGCCATATCCACGGCTAGAAGAGTGTCAGAACTAGAAGCTCTCTCCAGCATAGAGCCGTATCTAATTGTTCATAAGGACCAGGTGGATCAAGGTGGATTAGACAGACTATTTCTCAGGCCTATAGTGTTAGAGGGAAAATCCCTCCTTTTCAAGTGAAGGCGCACTCTACTAGGGCTGTAAGTGCTTCTTGGACAGTGCATCACAGTGCATCACTAGGCCTCCCTGGCTCAGATCTGTAAGGCTGCAACTTGGTCATCAGTCCACACATTCACCAGGTTCTATCAGGTGGATGTCAGAGGGCAAGAGGATATCGCCTTTGGGCGCAGTGTACTGCAGGCTGCAGTTTAGGTCCTCCGGCCCATGACGGTCTATAATTATGATCTGTGTCTCCCTCCCCTCAATCTGAGCATTGCTTTGGTACATCCCACTATGTAATGAGCTCCTGTGTCCCGTGATGTATGATCAAGAAAATAGGATTTTTATATACAGCTTACCTGTAAAATTATTTTCTTGAGAGTACATCACGGGACACAGGGCTCCCGCCCCTCTTGGGTTTTACGTGGTTTCCTATTGCTTTGCTACAAAACTGAGGTGCCTCCCATATGGGAGGGGTTATATAGGGGAGGAATTCTCCTTAATTGGTGTTAACCAGTGTCCAATCACCAGAGGTGCCTATATAACCCACTATGTAATGAGCTCATGTGTCCCGTAATGTACTCTCAAGAAAAAGATTTTACAGGTAAGCTGTATATAAAAATCCTATTATAGCATACTTAGTGTGAACTTTTTAAAGACTATGGGACTCCAACGTTCAAAATCTAAAGTGCTCATTTTAAAGGCTAATATGCAAGTTACTGTCCTAAAAAGTGTTTGGGGACCCGGGTCCTGCCCCAGGGGACATGTATCAATGCAAAAAAAAGTTTTAAAAACGGCAGTTTTTTCGGGAGCAGTTATTTTAATAATGATTAAAGTGAAACAATAAAAGTGTAATATTCCTTTAAATTTTGTACCTGGGAGGTGTCTATTAGTATGCCTGTGAAGGGGTGCATGTTTCCCATGCTTAGAGCTGTTCCTGCACAAAGTTTCATTTCTGCAGGAAAAAAAGTCATTTAAAATCACTCGTGGCTATAATAAATTGTCGGCTCCCGTAATACAGAGAACACTCATTGAAAGTCATTGATAACAAAAAAAGCGCTCCCCCTCCTGAACCGTACCAGGCCACATGCCCTCAACATTGGGAGGATGCTTTGGGGCCCTCCCCAAAGCACCATATCCCCATGTTGATGGGGACAAGGGCCTCATCCCCACAACCCTGGCCGGTGGTTGTGGGGGTCTGTGGACGGTGGGCTTATCAGAATCTGGAAGCCCCCTTTAACTAGGGGACCCCCAGATCCCAGCCCCCCATTTGAAATGGTAAGGGGGTCTAAAAATCCCTGCTCCATGCTTCTTGAATAATGTGCTCCTTCACTACAGACAATATACAGTCCAACAGCTCGTTCTGCACAGATTTGAAGTTTCCTTAAAAACAGTGGCATTCTCAAGGTGCTCTTTCAAAACTCCATCAAGAGAAGCAACAAAATTGACCAAGTCACCGAATATCTCAGGATTATCGGAGTCTATTATTCTAGACAGGATGTGTCGATTTTTTGTGACCTCTTCATTGTGTCTTCTAATGGCAGTTCTTCAGCCTGCATCTAGCTGTTCACCAATGCTACACTTCCAAAAAAACTCGAGCCTCATAACATTGTCAAGATGGCAATAGTTTCATGTCACCTGCACTTTTCAGTAAGATGCTTTAGGTCGTTAACCCCTGTTGCCATGACTTTGGAATAGCAAACAGGGAAAACAATAATAGGATAGAGTCACATCACATCCAGCTAGCCAACTCCATTTATTATAAGAAGTGGTGGAAAAGCTTTGAGTGTAAACTCGACCACGATCTCTTGACCTGAATTTGCAATTAGGGTTGATGTGGTCCAAGCTGCTTTATCCTCTTTTTTTCCTCATCTGAACGCCTTGTGAAGGGAAACGAATCAACATATAACAGAGTGGTGTGGCTGTAGTCAAGGCAAGTTCCCAGGAGTGTCACAAATCCATACTGCAATGACGGCAGGGAGCCTGGAAGAAAACAGCAGATTTTTGCAGAGTAGAGTGGCGAGCAGCTTGTGGAAACTGCGTGTGCCGTCACCAAGTGAGGGGAACACAACGCATTTCATAGCATGTGCAAAGTCCGTGAGGCACATGCACACTCCTTTATCAAGTGTAATGACGGAGAACAGATGAGACGGCACTTAAATACACCATCTGCTGACCAAAAGAAACAGCATAATTTAAATCTGCACTGCGTGACACTATAGGAACTAGAAAATATATGATTGGAAGGTTGTATTATATACCTACTTAAGGCTGAAAAAAAAGTTTAATAAATAAAAAAATAATAATCTAAATAAAAATCTAGGTGCATAATGTAAGCTAGGAAGTAAATTAATTACAACACTAGACATAGTGTATGGCAGTAAATAATAGTGCAACTGAAAAGAGGTGCACACCTTCATCTAAAAGCTACATGCATGCACCAACCAAAAATAAATCATTAAGACCCATGGTAAAGCTATTGGAACCAATTTTGCACCATTTTACACCAACCTGACCATGGGTCTGTGGGAGAACCAATTCATATGGAATAATAACCCTTTTTCCCAACATGTGGTATTCTTTGGTCGTTACATTGATGATATTGTCATCATCTAGGATGGATCCTCGTCCCAAGTTGATGACTTTGTCGCCTATTGTAATGCTAACAATCTAGGTCTCTCCTTTACAGCTAAAAATATACTGATGGTAGGGGCGCTTAAGCAAATATAAGTATCAATCACAAATAAGTGAGAATTTGATAATCATATAGCATCAAAAGTGATACACACCATATCACAAAAATACAATAGACAAAAAATTACAACCAAAATATATAATGAGAACAATGATAAATAAAGTCCCAATTGGGTAGTGACACCAAAAAGGAAAAAAACTTATATAGAAATAAATTCAAAGTCCAAAGCAGTGATTTTTTCAGTGAAAAACTCCTTCTGAATCCATAAATCAGAAAAAAACTGGAATCTTCTATACCGTAGTGACACGTCCCTTCACCAAAAACTTATGGACATAGAAAGAAACACCACACTTGTGAAGATAAAGATGTCTTCTTACCAGATGCTGTTGACTACTTTATTTAAAAAGATAGTCAAATAGGCTTATGCAGGTTGATTCCCTGCTCACATGGAATAGGTGGACCTCGTATGGACAGAAGCTTCTCCTCATAGACTCAGATAGGTCATACAAAAAAAAGCCAAACAAAAATCCATAGCGTAACACCGTTTAATAATAAAAGTAAATTAAAAAACTTGTAACCTTCCTTGATGGTTCCGGCTTCCATTATTGCACGAGATGCAAAGCCTGCAAGACCACCAGAGGACCCGGTTCATCAAGGAAGATTACTCAGTTTCAATCTCAAGTCACTAAGCTGGAGTATAAAATCAAGCCACTAATCACGTGTAACTCAGATCATGTAACCTATGTGCTGGAATGCCCTTGTTCCATGCAGTATGTAGGTCGAACTACTAGACAGTTAAGAATTAGAATTAATGAACATCTTACAAATATTAGGAAAGGTTTTCCCAATCATAGCTAGTCGAGACATTTCAAAGCACATCACGATAGCGATCCTTCACTCTGTAAATTTTATGGGATCGATAAGATCTCAAAACATTGGAGAGGAACCCACATGAAAAGGGAAATATCAAAGAATGAGACGAAGTGGATATATATTTTAAAAACGATGCAGCCTCTAGGAATGAACATAGAGCTCGATTTAAATTGTTTCTTGTCCAATGATTGAAAAGTTCCCCGTATTTCTTGATTTAGGTATTTTTTCTGCCATTCCTCTATTTTTGAATCTATTCAGCGTGTTTTTCTGACCTATGAGGTGGGGTTTTTGTTTGTTTTTTGTTGTTTTTCCTCACATCTTGAGCCAGAGATGAATGCTGGATTTTTTCTGGTAATGGCATGAATATATTAAAAAGATTATTTATATATTTTTTTATATATAAGAAAACTATAACTAACCAGTCAGGTGAAAAATCCCCCTTTTTTTCCATCTAATCGTTGGTAGGAAAATTCCGATATTACAGACTGACATCTAGAGGTTATTTTGCAAATCACAAGTAACCCATTCCCTCTTGTTTTTTCTAATGGATAAACCCATCGGATTATTATATGTGTATTTTTTTTAATTTTTTCTTTTACTATTAAAATTCTGGTATGTACAATTCGTCCCTTCGTTTTTGGGAGAATTATGTTTTAATGTTCATTTGCCAGTTATGTTCTAATGAACCATGTATTATTGTTAGCCTTAAGTGGGACTGAGGCTGCGCATCAAATTAAGGGTCTCTCGATTGGTCTATGGATCGATCGAGACACCATAAAGAACGCTGACTTTGTGACTGGGTACGCTTCCTGATGACGTGTCAAACGAAATGAGTCTATGAGGAGAAGCTTCTGTCCATACGAGGTCCACCTATTCCATGTGAGCAGGGAATCAACCTGCATAAGCCTATTTGACTATCTTTTTAAATAAAGTAGTCAACAGCATCTGGTAAGAAGACATCTTTATCTTCACAAGTGTGGTGTTTCTTTCTATGTCCATAAGTTTTTGGTGAAGGGACGTGTCACTACGGTATAGAAGATTCCAGTTTTTTTCTGATTTATGGATTCAGAAGGAGTTTTTCACTGAAAAAAATCACTGCTTTGGACTTTGAATTTATTTCTATATAAGTTTTTTTCCTTTTTGGTGTCACTACCCAATTGGGACTTTATTTATCATTGTTCTCATTATATATTTTGGTTGTAATTTTTTGTCTATTGTATTTTTGTGATATGGTGTGTATCACTTTTGATGCTATATGATTATCAAATTCTCACTTATTTGTGATTGATACTTATATTTGCTTAAGCGCCCCTACCATCAGTATATTTTTAGCACGACAAGTTGTTTTTCTTGTTTTTTTAGGGAGCAGCTATCAGTGTTTTATTTAGTACATTTGATCCACTGAGTATTGGTTACATTTTTTATTTTTAGTGGCGCGGAGTTTACTAGTCGCTGTTGTTTTCAGCTACTTTTCTCACATCTCCTTTACAGCTGTTTGGAGAAAGGATAGCCTAGCTTATAGAAAAGGGTTATCCATCAAAATGTATAGAACAGGCTTACAATCACTTTCTTCCGGGCAAGAAGCCCAAGGCTGGTAAACCTCTAGAGGAATCAGTGGTACGTTTCATTACAGGATTCCATGGACAGTACAAAAAAATGGAACATATCCTAGGTAAACACTAGAACATTCTAAAGCAGGATCCTCATTTGTGCGCTACTTTATGTGATAACGGCAAAAGTCACTTATAGGAGGGCTCCTACGTTGAAAAATAAAATAGCGTCCAGTAAGCTAAAATGTAAAAAGAAAGATGGTCCTCTTTGTTTTATTCCCCTTAAAGAGATTTATAGGTGCAATAAGTCTTTGTGCAAGACCTGTCAGTTTGTCAACCATGGATAAAAGAGCTTTACACATAAAGATAAGATCTATTACCTTGACAATTTCCATAATTGCTCTAGCGATTATGTAGTTTACTGCCTTACATGCCCTTGCAAGATGCTATATGCTGGCCACACCATTGGCCCACTAAGACAGCGGTTTGGCAAGCACCGCTGGTTTGTGGAATTGGGATTTGATAAACATAGCACGCCACACCACTTCTTAGAGCATCATGCCCAGTCTACAGCGGGCCTCTGGGTGTGGGTCATTGAATCCATACCCAGGGGCTTGTCTGAAGCAGAAAGTTTTTCACGATTTTGTGAGCGTGAAATGTCCTGAATTTTCACCCTGGACACTCTTGCACCCAATGGGCTCAATGAGGAACTTGAGGTTAATACTAGTCTATAACCTCATGTTGCTTGCCCCCCTTATGAGTGGACTGGCTAATTGCTCGTCAGCTCAGATAATTCTTTCCCTTTAGTGTTTTGTTTCTGTTTTTTTCCTAATAGCTTCATGGTATTTGTTTGATCTAGGCGATTATTCTCTATCCACTTCTTTCTGAGCTAGTTTCTTATTTATAAATCTTAGTACTATGGCTATTTTTTTACATAGTGGTAAAATTGAAAGATGTATTTAATACATTTTGTGTTTATTTTATCTCTTATTTCTTACGTACTATTATTCTCCCAATTTTGATGCAAAATATCAAATTTTTCTTACAATTCTTTTAAATTTTTCATTTTTTTCCTCATTAATGTACACACAGCACCCCATATTGACAGAAAAACACAGAATTGTTGACATTTTTGCAGGTTTATTAAAAAAGAAAAACTGAAATATCACATGGTCCTAAGTATTCAGACCCTTTGCTCAGTATTTAATAGAAGCACCCTTTTGATCTAATACAGCCATGAGTCTTTTTGGGAAAGAACAACAAGTTTTTCACACCTGGATTTGGGGATCCTCTGCCATTCCTCCTTGCAGATCCTTTCCAGTTCTGTCAGGTTGGATAGTAAACATTGGTGGACAGCCATTTTTAGGTCTCTTCAGATATGCTCAATTGGGTTTAAGTCAGGGCTCTGGCTGGGCCATTCAAGAACAGTCACGGAGTTTGTGTGTGTCTAGAGTTGTAATTCATTTACTTCCTAGCTTCTATTACACAGCTAGATTTTTATTTAGATTATTATTTATTTATTAAGCTTTTCAGCCTTGAGTAGGTATATAATACAACCTTACAATCATATATTTTCTAGTTCTTATAGTGTCACGCAGTACAGATTTAAATTATGCAGTCAACTGTTTCTTTTGGTCAGCAGATAGTGTATTTAAGTGCCGTCTCGTCTGTTCCCCATCATTACACTTGATAAAGGAGCGCGCATGCGCCTCATGGACTTTACGCATGCTATGAAAAGTGTTGTGTTTCCCTCACTTGGTGATGTCGCATGCAGTTTCCACAAGCTGCTCGCCACTCTACTCTGCAAAAATCTGCTGTTTTCTTCCCGGCTCCCTGCCGTCATTGCAGTATGGATTTGTGACACTCCTGGGAACTTGCCTTGACTACAGCCACACCACTCTGTTATATGTTGATTCGTGTAGAGCTCCATTGCATATTGACATGTAAGTGGTAATCCACTCTTGGTATCCAGCGATGGGTGATCTCTTCTCCGGGGACCAGCGATGGGTGATCTCTCCCAATGGCCCAGCAATAGGAGATCTCTACCGATGCCTTTTTATTTTTAATAAAGGACTTATCCCAATGGTGTCTGTGTGTTTTTTAACAATTTTTTACACTTTCTTTGTGAAATAGTAGGGGTTTAATGTACCCATTACCATTTCAAACAGGGGGTCCGGGATCTGGGGGCCCCCTTGTTAAAGGGGGCTTCCAGATTCTGATAAGCCCCCCACAACCACCGGCCAGGGTTGTGGGGATGGGCCCTTGTCCCCATCAAGATGGGGACATGGTGCTTTGAGGGGTCACAAACCCCCAAAGCAGCCTCCCAATGTTGAGGGCATGTGGCCTGGTATGGTTCAGGAGGGGGGCGCTCTCTCATCCCCCTGGCAGCTTGCCAGGTTGCGTACTCGGATAAAGGATCTGGTATGTATATTTGGGGGAAACCCCACGTAATTTTTTTTTTTATTTGACACGGGGTTCCCCTTAATAACCATAAATGACCTGAAGGGCCTGGTAATTGAATTTGGAGGGAACCCCACACATTTATTTTTTTTTTCAATGACTTTCAATGACTGTTTACAGGGAGCTGAAAATTCATTATAGCCACGAGTGCTTTTAAATGACTTCTTTTCCTGCAGAAATTACACTTTGTGCAGGGACAGTTCTAAGCATGGGAAACATGCGCCCCTTTACAGGCATACTATACACACCCCCAAGGTACGAAATTTAAAGGAATATTACACTTTTATTGTTAAACTTTAAGCATTATTTAAATCACTGCTCCCGAAAAAACGTCAGTTTTTAAAACTTTTTTGCATTGATACATGTCCCCTGGGGAAGGACCCAGGTCTCCAAACACTTTTTGACAATAACTTGTATATAAGCCTTTAAAATTAGCACTTTAGATTTCACCCTTAGACTTTCACGGGGTGTTCCAAGGCTTTTTGAATTTGCCGCGAATACCCCAAATTGTTTGCTGAACGGGCGAACAGGCAATGTTCAAGTCGAACATGAGTTCAATTTGAACTCGAAGCTCATCCCTAGTCTCTAAAATCCACCAGCTCAGTAATGTCATCATGGAGGAGGGTAAGAGGACTCCAGTGGCAACCTGTGAAGCTCTGGTGAACTCCATGGTCAAAAGGGTTAAGGCAGTGCTGGAAAATAATGGTGGCCACACAAAATATTGACACTTTTGGCCCAATTTGAAAATTTTTCACTTAGGGGTGTACTCACTTTTGCTGCCAGTGGTTTAGACATTAATGGCTGTGACTCTCTCTGTATGAGAGAGTGAGAGCGATAACACCAAATTTAACATACCTGTTCCCCATTCACACCTGAGACCGAGTCATAACGAGTCACATCGTCGCTGAGGACGTCTTATGACGAAACGCATATGACGCAATCACGCACGCCACTTCCGCATTGTCACATGTATTAGGTGGAACGCAGGGCGGAATGCACGCTAGGTACGGCTGCCTACGTGCTTGTTCCCATGCTGAGGTTGGGCATTGTGAGCCTCCACACAGGTGGCAGGTCTTCACCCCCGTGTGAGGACCGACGGCGGAGCTGTCTCTATCCCCCCAGCCTGTAGCGTTTTTTTGGATGGAGTGGACTGTAAGCCTGGGGACCGGTCAGTTTTATTGAACCCCCCTGTCCATCCAACCCTGCTGTTTATTCTATATATATAATTTTTTCACTATTTCCTTATCAGTGCCTTAGTGAACATTTTACCAGGGCTCGCCATAGGGCTTATGGTATTGGAGAGGTGCATATACTTACAGCCACCTTATACTCTGTGTACAATATGAGTCTCTTATACATATAGACTTTTATTTTTATTTATTTTATTTTTTCATGCATCTTTGATTTTTATTTTTCAATAATATTTTTTATATATTTTTGGTTTTTAAATATATATCTTTTTGTACTCCTTGGAACTGATTACCTACCCTCTGTGTCAAATTGGGGTGCCACATCATATACCCCCCAAGGGCCTTTTGTGTGGAATTTTCTGTGAATCTCCTGGGGAATTTCTTTATAGTTTAGCTTATTTTATATATATTTTTTTTTGTTATTATATTTTTTATTTTTTGCAAAACACATCTCTTTCTGGATATTGATATGTGAATAAAGTTTATGGTTTTTTAAACAATACATACTCTCGTTGGAATTACTACACTATGGAATCCTCCCCCCTTCTTTTTCCTTGAGGAAACTCTGAATATCAACAACAGCCTCACCTACTCATCAGGAAGTGAGTGGACTACAACCTCTGCAACAATCCTTCATCAGCGCACCAACGCTTGCTGTGTGATACCTACGGGCCTGACTGCCCTTTGTGGGCTCATAGTTCCAGTGAGTGGGAAGCTAAGGGGGTGAGCACGGAAGTCACCTGAAATTTGTTCCGGGCACCAGTCACTTTCACCTACTGCACTTTTTTGAAATATTTGTGGACTATTAACAATTAATTTTTACTAGTAATATCTTTATTCACTTTGTGAAACTGCACTGTATAGATTATTGTCAATTTGGGTTCATATGAACTAATTCTGAGGTCTATATGAATTTTTTAAGAATTTTTTTGTGAACTATTTATCACATTTATTTATTTAATATTCCTTAATTTATTTATATACACTCTTTTTATTATCACACATCCATTTGAGGGTATATTTGACTGTGCCTCACTGTATGGTTATTGTATTTTTATTCTAGCTCCAATTAATTTCACTGTGTTAATTTTACAACACACTTACTTATATAGTGGCTTACTATTTTATTATTTATCACTTCTGCACGTTATGCATATTATTATATGTTATGTACCATACTAGTAATTCTCGCTGCTCACGCAGTTGTCTAGATTTGTGTATGCTGAGTTAAGTTTGGTCTACGTATAGCCATTTCTTGTGGTACCCTACTGGCTGATTTTAGGGATGGGTGCACATTACTGATGGTAGTGTTCATTTCCTTATTTTCTTATAGTAGTAGTAGTCAACTTGAGGGTTGATTTATATGCACTTCCCTTTTTTTCTCTTCCTTTTCACATATACACTCCCTTGGATAGGATTTGATACCTATATGACACCCATTGTGGTTCTGTGTTAGGCTAATGGTGGACGTGTACCTTTACCTTATGTACACACCCCATTGGAGCAAATTTACAGTGGCGCCGAACCCCTTATATAAATAAAAACCTCCTTTGATACTGGTTGCACCCCCTAGGGGTTGTGACTTTTAGAGTTGGCGACATTGGTTGTGAGTCCTTCTATTTACGCCTGTATCTCATTTTAGCCTCCGTAGCGCGGCCTGGGATCTGTAAGATCTGAGCACCTTTTTATCATAACGAGTCACATGACACCAGGGAAGGAAAATGGCTAATTGGGCCCAATTTGGACATTTTCACTTAGGGGTGTACTCACTTTTGTTGCTAGCTGCTTAGACATTAATGGCTGTGTGTTGAGTTATTTTGAGGGGACAGCAAATTTACACTGTTATACAAGTTGTACACTCACTACTTTACATTGTAGCAACGTGTCATTTCTTCAGGGATTTCACATAAAAAGATAGAATAAAATATTTACAAAAATGTGAGGGGTGTAATGACTTATGTGAGATACTGTATGTTGGTGAAGAGGGCCTACTAAAAATGTGGCAAACAATTACCCCTTTCTGAAGTTAAACTAAAGCTTTTTGTACTTTTGGACTGGAAAGCGAATCAGAATCCTTGTCAGGTGTTTTTTACTGTCCATTATCACTGAAAGTGAAAGAAAATTCCCAATTTCTAGGTCCCCAGAACAGTAATAAAGTGGAAATCTTCCAATGGGGACACTAGTTCTGGTGACCCTGGTGACAGCCAAGGGTTTCCTCACTCTAGAGGGATTTCATCTGACTTCCTGTTTTGACTATGAGACAGGAAGTGAAGAGAAATCTCTCTGATGGGACAGAGATGGCAAAAAAGCTGAGAGAAGTTATAACCCTCCCTTATTGTATCCAAAATGCTAAAAAGTTTTGCCTTTAGTACTACTTTAAGTAACAGAAGCCAGCATGTACTCCCACACTAGCCTATTTCTCTTTGTTTGTGTAGACGGGTGCTGCCCACTTTCTGGAGGAGCAGGCTGAGAGGTCCTGTGCCTGCTCTTTTCATTTCTGCCCACCACCGTTTGGGCTACTGTACAGAGCAGACTGTGTGCCCCAGCCTGCTTGTCTCCCTTTTCTTCTACTACTGCATGGAAAAGGAGCGGCTGTGTGAATCTCTGCTCACTCTCTCTTCTCTCCCCCTTCCTCCTGACAGCAGCAGTGGAGGGCAAATCAGGAAATAGAGAGGTGATGCTGTAGGGAAGAAAATCATGGGACATGTAGTTCCGGTGGAGCACTGTACAATGCAAATGCATGGGGTTTGGACTTTAATATACACAATTCCCTGCAGACAGAGGAAGAGATCAGGAAAGTTTTACTGTGTAATTTAGTGTGCAGAGCAGTACGGGAAGCAGCACAGACCTGCTGCTGTGCTCTGAGTATCTAGAGAGCTAACAGACTGAGCCACAGAGGGTCACTGTGTCTTGAGACCAGAGCTGTGCTGCTGAGGTGTCTACATCTACAACAGAGAGCCTGAGGACTGAGCCAATGAAAGGTTTTGTGCTGTGCTGGAACCAGAGCTGGAGGGACCTGTTGCCATGTGAGTGCCTACACGAGCAAGTACCGAGCCTTGTGGGAACCTGATTATGAGGACTGATCAACTGCGGACAACAGACCACCATGCGCTCTGGACCAGATCCATTGGGTACCAGAAGTGATGAGCGAAACAAACTATGCTTTTCCCCATACTGTCTGCAGTTAATGTAAGTAGAGACTGCCCAACAGTCATCCATTGCATACAGTTTAAAGAGACAGTAACACACACACCACCGTACAGACAGGCCCCAACATTAGCTTGATGTTGCAAACTAGGCACCAGGGTTTAAACAAACAGACAGAGTGCACTCGGGGACTCTTTTTTTTAACTAGTTATTACCAAGACTAATTGATTTACCATCAAGTAGTTTCTGTCCTGCTTTCTGTATTTTAATATAGTGTGGTAGCATACTTACACTTAAGTTATACAGGTTTGTGCAGTTTTCAAATTATATATAACTAAGTGTAGACAAAGTGGTTTACAGAGGTGTGGCAGAACAGACAACCCATAATACCAAGCAGCTTATGCTGGGGTAAGTGGTATATTTGTTTTGTTTAATAGGCAACCACATATCACTACAGAGATCTAACAAGTTAGTATTGGACTATGACTGGGAATTGAGTGATGTAAGTACATTTTCCCACCAAATATACTTGATACTCCAGTCTATCAGAGATCAAGTCTGAGTAACGATGGCCTGTTTTTCACAGTCAATCATTGCTACTGGCTATAGCCTGCAACACTGATCAGTGTATTCTGATGAGGGGATCATTTATTTGCCAGTGGGCAAGCATACAAAATCAGCAGGGGATCAAATACTTTTTTTCCCTCACTGTAGTTGGAATACCATATTATATATATATTATGTAAAATAACATATTCCACACTTGAAAAAATGGCTTTGGAAAAATGGAAAAAAAAAGTTTTCCCCCAATTTTTTTTCAGGCCTTGCCATCTTTATTTGTGACACAGGCAAAGCTGTCCTTTGTTAATAGTACATCACTGCATAATATTGCAGTCCAGTTTACTGCACAAGATCACCACAGTGCCAAGTGCACCAAAGTACCACATCCTCAATTCCCCTGTTATAATCATGGAAAGTCTAAAAGAAGAGACATAGATTATTTGTTTGCAACTAGTAGGGGGGAAAACAGTCTGTGTATCTGCAGCCCAAATTGGACAGGAGTCACAGGGGGTGAGGGTGTGTCTGATGAAGTTGTAATGATGAAACGCATCAGGGCAGGACCATATGGTGACTGGAAGTGACATCAATATGCCGACTGGAGGTAAAGTGAACTGGGAGGATCACAAGTGTGGGGAGATGCAGGGATCTGTTCCCATACATTCCTGGGTGGTGTGCTGGCTAATATTGAATGTGATGTGATGGGCATTATGCTCTTGTACTGTAGTCACTTTTGTGAGTATTTTTATTGGGGTCTTTAATTTAAATTAAGCTACCTAAATGGAATTACGCTATGTAGGCTATTTTTCGCTTTAAGCACAAGTGACAGTGGCGGAATTATCAGGGTCGCAACAGTCGCAGTTGCGACTGGGCCCTGGAATTCCATCACTGTGGGGGGGGCAGCGTGGTTGCTATCCACAGGGCTGTGAGTGTCCTGTGTTCCCCGTGGGCATTCAGGTGAGAAGCTAACAAGCTCACATTTCCCGCGGAGAACACAGGAGAGGAGGGGAGGGGGACCAAAGGGGGAGCAGATCCGCTGTGAGTTTTGTGTTCCCTGGGAGAGAGGACGAGGGAAAATTAAACGTCAGTCCCGGTGTCTCTGCGCTGCTGTTACATGAGAGACACGCTCTCCACTCACAGCCGTGCTGACCCCTCTCCAGTGTGTGTATAGACTCAGGAAGATCCCGCCGCCCATCAACATCATAGAGCTGCTGATCGTTGCCTCCCCCCGGGTGCGGGGGGGGGGTACAGAGATCTGCTGGGGGCCAAGGTGCACAGCGGAGTCCAGCAAGGTACAGAGAAACCTCTTTAAGGGGGGGTGACTGTCTAGGGACCCTAAAGTAAGGGGGGCTATCTGGGGACCCTGATGTAAGGGGGGTATCTGGGGATCCTGAAGCAAGGGGGCCTCTGTGAACCCTTATGTCCAGTACCACCGCCACCCCTCCTCCAGTACCACCACCACCACCGTGCCACCCACCTTCAGTACCACCACCACCCACCTCCAGGACCACCACCACCCCTCCTCCAGTACCACCACCACCACCGTGCCACCCACCTTCAGTACCACCACCACCTCGGTGCCACCCACCTTCAGTACCACCGCCACCCCCCTCCAGTACCACCGCCACCCCCTCTCCAGTACCACCACCATGCCACCCACCTCCAGTACCACCACCATGCCACCCACCTCCAGTACCACCGCCACCCCTCTCCAGGACCACCATGCCTCTCCAGTACCATCGCCACCCTCCTCCAGTACCACCACCCACCCTCCAGTACCACCGCCACCCCTCTCCAGGACTGCCATCCCTCTCCAGTACCACTACCCCCCCTTCAGTACCACCATCGCCACCCACCTCCAGTACCACCACCACCCACCTCCAGTACCACCGCCACCCCTCTCCAGGACCACCATCCCCCTCCAGTACCACCACAGCCACCCACCTCCAGGACCACCACCCCTCTCCAGGACCACCATCCCCCTCCAGTACCACCGCCACCCCCCTCCAGTACCACCACTGTACTGGTGACACAGGTTTCACTCGGGACACAGGCTGCACAGAAATGTTTTACTTTGTTGTACAGTGGAAAAAAATATAGTATCAAAATCATGCTTTTCGGGGGGGGGGGGGCCCTTCCTGATTTCTTGCATCGGGGCCCTGAGGTTTCTAGTTACGCCTCTGACAAGTGAGTATATCAACCTATGGTGGTATCTGGACTCTTATGAAGATCTGTTTATACGGAAGGATTTTCCAATGCCAGTTTTGCCAATCAGTAAAATGATGGGCAAAAGGAGTTGAGTGTTGAACCACAAGGGGAGCAGATCTCACTTGTTCACTGTGGTGAAGTCAATGTGGAGAATAATAAGTATATATTGCAATTTTGTATGGTTTAAAAGGGGACTTCTTACCTGAATTATTTAAATTGTTATACTTTAATTTATATATTTTTTCACTATAAAGGTGGACTGTTGTTTTAATTTATCACTGAGTGATTTGTATGTTATTATTATTGTTATGTTTATGTAATAGCCCTGCCTGGAGGAAACATTTGTTTTTTGTGTGCTAATTGTAAATGTTATGGTAGCATCTTTTCTTTCATTTTAATCATTTGTTTATTCTGGAAACGTGAGGGAGTCCTCCAAAGCTCAGTAGAATTGTAAGTATTATTTACATACAGTACCTAGCCACTGCTTCGCTGTCTGAAATTATGTGGCAACACCAGCTACCTGCAAATCCCCTAATTTGCAATATGCCCATGTGCTGGAACTCGACCTTGGCCATGCTGCAGAAAACAATGGGAGTTGTACGTGGGGGAGGGGGGGGGGGGTTGGTGTGTGATAACAGAGGAATCATTGTCCTCAGCAACTCCAAAAACTCAACTGCCTTTGGAAATTTGTGGAAGCTGGGTTCATTCATGCTCTGGTACCTGCAAAAGAACTCCTGGATTCAGACCATCAAGTAAAGGGACCATTACTGGTTGGCCACCTTTTTTGTATTCATATTGTAAGGGGGAAAATGGAAGAGCTTGCCCTGTCATCACAGGGGAGCAAAAAACTAAACACCTATGAGGATGTGTTGTGATACTGTCAAGGAATCCCTGTGAGACATGTTGTGTGTAGATATGCGCATGTGCGTGGTATTACCCACAGAACAGTGTTCAGGTGTGTGCATGTGCACAAGAATGCTCACCTGTACACACGTGCATGCACAATTCCTGTTGGCACCAGATAGGTTATTTAAAAGATGCTCATACCCATGTTCTGTGCTGACTGATCTTTAGCTGTTCCCTGTGTCCTGCATTTACCCTGTATGATTCCCATGTTGTTGTTCCAACTTGTTCCTGACCCAATCTTGGGTTCTGCTCCTGACTTGTTGCCAGTTCCTGACTAGGCACTGTTCCTGACCTTAGCCTTGTTCATGATTTGGTACCTCGCTGTTTGCCTGTTGATGACGCTGGTTATTCCTGTGACCACGCTTCTGTCTCTGATCCTGGCTTCTTGTCCTGCTCGAGTGCCTGTCTGAAGCTCTGCTGTACAAGCTCTCTGCACCACTTAGTGTTTCTGCCTCAAGTCTGCTGAGAGCTCTGACAAGCCACACGTCCTCAACCTGCAGCACAAACAGAATGCCCCTTTAACCTGGACTAGACTACTGTACACAGCTACTGTTCCTGAGCTGTTGGTCTACCAGTCTCCTTGGAACAGCATCTCCTGCTGCAAGTTCTCCTATCAACATCTGCTGGCACTCATGTTCCTCCTGTCCCTCAGTACCCTCTGTTCCACTTCCAGTGGGGGCTGGGCTGGAGATACAGGAGAGGCTGACCTTTCATTTCAGTCTCCTATCAGGTACGTGACAGACATAATCTCCTAATATCTTTTCCAGAGAGTGGCATTAACCACTTTCATGACCAACCTGACATGGGTTCTCCTGTCAATGAGGAGCAGTGGTGGTGGCTGCCTAACTGAAGCTTTTGGGTCCTTCTTCATGATATATCACATATTCCTGGCTGCAGGCACCAGTCACAGGGAGTACAAAACCCATAATAACAATGAGTATATGAGGTCAAGTACAGATGTGGATTCTTACAATGGATGACCTATTTGACTACTAGGTTTCAAGGATGGAATAATGACTCCAGCTTGCCTAGTATGCAGTCAAGCTGCTGGGCAGCCTTGAATGTTTTGTGGTTTATGACTAAGGTCTATGTAGGAGGCTGAAACATTGCAATAATTACAGGTATTGATTCATTTTAATGGATGTATCTAAAAAAATTGCATATGTTTATTTTTGAGACATCGTGGTGCTGGATTTTGTTCTCTTTCATTGGACGCTTGAATGCCTGAGTCCTGGGGTTAGCACATGAGTCTCTATCTCATTCTGTTTATCTTTAAGGGCTACTTTGGGGTAGCAGCACAATTTTTGGAGATTAATGTTTTGTGGTTGCTCCTCAGCTGCCAAACTTAGAAATTTCTGCCTGCAGGATCATTGCGGTATTATTCTGCTCCGCCATTGTCAAGGTGTCACAAATAATGTTTATGCTGCTCTTCAGTTATAACATTTTTAGCATTTGCTGCAGGCTATAACATGCTCTTTGTCTCCTATTTTGGTACACTCCAGTGCTCTTTCAAGCCATAATATTTCTGGTTATTGTCCCCTTAAAATAGTGTAAATAAGTGTTTTTGGTTTTCATTAAATTTGCCTGGTCTCTCCTCAATAAACTGCGGGCTAATAATTGCTTACATACTGAACATGGAGTGTACAATATTTTGATGGCTTGTTTGTAGTCTAGTAGCACAGAAGAGCCTGCAGTAATGGAAGATTGGGTAAGTTAAAGTGCTTTACAAAGTCCCCCAGAAATAAACAAGCAATTAACCATAGCAGCAATAGTTAAAATTTATAGGCATCTCTGAAGCTGGAATTTAAAGAATTTGTGTTTTTCCCATAACACCCTAAAAATTGCATAAAATAGAGGACACTCTCCCTATCTAACTTTATTAAAAAATAGTTTTTGCATTTGTACATATTTGCCTGTGAGTGTCCAGCGTATTGTGCCATTTGTTTGTCAATCCATTGACTATTTGTCTTAAAAGTCCACTGAAGGTTCCCATAAATTGAACCAAAGCAGATTTCACTATCACTAGTGTTGGTGGCGAATCACAAAATAACAACTACATTTAATAAAATATGGGGCTATATTGTAATACTGATAATAAATATAAATAATTATTTTCATATAAATTGTGAATAAAATAGCTTCTTCTTATGCTGAATTATTCTTCATTTTGCTCCATGTGTTGGTCTTCTGAAATATGGATGTCCATGTAGATAAACAGCTCTTAAATACAGCATTGCAGGAATGTAGCAACAAAGCAACAACATAATTTTAACATATTTTGCTTGTAAAATAACTTATTGAGCTTCCTTATGGATTATGGCAGAAGTTAAGGTAATGTTGTAAAACGGTATTCAGGCGTATCAATTTAGTAGAATTCAGTTTAGACAGAAGAGTAATCATCCAGTGGAGTAGGCAACATCTTCAGTACAACACTCTTGTGCAGCCATCTGTTTCCTTGGATAGGTGGTAGGTGCATGACATTAAAATACATTAAAATAACCCTGTCACAAGCTTTGGCAATCCAAATTGAGCCTATGATTACAAGGTGCATTATCATACGTTAACCCTAGTGAAAACAGCATGTCAAATGATAAGTAAATACAGAGATTAAAGCCAAATTTGAATGCATCTATGGGCAAGCTGGTTGTACTGAAGTGGATCTATCGTTCTACTTCTGTACAACAAGCCTGCTTGTTTTTTGTGAACGTTCACAACCGAAGGCTATAGCCAGCAGCAGTGCTCATTGTATTCTGATGGCAGCAAAACCTCCCACTGTCCGAATAAAATAACACAGTGGGAGGGATTCCCCCATCAACACTGATTGTGACTTTCTTTCCTTCACTCCGTGGTTGAAGGAAATACATTTGCCTAAGGGCCCTCTTCACACTGGTGCATTTTTGCTGCACTTTTACCTTGCTAAAATGCAAGAAAAACGCAAGAAAAATATTTCCCTTTAAATTCTATGAAATGCTTCACATAAGTGCACTGTGGGTGCAGAGCATTTTGAAAAGTCCTGCATGTTACATCTTCGGTGCACTTTTGAAAAACGCAGCAAAACACTGAAATTAATGGATAAAAAAATGAGTCAAAAATGCGATTGTGTTTTTGGTGCGCTTTTTAAGTCACATGTTCATGTTTCACAGGTGCATGCAGGGAGTCAGGCAACCAGGAAAAGCAGCGGAAATGCATGAAAATCACATCATAAATGCATATGTGTGTTTTAAAGGGCCCATAGGTAATTAACATTGTATGCACATCTTAACTTTAAAGACTCTAACCCTTCCTCCCTCCCAAGTTACCATTTTGATTCTTTCATTTGATTGATGGCCTCACTGTTAAAGCAGAACTTCAGGAAAAGGAATTTACGCTTGTCTGCCTCCTCCCGACCCTGGTTTTCGCCAGGTACATGCTCCCACTTCCGGTTGGATTGCCTTACAATTGAGCTGCAGGAGACCAGTTGTAGCACTGGAGGGATCCTGCTGGAGTGAGGATTAAGATAAGTAGTTTCTTCTATTTCCTCTACACTTAGACAACAAACAGTTAACCCTTGCAGTGTGTGTGTGTGTGTGTGTGTGTGTGTGTGGGGGGGGGGGGGGGTCACACTTTTATTTTTATGGAGTTGGGCTTTTAAAGTAGAACTATAGTCACACCTTTATGTAGATTTTGGGTTGGAACATCTCTTGGGTATTTACTACTTTATGTATACTCAATGAGGGAGATTAACCCTAATTTAATGTCCTGGTGACTCTTGTCACCTTAGAGAGATTTGCTCCCACTTCTCGCAGATGTTCTCGTTTTTCTCCACTCTATCCAAAGAAAAAATGGTTTGGCTGGAGGCCTACTTTAAGCCTCATTTCCATGTTATAAATATACCACATTGAAATCCTTTTGGCACTGATCTCTTTTTTTTTTTGCATTCCATTACTACTGCCACGTAGAACACAAATATTGTGAAGTTTCTTCATCTTCCATTGTGATTGGCTTCTCTGGAAACAGTTCTTTCTGCTGAATCTAAAAACCGTTGGAGTATATCAAGTTCAAAGAAAAATTTTTCCTGTACTTTTGCAGGTGTCTGGAATAAAAAAATGTATATTCAAATTTATATACATAGCACACTGTTATATCTTTAATTGTATGTTACTGTATAATCTCAATCATATTTTGAAAAGCTGTACACTGACCATAACTTTAGACTGATCACAATAAAAGCATTAATACAACACTGTCACTTAAAGGGGAACCAAACCCTCCTATCCTTTTCAGCCAAGGAAGCTGTTTCTGTCTGTAACTATGATGATGCTGCACATGTGATCAGTTATGACTCCCCCCATTTGATAGACAGTTTTTTAGTCCGCAGCCCCAAGGTATGATCGGTTCCAGCACCCATCGCCAGCGTCTGATTTACATGGTGCAGGAATACCTAGGGGCAAGGTCAGACTTGGACACCTTTCCCACTGAAAATCCTCTGGCTTACTGGGTCTTGAGGATGGATCACTGGCCAGAGCTTGCACAGTATGCAATTGAGCTACTGGCCTGTCCTGCATCCAGCGTTCTTTCGGAATGGACCTTCAGTGCTGCTGGTGGCTTTGTTACCGATCACAGGGTGCGCCTGTCCACCGAATAAGTTGATCAACTGACCTTCATCAAGATGAATCAGTCTTGGATCACCCACAGCTACCAAGCACCTGAAGCTGATGTAACAGAATAATTTTTTTTGAAATATCACATCCCTTCAAGACTGCCTATGCTGATGCTGAGTGACTGTTCTGTTATGTTGATTGTCTATCCTCTTCCTCCTCCGCTGGTATGTTGGAAGAACATTTCTGGTTCTGGTTGATGCCATCAGCCCAATTTTTCTGCCCCTGTTTAACAGGGGCGTTTAAGTACAATTTTTGATGCAATGCTTTGCAGCAGGGCTAATTCCTGAAATAAAACTAGAGTATATGGAAGAGGTTGCAGTGTGGTGGCACCAGCACCAGTGCCTAAGGCCCAATTTTTCTGCCCCTGTTTAACAGGGGCATTTAATTACAATTTTTGATGCAATGCTTTGCAGCAGGGCTAATTCCTGCAATAAAACTAGAGTATATGGCAGAGGTTGCAGTGTGGTGGCACCAGCAGCAGTGCCTAAGGCCAAATTTTCCTGCCCCTGTTTAACAGGGACATGTAATTACAATTCTTGATATAATATTTCACAGGAGGGCCCCTTCCTGTGCCCACCCAGAGTAACGGTGAGGACTTATAGTGTTGTGGCACCAGCACCACAACCACCAAAGGTCAATTTTTCTACCACTGTTCAACAATGGCATGTAATTACAATTCTTGATATAATCGTTCACAGCAGGGCGCTCCAGCGCCCACCAAGAGTCACTTTGAGGGCTTACAATGTTGTGGAAAAACCAACACCTTGTTCCGCCATTTCTGCAGAGCATATAGGGCGGGCCCCTACTTTCAAACATCCAATTTACAAACATCTCCTACTTGCAAACGGAAGGAGACAACAGCAAGTGAGATGAAAAAAGATGGACGACAAAACAAATTATACAGGGGTGATAACCCTTCCCTATGTTTTCCAAAAAGCTTAAAAATAGTTTTTTTGACTGGAGCTACACTTTAAAAATGTACCAGTTGAAAATTACAAACAGATTCAACTTAACACAACAAACCTACACAGTCCCTGTCTTGTTTGCACCGCCTGTATACTGCTGTTCTGAGTATATAGGGCCTGGGGGCCACACGCATTTCCTTTTTTTAATATGGGTACAGGGTTCCCCTTAATATGCGTACAAGACCCAAATAGGCTGGTAATGGGCAGGGAGGGCTACCCATGCCATTTTTCTCAACGATTTTCAACCATATTGCAGGAACCAGATATAACATTAAAACCGCAAGCAGTTTTAAATGGTGTTATTTCCGTTTAATGTCATTTTGTGCAGGGACTGTTCTAAACACGGGAAACACGTGGCACTTCACAGGCATACTACAGACACCCCCCAGGCACCATATTTAAAGGAATATTTCACGTTTTTTTTCACTTTAATCGTCATTAAAATCAGTGCTCCCGCCAAAACGGCCATTTTTAAAAACATTTTAGGCATTGACCCATGTCCCCTGGGGCAGGAGCCAGGTCCCCAAACCCTTTTTAGGACAGTATCTTGCATATTAGCCGTTAAAATTAGCACTTTTAATTTCAAACGTTCGAGTCCCATAGACTTCAATGGGGTTCTAAAGTTCGTTCGAATTTGGGGTCCGTTCGAAAGTTCTGGTGTGAAGCGAACCGGGGGGTGTTCGGCTCATCCCTACTGATAAAGGGATGTTGCTTTAAAGACAATGGGTAGAATGATTTTTTAATCCAAGGCAGAAATTTGAGGGGTAAAGGGGAGGATGTGCTTTACATAAAAAAACAATCCTTATTTTGAGCATGGTAGTGCCAGTCTATGACCCTTGAAATATGTGTGGCATAGTAATACAGTTTAAAATCAGGTAAGCCCATACCTCCTTCATTTTTTTGAACAAGTTATTGTGTTGAACTTTAATCACGTTTTTTTTTAATAAGCGCAGACAAATTGTCATTGAGCATATTGCAATCGTTTGAAAAAAGGTAGCTGGTGAAATTTCACTTGGCAAAGAATGCCCAATCATATGCAAAGTGAACTTTCTATTTGCCTTTAGTAAATAAACCCCAATATATATGTGTAAGGCTGTCCTATATATTCTTAAATTTAGGCACCCACAGCATCAATAAATTCTTTAGACATCTGAACATGCATGCTCAGCATTTCTTTTTCCATTAACAGCAAATCACAGTCAAACATTCATTTTCCTAATCCACCATCACCCATCACCAATTCAATTGCATTCCTCAAAACTGTTGCTCTCAACTGTCACTTCTCACAAGACATTCTTTAGAACACTTAAATATTCATATCCTATATATTTCTGCTTTAGAACACCTAAAGTTGGTGTGCCAATGTTTCATCTATTGTTACAAATTACTAGACATGTGCACACTGAAATATTTTCAGAATTTCGTTTTCGTCAGAAAAATAAAATTTAGTTACATGTCAAATCTTTTTTCTCTATGTTGAATAATCTTGGACTAATAGAGTTAGGTTAGGCACATTCAACCTTTTTTGCTATTTTCTCTATAATGTCTAATCTTTTCTCTCTATGTTGCATCTTTTCTCTCTATGTAGAATAATCTTGGACTAATAGAGCTAAGGTTAAGCACATTCGACCACAGGTTTGATGGACACAGATCATTGTTGTCAGTGTTATGTCAAATCTCCTATCTATATTGAACTATTGTTACAATGAAAACTAAAATAAAACATTTGTTTATGTCAGATCTTTCGGTTTTCAGATTCTGCACGTTCGTTATCGTTTGTTAAAATGATAATGAAAATACCCGAAATTCGGACGAAAATGCATTCGGACAAAAATGAATGTACATGTCTACAAATTACTGCATGTATTTTTTTATAGATTGTTTTTTTTTAAAAAGTACCAGTTTATCCCATGTCTGATCAGTTTTTGCTCATTTGTTAGAGCCTTTGGGACAATGATGACATTGTGAGAACATGTACACAGCAAGGTACGCAGTTGCAAAAGTATCTACGCCTCGATTTACTTCACCACATTGGAAGTTATGTATAAAAATTTGTTTAGTTAAATTAATTTGATCCGTTTATTTCATTTTCAGAATTAATTTTGTATATTTGTATTCGAATCGATTCAAATCGTTTTGCAATTCGAAAAGTTTTGGAATTCAAATCATTTTCAAATTCGAATCGTTTTCCAATTTCCAAAGAGAAAAAATATAATATAAAATAAAGGAATAGAATAAAAATATATAATAAAATAGAAAAGAATATAACAGAAAATAAAAGAATAGAATAGAATATAATAGAGTAAAAAAGAACAAAATAGGATACAAAATAAAAGAACAGAATAGAATGCAATAGAATAGAATAGAATAAAAAAAACATATAATTAAATATAAAGATTATAACCATCTTCGGAAATTCAAATAGAATTGTAAAGAATAGAATTAAAAAAACAATAAAATAGAAAAGAAATAATATAATAATTTTCCAAAAGTCAAATTGAATGAATTTGAATAGAATAGAAAAGAATAGAGTAGAATAGAAAATAACACAATAGTATAGAAAAAAACAACAGAATAGAATGGGATAGAATGAAAATAAAAAATTTTCTATTCTATTCTATTGTTTTTTTTATTGTATTGTTTTTCTATTTGTTTTTTCTATTATATGCTTTTCTTTTCTATTCTATTATTTTATTTTTTATTCTATTCTATTCTATTCTATTCTTTTCTATTCAATTATTCTATTAGAAATTCTAATTTTGGAAGATGGTTATATTCTTTCTATTCTATTCTGTTGTTTTTTCTATACTATTCTGTTATTTCCTATTCTATTCTAATCCATTCTTTTCTATTCTATTCAAATTTGAATTGATTCTATTTGAATTTTGGAAAATGGTTATATTCTTTCTATTCTATTCTATTTTTTTATTATTTTCTTTTCTATTCTATTATAGCTTATTCTATTTTTTATATTCTATTTGTTTCTTATATATTCAAATTCAAATTTATTCTATTTGAAATGAGAATTTCAGAAGATGGTTATATTATTTCTACATTATTCTAGTCTATTTGTTTCTATTATATTCTAGTCTATTCTGTTCTTTTATTTGCTATTCTATTTTGTTCTGTTTTACTCTATTATAGTCTATTATTTTATTTTCTGTTATATTCTTTTCTATTCTATTATTTTTTTACTGTTTGTTTATTGAATTTTTTAAAGCATACAACAACAATTGTACATTTCAAAAGTGATAGCAAAAAGAAGGTATAACAATATGCATAAATGCAACAGATGAAAGGTAATATAAGGAAACACAATGATAAAACATCATGGTACAAGTGATATCACTGTGAATGTGAAATCAAGAAAAAACTGAACAGGAGCTATTTTATACTGAGCAATGTGATGTGCACATAAGTTATAGTGTTATGGAACTGGAGGTAATGTCTCAGTATTATATTCAGAAACATCCAATTTGCCTCAAATTTTGTCAAATCTTGGCAGGGGGTCGTCTATCACAGCAGTCATGCTCTCCATTCTGCATATATTGGCTATGGCTGAGAGAAACTGCATAAAAGTAAGAGGAGAGGTAGACAGTCAACATTGAGGTATGGCATGTTTGGCCGCCAGTAAAATAAAAGCCATCAATCTTCTAGTAGCTTTGGGTGTATCTGGGAGTGGGAGGTCTAAAATAAGATGGCAGGGGTTTAAGGGAATAGTTATATCTAGGACCTTTTCCAGGAGGTTATGAACTTGTGTCCTGAAGGGTATAAGTGCAGTGCATTCCCAAAATATATGATAATGGGTACCTAAGGATAAACCACATCTCCAACATTGCCCAGATGATGTCAGCTTTCAAGCAAGTAAAAAGTCTGGAGTCCTATACCAGAACATAAGTATTTTGTAAATAGTCTTTCTCTGTGCCACAAACTGTGAAACTTTATATTTTCCCCCATTCACCTAGGGATATAGGTCGTTGCAGAATAGGAGACCATTTCCTCATGTATGCATGACTTTTTTTCAGTCGGGGGGGGGGGGGGGGGGGTGCATGTAGGATATTATAGATAGATGAGATCAGGTTGGGTTCATAAGGGCCTTTTAAGCATAACAGTTCAAATTCAGTTGGCATGTCTAAAGTCATATGAGGGTTTTTGGTGGCAAAAAAAAAGATTAATTTGTAAAAAAGAGTAAAAGAGATATTGGGATTTAATGTTTGGATTGTAGGTCAGAGAAGGAGAGGAGTTTACGTGTCACTGGATGTACCAAGTGGCATAACGGAAATATACCAGCTTGGGTACATGGTAACATAGGGTTATAGGATAAACTGTCTGGGATTTCTGGGTTGAATATAATGGTCACAAGGGGCAAGCATGGAGAAGAGAGAGAGTATCTACCCGAGCAACGTTTCCAAATCAGAAGTGTGAATAACATCAAGTTCAAACATACACTTTCGCAGTTGAGAGATGGATTTGTCAGAGGATGGCCATAACATGCAGCGACAAAGGGGTGTGGCTTTAATTTTTTGGACCAGAATTCTATGAGGCATGTTAGCATATTCATAATTTTTTTGCCTGGTCCATAACAAGGACTTAGAGATTGTGCTTAAATCTTGTGATTTAATACAGTTACAAAGAGAGACTACAGCATGGAGACAATCCACAGTTGGGACGTTGAGTATTAGTTTCTCCTCTGCAGACAGTTGGGTAAAAAGAGAAGAGCATTGGAGGGTAGATTCACGCTTTAGGCGAGATCCAGAGGAAATACATTCACCTCTGAAAAAGCCTTATGTTCTTCCCACAGAGTGGAGGTCCCAGATACCGTACCCTCATTGGGTTGAAATAATTTGTTAAGTTCTTGTTGCAAGTGAAGCTTGACATCAGGAATATTCAGGAGGGATTCATTAAGGCGCAAGTGAAATTTTTTGGGGGTCGGAGCAGATAGGAGAAGGTCAAGTACTATGGGTTCGTGATCTGACCAAGTAATCGGGTTTATGTCAGAATTAACTACATGCATCAGTAAGGGTGCAGAGACAAAGAAGTGGTCAAGTCTCATATATAGTTTGTGAGGCGGGGAGTAAAACGTAAATTTTTTGTCAGTTGGGTGCTTCACCCTCCATGTATCAAACATATTACGATCTCGGATAAGTTTTTGAAATGAGAAAGAATGTTTTTGTACTTGGAGAGATGTTGTAGTTTGAAATAGGGCAAATCTATCATTGGTCAGAGACATGCACAGATTAAAATGTCCACTCATGATCATGAAGGATTGCGAGAAAGATTAAATTTTATCAAAAACCTCAAGGAATCCAATCTGCCCCGAATTGGGTGCATAAACATTAGCTAGGGTAAAGGAAGTATTCATGTGGTAACAGCTCAGGAGGACATAGTGGCCATGATGGTCTAGGTAAGATGATTTAATGCGTATGGAACAGGAGCATCTAATGACAATTGTTACTCCAGCTTTGCCGGAAGGGTGAGACGGTGGGAAAGGCAGAGGATTTGAACTCCTTCAATGCCAACCGGCGTTAATGAATGGAGTTAAACCTTTTACATTACATGAGATAATACTGACAGCCATGACTAGGTCGTGGAGACATTGCAAGCGTTGTGTCAATAAACAGGAAAATGTGCTTAAACCATGTACAAAACACTAAAACCATTATAGTACAGATAGCGAAAAAGGGTAGAAGTTTTGCTGTTGGATCACAATAGGTAAAATAAAAATAGGATCAAAATCAAAACCAAAAAGATAATATAATAAAAAAACAAAAACCATTTAGGTATAAGGCCTGAGGAGAGCGTGCACCTCAAGAGTCCATGGCCAGTTCCCAAGACCAAGGAGAGGGAACCATGACAGCCCATAAGGTCCAACTCACAGGCCTTGTCCTGTTAATAGCTTGTGGAAGAAACAAACAGGAAACATCCAAACGGGTAACAGTTTAACAGGCATCAACAAAGGTGGTGATCCCAAAACAAAGAAAGAGGGGGGTTCAGACTCTTGAGCCAGAGTTTTAAGACACACAGGTGGGAACAGAGACATCTATGAAGAGATAAAGTAGTAAGGCATTCAGAAGATGATGCTCAGGTGCTCCTCTGGATGTTTCAGCTTGTTGGGGAGTGGAGAAAGCTTTCTACGATCTCTGTGGGCTAGGGTCTAGATCTTCCCAGGAGTGGAGAGCGGTCTGGGAGCTGGAGCGGGAATCTGAAGGTCTTTTTCAGGGATAGGTGGAAGACCTAAGTTCACTGACACTGAGAGGCAGAATGGAAAGCCCCTACGGTATGGAACCTGGTGGGCTTGCAGATGTGCAGTGACAGGACGTAAGTTGCGCCATTTCGCCAGGGTAATAGGTGACAAGTCACTGAAGATTTGAATTTTTGCACCTTTAAATTCAACCCGTGTTTTATTGCAAATGGTGATGGTGAGAGTTTCTTTGCTTTCATAAAAGGAGAAACGAACAATGATGTCTCTGGGGTTGACACCATGAGGAGGCTTAGGAGCCAGAGATCTGTGAGCTCTATCTAGGAGCCAATAAATATCAGCAATATGGGGTGTCACAGTAACAAACAGTGCAAGGAGATATTAATGTATTTCTTTATCTGCAATGGATTCAGAGACCCCCCAAATCCGCAGGTTCTGGCGGTGTTCCTTATTTTCCAGATCCTCCAGTTGCATTTGCAATTGGGATGCTGTATTTTTAGGAGTAGTGGTTTCTTCCTCCAAAACATGGACATACTGCACCATGTCATCAAATTTTGTTTTCAGTGTGTCTGTGCATTCCCTTCAGTTGATCAATTTCCCCCCTGAGCTCATGTGCTATCTTCCCCACCTCCTTGGCGATGTTCTGGGTCAGACTCTGAAGCAGAGCCTGCAGCTTTGAATCCAAAACCTTCCATAGTCACCATTGTTGCTGAAGCTGGTTGTATGGGTGGTTGTGCTTTGTGCGAGGGCCATTCAGCGTAAAGAGAGGGATTGATGAGCGAGAGTGAGTTGGCTAATCCTCTGGACTACTTGAGACCGGTTATTGCGGCCTACACAGGTAACGATCCATGAACTGGGAAGGCTTAACGCGGCCTGTGATAAGTGCCTCTGGTAAATTTGCCTTTGATCACCAATCTTACCCCTGTCCCCATTCTTTCCTGGCCTGCTACTTGGACCATGTTCCTACTTACTACCAGGTCCAATATTTTGGCACTGCTGGCAACGTTTCTACTTGCACTGACATTCTGACCACAAAATCTGTCTGATTTTTTCCGACTGATTTTTGACCTGAACTGGTGTTGCATACACACAGTCGAACAAAGGTTTCAGAAAATCTGATCGTTCGGAACATGATGATGTTCGTTCGTTACAACGGGACTACATTGAGGCTAGTAGCCAATAGCTTTGGTCACGTAATTTGATCTGAGCATGTGTGGCACTTTGTCCGATCGGAATTCTCTACAAACGATCGGTCTGATCCGATTTTTTTTTTACAGACAATTTGAGATCCTGCTCTCAAATTTTTTCCATCAGAATTTCCGACAGAAAAAGTCGACAGAGCACACACACAATTGGATTTTACGAAATATAATCCGATCCGACCTTTTGCGTTGGAATTTCCAACCGTGTGTACAAGGCATAAGAAAAATAAATACGTTTTCATTTTTTTCCACATTTTCCAAAAACTTCTGGAAAAAATTTACCTTTCAAAAGACTCATTATGCCTCATAGATTATACGTTGGGGTGTTTTCTTTCCAAAATGGGGTCACTTTGTGGGCGTTTCCATTGTCCTGGTGCTCCAGGGCCTTCAAAAGTGTAATAGGTGGGATTAGATGGGTAATTTATGCTCCTAGAACACCTGAAGTTGCTACTTCAATGTTGGCCCTGTGTATGTGGCCAGGCTGTGTAAAAGTCTCACACATGTCATATCGCCATACTCAGCAGGAGTAGCAGAATATATTTTGGGATGTAATTTTTTCTATGTACATGCTATGTGTTGGAAATATCTTATAAATGGACAACTTTGTGTAAAAGATCAATCCTAGAGGCAGGCAAAAGATCAATCCAAGAGGCAGGCAAAAAACTTGGTCAAACAGTCCAGGGTCAGTTCCAGAGCAGGCAGAGGTAGGTACAGTTTAGCATTAGGCAGAAGCATGGTTGCATAACAGGCCAGGGTCAGTTCCGGAGAAGGCAGAAGTATGTTTAGCGTTTGACAGAAGCTTGGTCATATAACAGGCCAGGGTCGGTTCAGGAGAAGGCAGAGGTATGTTTAGCGTTAGGCAGAAGCTTGGTCATATAACAGGCCAGGGTCGGTTCTGGAGAAGGCAGAGGTATGTAAAGTTCAGTGCAGTGGCATAGGGGTGTGGAGGAAAATGACAGGAAATGAGAATTACGTTTACCATACTTCTCTAATAATGTAGAGAGGTATGGTAATGGCGGATACATTCACCTATATAGAGGCCTGGTTGGGAAAGACAATCGGGACAATAAAACGTGGTGTCTCTTCGAATTTCTCCTCTGGAGCACACCCAGCATTTCTTCTGATGTCGGTGGCCTGTTTCACGGGGGGATTTTGTCAGGAAAGTGGTGCTCATGGAGTCTGCTCACGGAATCAGAGCGAATAGTTGCTGGTGGGCTTTCAGGGTAGAAAATGGCGGAAATAACTTCTTCTTGGTAGTGCAGATAGGACACGGGGTTCTCTGTAGATTTTTGGTAAATAACATAAGTGTTATACATTGCCAAACTGAAAAAATAAATGGACACTTTTTTATACCAGTGGCGGGATTTTCTTGTGGGAAGGTAGGGTTCAATCATCTGATCGTTGAAGTCCACTCCCCCATAAGCAAATTATAGTTATAAACACAAGCTGGTTTCTGGATTGGGCCGCTTCTTCTGGAGACTTCCCCGTAGGTGTCATTATGGATTGTTGTGAGCATGTGGACATTTCCTCTGTCCCTCCACTTGACAGCCAATAGCTTCTGGTTCCGCAAAGATGCCGTCTCCCCTCATCGTAGCCTTTCATTGATGAGTTTTTGCAGGAAGCCCTTTCTATTGGCTCTTACTGTACCACATGCTGGGGTGTCTCTCCAGTGAAGATTGAGGAAGAGGGGCAAGCTAGTATAAAAATGATTCACATAAAGATGGTATCCCTTTCTAAGGAGTGGATAGACAATCTCCCAGACCACTCTTCCGCTGGCTCCGATTTACTCTGGACATTCAGGGGGATGCAGTTGGGAGTCCTTCCCTTCGTACACCAGGAAGGCGTAGATGTACCCAGTGGCTCAGTCACAAAGTTTGTACAGTTTAACCCCATATTGGGCTCTTTTGCTGGAGATGAACTGTTTGATGCCCAGCCTGCCTGAGAATTTTACAAGGGACTATAATATTCTGTTCTGGGGTATATAATTGGGGACATTTTTCAGAGAAATAATTTAGGAGTGGCCTAATTTTAAACAGTTTGTCAAAAGCTGGGTCATTTCGGGGAGGGCAATGGGTGTTGTCATTGTAGTGGAGGAACCGCATAATCATTAGGTATCTATACCAATAGGTGTACAATTGTCCCATAGTAAAAGTTAGGCCTAAGAAAATTTTTAATTCCTCTACGCTTAGTTCTCCCCACTCAAAGGGAAGGGCATAAATAGAGCCAGGGTTGCTTACTATGTGCTGCTGTGCGTAGAGGTTGCACTGGGCCACAATGGACGATAGTAAGTCTTCGGTGAAAATCAAATGAAAAAAATCAAGCATGGCAAAATCATCGGTGTTCACCTGGACACCTGGTAGGGTGGTGAAAGGGGGGATATTTGCTGCTCTGGAATTAGGAGGAAGCCACAGGGGGTTTCAAAGGGCATAGGGAAAGCTGGCATGGCCCCTATCCCTTTGGGGCTGAGATGACACCCTACTGGTGCCTGGCCTTTGTTGTAGTGGCTCTGCTCTCGAGGTGGACGGCTCTGCTCTCGAGGTGGATGGGTCTGCGCTGCTGGTAGTAGGCTGCTGCTCCACGCCAGAACACTTTCTTTTCATGGGCACACATTCCTCTTCCGATTCTGTATCAGACCCGCTGCTTGTAATGGGTTCATAGGCCGAGTCCGAATTGGACCAAGACTCAGAGAGCTCCCTGCTGCTCTCATTGGTCATACTTAGAAGCTGGTAGGCCTCCTCGCTAGTAAAAAATTTTTTGCCACACTGGTGGCTGGTGAGACTGCACTGCAGAGCACTGTGGTTGCACTAGTGTGGCTCTGGTGGCACTGATTGGCACAGAGGCCGCACTGGTGGGCACAGGCAGCACCGATGTGGCACTGCAGTGGTGCAGATGAACACTGATGGGCACAGGTGGCACTGATGGGCACAGGTGGCACTGGTGTGCACTGTAGTGGCACTGGTGTGGCTCTGGTGGCACTGGTGTGGCACAGAGGTGGCACAGGTGGTACAGATGACAGATGACATTGTTGTGGCACTATTGGGCACTGTTTGGGCACTGCTGGGAACTTATGGGCACTGGATAAAATTAAACTCCCTGTTTGGCACACGATTGCTCTCTTCTCCTCTCACGCTGCATCGGTGTGAGGAGAGGAGAGCGATGAACTTGTGATGACCCTGCCCGACTGTCTTTGTTGATATTTGTGTTTGCTCCATCATTGGACAGAGCGATCACATGGTAAAGGGCTGCTGTCATTGGCCCTTTACCGCGATCCATGTTGGGCCGGGTTCCATGAACCCGGCAAGCACGGATGTTCCCATGGGGTGCACAGGAACGATTCTCCAGGAGGATGTCATAGTATGCCCTCCCAGAGTTAACAAACCGCCCTGTAGCTGTCATTCAGCTATGGGCCGGTTAAGTGGTTAAAGGTGCCAAAATGTCAGCAGTACCTTGAAATTCCCTGACTACTCAGGAGTTCCATCGCTGTTGCCTATGGTTCCACATTCACATGGACAAAGTGTTTTTGTCTTGGTCGGGAGGAGATGACATCCAGTATTACGTTCTCAGGCAACATCCCCTGACTGAAGAGTGGTGGGATTACTCTGAACCCAATTATTAACTATGCTTGTATATGTGCTCTGTCATGGTGTAATGTTTTCCCTCTTTGTTTTTTTAAGCATACTGTGTATGTTCATGTTCTAAAGTTTGCAACATGTTTTAAGCTTCGTACCAGGTAGGTATAATGTTATATATGCCTTCTGTAATATATTATTTAAGTGTGTGGTTGAGGCCAGTTTCTCCCAAATTTGTGGTACCGCAGGCACAGGGACAGGCCAATGACAACAGGGAGAGAGTGTAAGCAAGAGTTGGTTTCCCTTTTAATGAGACCCCTCCCGTGGATGGTTGGTGGGTGGAGTCAGTACACTTTTATAAACTGTGGTGGGTGGAGCTCTAGTCAGATGGGAGTATCGGAACAGGTTACCTCTGACTTACATTATATAGGTTTGTGACCTAGGCAGGAGAGAGTTGTTTGTAATGTGCACCTTACTGTAAAGGCTAGTTTACAGATTAGGGTGGTTGTCACTTATATGCACAGCTTTTAGGCTAAATTTGGCACGGGGACACATTGGATGCCTTCAGCTGCCATTGTGCTTTTGCTGGGAATCCAGTGCATCCCTGTGCCTTTAAGGAGGAGTTTGCTCCCTCGAGGCAAATCTGCCCTTAATTTATCCAATGCTATATGTGTTCCAACTTGGAGACTCTCAAAACTATAAAGTTAGGGCCACAGGCCACAGTATACAGAGGAGCCTTGACAAGGCACTGTGGCTTTAACATATATTTGCAACTATGTCCAACTAAACCCTCTGTTTTTAGCATGAACTGTTAACCAGGGCTAATCTGTTTGTTTGTTTTTTGCAACCTAACTTGTAAGTGTGCTTGGAAATTTTCTGTTGTTGGTACTGGACAGGAGAGAGGGCCCTTCAAGGATGAACTTACAGGAGGCTTTGGATAAGGACCCACAGTAGCGTGTAGAGAGTAGTAGTAGTAGTAGTAGAGAGGGTGGGAGAATTGGCTGAACTTTCTTAGTTCTGAATTATCTGCACTGACATTAACTACTTGACCAGTTAGCACTTAAACCCCCTTCCTAACCAGACCAATTTTCAGCTTTCAGTTCTCTCACATTTTGAATGACAATTACTCAGTCATACAACACTGTACCCATATGAAGTTTGAGAGCTTTCTTTTGGTGGTATTTCATCACCCTTGGGTTTTTTATTTTTTGCGCTACAGAAGAAACAAGACTGAAAATTCTGTCAAAAAAATTCTTTGTTTCTGTTGTAAAATTTAGCAAATTAGCAATTTTTCTTCATAAATTTTGGCCAAAATTTATACTGCTACATATATTTGGTAAAAATAACCCAAATTGGTGTATATTATTTGGTCTGTGTGAAAGTTATAGAGTACACAAGCTATGGTGCCAATATCTGAAAATTGATCACACCTGAAGTACTGATGGCCTATCTAATTTCTTGAGACCCTAACATGCCAGAAAAGTACAAATACCCCCCAAATGACCCATTTTTGGAAAGAAGACATTCCAAGGGATTTAGAAAGATGCATGGTGAGTTTTTTGAAGTTTTCATTTTTTCCCATAATTCTTTGGAATATCAAGATTATTTTTTTATTTTTTCCACAAAATTATCATATTAGCAGGTTATTTCTCACACACAGCATATGCATACCATAAATTACACCCCAAAACACATTCTGCTATTACTTCCAAGTATGGAAATACCACATGTGTGAGACTTTTACACAGCGTGCACACATACACAGGCCCAACATGCAGGGAGCACCCAGGTCAATTCTGACATTTCTCTCCTACATGTAAAAATCATCATTTATTTGCTAGAAAATTACATATAACCCCAAAACATTATATATGTTTTTTTTTAACAAAGACCCTAGAGAATACAATGGCGGTTGTTGCAACTTTTTATCTTGCACTGTATTTACATAGCAATTTTTTGAACGTGTTTTTTTTGGAAAAAAATCAGTTTTGTGCTTTAAAAATCAAAACAGTAAAGTTAGCCCAATGTTTTTGCATAATGTGAAAGATGAAGTTTCGCAGAGTAAATAGATACCTAACATGTCACCCTTCAAAATTGCAAACGCTCGTGGAATGGCTCCAAACTTCATTACTTAAAAATCCCCATAGGTGACGCTTTAAATGTTTTCACTAGTTACATGTTTTGTGTTACAGAGGAGGTCTAGGGCCAAAATGATTGCTCTCGCTTTTTCAAGTCATGTGACATTGAACGCTGTCACGTAACATGTGACGCAACAGGTCAGGAGGAGGAGCCAGTGACGGCATTTAATGTGATTGTCAGCACAGCAGATCCTGTGTGGAGAGCGGTGTCAAAACTTCTGACTATTTTAACCAAAGTGCTTAGATATTACATAAATGTGAGTGGATTTAATTCATCTTCTAGACCTATGCAACTTGTATCATTGTGCAATAATGCGTTTTAATTTTTTTTTTCCATTTGAATCAATCATCATTCAAAAACGTGAATGGGAGTGGAACAGCAAGCAAGTTTAAAGGCACATGAGTGGACACTCTTTTTTGTAGGACTGATCCCGTTTATTAATCAGTGGGCATTTCACTGCATATTCACTATTTGTTTTTATTTATTTGAATTATTGTTTGTTCCCAGTACTAAATGAATTCTTAATATATACATATACATAGGGGTTGTTTGATCCCCATAATTTGGGTGTAATTATATATACTGGCAGCACTTTATAATTTCAAAAATTTATTTTTATTGTAGTTCACTATGGGTAAATATGGATTATCCCTTGAGTGGGTTGTTGATTTAAGCGCACCAATATATTTATATAATTTAACTTTAGAAAGACATTCATGCAGAAATCAAAAGTACAAAGAATTTTTGTATTAATGTTTGTACAAATATTTGTACGAGTGCTTCTTCTAAAAATCTACTAGTGCACAGCCAGTTTTGCCTGGGAAATTTTGGCAACATCTGTTCTACAGTCATGTGCTCGAGAATCATAGAATGTTGGTCTGGTCTAAAGGTCCTTTACCCTTAAAGACCTATTTTTCTTGGATTCTCCTGTGTCCTTTTGGTGTCCTAACACTCTCTCTCCCATGAGTTTACTGTATGGTGGGTCAGCGAACACTTTATGCATCCAAAAATGCCAGGCATCTGTTCACAACCCCACTATACTAAAATGACTCTACCCTAAGTGTGAAATGTCAGCCCACTCAGCAACTATGGCTCGCTAACTGCTCCTAGAGAGTAGGGGGTGTTGTTCTATAGTTTAAGTGAGTGCACATTTTGAGTTATCATTGCAGTGTTTTCCCTAGAGATTTGTAGATTCAAAACTTGAAAGGACTCTCACTGGCTTGATACAAATATTGTGTCCCTCCTATAACACTATCGATATACCGAACTATAGGCAAAACTTTTTTTTTTTTAATTTTAGATAGAGTAAGGGAGAGTTATAACCCATATCAGTTTTTTATTATTTTGCCATCTATGTCCCATTACAGAGATCTACCTTCACTTCCTGTCCCATTGCCAAAATGGAAAGTGTGAGGAAAAGGAAATCCCTGGAAATTAAGGGAATCTCTTGGGCCCCTCAGGTCACTAGAACTAGTGTCTCTATTGGAGGAGCGGAAATCTCTCTATCACATTTCTGGGGACAACTCAAAATTTTGAATTTTCTTTTACTTTCACTTTCATTTTCAATGATAATGGTAAACAGGACCAATCGAGAGGGTGAATCTCCCTAATAGGGGCACAGACCTCAATAGGTGTTCTAATCCATATCCACTCTATCCAAAAATGTTTTGCCTATAGTTATACTTTAAGGAATGCATTGTCATCCAACTCAAAGACTTGCATTTTGAAATAAAGCCATAAAGCATGATCCCTGTTCAGCACTACAAAGCAGGTATGAAAGCCTGCATTTGTAAAGACCAAATATGGCTTTCCCATGTACATATATAATTGCAAATTATACACAACAACAAAGCTCTAAAACATTAAAGTGATTGTAAATGTATGGATTAAGAAGATAAAAAAAACCTTCTGTGTGCAGCAGCCCCCACTAATACATACCTGAGCCCCATCTATATCCAGTGATGTTGCAGCAGTGTCCCAGCTGACCGGGACTCCCCTCCTCATCAACTGAGACAGCAGCACGGCACCATTGGCTCCCACTGCTGTCAATCATAGTCAGTAAGCCAAAGAGAAGAGAAAGGGGCTGGGGCCGGGCTGTGGCTCAATGTCTGAATGGACCAGGGAGCTCTGACTCAGCTCGGGTGCCCCCATAGCAATCTGCTTGTTGTAGGGGCACTCGACAGGAGGGAGGGGCCAGGAGCACCGAAGAGGGACCTGAGAAGAGGAGGATCTGGGCTGTTCTGTGCAAATCCACTGAACAGAGCAGGTAAGTATGACATGTTTTAACAAAAAAAAAAAACAAGACCTTACAATCACTTTAAAATATATTGATAATGTATTTTTACTTCAAGCTGATCTCTTGTTAATGCTTATCTAAAATAAAACAACATTGGAAATGCCATACATCTTCTTTACACTATTGAAATCCTAATCCTATTATATGTGTGTTGTGAATATGAACAACTGATTTGGTGTGCTTTATATGAAATAATAATCTTATAACTGTGCAATGCTGGTAAACAGAAATTCTAATCAACTTAGGGGCAAAGCCATAGCACAAATTCAGCTTTGTAGACAGGAGATTAGAAAAAAAGGAACTACCATGGTACTACCTGCCTGGAGTTTGCATTTTCTCCCTGTGCCTGTGTGGGTTTTCTTCCATACCCCAAAGACATGCTGGTAGGTAATTGGCGCCTGTTTAAATTGGCCCTAGTATGTGTATTTATGAATGCAAGTTAGGGACCTTATATTGTAAGCTCCTTGAGGGCAGTAACTGATGTGAATGTATATTACACTGTATATGTAAAGTACCTCATAAATTGACAGCGCTATATAAGTATCTATAAATAAATAAGTTAATAAAATACTGGAGCGTAACTTACCTTTCTCTTTTCACGTTTTAAACGGCTCAACTGACAATTTATTATTGCTGTTCCATTTAAATTCATATTCCTTTTGTAGTTACTGCACTGAAAAATAAAATAGACAGCAAAAAAAATAAATGAACTCCTGCTCATATGAATAGCACAAGAATGTGAATGCTCATGATAAATTCATATTTTATTTAGAAGCTTTCAGTTAGGTAGTAGAATACTGTTTATAATTCTGTGCTATAGCTAAAATTAACCAAGCTATCATAAAGAATTTTCACTAAATTATGACATTAAAACACCTGACTTACTAGAGGTTAGCTTGAAGTATATGTGTAACATCTATTTTTTTCTCCCTTTAGTCTGTTGAGTATATCAATAAATATGTTTTGTAATATCAGTTTGATAAAACAAATACCCATTGATCCTGCCAGAACTCAAATGAGCTCATAACATCTTGCGCTCAACCTCTGATGCAACGTTATTCGTTTTCATAGATATCCATTCTCTTTGTAGGCTACCCCCTCAATTTTAAATCAATAGACCTCTCAATTCCCTAGTGGTGGAAGCCTCCAAGTAATCATATGAGAGAAATCAACAGTGTGCTTTAATAATGTTGACATGTGCCCCATTGATTACGTTTTCATTATACTGTAGGTACAGGTAAACTTTGCAATTTAACATATTGCTTTAAGATATTTTTAAGGATTAAAATAATTAATTTATCTAACACATTTTGACAATATTGCTCCATTATTGCATATATCTGCTATCGATATAAATGCTTTGTTGGTCCAACAAAACTGGGGGGATTGAGACCTGGCGTGAAAGCTGGATTATTACATATTGGAGCCATAGAGTTATGCTGAAATATAAATTTATGGATTCTATTTAACCACTTCCCGATCGGCGCACGTTGATGTACGTCGACAGAATGGCACGGACAGGCATATTGGCGTACAGGTACGTCCAATTTTAAATGCCGCCCTGCCATCGCAAGCGTACCGGTCGGGATCCCCGTGGGTCCGGTCACGGGTCCCACGGACTCGATCGCCGCGGGCATACCCGCGATCGTCTCACGGGGCGGCTGAACTGGGACATGCCATTGTAAACAGCATCTACCCGTTCTGCCTAGCAACAAGTGACGCTGATCTCTGCTCCATGTGATTGGAGCAGAGATCAGTGTTCACTAAAAGAAAGCCCAGCCCCCAACAGTTAGTAACACGCCCCTAGGAACACTTAACCCCTACACTGACACCCACTGGTTAACCCCTTCACTGCCAGTGTCATTTACACGGGAATCACTGCATTTGTATAGCAGTGATTGCTGTATAAATGACAATGGTCCCAAAAATGTGTCAAAAATGTCCGATGTGTCCACCATAATGTCGCAGTCACAATAAAAATCGCTGATCGCCGCCATTACTAGTAAAAAAAAATGATTAATAAAAATGCCATAAAACTATCCCCTATTTTGTAAACGCTATAACTTTTGCGCAAACCAATCAATAATCGCTTATTGCAATTTTTTTTACCAAAAATATGCAGAAGAATACATATTGGCCTAAACTGAGGGAAAAAATGTTTTTTTATATATTTTTGGGGGATATTTATTATAACAAAAAGTAAAAAATAATGCGTTTTTTCAAAATTGTCGCTCTATTTTTGTTTATAGCGCAAAAAATAAAAACCGCAGCGGTGATCAAATACCAAAGCTCTATTTGTGGCAAAAAAAGGACGTCAATTTTGTTTGGGAGCCACGTCGCATGACAGCGCAATTGTCAGTTAAAGCGAAGTTCCAAATCACAAAAAGTGGTCTGATCTTTGGCCAGCAAAATGGTCTGGGGCTGATGTGGTTAACCTATCCCATAAACTCAAGGAAAATGAAATGGTTGGGCAAAGAATAGAGTAGTGGGATCTGTCCTTTGCTGATAGCCACATTGAGTAATTGGTTTCAGAAAATTAGGGATAAGAATCCAACTTCACCCAAGAGGGATTATATAATTGTTTATGATATTTTGCTAGTTGAGCTAATTGTACTGCTTGATAATATTTAGTCTGGCACTCTAAGCCCTCCATTTTGTTAAGCGTTCAGTGTATGTCTATTGACTCTGTTTCCTAAAAAATCGAGTAATTTCCTATGGAAAATAAAAGATTATTTGTTTGAATAGCTATTGGGATTGTCTGAAATAAGTATAATAATTGTAGTAGAGAGCTGGCTATCTTACCTGCATTATCAAAAGACACTCTGCAACATTGTTGCAACAAGACTCTTTCCCTCTAGTGTCAGCTAAGACTGTCACATCCTGTCAGCAGAGTGATTACCATCAGGCAGCAAAGCATAAAAGGAAGTGTAGTTCCAGGACTCAAGTTTAATATAGTTAAATCATTAAGATTTAACTACATGCAACAACAAAAGACCAACATGCTCTGAGGGCAGGAAAGGAGAGACTCCATTTGGATTTCAGACCTGAGGGAGAGATGCTGTCTCCTAGGTGATTTCACTGCAGATTTAGGCCTTCGTCGCCAATTGGGATATCCAGCCTAAGATAGGGGGATCCCAGGTGCACATCCAGGTGCACCTGTCCCAATGGTGAAGCATTCCAGTGTGAGATGTCCAGTCGGGTTGCCAGGAGAGCCTGCTGTTCCAGGACATTTGTTTGGGCCTTGACCGCGGGTTGGGTGAGAGGGCTTTTGCCCATTTTCAAGAAACAGGCACACTGTATACAGACATCATTGCTGTTAGTCATCTTTCTGGCACTTGTAGTGCCACAAGGCAAAAAGGATAAGGTCATCCATTTCCATGGACACTGTACACAGACACCATTGTCCTTTCAACTTGCTGAGAAAGATCCTGCCTTCTTTCACTTGATAATCAGGGCAGGAGTTTAAGTGCACCAACTAAAGTGGCTAGCTGAAGACACAAAGTTTTATCTTTTCTTCAAATGGACTGCTGCTACTAGTGTCATACGGACCCACACACACATATTCATGGCTCTGTGTATGCAGTGTGTGTGTGGGAAAGTTTATCTAGGAAGTTAAGCCATTACATGTTGATTTAAATAGTGTTTAAAGTTAGGACTGTGGTGTCAGGGACAGAAGAGAGAGACCAGAGAATAACTCCAAAAGCAGAGGCAAACTTACATGGCAAATAAATCACAATATGGCAATCCATATCAGATTGTTTACCTTTACTAAGGTTGGCTCTATGAGTCCAGGCAGAAGGAGGGCAGAGGAATGATCCTCTTTGTGTCAGGCCTCTCTCTCCTGTCCCCTGACACCACTGTCGGACTACAAGTGCCAGAAAGATGACTAACAGCAATAATGTCTGTATACAGTGTCCATTTAACTTTTTCTGTGGTGCAGTGTCCCTGTTTTCTGCAAATGGGCAAAAGCCCTCTCACCTTATCCTGCGGGCAAGGCCCACACTGGAACACTTCACCATTGGTGCGGGTGCACCTGGATGTGCACCTGGGATCCCCCTATCTCAGGCTGGATGTCCCGAATGGCGACAGAGGCCTAAATTGTGCTGTGAAATCACCTAGGAGACAGCATCTCTCCCTCAGTTCTGATCTCTTCTTCCATCTCATGCTGTCTGAATTCTCCTCAAGAAATCAAAATTTCCTGCCCTCAGAGCATGCTGGTCTTTTGTAGTTCCATACAGTTAAATTTCAATGTGAAACTTGAGCTCTGGAGCTACAATTCCCTTTATGCTTTGCTCCCTGATGGTAATCACTCTGCTGACAGGATGTGACACAGTGTCATAGCTGGCCCTAGAGGGAAACCGTCTAATTGCAATAAATTCCAGAAATCAAGGAAAATTGGTGTAATGCACTATATAATTTGGAATGGAAGTGATGGGAGAAGAGATGATCATTAAAATGTTGTCAGCAAAAACCTATGTTCGTGTCCCCTGCATAATTTGCCTTTGATATTCAGAGATTCCTTTATTTTATATAACTAGTGGCTCTAAAGCTAAAACGAATACTTTTGGAGACGATGGGCAACCCTGTCTAGTACCTCTATATATATATATATATATATATATATATATATATATATATATATATATATATATATATATATATATATATATATATATATATATATATATAGATAGATAGATAGATATATAGATCTATATACAGTATATAGCTCTATATATCTATATAAAAAGATTGGGATTGGTAACCCTTATCAGTTAGGGAAGTTTCAAATTTATTAGAGAAATAGGACAATAATTCAAATAATCCAAGGTCTTTACCTGGTTTTGGAATAACACGTATAAAGGCTTTGTTTTCATGTGGGGATAATATTGTATCATCTCTTAAACTATTGAAAAAAAGCACATAAGTAAGGGACGAGAAGGTCAGCATTTTTTTTATATATCCGTGAGCTGAAAAACTATCAGGGTCTGGTGCCTTAGTGATTCTAAAAGTTGGTCTTCTTCTTTTTGGGTCTCCTGCCAGCAGTCCTTTCTCCTCCCCCCTGCCTACTGCCCCCAATTACAAGCATCTTGCTATGGGAAAATTCACTCCCAAGCCGTGCTCCTGTGAATGGACATTGCCCATTAACACACAGAGTGCGCCCCCCATTCTCTCCTCATTGGCTTACTGGCTGTGATTGACAGCAGTGGGAGTGCTCCTGCTGCTGTGTGAGACAATGAGGAGAAAGAAACCCAGGAGAGCCGCTGCTCTCATTCACATCGCTGGATTGAGATGGGTTCGGGTAAGTATAAAAGGGGGCTGGGGGGAGGGGGCTGCATAGAATGCATTAGGGTAAAAAAACCTTCTGCCTTTAGAACCACTATAAATGGGCTAAGATAGTTTGTGGCTGGTATAACTTTTCTCTCTGTGAATTCTCCCTCTAATAAATCAAGATATTTCTTTGAGAGATGCGGTAGAGGGGGATCATAGATCAATTGTTCAGTTATTTGTACATGGAAAAAATGAGAAGGAGTATAAAGTTTAGAGTAAAAATGAAAAAATTCACATAAAATTAACTGTAGATTTTGAGTGACAGAGCCATTAGAAAGGTGTAATTTGTGGCGGGCCATGGTCAAAAGCAGCAAGTAAAATTTTCTGGCAAGTAAAGTACCATCTCAGGTATTTTTCAGCCTTTGTAGTGAGACTAAGATTTAAGAGAGTTTGTGCTGGTTCTATTTGAGGTATTCAGTTTCTGTTTGGGGTTTTCTTTTGTTTACAGATCAAATGTTTCCACCTTTCTTCCTGTTGAATGATGGCATTTATATGACACTGGGGTGGCTTTCTTTTGATTTATTACCTTGACAAAATTGTAGTTTCAATTTCCTTAAGAGTTACAGGCTAATTACGAAGTGCAGTATTGAGCCGCCATTGTGTCACTTGAGGTTTAGTCCAAATTTTTGGTATAGACAATTATACTGGAGATTGATCAGACCATGATATTTTAAGGATCTTGAAAGATGCTACGAAGGAAAGGGGTGAAACCAAAAGTGAAAGAGAATAAGTGGTCTACACGGGAATATGTCCCATGGGAATAAAAGGTATAGTCTCTAGTATTAGGATTACAGGATTGAGATATCAATTAATTAATTTTGGTGTAATAAATTAGCAATTTTTTGCTTTGTTTAAAGGGAGGGGGGGGGGTGTGTTTCATTATTGTCTTATTAGGGTTGGATTTATCTATATTTGATCAATAGGTATAATACTATCACCTCCCAAAATTACATGACCCAACAATTTAGGTAATAAGGAGTTCAGCAGGTTGTGGAAGAATTAGGGGCATAATAACATACTAAAGTAATGGTGTGTTTGTTAGTTGTCCCTGTTACTAAAATATATGTCCTTTCTTTATGTCTAATAATAGTTTGTAAAGTAAATGAGACAAATTGCTACACCTCTCTTCTTTTCAACGCCATTAGCGAGATGAAAAGTGGGAAATTTATTATGATGATACTTAAAGGCTATTATTGCAGGGGGAACTACTTTTACTTGGGGGAGCTATTGTTGCTGGTTGCATGGGATCCATTTTACTGCTTTTCTTATTATAAATACAAAGTTCCCTACAGATTGCTTAGATAAAAGAGCTAGTACTGTGAGGTGGATAGGGGGCAGAGACAAAGGAAAAGAGGAGAGTTCCTGTATCCATTATTTCATTTTGAAGTATGAATTGTAACAGGTTATCATTGCGATACATTTACAGTGCCTTGAAAAAGTATTCATAGCCCTTGAAATGTTCCACATTTTGTCATGTTACAACCAAAAACGTAAATGTATTTTATTGTGATTTTGGGATTGCCGATTGGCAAATGACCCTCGGGCATGTTAGTTCTGCGCGCTGCTAGGATTACCACTAATATATTATAGCACCATTATACATGAGTACCATACACTCTATACCTGTGGATGTTCATCCAAGTGCTATCCTTATCATTTAGTATCTCCACCGAAGTGGGCAATTTCACCAGCTTTAAATGCTGGTCAGTTGCTTCCCCCAGGTCTAATATTGTTTTCAATACTTACACTGATACCGATCTGTCTGTCTTTAATGCCTCCCCCAGTCGCCGGGGGAGACCTTCTTGGGGTCTTTTAGGCGTTGTGTTGGTACACCATTGGGGACGTATATTTTTCCTGAAGAAGCTCACTTAGAGCGAAACTAGTAGAAATACATCCCCACTTGTACTAGCTTATATGTTGTGAAATGATTTTATTGTTTAAATAAATTTTGTCTGCATTTTACTTGTGTTATATTACTTTGTTATTTACATTTTCATATGTACCGTGAAAACCAAGATTAGATACACCATTTCCGCATCAAAATACCCCTGGAATTTATTTTGAAATGTTGACATTACATTTATCTGGTGTATTTTGTATCACATACCTTTCTTGATTGTGTTTTATCTCCAAACATTCCTTTGCAAACTTTCTGTAAAGGTAGATGACAGCAGATTAACAATTATAAAAACTACAGTAACATCACAATTTATCTTTCTCATTTTGTTTGGTGAGAAAGATGAGATGGATCAACTTGCAATCCTTTACAAGCATGCATCTGTGTTATTTAACTCTAATTAGAATAAAGGGTTTTGGGCAATGTTGCTATGGGCCTTTTGTGGAAATCAACCAACTTCATGGTAGCTCATTCCCTCTATTCGATGTTCCATGATTCAAACCTGTAGCCAGGGCATACTGTTCGTAGGAGAAGACTTTAGCAAGCTGATGCTACAAACATTCTCCCACAAGGGTTGCTTTCAGAAGAAACTTCGCCAAGTTATTCCTCAAATCATTTATAATGTGCAGTTCCAAAAATGTGATTTACATGTTACAGTGCCCTTGGGGCCTACAATATGTTGAGTACATTACATGTCCGTCTCAACAAACATGTGACAAATATCAACAAGGGATTCAAAGGACACAGTGAGGGAGATTTACTAAAACTAATGCACTCAGAAGCTGGTGCAGCTGTGCCAATCAGCCAATCAGCTTCTAACTTCAGCTTGTTCAAATAAGCTTTGATGATAAAACCTGGAGACTGATTGGTCACTATATAGAGCTGCACCAGATTTTGCCCTCTCCAGTTTTAGTAAAAAATCCCCATAGTGTCTAAACATAACGTCAGCCATCATAATAAAAATCCTCCTGGGACCATGTTTATTGTAATAGACAACTACCCTCTATTCGATGTTCCATGATTCAAACCTGTAGCCAGGGCATACTGTTCCTAGGAGAAGACTTTAGCAAGCTGATGCTACAAACATTCTCCCACAAGTGTTGCTTTCAGAAGAAACTTCGCCAAGTTATTCCTCAAATCATTTATAATGTGCAGTTCCAAAAATGTGATTTACATGTTACAGTGCCCTTGGGGCCTACAATATGTTGAGTACATTAAATGTCCGTCTCAACAAACATGTGACAAATATCAACAAGGGATTCAAAGGACACAGTGAGGGAGATTTACTAAAACAAATGCACTCAGAAGCTGGTGCAGCTGTGCCAATCAGCCAATCAGCTTCTAACTTCAGCTTGTTCAAATAAGCTTTGATGATAAAACCTGGAGACTGATTGGTCACTATGTAGAGCTGCACCAGATTTTGCCCTCTCCAGTTTTAGTAAAAAATCCCCATAGTGTCTAAACATAACGTCAGCCATCATAATAAAAATCCTCCTGGGACCATGTTTATTGTAATAGACAACTACCCTGTTTCCCCTAAAATAAGACCTAGTGTGATTGTCGGTGATAGCTGCAATAAAAGCCCTACCCCCCAAATAAGCCCTAGTTAAAGTCCTTGTAGGTCTTCTTTTCAGGGTAGGGCTTATTTTTGAGGAAACAGAGTAGGGCTTATTTGGGTGGTAGGGCTTATATTGCAGCCAACACCGACAATCACGCTAGGTCTTATTTTAGGGGAAACAGGGTATGTTTGCCACTGGAAAGAATATAATGCTGGGAAAGAAATATCTTGCTCAGAAAATAAATAGATTTATGATTTAAAAACCTATACACCATATGGCCTATTTTATTATTAACAGTTAATATTTATCCCATGAGATTTAAGTAATGTCAGTTTTGTGCAAATCAGTAAATACTGGAGGTGTATTTTTAACTTTAATAATAAATAAAAAACATTTTACATATGAAAATATTTATAATAATCTAGGTTTTAGTTTAGTCATGTATTTGATCCGAATATAAGCCGAGGCCCCTAATTTACCACAAAAAAAATGGGAAAATGTATTGACTTGTGTATAAGCCGAGGGTGAGACATGCCTGTCCATCCCTGTGTGTCCGTCCATCCCTGTGTGTCCGTCCATCCCTGTGTGTCCAGCCCTGTGTGTCCGTCCATCCCTGTGTGTCCGTCCATCCCTGTGTGTCCGTCCATCCCTGTGTGTCTGTCCATCCCTGTGTGTGCAGCCTTGTGTGTCCAGCCTACCTGTGTCCCGAGCCTGCGTCCCGAGCCTGCGTCCCGAGCCTGTGTGCTTCTGCCATGCCAGGATCGCCGCTCTTCTCGTCTGACAGACGGCGTCGGCGCCTCGGCGGCCATTCCACTGTTCAAAAGCCGCGCCTCCGTCTGTGATAGGCGGAACACTCAATTTCCCAGCAGTCTGTGTTCCGCCTATCACGGACATCCTCTCATCCTCGTCCGTAGTATGAGGATGAGTGGATGTCCGTGATAGGCGGACCACTGACTGCTGGGAAATTGAGTGTTCCGCCTATCACAGACAGGGAGGCGCGGCTTTTGAATAGTTGAATGGCCGCCGTCTGTCTGCTCGACACGCTGATCGGGTAGACAGACGGCGGTGACTCGAGTATAAGCCGAGGGGGGGCACTTTCAGCCTCAAAAAAGAGGCTGAAAATCTCGGCTTATACTCGAGTATATACGGTATCTTCAAAATTGTATTGTGTGTTTTTACAATAGAATTAGGATCAGTAAATATTATTTCACAAATTTACCTGTATATCATATGTGCAGATGGAGATTTTTTTATTTAGATTCCTTTCTGGTGGCAATTTTTCCTTTTGGTCACCGGAGGGCTCTGTCTATAGTTTGGGGGGGGCAGTGTGATTATAAGGCGCCTTGAAGATACGACAGACTGTCTATTTACATAATAATTACTGTACGGTTGCCCAATCAGAGCTGATCCTCGTTCTACTGGTCCTTATATGTGTTAAAGTGCATGTTTACTGGCGTGCACCCTGAATTACTAATGAAGTCACCTATGACAAAACTTGTAGGGCAGAGCCGGGGCTTACGTGACCACACATGCATGCCAGAAGGCAGCCATCTTTGGTTCTGGTGACATCAGAATTTGTGTTGAATACAGCACTGTTTACCTTTTTGTTACATAGTTGGTCGGGTTGAAAAAAGACAAAAGTCCATCTAGTTCAACCAAAAAAAATTATACAATCCCATATACACAATGCTGTACCCACAGCTGATCCAGAGGAAGGTGAAAAACCCCAGCAAAGCATGATCCAATTTGCTATAGCGGGGGAAAAAAAATCTGAGAGGCAATTGGATTTTCCCTTGATCGACTTACCTATAAATGTCAGTACCCAGTTATATTATGTACATTTAGGAAATAATCCAGGCCTTTTTTAAAGCAATCTACTGAGTTTCCTGGAACCACCTCTGGAGGAAATCTTTTCCCCATTTTCACAGCTCTTACTGCGAAGAAACATTTCCGTATTTGGAGATTAAATCTTTTTTCCTCTAGACGTAAAGTGTGCCCCTTTGTCCTCTGTGATGACCTTAACCCTTTAAAGTCCACATTTTTCAATCTGTTAGCATGACTCAAAATGTGCACTACCAAACGATGGAGCCGAACGTTAAAGGGTTAAAGTGAACAAGTCATAAATTGCATTTTTGGATGCAGTAAGTGTAATTTTTAGCAAATAAAGCTTTCAATATATGATTTTATACTTTAACTGGTATGTGTATTTCCTACATGCTCGATATGTGTATCTGAGTTCTTGGAGCCATAAATTAATCTGGTAACCTTGTGACACCTGCCGCATGGTGCTGGGAGATTGGAGGAGCTGAGAAATAAGAAGGATATTTACATCAAAATCATTTTTGACCACTCTTTTATTTGGGGGTCATCATATTCTGGTAAGCCTCTCCTGTGCACCATACTTTATCACGTACTTTATAGATGTAATATTTTTGACTGTAACATTTATTTGTTTGATTAAAGAGCACATTATATGGGAATTGTTTCAACACGTTACTTATATATTGTTACAGAGATATTGTAGCGCTGCACATTTTTGTATTTATTTCTGTATATCTTGTATCAGGATATTGTGATATAGAGTACATATTTTTTTCACTGTTTCTCCACTAAGGCAAACCTTTAGTGCAGATTTTCAGCATTTATATTAAACAATTACTCTCAATCAAAACGGCACTGGGCAGCGCAAGCAGCACAATAGGTAAGCATTTACATTCTTTTTTTAAAGGAGCAGGAATCATTTGAACTTAAACATTGCTGAGATGCCCATTTCAAAAAATATAGTTTACTATTTTAAAATCTTATGGGGAGCATCTATTGTGATGAGTGTTTTTTTTTAACAATTATAGAAGTTAGGTGGCATTTATACAGTAGTGGGTTAACAGAATTGTATAAAACCTCCAATCCACTTGTTTGGCAAGCTTTAAGGAAGAAAGCTGTGGTTTCTCCAAAAGTGTCAGCAGAATCCAGGAAAATAAATGATAACACATTTATGTAGGGTAAGGGCCATTCTTGGAGCTTTCCCTGAATTTTACCACAGAGTGTTAAGGGCAGAACAGTTTTTTTTACAGAATATCAATGGCCTGCTGCAAGTGGGAGCACATGGAAAAATTCTGTTTTACATAGCAGAATACCTTTGGGGCTTAACTACAGTTGGGACCTAAATTTACCCCCCCCCCCCCCCCCCCTTTTTCTTACCTGAGTCTGATCTTTCTAGTGACAGAGACGAGCACAGCAGCTCCAGCCACTACCTCAGATCCTCATTGGATAGATTGATAGCAGCAGGAGTCATTGGCTCCCGCTGCTGTCAATCAAATCCAGTGACAAAGCAGGCGGGGGTGGGCCCGAGTCCTGCTGTCAATGGACACAGCATCAGGACTTGGGAGAGCACCAGCATGAGTGTCCCCATGGAGGGGGGCCCCAAGAGAAGGAAGATCAGGGCCACACTGTGCAAAACCCTTGCACAGAGAAGGTAAGTATAACATGTTTGTTATGTAACAAAAAAAACGTAGCTTTACAATCACTTTAACCACTTCAATGCTGCATTTTCACCCCCTTCCTGCCCAGGCCAATTTTCCTCTTTCAGAGCTGTAACATTTTGAGTGACAATTGCGCAGTAATGCAACACTGTACCCAAATTAAATTTTTATCATTTTTTTCCCCACAAATAGAGCTCTCTTTTGGTGGTATTTGATCACCTCTGCATTTTGTTTTTGTGCTATAAACATACAAAGAGCGATAACTTTGAAAAAAACACAATATTTTTTACTTTTTGCTATAATAAATATCCCATTTAAAAAAAAAACACATTTATTCCTCAGTCTAGGCGGATATGTATTCTACATATTTTCGGTAAAAAAATGCAATAAATATATATTGATTGGTTTGCGCAAAAGTTATAGCGCCTACAAAATAGGCTATTAATTTATGGCATTTTTATTATTATATTTTTTTACTAGTAATAGCGGTGATCTGTGATTTTTATCATGACTGTGACATTAGGGTGGACAGATCGGACACTTTTGACACTATTTGGGGACCAGTGATATTTATACAGTGACCAATCAGTGTTCCTATATACTAGGAACAAACGATCTGTGATTACACACACAGATCCACGTTCCTGCTCTGTCACATCCGGCAGACAATGCGGCCATCGGGCATGCGCATCAGCTCCTCGATGACGTGACATGCGCACGCACCCCCTATATCGCCAGGAAGCCAACGACGTCATATGACGCCCGCCCAGGATAGGAGATCCCATCTGCGGACGTCATATGACTATAGCCGGGTCGGGTAGTGAAGTGGTTAAATAGTTCTATATACTGTCTATAGTTTTTTCGCTTGTTTTCCTGCTATAGTTTGATCAGCTGTCTAATGTGTGTTCCCAAAATTTCTATGATGGTTTTAATGTGACCTTTGTACATATGTATTATATATATTTTTTTACAAAATATCCTTGTTTCCTATTAGAAAGCTTTGTTTCTTTTGTAAACAGCTGATTTAATGATTGCCTCTACCACTATTGCATGGCTAGAGAATTTTAATCGGCTGTTTTAATGTAATATGTTTTATTTATATGTTTTTACAAAGTTTCCTTAATTCCTATATGTAGCAATATTTTTATTTTTTATAGAGCTAGTTGATTGGTTATTCTTCCCACCATTGTGTGGCAATGGTAATTTAATCGGCAGTATTTTTTAAAGGATAGCTCCTGTATATGTAAAACCTTTCCTAGTTGAAATGCATAAGCTGTATCTGTTTTATGGGTGACGACCCTTCAATAAAGTACATCTAAGAGGATTATCTTGAATTCTGGCTTGTTTACAGTCTAGGTTTCAGTTTGAAGAAAGGACTGTTACTCAGCACCAAAATAGTGGAGCGTGGGTTGGATGCAGGTTCAGAGCACACATCTTTTTATAGTTTGAATTTATCTTTCAATATGTGCCATTGATAGATTGTTATTGCAATTTGTAGCTGGGATAATTGCTCCTTCTCTTCCTCTGAATACTTACAAAGATTTATCTGGGTCAAGTGACTCTAGAGAATTTCTCAAGATGCAGCAGTCACTTTTATTTTTGTACCACTCACACACAGAGATTATATTTTCTAAGTTTGCAAAAATTTTTCTTTAAGTACTCTCCCACCATAGCGTGGCTAGGGAATCTTAGCCCTTGTACACACGGTCGGAGATTCCAACGGAATGTGTCCTATCGGACCGTTTTGTCGGATATTCCGACTGTGTGTGGTCTGCACTGGACTGTTTCCGTCGGAATATCCGACGGACCAAGTTTTCCAACTTGCCGGTAAAATTTTCCGACAAAATGCTCCTATCGGACATACTCCGATCATGTGTAGCCTACTCCGACGGACAAAGTGCCACGCATGCTCAGATCAAATTCCTAGACCAAAGATATTGGCTACTAGCCTGAACGTAGTCCCAACGAAATAACGTCATCACGTTATGTATTGTACAATCGGATTTTCCGACAACTTAGTCCGACCGTATGTATGCAACATCACTTCCGGACCTCTTCCGGAATTAATCCGACGGAATTACTCAGACGGATTTGGTAGTCGGAATCTCCGACCGTGTGTACAAGGGCTTAGAGTAGCTTGGGAATTTTAATCAGCTGTTTCTATGTAATTATAAGTGTGTAATTTTAAGTGTAAATGTATTTTTTTATATGTTTTTACAAAGTTTCCTTAATTCCTGTATATGTAGAGTTCATTTCTTGTTTATGCAACTGGTTCATTGGTTTCCCCTCACGCCATTGCATGGCTAGTGTATTGTAATACCCTACATATTAGATATTAACTGCTAGCAGTTTTGGTAATTTAGTGTAGCCTTGCCAGTAAAAGTAGAAATGCAGTTGTCAATGTCCTATATAACTTTACATTTTAAATAATAAAATAATATAAACAATTAACATCCACAATATTTTCTACAGTTTTTAAAGCTGTATATTTGGTTTTACTTACCTTTTTTGACTGTTTTATTTCTGTACAACGTGTCTGTGAATAAAACAGAATACAAAGCTATTTTTTACAGAAATTAATTTATGATCTGTTTATCTAGCAAAGTATAAGATAAAGCAGTAAAGTGTATTTAAATCCAAGAACCAAAATGTTATTTCCTGGCTAACCTCACATCAGCACACCATGGGTTAATCCTCCATAGGTAACCCCAAAGACCACCTCCAATAGATAGAATAAAAGTCCCACCCTCCTAATCCCGGTGTTCTTCATTTTTGGTTGCTCCAGGCCACCTGCCAAAAGTTTCCAGATTGGATGGATGTTGGTAAGCAGTATCCCCCCTACTGCACCCGCACCTCCCCCTAGGTTCGCTGCCTTTCCTCGGTTTGAAGACCCTGTGTGTGGGTGGTAAATCCCCTGTAAGCCAGGGCACCCTTGTGCCTAGATTGCGGGCATTGTTGCTTAGACATTATTTACTGACCTATGTGGTGCTTCTTAGGGACGCTGTGGCTGCACTCCTTGTTTATCTCCCATACTGTGTCTCCTTAGCAGCATGACAGGCTCTCTCTCTCTTCCTTATCCCGTTGGAGGGCGGTTCCCCTCCAGTCATCTGGCAACTGAGTAAACAAAAGGCAGAGAGTCAGATGGCCTGAGCGACCATGCTTCCTGTTTTCTCTGCATGTCAGTTGCAGGTAAGACAGTCTCTCTCTTTCTCCTTTTTTCTTATCAGAGAGGCTGTAGAGTAAGTAATCTTTCTTTCTTCTTTTAGTCTTTGACTGATTAGTGACCTGCCTGTGGACTTAGCAAGCTGCCCATTGCACCCTGCTGCCTTCCCCCACTGTAAGCTGCTTAAAGGGGACATGACACAAAAAAAATTTTTTAAGGAGAAAAGCAGGGAGTGGGAAGAGAGTTTCTCTCTGTGCTCCCTGTCTCATACAGTGATTCTTATTTTTTTTAAGATGAGCACACTGCACAGGTCAGAGGCACGAAGATCTAAAGAAAGGTACAAGGGGACGGCATGCAACAATGGGGACAAGCGTGCTAACCGTTAGCTCACGGTTGTCTGTCTTTGCTGTTTTGCAGGAGCCAAAGCCAAAAGAGCAGATGATCATCAAAGTATAAGTCCTGGCAATGTTCTGCTTCACCGCGGGGCCATGAATCCCGTCCATCTGTACAGAGGCTCTCGCTTTCTCCTGACCCGCATGAACTGGGTGCCCAGACATCTACCTCTGGCCAGACTCAAGCGCAACATCCTCCACAGGGTCTGTGCTGGGCCTGCAAACTCCCAGCCTTGCCTGGAAAGCTTATCTGCAAGGGTTGCCTTGGAGAAGTGGCAGCAGATAAAGAGGATGATGCAAGGAAGTTTAAAGATTATATCCGTGAGGCAGAACAGGAGAGCCTCCAGGACATGGCGATTCTAATGAGACACTCTTCCCATAGGCTTACACAGCCCAAGACATTGAGCACCTCACCTGAAGAGAGTGTATCAGCGTTATCTAGGTTAGTTAGTTAGGTTCTTTCCTAACTTGAAAAAGGAGGGACCTGCCTTCACAGTATTTCCTGGAGATTAAGGAATTGATCAAGGACAAATGGGAGAAACTAGATAAAAAACTGAATTTGCAAAACAAACTCTCAAAGCTGTATCCCATTCCTTCTTTACAGGCTAGCCTTTGGGAGACCCCAACAAATGTGGATGCAGCCTTGCAGCATTTGGCACAGCATGTGGAGAATTTGGTTACTTTAAGGAATCCAATGGATCGCTGGGTGGACACAGATATTAAAAGGATTTATTCTGTGGCTGGGTTGGCCATTCACCTAGCCATTGCCCTGATGGCCTTTTCAAGGGCCTTGAAGACATGGCTTGCCAACATTGATACTGCTTTAAACACAGGGGTAGACCCCTCAAAGATTATTACAGCTTTGGAGGAGCCAAACATTTCAGCAGATTTCCTTGCGGAGGCATCGGTAGATTTAGTAAAGCTGCTGGCCAGATCTATAGCCAGTGCTGTTACAACAAGGAAGGTCTGTGGCTCCGCCTTTGGATGGAAGACAGAACTTCCAAACAGGCCTTGTGCAACATACCATACAGCGGCAAACTCCTGTTTGGAAAGACCTTGGATGATGCAATTAAGAGAATCTCGGGAGGTAAGTTCGCTCTTCTCCCTCAGCCTAGCTGAAAGAAACCATTTGGACAACCCAGTCAGTCAACCTACAAATGCTTCCAAAAGGCAAAATGGTACAGGCCAGGCTGGCCAGAACGCTCCTTCACCTGTCGGCAGACATCTTTACCTGGGCAGAGGAGCATCTTCAGGACCTGACAGCAGCATATCTCACTGGAAGTCAGAATCCACTGGCAGATCAGCTGAGCAGACACTTTCCGGAACACAGCGAGTAGTCACTCCAACCAAGGTACCTCCAGACAGTTTTCAGGAAGTTGGGCACTGCCACAGTCGATTTGATGCCGACCCCACAAACATGCTCAGCTTCCCCTGTCTGTGATGAAATACAGTTATGTAGGAGCACTAGCACAGGATGCCGATCTGCTGGGCCTTTCCGATGGTGTACATTTTTCCACCAATCCCATTCATTATTGAATGTCCTGTTGAAGATCAGAGCAGAGAAGGTCTACATGGTGTTGGTGGCTCCCTGATGGCCAAGGAGGCCTTGGTTTCCTTTGATCATACAGACATTGTCAGCCCCGCCAATCCTGTTTTCAGCCAAGAGGGACCTTTTGGCCCAGAACCAATGGAGACCCTCCAACCTAAAGCCAGTGGCATGGCTGCTGAATCGGCCCAATTAAGGGCCCAGGGACTTTCCTGACAGGTGGTACAGACTCTAATGAAGGCCAGAAAGACCAGGAATGCAAGCACTTTTATGCTGAATCTCCTTCTTGGCCAAACATACTGGATTTCCTGCAGTCATGCCTTGTCAGGCATTTTCTGCAGGCTGCAATTCTCATTAAACCACCAAGGAAATGCCTCATACCTTCCTGGGCTCTCGGCTTGGTCCTCAGGTCACTCACACAACCTCAATTCATACCTTCGGCCTCTAGCTTCTTATGATCCCTGACCTTAAAAAGGGACCATAAGCCTTGGCATGGAGAGTTTCAGAAATGGTGGCTCTTTCCTGCACAGAACCTTACTGTGTGATCCTTCCACAAAAAGCCATTCTCCAAACTGCTCCAAGTCTGAGGTTTAAGGTTGCATCTATCTTCCATGAGAATTGGGAGGCAATCCTCCCAAGTTTTGACCAAATACATTCATCTGCACTAACGGAGGATTTCAGCTCACTAAATCTGGTGAGCCTGCTGGCCATGTATCTGAAAAGATCTGCTCCTATTATGAAGGTGGGTAACCTTTTTATCCTCCCAGTTGGGGCCAAAAGGGGTGAGATGGCAACGTCAAGAATTATCTGTTCCTGGGTATCAAGGGTCATCACCCTAGCCTACAAGAACCAAGGTCTGGTTCCTCCAGAAATGACACACGCTCATTCAATGAGAGTGATGTCAGACTCCTGGGCAGCATACACTAATGATCTGCTAGAAGATATTTGTAGGACTGCCAGTTGGAGTTCCTGCACAACCTTTGCGAGCTACTATAGCCTGGATATTCAGGCCACAGCATCTGCCAATTTTGAGACATCGGTGGTCTCGGCAGCCTTACAAGAGAAATAAAATTAGTTTTTCCTTATTATACAGCATATCTTGGCTAAGTGTCCTTTTGTTTTCCCCACCCTTCTTCTTTATTGCTAGTTACATCCCATGGTGTGCTGATGTGATGTGAAGTTAGCCAGGAATATGGAAAATTGTTATCAAATACTTACTGTAATTTTCCTTTCCTGACGTACTCTCACATCAGCACAACTTTCCCGCCCTGGTGGCCTGTTGCACAGCCTGCACTCCCTCTGTGATCAGCGAGTCTATGAGACTCGCCTGATCACGGATCGGAGCAAGGGGTCGATCCCGACCCCTTACCACGTGATCAGCTGTCAGCCAATGGCAGCTGATCATGTGACACAACAGAGCCGGTAATCGGCTATTTTTCCTCCTCGCACTGACAGCACGAGGAGAAAAAAAAAGCCGATCACTGGCGGCTGTGATCGGGACATTACTCCCGATCACGGCCAGTGTATCAGTGCCCACCTGCCCCCTGACAGTGCCACCTATGTAATAAAATAAGTGCCCCCCATCAGTGCCACCCATCAGTGCCCACAGTGCCACCCATCAGTGCCCACAGTGCCACCCATCAGTGCCCACAATCTGCCTCAACAACAGTGCTGCACCCCAGTGCCACATATCCGTGCCCATCAGTGCCATCTACCAGTGCCCATCAGTACTCATCAATGCCGCCCATCAGTGCCCATCCGTGCCACCCAGCCGTGCCACCCATCAGTACCATCTTATCTGTGCCCATCTTTGCCCATCAGTACTGCCTTATCTGTGCCTATCGGTATCACCTTATCTGTGCCTATTAGTGCCGCCTTAACTGTGCCGTATCAGTGCCCACCAGTGCAGCCTATCAGTGCCCACCAGTGCTACCTCATCAGTGCATTTCAATGAAGAAGAAAAATGACCTGTTTGCTAAATTTTATAACAAACTATGAAACATGATTTTTTTTTTTTTGCATCTTTTTTTGTTTGTTTAGCAAAAAATAAAACTCCCAGCTGTAACTAAATACCACCAAAAGAAAGCTCTATTTGTGGGAAAAAAATGATAAAAATGTCATTTGGGTACAGTGTTGTATGACGGCGCAATTGTCATTCAAAGTGCATCAGCGCTGAAAGCCGAAAATTGGTCTGGGCAGGAGGGGGGGTTTAAGTGCCCAGTAAGCAAGTGGTTAAAGAAGTTGGGACTTTTATTATATCTATTGGAGTAGGTCCTTGGGGTTACCTACGGAGGATTAACCCATTGTGTGCTGACGTGAGGGTATGCCAGGAAAGGAAAGTTATGGTAAGTATTTGATAACAGTTTTCCATAATATTGCAGCTTACCAGTTCTTAGATGTGGTGGCTGCATTAGTTTTCATTTTAGGCACATTTTCAGAACATTTCAGCAAGTACAGAGATCCTGCCAAAATAGAAGCGTCCTTTGTAAGTTCCTGTGAATTAAACTCATAAATTACGAATTACCCCTCCTCCCATGTAATGGAGATAAAGAGAGGAAGACATTATTGTAGTCTTAAGGTGTTCATGTCTTCCACTATAGATACAGTGGAGTGAGTGGGTGTTGTCACTTTAGGGCAGGGAATATGTTATTTGCAGAATCATAGGTGAAAAAAAGGGAAAAAGCCTGAAAATGAATAAAGGACTGATAAGCTGCAATATATATGTTTTCTGGTTTTGGGCTACAATTTAAGCCTTTTAAAGCTGAAATGTGGGATAAATAAATATTTTCTAAATACGTGAGGCATTTACATCTCAGTGTACTTTGTGCTTTTGTTGTGGATCTCTGCAGTAATCTATGAAAAACATTTCCTTTTTTGCAGAAGTGTCCTGTAGTAGAGGCCAACCACTGCTGCTGTTTCTCCTTTTGCAAGGTGATCTTGTGTGTAGTTACCAGTGATGTAAGTAACTCAGTTAAAATAAACGGAGTTACTTAACGCAGTTACTTTAGAGGGTAACGAGTAATCTAACTGATTACTCTTCCCCTCATAGTAACTCTGTTCCCATTACTTGGGCGCCGTTACCGCAATTACATTTACCACCCGGGAGGCCCGTCGTGGCCGCTCTGCCTGGCCATTCATCCCGCCGCGGGGAGGGGGGCTTTCGCCCGCTGAGCTGAGAAGAGGCCGAGACTCAGAGAGACTGTCTGGACTGCCCCATCCCGTCCCGCCTATCCAGAGAGAGAGAATGTAGGGAGGATTGCAGTGCAATTGATCCATTACAAGTCCTCCACCACCTCTGCTTCTTACTGATCCCATCCCTACCCAACCACCATCACTTCTACAATAGAGGTGATGGGAGGATAAGGTAAGGATGAGATCAGTGGTGGTGGGGGATGGGATCAGTAAGAGGCAGAGATGGTGGTGGGAGGAGAGGATGGCACCAACACCACTGCCACCCCCCCCCCAAGTACCACCACTGCCTGCCACCCCCCCAAGTACACCACCGTTGCCAGCCCCCAAGTACCACCACTGCCACCCCCCCAAGTACTGTACACCACCACCACTGCCCCCCCCAAATACCACCGCTGCCACCCCCTCAAGTACCACCACTGAGTAACGAATTACTTTTCCAATGTAGTAACCGAGTTACTAACACAATTACTTTTTGGGAGAAGTAATTTGTAACCTAACTAATTACTCACGCGTGTACTGAGACAGCCAAATCAGGTTTTTGACCAATGGCTTTTAAGCATTTCTCCTATTAAATGAGTGAAAGGGGTGGCAATGGCTATACATAAATGATGTCCTTTAATCCCTCTGAATCATTTTGCAGACTCAGAAAATACGTGATGGTTAGGAGCACACTGTATGGGTCTCATTATGTTTGCCAACATATATGCCCTTAAATCAGGAAAGATTGGCTTTATGGATGGCATATCGAACAAAGTAAGTGAATTTTCCTTCAGGTTGTTAGTAGTAGAAGGGGATTTTAATGTGAGCTTGGATCCTTTACTGGATACTACCTCTGGAATGGCAACTCTGTCAGGGGCTTAAAGAAAACATCTTTGCAAATCTTTTTAACAATTGAGATTGGTGGACAGTTGGTAGGTCCTGTATGCTATAGAAAAGGACTATACTTATTTTTTCAATGGTGCACCAATCATATTCTCAAATAGATCTTTTTTTTAATCATTCAAGGTTACTTAGACAGAGGCTCATCATTAAGGATTTACCCCATCACTATAGAATCATACTCCAGTAGAGCGTATTATAACCCTTTTTAAGAAAAACAGTCTTTGACATGACACCTTAATGAAAGTCTTTTAGACGACCTTGCTGTCACTGAGAAAATTAGTTCCACTCTTAAAAGTGGCTCTGGAGAGATATTTAAAAGCATGTTGTGGGAAGCCGTAGTTGGGGGTGCATTCACTACACAGGCTTCTGCTTAAAAAAAATGTTTAGGTCTGATATGTATGAGCTATTAGATGAAGTTACTATTTTGAAACATTGTCATAAAACGGGGTGAAATCCAAAAAGGGCAAAGCTTAGCAAAGCTTAGGTTGCAGCTTAATCAGATGCTTGGTTTACAGGTTCAGTGTAGGTGTAGATTCTTAGCCCACAGGTTTTATGAGCAGGTGAATAAATGTGGCCTCATGTTAGCCATAGCCTTCAAGTATACATTTGGGAGAACTAATGTTTCCTATGTAAAATCTCAAACTGGTAAGAAACTCTATGAGCCTTTGCAAATTGCCCAAAATTTCCAGGAGCATCATCTTTCCGTGTAGAATCTTAAAATAGAGGAATCAGACATAGAAAAAAAAAGTTATCGGATAAATTACTATCTATCTGAAATAAGTTATCCCCAATTAGCAGCACAGGCTATAGAGAAATTAGAATAGGATATTTCACCCAGTAAAACTTTGCAAAAGCTCAAGAATGCTCCTTTGGGTAAGATTCCTGGGCCATTTGGTTTCATTAAGGTGTTTTTTCTTTTAAATATTCTGATGCCCTCTTTCCCTATTTGACTTTGTATTATAATTCATAGTTACATAGTTGGCAAGGTTGACTAAAGACACCAATCCATCCAGTTCAGCCTGTGTTGGTATGTATTTTTGTCTCTGTAACTTCCAATATCCCTGTATATTGTGTTCAATAAGATGCCTATATAAATGTTTTTTTAAATTATCGACATTTCCTGCAAACACCACTAATTGTGGAAAAGAGTTCCACATCTTTACTGCTATAACAGTAAAAAAAAATGCTCAGTTTTAGGTTAAACCATTTCTCCTCCAACTTCATTGAGTGGACTGACAAAGAAGGGATATAGCCCCAAAGACACTTTGGCCACCCATGTGGTACTTTTGGCCAAAGAAGGGAAGGAACTTACATTGTGTCAGAGCTATAGGTCAGTCTCTATGCTAAATCCAAATATTAAGATCCTTGCAAAGATTTTTGCTGATAGACTTAGCGTTGAACTGGATGGACTTGTGTCTTTTTTCAACCTGACTAACTATGTAACTATGTAACTTAAAACACATTTATCAGCAATAATATACAAAGACCAAGTAGGTTATATTCCAGGCAGAAAAGGTAAAGATAAATTTCAAAAAATTATCTCCCTTATTAATTGGTGGTAGTACATTGAACCCCCTGTCTGATTCTGTCCTTGGATGCAGAGAAAACGGAAAATTGAATTCAAATACTTACCGTAATTTTCCTGACGAGCTCCATGGCAACACAGCTGGGGTATAGGCTCCGCCCCCATGACTCCAGGACTTAACTCATATAAATTTGAGCCCATCTACAGCCTAGGCATTCTCTAACTAGACCTACCAAGCTGGGTGGCATCTGTGCTGCCATGGAGCTTGCCAGGAAAGGAAAATTACAGTAAGTATTTGAATTCAATTTTCCGTTTTCCTGACAGCTCCATGTCAGTACAGCTGGGAACTGACTAGCCAAAACAGGGGAGTGATAACGCTACACACTCATCAATTCTGACAAAAAAAAAACAGAAGCCAGGATGCCTCTGCCAAACTCAACTGTCATTAAGCCATAAATATTTTAGTGCCCACATAGCTGTCTTGCAGATAGTTTCAGACACTCGGCCTGCTGCTGCTCTCAAGGTCGAGACCCTTCTAGTGAAGGGTGCTGTTACTCTCCTGGCACTGCCAACTCTTTCAACTTGTAGGCCAAGGAGATGAGCTCTACCAACCAAGAGGCAATAATCTTGCCGGAAGCCGTAAAATCATTATGTGTTCCACCTGGAACAAACAGATGCTCCGACTTCCTGATGGCAGATGTTGCCTTGATTAAACATTTTAAAGCTTGGCCCAAAACCAATGGGCTAATTTCTTGAGTACTCCCCAAAAGGAACATAGGAGGACAACCTCTTGGGTGATATGGACTCTGAAGGTCAGCTCAGGCACAAAATTTGAGCATTAGCATGAGTACCACCCTGTCTGGAAGTACGCGAGTATGGGTTCTTTAAACCCCAAGGCCACCAATGCTGACTCTTCTGGCTGATGTAATTACCACCAGTAAAGCAGTTTTCAGTGACAGGTACCACAGGGTGATTGAAGGCATCTGATGCAATAACGTCCAACAACAATGGGAGATCCCATTTCGGAAACAATTTGAGTTTTTAACCAAATTGCATCTTGAAAAACAGTATAATTAAGTGTTAGATGCCCACTGTATGCCGGTGAAGGCAGAGATAGCCGAAATGTGTGCCTATAGCATACTTACGCATATACCTAAATAAAGCCACGCCTGCAGGCATTTCAGAACAGCCTTCTGAAGAGTCCAACGTAAAATCTTGATCAGCAATAATACTGGGAATTTATGCCATATTCTACTATAGGCACGGTTAGCGCTGTCCTTTCTTGTTTTTTTGTAAGAGTATTTACAATCTTCACAGAGCATTCAAAATCCATTAGCCTCTGCCTCTCTAGACCCAGGCCATCAGCCTGAGCCTGTTGGATGCTGGATGAATGGGACTTTGGAGAAGATTTGATCTTACAGAGGGAGTCAATCCTTGACACTTAGAAGGATGAGCAAAGGGTACCAAGGCGACTCCCGCCAATCTGGATCATGACCAGAACTGTCACCTTCCGCCACCACAGCCTCAGTTGGAAGCAGAGAATCAGAGGAAGCAGCAGAAAAGCATAAGCTGTCTTGGAAATTCACTCTGCTTTCAGCACCTCTACCCGATTGCTAGCAGATTCTGGGTCCTGGAATGGAACTTCAGCAATTTGGTGTTGATTGGGGATGTGAGCGGTCTACCTCGGGAAGAAAAATACCAATCTCTGTTAGTTCTCGAAATATTTGCAGTAGTCTGGACCATTCATTGTCATCCAGACTTGTCCTGGACAAATAGTTTGCCTGAAGAATCTTCTGACCAGGCACATAGGCCGCAGATAGCTGTAGAAGATTGACTTGGGCAGATTCTATAATTAGATAAACCTCCTTCAGAAAAGAGAGACTGAGCCTTGTTTCCAGATGTAGGCCACAATCGTTGCGCTGTCCAACTTTACCAGGACAGGCTTACCCCGGAACATTTCAGATGATTTTGTTTCTTCAACCACCAGATTAGGCCACTGGTCCAGAAACCTGATTTGAACGGGGCCGAGAGTTAAACTGAGCCTACCTGAGCTGCTGGAGTGAGGCGATTTTTATGGCTCAATCTGAGACATGAAGGATGAAAGATCTCCAAATTTGGCCTAAAATGCTTGCCTTAATGGACCATGTATCAATCACAAAGGCTGTACCTATGTCCACAGAGGAGCCACATAGTGCTCCTAAGGCATGTATTTGGGAGGCATAATCCCAAAATAACAGAAAGCATCCTAACATGGAACTCTTTACTGACTTACTGCATTAGGTTCCCAGTTTTTCCTGGACTTCCAGCCAGAAATGCAGAAGCTAGCCTCTCTGGGGTGAGAGTGAGCGTGGAAACTGACTCTTGAGTTTTTCGGTCTCCTTTAACTCAGCAGACATCTTGAGGCAGGAAGCCAAACTTACCACTAATACATTTAAGCTTGACCTTCTAGGATCAAGAAAATCGCAGTGATAGCGTTTATCCTTGAAGGCCACAACATATTCTGATGGTAAGGACATGTATATAGCCAATCCCACAAGGGCTGACCAGAGTGGTGATCCCAACCCCTAAACATCTTTCAGTTAAAAAGCGCATAGCTTTCACATCCTGCTGTGACAACGTACTCCAATCTTGTAGAATGAGCACTTGATCCATCCAACATAAGAGAAATGTCAAGCTGTCCTCTGGAAGTACCTCAAATACTTCCAAAGCTTCACTTCTATTTAAAGGCATTTCACCAACCTTACCAATCTGGACAAAGGTCATCCTCATCTTCCTGTTCAGACTGAAGAGGATTTATTGGCTTGATAAGGCCCTGAATAGGAGAATGAACATTACCAGAATAGATGGCCCTTGCAGAAGATAAATTCAGCAATTCCTTTATGCCGCGTACACACGAGCGGACTTTTCAACATCCAAAGTCCGACGGACTGAGTCCGTCAGACTATTCGATCGTGTGTGGGCTGCAACGGACTTTTGACTCGCCAAAGTCCGAAGGACTTTAGAATATGGAACATGCCGGGTCCCTTCGAAAACTCCGCTCGTGTGTATGCTATTCCGACGGACTAAAACCGACGCTAGGGCAGCTATTGGCTACTGGCTATGAACTTCCGTATTCGAATCCAGTCGTACGTCATCACGTTCGAATCCGTCGGAGTTTAGTGTGATTGTGTGTGGCCAAGTCCGCTCCGCCGAAAAGTCCGCCAGAACTCCGTCGGAACTCCGGCAGAACTCCGACGGAACTCCTTCGGAAGTCTGTCGGACATAAGTCCTCTCGTGTGTACGGGGCTTTAGAGTGCCTTGACCATATGTTTAATTTTGACAACTTGGTCACCATCATCTTAATCAAAGCCTGCCTGAACAAAGTAGGAATCACATTCATTCACCTCTACTTGGGAAGAACAACTGGTTAGGTGTCATCATCATCTTTATCCTTGGTCGCCTGAACAGGGCAACATTCTTGCAGTCATGCTCGTCTGTCTTCTCTGAGATTGCTTGCCTGGGAAGGCTTGAGACTGCTCAGTAATCCTTTCACAGGGTGGGTGGAAACACTCCTTTAGAGTGCATTGACCACAGGCTTAATGAATGTAACAACCTGTTAGGTGTCATCATCCTTATTCTTTGTTGATTGAACAAAGCAGAATTATGCGGTCATGTCCATCCGTAAATTTAGAAAGTGGGCCTTTTCACCTGGTATGGCTAGGCAGCTTCTCATTGCCAGAGCAGATAACCCTTTTAAAGGGTGAACAGAAACCACTCATTTAGAGTGTATTGACAATGTGTTTATTGAATGTGACATCCTATTAGGTGTGATAAGGCCCTTATCCCTGGTTGCTTGAGCCAGTGGGATACATACTGTCATGTCCATCTGGAAATTCGGAAAATGGGCTGTTTCAACTGGTATGGCTAGGCAGCTTCTCATTGCCAGAGGAGGTAACCCTTTCAAAGAGTGAGCAGAAAATACTCCTTTAGAGTGTATTGACAACGTGTTTATTGAATGTGACATCCTATTAGGTGTCATCCTTATCCCTGGCTGCTTGAGCCAGTGGAATACATAACGTCATGTCCATCCATGTATTCCTCTAAGCCCTTGTACACGCGGTCGGACACTCCGGCAACCAAATCCGTTGGATTTTGTCCAACGGATTTTGTCCGAAACTGTTGCATACACACGGTCGGACAAAGTTGTCGGAAAATCCGATCGTTCAGAATGTGATGACGTTATTTCAATACGACGGGACTACGCTCAGGCTAGTAGCCAATAGCTTTGGTCTAGGAATTTGATCTGAGCATGCGTGGCACTTTATCCGATCGGAATCTCTAACACAATCGGACAAAGTCCGATCGGATCATGTTGTTGGAAAGTTTTATAGCCCAGCCATAAAACTTTGTCTGTCGGATATTCCGATGGAAACAGTCCGATGGAGCCCACACACAGTCGGATTATCCGACAACACGGTCCGATCGGACATTTTCAGTCAGAATGTCCAACCATGTGTACAAGGGCTTAGAGTCTGAAGGGGGATGTTTTGCTTGGGAAAGCTGTGAGACTGCTCCTTGCCAGAGTATTCAACCCCTTCACAGGTTAAGTGGGAATAACTCCTTTGAGTGTATTGGCCACTTGTTTAATAAATAAGACAACCTGTTAGGTATCATCATCCTCATCTCTGGTTGCTTAATCAAAGAAAAAATTACACAGTCATGTTCCTCCACATCTTCCCCTTTGGAGAGTCTGAAGAGGCTGATTTGCCTGGAAAGGCTATTAGACTGGTCATTGCCAGAGCATATAACCATATAAAAGCAAGACTCATACAGCCATGTTCGTCCACATATTCTTTATTGAAGAGCCTGAAGAGGGTTGTTTTGCTCTGAGACTGGTAATTAGCAATAGATAACCTTTCCACAGGGTTTTTCATGCCATTTAACAAACCAGCCCATAAAAATAATTAAATGCAGTAAAATAGCCGGCTTAGTAAAAAAAAAAAAACCCTAAAAGGTTAACCACTGCTACAGGGAGACTGAAGCCTCCATCTACAGCCCTGATTCACCAGGTGGTTAATGAGCTAAACCTTGCCCTTCCAGGAATCAGGGCATAATGAAAATGTTTGTTCAGAATAGTAGCAAAAAAGGTAGGAATTTTCAACATAATTTTTGCTTGAAAAACTGGAGAGTGCATATAAAATATAAAAGGATATTCCATATCTCAACAGGCCAAAGCTGGCTCCAGTTGTTATCCACAGGTGAGTCCTCTACCTCTACTCTACTCTACTCTAGAAATGCTGGTCTTTTGAGGGCATTGGCATAATGGCAACAGTAAAGCAAACATGAGAAGCCACCAACAGGTTACTGCCATGTGTGAACAGACAAAGTGTTACTTTGTGTATCTGTTATGGAGAGTACTCCCTGTGGAGGAGCTCAGGCTATGCATAGAGACTGCAGGGAGCAAGGCACCACAATACCCAGCAATGCAGCATTCATTTGGATCCAAAACATTTTTAAAATTTTTCAAATTTAGCTCACCCATCCTCCGTCATCTGACCATAAACAGCGGCACAGGTGTGCGTGCATAGGGGAGACTCTGGCAGCAACGCTGCCCACTTTACATGGACTCAGCAGACACCAGACAAGGCTGTTGGCCCTGACAAAAGCCACCCGAGGACCAGCAGTGGATTATGGATCATTTAGCTGAGACTCCAGGGACTGCGTCCAGTCTAATCCACACATGGACAGACGGCCAGCCATTTAGACCAGACAGGTAGAGGAGCATACCCAGGTCCTGCACATAGGAAGAAAAAGAACGCCTAGGCTGTAGGTGGGTTAAAATTTATATGAGTTAAGTCCTGGAGTCATGGGGGCAGAGCCTATACCCCAGCTGTGCTGCCATGGAGCCGTCAGAAAAGTGTTTGACAAGATTGATTGGACTTTCAGATCCTCAATCCTGAATAGATTAAGTTTAAGAAAGAACTCTGCACTTTATTCTGCACCTGCAGCTCGAGTAAAAGCAAATTATACAATTTCATCAGGTTTTTCTATCAGAAAAATGGGATGAGTCAGGTTTGCCCTCTATCCCCATTGCTGATAAAAATTAGGACTAACCCAGACATCTCTGGAGCTGGGGTCAACAGAGCACAAGCTTGCTACTTTTGTGGATGACATATTTTTTTTTGTTACCAAACCTAGTATGCCCTAACCTCCAGAGAGAATTTGTGAGATTCCAAGACCTCACCAATTTTAAAATTATGATGGGCAAATCTGTGATTCTCCAAATTGATGCAATAACTTTAGTATGTGAGTCTATGGAGGTGTCATTCCCTTTTCAGTGGCAAGATGCCCCCATTACTTATTTGACAGTTAGGGTGACTACTAGGATACAGGATTTATTCACAGTTAATTTTCTACCACTGTTACAAAGGATTAGAGAATATTTAAAATAATAAGATAAGCTACAATTCAATAAACATTCTGAAGATGGTGATTCTTCATAGATTTTAATTTTTTATTCAAATACTCCCCATTAATGTGCGTGCCCATGGTACTATTTCCAACATCTAAAGGGGAATTTATAAAGTTCAGCTGGGGATGATACTCCTGCAGGCTTTCATATTATCTTATACATAGGGTGAAAGAGAAAGGGGGCCTGGGTCTTCTAAATATCTATTTTTTCTACCAGTCCAATGCACTGATGAAGATTGCAAATTGAAACTTGCATGTTCAATATAAACTGTGGATTCCTCTAGAAAATATAAGGCAGGCCGAAACCTGGCCTATGTCCTTTGGTTCCCAGAGAAACATAGAGGCCTGGCTGATTAAATGACACAAGCAACGTTAGAGTTCTGGGACTGATTAAATAAACACGGGAGTCTAGTACCCTCCCATCTCTGCTTATACCAATGGGAGGCTTCCCTTGGTTTGTACCTGGAGAAGAGCTAGCATTCTTTAACTTATATGGAGGTAAAACAGAAATTAGTTGCTATAAGTTTTTAAAAGGCTTGGACTTAAAACCTCTTTCTGCATTCAGGAAGGAATGGGGTATGTGCGTTATGGATGGCTGGAAACAAATCCAAACTCAAGCTTTTTTTAATAGCTTAGATAAAAAGCTGAGACAGGTGACATCCTTAACTTTTTTCAAAACCCTGTGTGTCTCAAAATATCTATCCACTAGGTTGCTCTCCATATCCTATAAATTGCTTCTAGACTTAGCCTCACAAATTGTTCATTAATATTTCAGGGACTGGGAGGGTAAGACTCTGCTTGAGAGTGTGGTGGACAAAATAACTAAGCATCAGTCCGGAATACAGGAATCTCGCTATTGATTCATTAGTCAATGTGAAGTTGGCCAGAATTTTACCATCTGTGTCAGCGAACTGTTGGATGGGGTGTGGCTTGAAAGGGACCTTTTTGAACATATGGTGGGACTTTTGACAAGATGTTTATTTAGAGATGTAGTCGGGTTCAGCTCAACGGCCATTTGCATTAAGTTTACCACTGGTTATAATATTAAATACAGAAAGCAGGTGTGATGTCATAGTGATGTCAAATTTGTTTTTTGTTTGTTTTGTTTTGGGGGTTTTTGTGTCCTTTTGTGCTTTTTTGTATGTGTTGATTTATCATTTATATGCTAATAAGATTGTATTTGTGTTATTTTATGTAAATAAAGATTTAAGAAAACAAAATAAAAGTTTTTTTGTGTCCAGAGTTCAAAGTTGTAAAAGTATATTTTTGTAAAATTTAGGAAAATGTACTAAAACACGGAGCTGCAATATACATGATTTAAGGAGAACACTTTTATCTGTATATTTAAACAAAAATCAAGATATAGGGCACTAAATGTAATGTTTACTTTATTTGATATATCACTTACCCCATTTGATTGTTTTTCATTTTGTGATACTTTCCTGCAAATATTCTGTAAAATACAAAGGAAAATCAGATTTACATTAGAAATTAAAGCTGTTTGACTGTCCTGTGGGCTGGTACCCTCAGAAAATGTCTGCACTGCCAACAATACTCACCCTAAGGAGATAACATGCAGTCTAGGTCACCTATCAAACTATGCTACTATCCCTACCAACACTTACCACAGAAGCAACTCTGTAATTTTTCCTTTTGCATCGCCTAGGCTTTCAACACCTACAGTCTACAGTTTTCATCCTTAATAGAATAATATACAGGACACAGTTTGAGAGTTACTGTAGGTCTTTATTTTTTTTAAATAGCTGTATACTTTATATCTAGATTGTGGCACATGCAGGGGATTTTTATTGCAGAGAAGATTACTGCCATCTATTTGTAAACTTTACTATTTGGAAATTTCCAGAAGAAATCTATTGATATCTGAACCTTTTAATGTAATAAATTGATGTAAGTGGAGGTGATTTATGTTAAGAATGTTGGGCAGTGGACAACTCTGCTGTTCTACCAGAATTTAAACTGTTGTCAGAGGTTTTAGAGGTTCTTATGCCGCGTACACACGACTGGACTTTCCGGCAGAAAAGGTCAGATCTAATGATTTCATCGGATATTCCGATTGTGTGTGGGCTTCATCTGACTTTTCTTTCAAAAATTCTGATGGACCTAGAAATAGAACATGTTTTAAATCTTTCCAACGGAATCAATTCCTATCGGGAAAACTGTTTGTCTGTATGCTATTCCGACAGACCAAAAATGATGCAAGGGCAGCTATTGGCTACTGGCTATTGAACTTCCCTTTTATAGTCCCGTCGTACGTCATCGTGTTCTAAACAAACAGACTTTGGTATGATCGTGTGTAGGCAAGTCCGTTTCAGCGGAACTCCATCGGAAAGAACGTCATAGTTTATGCTGATGGAAAAACAACTGGTCGTGTGTACACGGCATTACAGAAAACCAATAGATTTTTGGAGAGAGAGCAAATAATCTTTTACAATACAGTGATTTACATGCAAACAAATTACATAATTAGGTTGAATATAGAAAATCCATCAAGCTCACCCAATAAAGTAAATTATATTATTTTATTGTAGTTGTAGATTCTAACTAAAGGGCATTTAGTTTGCTAAAGCACTGAGTTTCATAAATAACTGCTATTCATTAAAATAAAGTATGTATTCAGCTCCCTTTACTCTGATACCCCTAACTAAAATGCAGTGCAACCAATTTCCTTCAGAATTCAACTAATTAGTAAATAAAGTCCACCTGTGTGTAATTTAATCTCAGTATAATTACAGCTGTTCTGTGAACCCTTCAGAGGTTATTTTAGAGAACCTCAGTGAACAAACAGCATCATGAAGGCCAAGGAACACAGACAGGTCAGGGACAAAGTGGTAGAGAAGTTTAAAACAGGGTTAGGTTATAAAAAAATATCCGAAGCTTTGAACAGCTCACAGAGAACTATTCAATCCATCATCTGAAATAGGAAAGAGTATGACATAACTGCAAACCTACCAAGACATGGCCATCCACCTAAACTGACAGGTCGGGCATTGATCAGAGAAGCAGCCAAGAGGCCCATGGTAACTCTGGAGGAGTTGCAGAGATCCACAGCACAGGTGGGAGAATCTGTTGACAGGGCAACTATTAGTTGTGCACTTCACAAATCTGGCCTTTATGGAAGAGTGGCAAGAAGAAAGCAATTTTTGAAAGGAAGCCATAAGAAGTCCCCTGTTGTCGAGAAGCCATATGGGGGACATAGCAAACATGTAGAAGAAGGTGCTCTGGTGAGATGAGTCCAAAATTGGCCTAAAAGCATTTGTGGTGGAAAAACTAAGACTGCACATCACCCTGAACACACCATCCCCACCATGTAACGTGGTCATGGAAGCATCATGTTGTGGGGATGCTTTTCTTCAGCAGGGACAGGGAAGGCGGTCAGAGTTGATGGGAAGATGGATGGAGCCAAATATAGGGCAATTTTAGAAAAAAACCTGTTAGAGTCTGCAAAAAAGACTGGGGCGGAGGTTCACCTTCAAGCAGGACAACAACCCTAAACATACAGCCAGAGCAACAATGGAATTGTTTAGATCAAAGCATATTCATGTGTTAGAAATGCCCAGTCAAAGTCCAGACCTAATTCCAATTAAGAATCTGTTGAAATGTGGGAAATTTCAAGGGGTATGAATACTTTTTCAAGGCACTGTACATGCATGTACTTAATCAATGGCTGCATGACATTTTTCAATGCAGACTGGTGACAACAGTGACAACGTGTATTGTCATAGACACTTGCAATCTCCATAAATTACCTTTTCTCCTTTTCTCTTCTTTTCATTTACTTGGTAACATTTCTAGAGAAAACAAAACAAAAAACAGAATGATATAGATACTTTTTTGTCTGCCTTATATAATATGGTAAAGGTAAATTAACTCAAGGCTAAAAAAATAATACTCAAGTGATCTATTTGAGAGCTTTGTGGCGTCCTTCAAAACGGAACCCCAGACAAACAACTAAATACACACTTAAATGATATACTGTATATGGGAACTATCAATAGATTTTTAATTCTGTTAAGCTACTATGGTGAGCCAGACACCCTGCCAGACATCAGATTTAAGTAATTGATCTCAATATTCCATAATGTTACCGTAATGTTAAAGTAAAAAAATCTTTAAATTAATTGCGTATCAGCACAGAGTGGTGCTGTGGATACGAAACATAGTAAAACATGCCACGTCCCGATATTTGAAGTTATTAGAAAGAACAATTTGTTTAAAATTATGGACTTTATAGGCATAACACACAAGTTTCTTTAAAAAAGATTTTTAACAAAATGTATTTACAAAATAAAAAATGCTTAATGCAAAGCATACATAGATTTGCATGAAACACTAATTGCCTCAGAGCATAACGATTACACTGTCAATGTAGTCTATTTAAATCATATATTGATCAAAGACTCAAACAATTCCATTTTGCTATAACAAATAATAATTAACATGAGCAAAAAAAACAGTAATGTAGACAGTGTATCATAGATGACTCAGCTCGAAATTGCCCTACATTGTTACGCGTTATACAAACGCTTCATCAGGAGCTTTTGCCGTTTTCTAAAAATAAATAAACAAAGATTAAAACAAACACAAATTCATAAATAATTTATTTATTTTGCAAGTATGCTCCCCTTCACCCAAGACACTGAATTTTATCCACCACCATCATAGAATTAGAGAGAAAGAGAGGGAAAAAAAATACCAATTGATCGAAGATATCTATATGTTTGCACGAAGCTTAACATATAGATATATGTTTGACCCAGACACTGTTAGAAATAGGTAAGAATGAGAACTCTCGAATAGCATCAAACACTATACAATGGCAGACTTTCGAGCCCTCCACAATTTGATGCTACTCCTAGAAGAGAACAGTGAGATTCTAGAATTAACCGATACCAACTCATAGGAAGTACCGCAAGACCAGCCCTTATTGGCAATATCATCTCAAGAGTGTATTGTCCCCAATAGGATCAATAAGTTTAAACCAAAATCACAAAGATTTCCAGATTTGACCCCTAATCCACATATTTGGGCTTTCCTAATAAGTGTAGTGAGTGACATTAAATGTATGCAGGTTGTGCCTCATCACTATAATCTGACTGCCTCTCAGAAACAGGCTATTACAAAATTGAGTAATCACCCAGATTTAGTTATAAAGGCATCAGATAAAGGGGGAAATATTGTTTTAATGACAAAACAAAAATATGAGACCATGTTTTATGATATATTATCTAGCAAAGATTGGTATAAAAAAAGTAACCCTTTCAAGCCTTTCTATCTTTAAGACTCAGTACTTAGCTATTATTAATGAAGGGTATCAACAAGGCCTCATCGACCAGGATACATACAACTACCTTAATAATAAATATCCTAGGGAAGCAACTTTTTATGCACTACCAAAGGTGCACAAAAAATGTACACCTGTGCCCAGTTGACTAATCATCTTGGGAATTGGCTCATTAACTGAAAATGCCAGTAGACCCATAGACTCGGTATTGATGCCTCATGTTATGAGCCTATCCTCATACACTAGAGATACACTCGATTTACTTTAAAAAATTTAAGGCATGGTGGTCCCTCCCGGCGCCCTCCTCGTGACACTGGATGTGGAGTCATTATACTCCAGCATCCCTTATGAGCAGGGTGTTGGGATGGTCCGTACTTTCTTATATGAAGAACCACACACAAAATGGAAATACAATGAGTTTATATTAACTCTTAAATTTGTCTTGACTCATCACTGATTTTGTTTTAAGGGCTCCCACTACCTCCAGGTGCAGAGGGTAGCTATGGGCACGTGTTGTGCACCTGCCTACGCAAACCTGTACCTGGGGGGGTGGGAGCGCTACGTCTTTGCGGACGAGGGACTCTCTGTGTATACTGACCAGGTGATGTCCTGGATGCGTTACATAGATGATTTATTTTTGATTTGGACTGGACAATCCACTATGCTGACTACTTTTATTGAAGCACTCAACACTAATTCTTTTAATTTGAAATTTACCCTAAACTCAAACCCACAGAAAAAATTACTTTCCTGGATTTGGTGATTTTCAAAGATGAAACAAACTGTCTAGCTACTAGTCTTTTTCAAAAAGAAACCACAGGCAATACCCTCTTGCATGTGGTTAGTGCTCATCCTGCAGCCCTAGTCTGAAATATCTTTAGACTTTATCTCTGAGGCCAAATTCCTCCGTGCACACCTGTTATCTAGGGGCTATAGTAAATCTCTTTTACGGAAAGCCTATAACAAGGCCCTTAAACAACCAAGAAATAGCTTGCTGTATGCCAAAAAAGGCTACTCCTACTCCTTTGAGACCAGTTCTAAGTTAAGAATCATTACACGATTTTCATCTCAACACCAGGAAGTACGTAACATACTTACAAACCATTGGCATGTATTACAGCAGGACTCGATGGTTAAAAAACACGCAGGTATTAGACCAGAACTCACCTTCAGGCATGCAACCTCTATACCTGATCAACTTGTATCTAGTCATTACTCTATAGCCCCCCACCTTGGAGGTAGATGTAACGGCATTTACAGATGTGGGAACTGTGATTCTTGTCCCTGGATTTGCCAGGGTACAACGATCACACTCCCAAAGGGGGAATCCTTTCAACTCAGATTTAGAGCAGATTGCAATACACAGGGGGTTGTATGTTTAATGTCATGCACCTGTGGAGCCTTTTACGTCGGGAAGACAGTTTGCTGTCTTTGGCAACGCATATAGGATCATGTTTATGTTTCATCTAATGGAAAAATGCTAACCATGGTTAGTAAACACATTGACCTCTATCATGGTTTTGATGCTACTTGTGTCACATTCAGTGTCCTGCCAGTTATCCCAAAAGATCCACGTGGAGGAAATTGGGACAAACGGATATTACAAAAATAAACATTATGGATTGAACACTTGGATGCTACCCAAGCCCCAGGGCCTAAATGTGACACAATCATATAAATCTTTCCTATAGGGAGATTGGTTAGATATAACACCATTCCATCTGTACAAAAATAAAACTATGCTCCCCTTCCCCCTTTTTTTTTTGTTTGATTGGTTTTCAATAGTCAGTATAGTTGCTATATTTTTTTTAAAATAAAAATAAAAAGCCCTCTATTTACTGACCATCTATAACCCTTTTTAATATTTTTTTAAATAATTATTCAGTACTATAATTTTTTCTTACTTGTATAAAAACATTCTGTGGAATGTACATAATAAATAAATATATATTTGTAAGAATTGCTCTAAGGGACCCCACACACTGGATTTCCATCTGCCGTCTTTTGTGCCATGGAAATTTATTTTCTTCTCTGCTTCTATAGACTTGTTTGGTGAGAGTTCTCTAGTTGTACCATGCGGCCACAAAGCATCGCTGTTTGCAGCCTTTAGGCTGATAAGCGACGCTCTTAGCCCTGAGAAGGAGCATTGTGCTTTTTTCCAAGTGCTATGTTCTGCACATGCGCTAACTGCCGGATTCGTCCGCTGTGTGTATGGCGTAGTGTGACGCACCGGGGGTCATGGCACATGCATTGTGGAACCTGGCCGGGTGTGTTAACGCCTGGCTATGTTCCGCACATGCGCAGACCGCCGGATTCATCCACTGTGTGTACGGCACAGCGTGACGCACCGGGGGTCATGGCGCATGCATTGTGGAACCTGGTCGAATGTGTGAGTACCATGACCGCCATGCGGAATGATGCCACTACCGGGATGGTTGTGCTTAAATAGACACTGTGGGCTGGCGTCAGTTGCAGCAGCCCTTTCCATGACATGGTGCTGTCTAGTGATGGCCGAACGGTTCGCCCGGCGGTCGTTTCGCGGCGAATTTCCGACTTTCGCCGTCCGCGGGTTCGAACGCCTTTTTCCGTCGTTCGCCCCGGCGGACTTACGTGTTTAATGTATACAAGAACTTTAACCTTTCGTGACACGTTTATCATGTGTTACAGGACAACCAATTGAGACATGACAGCTCATGGACACTTGGACATTCCCCCTAACCTATAAATACACCCGATCCGGTGGCCATTTTACATTCTTTCTTCTGTCACTGTAGGGAAAGGATCCTGTGTGGAGTAGGGACAGAGAAAACGCTAGCTATTTGGTACACAAAAGTTCTTTTCAGGACTGGTATAGGTGTTAGGTCAGCAGCCTGAGTTTCTTTTGTCAGTTTAGATAAAGGGACAGAGCGCTGTATGCTGCTATTTTAGGGACAGCTCAGCCAGATTAGTCTTTCTTCATCATCATCATCATCATCATCATTAGCTGTTACTATCAGGTCCACAAAAGAGCTGTTCCAGCTAATCGTTCCAGCCTACTCTTTTTTGCCAATTTGTATAGGGACAGGCAGGAAGCAGTGTGTCAGGCAGTGAGGATAATTTTAAAGACTTGCTGTTACTATTAGTTCCACAAAGGTTCTTTTCAGGACTGGTATCAGTGGTACGGTAATAGGCTTGTACACGTATAATATTCTTTCTTCCAAATATAGAAAGAATATTATACTTGACTGCTGCCCTTCTGCTGCAGTCTGCTAATCATTCACAACTCACTTGTTCCACAAAGCTCTTTATCAGGACTGGTAACTTGGTCTGTCTAGGGTGCTACGGTACATAGGCTTGGGTGCGGTACAGTCTGCTGTTCTGTAAGGACCGCTATCGGTCCACAATACATAGGGTTGCCGTGCACTACTGCTGACCGCTGCCCTATACTGCAGCAGTCCTTCATTGGTATAGGGACTGACGTACAGTCTGCTAATCACTAACACACAACCTGCTTGGTCCACAAAAGTTCTTATAAGGACTGGTAACTTGGTATAGGGTGCTACGGTACATAGGCCTGAGTGCGTTACAGTCTGCTGTTCTGTAAGGACCGCTATCGGTCCACAATACATAGGGTTGCCGTGCACTACTGCTGACCGCTGCCCTATACTGCAGCAGTCCTTCAGCGGTATAGGGACTGACGCACAGTCTGCTAAACACTAACACACAACCTGCTTGGTCCACAAAAGTTCTTATAAGGACTGGTAACTTGGTATAGGGTGCTACGGTACATAGGCCTGAGTGCAGTACAGTCTGCTGTTCTGTAAGGACCGCTATCGGTCCACAATACATAGGGTTGCCGTGCACTACTGCTGACCGCTGCCCTATACTGCAGCAGTCCTTCATTGGTATAGGGACTGACGTACAGTCTGCTAATCACTAACACACAACCTGCTTGGTCCACAAAAGTTCTTATAAGGACTGGTAACTTGGTATAGGGTGCTACGGTACATAGGCCTGAGTGCGTTACAGTCTGCTGTTCTGTAAGGACCGCTATCGGTCCACAATACATAGGGTTGCCGTGCACTACTGCTGACCGCTGCCCTATACTGCAGCAGTCCTTCATTGGTATAGGGACTGACGTACAGTCTGCTAATCACTAACACACAACCTGCTTGGTCCACAAAAGTTCTTATAAGGACTGGTAACTTGGTATAGGGTGCTACGGTACATAGGCCTGAGTGCGTTACAGTCTGCTGTTCTGTAAGGACCGCTATCGGTCCACAATACATAGGGTTGCCGTGCACTACTGCTGACCGCTGCCCTATACTGCAGCAGTCCTTCAGCGGTATAGGGACTGACGCACAGTCTGCTAAACACTAACACACAACCTGCTTGGTCCACAAAAGTTCTTATAAGGACTGGTAACTTGGTATAGGGTGCTACGGTACATAGGCCTGAGTGCAGTACAGTCTGCTGTTCTGTAAGGACCGCTATCGGTCCACAATACATAGGGTTGCCGTGCACTACTGCTGACCGCTGCCCTATACTGCAGCAGTCCTTCATTGGTATAGGGACTGACGTACAGTCTGCTAATCACTAACACACAACCTGCTTGGTCCACAAAAGTTCTTATAAGGACTGGTAACTTGGTATAGGGTGCTACGGTACATAGGCCTGAGTGCGTTACAGTCTGCTGTTCTGTAAGGACCGCTATCGGTCCACAATACATAGGGTTGCCGTGCACTACTGCTGACCGCTGCCCTATACTGCAGCAGTCCTTCATTGGTATAGGGACTGACGTACAGTCTGCTAATCACTAACACACAACCTGCTTGGTCCACAAAAGTTCTTATAAGGACTGGTAACTTGGTATAGGGTGCTACGGTACATAGGCCTGAGTGCGTTACAGTCTGCTGTTCTGTAAGGACCGCTATCGGTCCACAATACATAGGGTTGCCGTGCACTACTGCTGACCGCTGCCCTATACTGCAGCAGTCCTTCAGCGGTATAGGGACTGACGCACAGTCTGCTAAACACTAACACACAACCTGCTTGGTCCACAAAAGTTCTTATAAGGACTGGTAACTTGGTATAGGGTGCTACGGTACATAGGCCTGAGTGCAGTACAGTCTGCTGTTCTGTAAGGACCGCTATCGGTCCACAATACATAGGGTTGCCGTGCACTACTGCTGACCGCTGCCCTATACTGCAGCAGTCCTTCAGCGGTATAGGGACTGACGCACAGTCTGCTAAACACTAACACACAACCTGCTTGGTCCACAAAAGTTCTTATAAGGACTGGTAACTTGGTATAGGGTGCTACGGTACATAGGCCTGAGTGCAGTACAGTCTGCTGTTCTGTAAGGACCGCTATCGGTCCACAATACATAGGGTTGCCGTGCACTACTGCTGACCGCTGCCCTATACTGCAGCAGTCCTTCATTGGTATAGGGACTGACGTACAGTCTGCTAATCACTAACACACAACCTGCTTGGTCCACAAAAGTTTTTATAAGGACTGGTAACTTGGTATAGGGTGCTACGGTACATAGGCCTGAGTGCAGTACAGTCTGCTGTTCTGTAAGGACCGCTATCGGTCCACAATACATAGGGTTGACGTGCACTACTGCTGACCGCTGCCCTATACTGCAGCAGTCCTTCAGCGGTATAGGGACTGACGCACAGTCTGCTAAACACTAACACACAACCTGCTTGGTCCACAAAAGTTCTTATAAGGACTGGTAACTTGGTATAGGGTGCTACGGTACATAGGCCTGAGTGCAGTACAGTCTGCTGTTCTGTAAGGACCGCTATCGGTCCACAATACATAGGGTTGCCGTGCACTACTGCTGACCGCTGCCCTATACTGCAGCAGTCCTTCATTGGTATAGGGACTGACGTACAGTCTGCTAATCACTAACACACAACCTGCTTGGTCCACAAAAGTTCTTATAAGGACTGGTAACTTGGTATAGGGTGCTACGGTACATAGGCCTGAGTGCAGTACAGTCTGCTGTTCTGTAAGGACCGCTATCGGTCCACAATACATAGGGTTGCCGTGCACTACTGCTGACCGCTGCCCTATACTGCAGCAGTCCTTCATTGGTATAGGGACTGACGTACAGTCTGCTAATCACTAACACACAACCTGCTTGGTCCACAAAAGTTTTTATAAGGACTGGTAACTTGGTATAGGGTGCTACGGTACATAGGCCTGAGTGCAGTACAGTCTGCTGTTCTGTAAGGACCGCTATCGGTCCACAATACATAGGGTTGACGTGCACTACTGCTGACCGCTGCCCTATACTGCAGCAGTCCTTCAGCGGTATAGGGACTAAGAGTTTTGTCACAGGGTGATTTAAAAAATGACAGGCAGAGGAAGAGGCAGGCCCTTCCGCAGGGGTGGTAGGGGTAGGGCAGGAGCAACAGCCTTGAGCCAAAGTGGGAAGTTGCAGAAGGTGCGTTCAATTACTTTAAAGGACGCACCAGACTTGGTTGAGTGGCTCACTCAGCCTTATTCTTCTGCACCCTCCTCATCCTCTCGATCTGCACCCTCTTCTTCACTCTCTGCTATGTGCACCCCCAAAGACACTACCACCAACAACACCACCACCACCACATACCTTCCGCTTGAGTGCAAATGGGGGCCTTCATGCTCCAGTGTTTTAATAGGGACCCCCGTATAAAAAGCATGAGGGTCAAGGACCAGTACTGGGTGGCAACGTACTTAGATCCCCGGTACAAACACAAAATGGCGGAAATGTTACCGCCGTCGCAGAGGGCTGTCAGAATGCAGCACTTCCAGGCCTTGCTTCGAGAAATGCTGCATTCTGCTTTTGCGTGCGCTGGCAGAGGAGCAATTCCCACTCCCAGAGAAGGATTTGCGGGTACCAATCCAACAGCGCCTGCAAGAAGAGGCCGGTTTGAAGATGTGTTGGTGACTTCGGATATGAGGTCATTCTTTCAGCCGACCCATCGACAGGTGTCATCCGGATCCAGCATCAGGGAACGCCTAGACCGTCAGGTGTCCGACTACATTGGGTTAACGGCCGATGTGGACGCTCTGAGGAGTGATGAACCCCTAGACTACTGGGTGGGCAGGCTTGACCTCTGGCCAGAGCTTGCCCAATTTGCAATCGAACTGTTGGCTTGCCCCTCATCCAGTGTCCTGTCCGAAAGGACGTTCAGCGCAGCAGGGGGGATTGTGACCGATAAGCGTACTCGCCTAGCTCACGACAGTGTTAACTACCTCACATTTCTAAAAATGAATGAGGCATGGATCTCGGAGGAATTCAACACATGTGATCAGTAGACCATGTATATGTCTATAAACAATTTTTGGAATCAAGCACACAGACCTTCTTAATTCATTTGGCTCACTTCCCTGACCCAAAAAAGCACACCGTACTATATGCCCCTACCCTCCTCTTTGAAGAGGTTGAGCGGTGTCATATTTCTACTGGGGCTGCTTATTATGAGGGGTTCCCACCATCCCTGTGCTGTGCTGACTTCCTCCTGGGGGTTCTTATTATGAGGGGCTCCCACCATCCCTGTGCTGTGCTGACTTCCTCCTGGGGGTTCTTATTATGAGGGGATCACACCATCCCTGTGCTGTGCTGACTTCCTCCTGGGGCTGCTTACGGTGCTGCTGTCAGCGCTGTATGTCACGGAGCTGCTGTCAGCGCTGTATGTCACGGAGCTGCTGTCAGCGCTGTATGTCACGGAGCTGCTGTCAGCGCTGTATGTCACGGAGCTGCTGTCAGCGCTGTATGTCACGGAGCTGCTGTCAGCGCTGTATGTCACGGAGCTGCTGTCAGCGCTGTATGTCACGGAGCTGCTGTCAGCGCTGTATGTCACGGAGCTGCTGTCAGCGCTGTATGTCACGGTGCTGCTGTCAGCGCTGTATGTCACGGAGCTGCTGTCAGCGCTGTATGTCACGGAGCTGCTGTCAGTGCTGTATGTCACGGAGCTGCTGTCAGCGCTGTATGTCACGGAGCTGCTGTCAGCGCTGTATGTCACGGAGCTGCTGTCAGCGCTGTATGTCACGGTGCTGCTGTCAGCGCTGTATGTCACGGAGCTGCTGTCAGCGCTGTATGTCACGGAGCTGCTGTCAGTGCTGTATGTCACGGAGCTGCTGTCAGCGCTGTATGTCACGGAGCTGCTGTCAGCGCTGTATGTCACGGAGCTGCTGTCAGCGCTGTATGTCACGGTGCTGCTGTCAGCGCTGTATGTCACGGAGCTGCTGTCAGCGCTGTATGTCACGGAGCTGCTGTCAGCGCTGTATGTCACGGAGCTGCTGTCAGCGCTGTATGTCACGGAGCTGCTGTCAGCGCTGTATGTCACGGAGCTGCTGTCAGCGCTGTATGTCACGGTGCTGATGTCAGTGCTCTGTATTACGGTGCTGCTGTCAGTGCTCTGTATCTCCTGCACCCTCTTGTTTGCCTACCCTGGTCCCTGACCTTCCCTCTCCTCCATTGCCTTCATTAGCTCCATAGTCCTGAATTGTCAGAACAATTTCCCAAATAAAAAAAAAATGCTTGTAGTTATTGATCCCAAATTCACCTCATACATGTATTATGCTATTGTCCAGGTGGTGGGACTACGTGCTACCCCCTAATAATTACCCCGTGGCCGCAAATTCGACCTAAAGGTTTGCGAAATTCGCCTCCCATTGAAGTCAATGGAGCCCGCGGCGAACGGTCGTTTTCGCGAACGTTTGTGCCCGTTCGCGTTTCGCGTTCGCGAAACGTCCCGTCGGAAGTTCGTCCATCACTAGTGCTGTCTCCGAGCAGGGGAACGTTTTTAATCCTTGGTTTAGAGGTAAATATTGACACTTATTTCACATCATTTACTAATTAGCTAGCACTTTAATATACACTTGAAGGAATGTTTTTCCTTTCTATTCACATAACATATAGCAAATTATACCCATACACATCCCTTTCTTTTTTTTTTTTTCCTATTATGATTAGATTATGGTGGTCTTCTATCAGCAAGAGAACTTTATATGATTTTCCATTTTTGGAACAGCCTGGGATTGACTGTATTTGGAGGTTACTACTCCTGGAGAACCCGGGTAAATTTAAAAGGATCACCTCAAGCTCATTAATCACTAGGTGAGAATATAAAAAATAAAAAACACAAAATACATATATTAAAAATTACTATATATAACATTTTTCTACATCAATTAAGTATAATTTTGATATATATTGCACAGAAGTATCTTCAATCCCCTTTGTCCTTGGCTGTACCCAAGGTCCATATTACTATCCCCCGCTCATATACACACATTTACTCTACCTATATTAGGGAATGTAAGTAACAAAATAATTTTTTAGTATCTAATTTCTGAGTTTGTCACACCCGTTTCCCCTGGTGCGCTTATTTACTTTACACCTGACGGTCTAAATATAATTTTTTTTTCCCTCTCTTTCTCTCTAATTCTATGAAGGTGGTGGATAAAATTCTGTGTCTTGGGTGAAGGGGAGCATACTTGCAAAATAATATATGTACTATATGAATTATTTATGAATTTGTGTTTGTTTTAATCTTTGTTTATTTATTTTTAGAAAACAACAAAAGCTCCTGATGAAGCGTTTGTATAACACGTAACATGTAGGGCAATTTCGAGCTGAGTCATCTATGATACACTGTCTACATTACTGTTTGTTTTTTTTGCTCATGTTAATTATTATTTGTTATAGCAAAATGGAATTGTTTGAGTCTTTGATCAATATATGATTTAAATAGACTACATTGACAGTGTAATCGTTATGCTCTGAGGCAATTAGTGTTTTATGCAAATCTATATATATGCTTTGCATTAAGCATTTTTTATTTTTTAAATAAATTTTGTTAAAAATCTTTTTTAAAGAAACTTGTGTGTTATGCCTATAAAGTCCATCATTTTCAACAAATTGTTCTGTCTAATAAAGTAAAAAAATTAGTTTTCCAAATTATTTACAATAAAATACAATAAAATACTTAAAATCTTGCATTAATACATTTTTTGCTGAAAAGTAAGACTCATAAAAAGTAAGTCCTCAGAAGTGCTAAAATCAGTTGAATGGAGCCTACCTATTAATTATAGCTTCCACACATACTATATATGGGTCAATATCAATTTTGAAAATGTATGGTAACTTTTAAGGCACTGCCAAAATTATTACCAGCATTATTAAATAAACTCTTAAATATACAGTTGTCTTTATTGTGTCTTATTCTTAAAACAACAGAAAGAATATGCATTTTCTAATGCTGTTCAGATATATGTAGTGTGTAATTCATAGATTCATGACCCCTTTCACACTGGGTCGCTATTGCTCTAAAAATGGCGCCTGCAAACCAACCTGAAAAAGCCACTGCAGGCACTAGCAGGACTGAGCTATTTTTAGCTCCACTTTACCGTTGTTTTATCGGCAGTATTTGGCCGCTAGCAGGACGGGTTTACCCCCCGCTAGTGGCTGAGAAAGGGTTAAAACCACAGCAAAGAGCTGCTGCAGAAGCGGTATAGCCGCGCTGTCCCATTGATTTCAATGGACAGGAGCGGTGAAGGAGCGGTGCATACGGTGTATGCTATGTCTCCAGTGTGAAAGCCCTCGGGGCTTTCACACTGCAGACACAGCAGTGGCTGTTTCAGGTTGGTTTGCAGTTGCTATTTTTAGCGCAATAGCGCCTGCAAAACGACTCAGTGTGAAAGGGGTCTAAAAAAAGACTTCTAGCAGTATCTTTGGAGCAGTGAAGGAGCGGGATGTACACTGCTCCTTCACTGCTCCTGTCCATTGAAATCAATGGGGCAGCGCGGCTATACCGCCGGCAAAGCGCCTCTGCAGAGGTGCTTTGCAGTGGTTTTTAACCCTTTCTTGGCAGTTAAACCACCCCACGAGTGGTCGAATAGTGCTGCAAATCCGATGGTAAAGCGCTGCTAAAAATATTGGCGCTTTACCGCCGACACACCTCCCGCCCCAGTGTGAAAGGGGCCTTAGGCCAACTCAGTATATAACATCACTACTAACTACTTCAGCTAACATCTTGCTGCAGCATTGAATCAACTTTTTTGTTTATTAGCAAAAGCCTATTACCTCCAATACTGCCACTAAGTTGAATACAAGGATTATCCATGTATTTATTTAATGCGGCTGATTGGGAAATGGGACTTTGTTGGAGTGATAACATCACCATTTTGAAGTATATGTTATTCACAATGTTAGCCCCCTGTAAGGCTGGTCATACATTGATCAAAAATCAACCAGTTCAGCAAGGACTGGTTGGATTTTTATCAGTGTGTGGCCATCCCCACTCAAAAGAATTTGATCGCTTGATTTAAACATGCTGGAAAACTTTTCTCAATCAGTGGCTGCAGCTAAGGTACCTCAATTATCTATTGGAAGTTAAGGGTATGGTAAGTTAGACTTCATTTAATATTGAGGGCTAATACACTGGATGTAAATATAAATGTAAAAGGGTTTTAGGAATTCAACCTCATAACCTATGAGTTTTATTGTTTTTGCCCTAGTGACCTAGAGGATATTTTCAAATACTATCAGAACCACTAAGGAATTATAAAGCTTTAGACAGTTTATGAGTTAGTAACTGACTGGCTGTCAATGCTGTTGACTGGAAAGGAAATTTATTTCTGATTATCCATTCATTTTAAGGCAAGTAATCTCTAAAGCTACTCATAAAAAAGATAGGATCATAGCCTAATCTGGCTGATTACGGCAGAATCAGTAAAAGTAGTGTTGCAAAACTTCCCATACACAAGAACAAATAACCATGTTATATGGTTAAATGGTTATAAGGTTCATTATGACTATATTGGACATAAAGAGCAGTGGCATCTGGTGTACCAATAAAGTGTATGCAGGGCCGGTGCTACCACTAGGCAAACTAGGCAGCCGCCTAGGGTGCATTGCTGCCTAGGGTGCCCGGCCACTGGTGTTTCTACACTCTTCTCTCTGCAGCAGGCAACTAAGTCTCAGCATCAGCAGGCAGCCACCGCTCCATTCGCACATAATGTCAGAGGCGCAGCGGTGGCAGAAGCCTGTGTCCTGACTCCCAAATGAATGGAAGCAAGCAAACATTCATTGATAGGCACTGTTAGGCTGCATTGATGGGTGCTGGTGAGGCTGCATTGATGGGCGCTGGTGAGGCTGCATTGATGGCCGCTGGTATGCTGCATTGATGGGTGTTGGAAAGGCTGCATTTGATGGGCACTTCATTAAAAAGGTGGTATGTATACATGGGTAGGGCTAGGGGGGGGGTCAGGGGTGGAGCCAGGGGGGCGGTAAAATAAGGTTTTGCCTCGGGTGTCAAAAATCCTTGCACCAGCCCTGAGTGTATGTATAGCCAAAACATTTTTGGTGACAATAATCATCAGAACAAATATATTGGACTGTTCAAAACAAAGCCTAAAGGATAAGTGTAAGGCTGGCCAGAGGCTAGCCTGTATTTGTGGGAGGAGTCTGAGAGGGCTATTTAATCCTCCTCCTCTGTCAAGGCCGGTATCGTCTGCGTTTCTGGGTTCAGGAGGGGGTGGGGCCGACACACGTCACTTCCGAGCGAAGATCGGCTGCCGAGCCGAGTCCTTGCCGAGCTAAGATCGGCTGCAACAGTGATGGCGGTGCCTCTCTCCATGCTCTCACTGGGGAGACCACCTGCCCACCCACCTTGTTAACCCTGGGTACATCGGTATTTACGCCGGGGGGGGTCAGCCGCCCACCAGCTCCTCTCTCCCTGGGCAGATCTGGCTTCAAGAGGGGGGCCGTCCGCCCGCTTCCTCCGGTGTTCACACCTCTCCCCATGCACATCCAGCTCCATGAGGGAGCCGCCTGCCTGGTAGTGGGGGAGTGTTCGGCCGGCAGCCACCAACTCCTCTCCCCATTCACATCCAGGTCCATGAGGGAGATGTCTGCCTGGTACCCCGCCGGAGGGGGAAGGTGATCGGCCGCTCGCCCCCCGACTCCAGTCCCCACACCTGCCCGCTTCTCCGAGTTTTTCACCAGGGGGTGATCAGCCGGCCGGCCGCCCGCTCCTCTCCTCATGCACAGCTCCATGAGGGGGCCGCCCGACCATTTCTCCCAGTGCTTACATGGGGGATGGGTAGCCACCTGCCTGCCTGCTCCTCTCTCCTCACAATTGGCATTGCTGCAGCAGTCACAGAGGACATTAGACCTACACACAACAGTCATGGCAATGGCCAGACGTGAGGTGACGGGTCTGACGAGGCTTGTAGCTGGAGTATTGTTGTGGTTTTAGTCATATGTCATTCTCAAGCTTGCATAAGGTCACATTCAGTGTCAGCAGGGCTTTGCATTTTTGGGAGGCTGGCAAGACATGGAGGACGTAAACCACATACATTTCTGCTTTTACTTTGTTATTTTGTTTTCTTTGGTCAGTATTTCTATCGTAGCATTTCTGCCCCAGGAGTTCTGTCATAGCGTTTCAGTCTCAGCGTTTCTGTCATAGCGTTTTTCGGCCATATAATTTTTCGGTCATATCGTTTCCGTCATAGCGTTTCTGTCACAGCGTTCTGCCCCAGCATTTCTGTCATAGCGTTCTGCTCGGGCACTTCTGTCATAGCGTTCTGCCCCGGCATTTCTTTCATAGCATTTCTGCCAGAGGATTTCTGTCATAGCGTTCTGCCCCAGCTTTTCTGTCATAGAATTCTGCCCCAGCATTTCTGTCATAGCATTCTGCCTCAGCATTTTCTGTTGTAGCATTCGGCCCCAGCATTTTCTGTCGTAGCATTTGGCCCCGGCATTTCTGTCGTATCATTCGGCCCCCAGCATTTCTGTCGTAGTGTTCAGCCCCAGCATTTCTGTCGTAACGTTCGGCCCCAGCATTTCTGTCATAGAATTCGGCCCCAACATTTCTGTCGTAAAGTTCGGTCCCAGCATTTTCTGTCGTAGCGTTCGGCCCCAGCATTTTTGTCGTAGCATTCGGCCCCAGCATTTCTGTCGTAGCGCTCGGCCCCAGCATTTCTGTCGTAGCGCTCGGCCCCAGCATTTCTGTCGTAGCATTCGGCCCCAGCATTTCTGTCATAGCTTTCAGCCCCGGCATTTCTGTTTTAGCGTTCTGCCCCAGCATTTCTGTCACAGCATTCTGCCCCAGGATTTCTGTTATAGCGTTCTACCCCAGCATTTCTGTCTCCGCGTACAGTCTCTGCATTTCTGTCATTGTGTTTCTGCCCCAGGGTTTCTGTCATAGAGTTTCTGCCCCAGCATTTCTGTCACAGCGTTCTGCCCCAGAATTTCTGTCATAGCGTTTCTGCCCCAGGGTTTCTGTCACTGTTCACCATAATGTTGCAGTTTCGATAAAAATCACAGATTGCCTCCATTACTAGAAATTTTTTGTAGACGCTATAACTTTTGCGCAAACCTATTGTGATTTTTATTACCAAAAATATGTAGAAGAAATCATATCAGTCTAAACTGAGAAAAAAAAACACTTTTTTTTAAACAATTGGGAATAATTATTGTAGCAAAAAGTACAAAATATTGTGTTTTTTTTTAAAATTGCCACTCTTTTTTTGTTTATAGCTCAAAAAATAAAAATGAAATACCACCAAAAGAAAGCTCTATTTGTGGGAAAGAAAGCACATCAAACTTTGTTTAGGTAAAATGTTGCATGACCGCGCAATTGTCAGTTAAAGCAAAGCAATTGCCATTTCACCAAAAAATGGCCTAGTTATTGAGCAGCCAAATCTTCCAGGGCTGAAGTGGTTAAAAAATGCTCCTGTACTTCTTGGGTGACAGGCACTTGAGCACGTAGGTGTGAACAGGCACCATTTAAAACAATAGGATTTTTAATGTTGAAACTTTTCGTAGCTTCAATCTACAATATGTTCCCGTGTGAATGGGGGAAAAGTTATTATGAAAATCCCAGAAGACTACAGTTCAGCTGAAACCTCATAGACATGACCCTGATCCATATATTGATGAAGAAGTCATTTAAAGAGCAGGGGCATTTGAGCATGAAATACCTTAGCCAATATTTTTGTTAGTACTTACCTTCTTGGATTTTGCTTTACTTTCAAATATTCCTCTGCAACCTTTCTGTAAAATATAGGAAAGATTACTATTATTTTAATCAATATTTTACTTTCAAAGAGCAGCTACATAATCAAATCCTACCCTAATTTGATCTATGATAGCTGTACCAGATATTGAGCACCCTATTGTTCCCAGACAACATTACGTCAGGTACTCTTATATGTACTGTACATCTGCCAACAGCTTCTGGGCCACTACTGGGTTCCTGAGCCTCAGAATGTAAACTGCTGCCATAAAGAATCCAAAAAAGAGTTATTACATATTTCATATTTAATTATGTATTAATTAAATTGTGTATTTATATATATTGTAACCTGGGGGGACAGGTAGCAGGTACAAAGCTCCCTGGGATGAGCAGTTTCTCAGGCACAGATACCAAATCCAGAGATGAAGTGACAAACAGTGCTGTGTTTATTTGTGTTATATACAAGTCCAAATACAGATGCTGTACAGTGTTCCAGAAAAAAAAATAAAGGACAAAATAGCAAAACACAAATCCTAGCCATGTCTCGGCTCTAACTATACAATCTGCAGGCCCTCCCTACCAGGCAGACCAAGCCTAACGCTTGGCAGTCTCTACAAAAACTGCTTAACAGCTTTTACCAACCTTACTCTCTTCACAGACCAACTTTGTGTGTATGTCCCAGGCAGAGAGCAAAGGCTGTCTGCTCATGTGAGCTTAAATTAGCCTGGGGAAGAGGACCAAGACCCGAACTGGATCATGGATCAGAGATTTCGGAATGTGTACGAGAGGAGCCTGGGAGACGTATAAACCCCGAACAGGACTTTTCCTGTCTCTCTCAGGAACGCTCTACTACATATCCTCCCCCTTGTTTCAACCTCAGGGTTGGAACACCTGTGGCCCAACAGGAGTGAACACGGGACAGGGCATCTACATTCCCCATCTCAACACCTGGCCTGTGTTTTACGGTGAAGGAGTAATCCTGTAGAGCCAAAAACCACTGGTTCACCCGTCTTTTAGTCTCCTTCTTTTGGGCCATCCATTTCAGGGGAGCATGGTCAGTTATTAACTCAAACTGGCGCCCTAACAAATAGTACCTGAGCGCATCCACAGCCCACTTTATGGCCAAACATTCCTTTTCAATGACTGCATACTTTTTCTCATGGTCATTGAGCTTTCTGCTTAGGTACACCACAGGGTGTTCTTCCCCATTGTGTACCTGCGATATTACTGCGCCGATACCAACATCAGACACATCTGTCTGAACCGAAAAATCTTTGGAGAAATCGGGGGAGTACAGTACTGGCTGTGCACAAAGAGCCTTCTTCAGGACTTGGAAAGACTCCTCTGCTATTGAGGACCATTTCACCATTACAGAGTCTTTACCTTTCGTCAGGTCTGTCAGAGGGGCAGCTATAGTTGCAAAATTTGGAATAAATCTTCTATAATACCCCGCAATGCCAAGAAAGGCCCTGACCTGCTTCTTGTTTGCAGGACGTGGCCACTCCTGGATGGCTTCTATTTTACTCACTTGAGGTTTTATGACACCACGGCCAATAGTGTAGCCCAAATACTTGGCTTCCTCTAGACCAATGGCACATTTTTTTGGATTTGCTGTAAAACCGTCTTTGAAGAGGGAATCAAGGACAGCCTGGACACGAGGCAAGTGAGACTCCCAGTCAGTGCTATATACCACTATGTCATCTAAATAGGCTGCTGCATATCGTCGGTGGGGTCTTAGGGTCCTGCCCATGGCCCTCTGAAATGTCGCGGGGGCGTTTTGCAACCCAAAAGGCATTTTTTTATATTGAAATGAACCCTCCGGGGTCACAAATGCAGTCTTCTCTTTGGTGCTACCAGTAAGGGGTATTTGCCAATACCCTTTTGTCAAGTCCAAAGTGGTAATATAGCGAGCTTTGCCAAGTTGGTCTATAAGTTCGTCTACTCTGAGCATTAGGTATGTGTCAAACTTTGTCACTGCATTAAACTTCCTGAAGTCATTACAGAACCTCCAAGTGCCATCCGGTTTTGGGACTAACACGATGGGGCTAGACCAGTCACTATTGGATTCCTCAATAACATCTAGCTCCAACATTCTTTTAACTTCATTGCTGATGTCTTTTCTCCTCGCTTCAGGAATTCTGTATGGTTTGAGCTTGACACGTACCCCAGGTTCAGTAACAATATCATGCTGAACTGCTGAAGTCATGCCAGTTAACTCTGAAAATTTCTCTCTATTCCTTATCAGGAACTCTCTAGCTTCCTGTTTTTGGGACCATGACAAGGTATCTGGAATTGTGACCTCAGAGATCAGAGGGGACTCAGTACCCTTTGGCATTACCAGGAGGGACCGCGCAGTTAACGCCAGTCTATCCTTCCAGGGCTTTAACAGGTTTACATGGTAAACCTGCTCAGGCTTCCCTTTTCCTGGTTGATACACCTTGTAGTTGACTTCCCCAACTCTTTCAATTACTTCAAAAGGGACCCTGCCACTTAGCCAGGAACTTGCTCTCAACAGTAGGAACCAACACCAGGACCCTGTCACCAGGTGAGAAAACCCGGAGTTGGGCCCCCCTGTTGTATATTCTCTGTTGGGCTGCCTGGGCCTGCAGTAAGTGTTCTTTTACAATCAACATGATTGCTGAAATCCTCTCCTGCATTTGAGCGATGTGCTCAATGACACTTTTATGGGGTGTCTGCTCCCCCTTCCAAGTTTCTTTGTCTAAAAGTCCCCGAAGGTGTCTCCCATACAGCAACTCAATGGAGAGTACCCCGTAGAGGACTGTGGAACCTCCCTGATGGCAAACATCAAGTATGGTATCAGGAAGTCCCAGTTTTTCCCATCCTTTTCAACAACCTTTTTTAAAATGCTCTTTAACATCTTATTGAAGCGTTCCACCAAGCCATCCGTTTGAGGATGGTACACTGAGGTTCGCAACGGTGTCACCTTAAACAACTTGCACAGCTCCCTAGTTATTCATGACATAAAAGGGGTGCCCTGGTCTGTAAGGACTTCTTTAGGGATGCCCACCCGAGTGAACACCATAAACAGCTTTTTGGCAATGTTTTTAGCAGACACGGTGCGTAAGGGAACCGCTTCAGGGTAACGGGTAGCATAATCCATGATTACTAGGATATGCTGATGACCCCGGGCAGACTTGGGGAGTGGACCCACAAGGTCCATGGCAATCCTCTCAAAGGGCACTTCAATAATAGTTAATGGCACTAAAGGACTTCGGAAGTGGGGTAGTGGGGCTGACATCTGACACACAGGACAGGATTGACAATAATTCTTAATATCTTTCTGTACCCTGGGCCAGTAAAACCTACGCAACACCTTTCAGTATTTTCTTCAACCCCTAAATGGCCTCCTAGCAAGTGCCCATGGGCAAGTTCCAACACCACCCGTCTTTATGGCTTAGGGACCACCAACTGTTCAACCACTTCATCATTCATTTTACATACCCGATACAGTAAATCCTCACTGCTGCTGAAATAAGGAAAACAGGGCCTGTCTCCTGGTTCGACAGGTACCTCATTAATCACTGTTACATTTTCCCAGAACCGGGCAAGGGTCTGGTCTTTTCTTTGCTCAGTACCAAAATTTTCTTTGTGCACATTAGGGTCAGCAAACTCCAACGTAGGCTCGGATTCAGCAGACGGCTGTCCAGCTCTACTGGAGGTGGGGACTTCCTCAGACTCCTCCAGTTCTCCTGCCATACCCGATAGAGGAAAACCTGGGGAGCCCTGAAAGGAATCCCCTGTACCCTCCTTGTCAGTAGTGGCCAGGAGTTCTGGCTCTGCCACTGAGTCAGGTACTGCGACCGGATCGGGACGATCCCACAGTTCCCAAAACTTAGGGAAGTCCCCACCAATTATGGCCCTGTGCACCAAGTTGGGGACAAGTCCAACCTGATGGGTCACCGTACCTAAGCCAGTTTTAAACCGAACAGTGGTTATAGGGTACTCCTTGGTATCCCCATGAATACAGATCACAGCAATTTTTTTTAGCATGACAATTCACAGGTTCAATCATTTCAGCTGTAACCAAAGTCACTAGACTTCCAGAGTCCAGCAAGGCTGTAATAGGCTTATCATTAACAGTCATTTGGCACATTGGTTTTCCCATATTTGGCGCTGCAGCGCATGAAACAGCTGCAGACATAGACTGTCTCCTAATGGAAAAATCGCACTGCATCGGTTCATCTGTCAATGGACAATTTTCTGCGACATGTCTTGGCAACGAAAACACCTGACGTTTCCCCAGTTTGGTTTGCTGACAGGCAATGGCTTCCCTTGTTTGGGACGCCAAACTTTAGTCCTGGCAACAAAATTCCTCCCCCCTATTTCCTTGCCATCTTTACCACCCACTTCCCCTGGAACAGTCTTACCAGTTGCCTGGGGAGACCGTGGCTTTGGATGGAAAGTCTGCGCAGTTGTAGGGGTGGTGACCAGGTTTTCTGCAGCAAAGTACCTTTCAACGAGTTTCACGAGGTTGTCCGCCGATTTGGGGTCTCCTTGACTCACCCACTTCTGCAGAGGAATTGGTAGTGACCTCAGGAACCGGTCCATGACCACACGCTTCACTATTTGTGGCCATTTCCTCACCAGGTGAATTAGGTCGAACATCTGCGATTATGGGGGCTGCTCCCCTTGAAAGAACCAGCTGTGGACCCGCTGTGCTCGAACTGCCAAAGTGACACCAAGTCGTGCCAGGATTTCCCGTTTGACCTTTTCTTAGTCTCCCGCTTCTGCTGATTCCAAATCATAGTAGGCCTTCTGTGATTCTCCAGAAAGCAAGGGAGCAACCAGTCCTTCTCACTGGGTTTTAGGCCAACCTTCCCTCTCAGCGGTCCATTCAAACGTTAGCAGAAAGGCCTCTGGATCATCATCTGCAGTCATCTTAGAAAGAAAGCGACCCACATGGATGACTGAGGGCTTATCTCCAACATCATTAACTTTAGCAGGTGACCACTGTGCTAGCATCTCTACAACCTCCGCCACGGTTTTCCTATCCGCTTTAGCATCAGTGGCTAGCTGTTCAAACAGCCTCTGCGATTGCTCCTGTGCGATAGCATTAGCTTTTTGCTGTGCAAAATTGGCTTGCTGTTGTGCAGCATTGGCTTGCCGTAGTTCAGCGTTTGTTTGCTGTTGTGCAGCATTGGATATCATCAATTGTTTTAGGATTTCCTCCATGTTTAGTCACTCTAGGTACTGGCCTTTTAAGTAGTAACTTACTACAGCTGGTCGCAGCCTCTACCATATGTAACCTGGGGGACAGGTAGCAGGTACAAAGCTCCCTGGGATGAGAAGTTTCTCAGGCACAGATACCAAATCCAGAGATGAAGTGACAAACAGTGCTGTGTTTATTTGTGTTATATACAAGTCCAAATACAGGTGCTGTACAGTGTTCCAGAAAACAAAATAAAGGACAAAATAGCAAAACACAAATCCTAGCCGTGTCTCGGCTCTAACTATACAATCTGCAGGCCCTCCGTACCAGGCTGACCAAGCCTAACGCTTGGCAGTCTCTACAAAAACTGCTTAACAGCTTTTACCAACCTTACTCTCTTCACAGACCAACTTTGTGTGTATGTCCCAGGCAGAGAGCAAAGGCTGTCTGCTCAGGTGAGCTTAAATTAGCCTGGGGAAGAGGACCAAGACCCGAACTGGACCATGGATCAGAGATTTCGGAATGTGTACGAGAGGAGCCTGGGAGACGTATAAACCCCGAACAGGACTTTTCCTGTCTCTCTAAGGGACACTCTGCTACATTATATATATATATATATATATATATATAGTATCTCACAAAAGTGAGTACACCCCACACATTTTTGAAAATATTACATCTTTTCATAAGACAACACTGGAGAAATTACACTTTGCTACAATGTAAAGTAGGGAGTGTACAGCTTGTATAAAAGTCTAAATTTGCTGTCCCCTCAAAATAACTCAACACACAGCCATTAATGTCTAAACTGCTGGCAACAAAAGTGAGTACACCCCTAAGTTATAATGTCCATATTGGGGGCCCAATTAGCCATTTTCCCTCCTCGGTGTCATGTGACTGCCATGCCTTGCCATGCCTTGCCAGACTGCAGACAGTATTCAGATACCCTTTCCTTAGCAAGCCATCGCTGTTATCGTCAGATTTTATTGACCACTTTATTGAAAAAGTTAGTCAATAATAGCCTGGCTAATGGTGCGAGTGTGTGGAGTGCACGCCAACTGCAGTGGATAGTGTGGATACCTTCTATATTGCAGCTCGCCCTAGAATAATGAATAACGCCAGTAGTCCCAGTGCCGGGGGAAAGGCACTTTTAAAAGTAAGGAGCCATTTGGCTGTGTATTATTTTTAATTTTTTAATAAAATTGAATTACGCTATGAAAGCGCTCCATCTGTCTTTTATATATTGCACTTACCGTACCTGTCTGTGAGGAGAAGGGCTGAATCTATCTACAGGCACAACCCTGCAGAGGCGATTATTGACTAACATTTTCAATAAAGTGGTCAATTAAATCTGGTAAGCTGTATCACATTACAATCACTTATTGGGTGTGGATAATCGAGGCTGTGGTGTAGAATCACATGGAAGGCTGTGACTACATTCTTTTACATTAAAGATCTGTCATCGTTCTGTGTGTGGCAATCATATCACGCTATAGGAACTTTTTACTGAAATAGTTCAAATTTCAAGGACTTTTTCTAATATAGTTGTTGCAGTAACTGCTGTCACTGGGGTGTTATCACATGAATGTGTGAATTGTTGTAAATTTAATTTAATTTATATATTATGGTGAATGTACTATGAGTAGTTGCACATATGATATGATATATATTATGAGTAGTAAACAAATTACATTTGTTTAAGAGTGGCAAAATATTGATTGTTAATGAGAGGGGTATTATTCACGTTGATGATCATTTTTTGCCAACTAGCACCTCCTATATGTTATCTGCTCCTTGATGATGCCCAACCATTACTGGATTCAGATGTTGGTTCTGAGGTTGAGGATAACAGAAACGTGAGCCTAGAGAGAGGGAGGAACACTGGTAGACAAATTGGCATTCATGTTCCCCAAGCCGCAGCGCATTGCCAAGTTGTCTCCAGTGGTAATGATGAAGATGGAGGAGATGGAGATGATGATGATGAGCTCACTGATTTGACTTGGGTCCCCAGCAGAGGAGGAAACTGAAGGTGAGGCAGCACAACCCCAAGGAGGCCGACATCAACAAAGATTAGAGAGCAGCCACCCTATTCCATCACATTCTGCATCTGTTATCTCCCGCCCACTCCCAAAGCTCAGCTGTCTGGGCCTTTTTCATCACATCTGCAGCAGATCGCACTGTTGCTATCTGCAAACTGTGTCTCAGGCGCATCAAACATGGCAAAAACACCAACCATTTGGTACCACATGCTTAACAAGGCATTTAACGTCCAATCACTCAGCCCATGGGCAAGAGCACCTAAAGGTCACACAAAGGGGGCACAAATCTGTTCCCCTTCCTCCTCCTTACCCACTTCAGTCTGCCCCTGTGATACCAAGATGGTATATCACAGGGTGTCCCAGGTCCTAGCAGCACATCTGCCAGCAGCACACCACCAGCTGTAGACTGTAGCCAGAAAATTTCTCTGCTCCATCTGCTGCAGCAGAAAAAAAATACAGTCCTGGCCACCCACATGCCCAGCATGCAAATGCAAGCTTGTCAGAGCTGTTGGCTCTCCAACTTCTGCCTTTCAGCCTGGAGGATTCTGCCCCCTTCCGTGAATCTGCACAATGTGCTGTACCACAATGGCAAGTTCCCAGTCGTTACTACTTTTCACGTGAGGCCATTCCATCTCTTTCCCAACATGTGGAAGGGAATGTTCTGGCATTGCTGGGCAAGGCAGCCAGCCATAAAATCCACCTTACTTCTGACACATGTTCCAGTCAGCATGGGCAGGGATGATATATTTTGTTCACAGCACACTGGGTAAAGCTGCTTGCAACTTGAAAGGATGCAGGACAGGGCTTGGTGCTGCAACTTGTTGTGCCCCCACACCTCCATACAGCTGGTGGTGATGATGCCAGACCTGTGAGCTCTACCCCCTCCTCCTCCGCCACCTCCATGCCCTCCTCTGTAGAGTTGTCCTATGAACATCATGTACCCCCTAAGTGTTCAAAGGGCTATTCCCAGAGCCAGCCTAAAAGGTGCTTTGCAGTGCTTCAGCTGGTGTGTTTAGGGGACAGAAACCACACCGGAGCAGAGAATCTTACAGCTCTGCAGGGACAGGCCCAGAGGTGGTTCACACCATGCCAGCTGGAGCCAGGAATGGTGGTGTCCGATAATGGCTCAAACCTCCTGTCTGCCCTTAGACAGGGTAAGTTGACATGCCTGGCACATGTCCTCTAGGGATGAGCCAAACACCCTCCTGTTCGGTTTGCAGCAGAAAATGGAAAACAGCCAAAACATTCATAAGAATACATGAACACCACAAGTCTATGGGACACGAACATGAATAATCAAAAGTGCTAATTTTAAAGGCTTATATGCAAGTTATTGTCATAAAAAGTGTTTAGGGACCTGGGTCCTGCCCTAAGGGACATGTATCAATGCAATTTTTTTTTTTTAAAACGTCTGTTTTTTCGGGAGCAGTGATTTTTTTAATGCTTAAAGTGAAACGATAAAAATGAAATGTTTCTTTAAATATCATGCCTGGAGAGTGTCTATAGTATGCCTATAAAGCCGCACATTTTCCCATGTTTAGAACAGTACCAAGGCAAAATTACATTTCTAAAGGAAAAATTGTAATTTAAAACTGATCACAGCTGTAATGAATTGTCGGGTCTCAGCAATATAGACAAAAATCATTGAAAAAAAGAGAATATTATCCCCCCCCAGTCCATTACCAGGCCCTGTGGGTCTGGTATGATTATTAAGGGCAACCCAAAACCAAAATTAAAAAAAAAAATGCATACCAAAGAAGGGAGATTAAGGTCTGGTGTGACCCCTCTTACACCTCCATCCCTAATAATGCACAAAAAACAAGAAAAATAGCCCTGGGACTTAAAATGAGGTGAGAGAGGTTTAGCCAATATCCACAGCAAACACTAAGACAAAGTCAATGTATTTGTTTCAAAATGTTATGTAAGAGAGTGGCAACAACAATGATTGTGAATTGCCCGGCATAATTTAAAGTCCCAGGGCTAAAATCCATACCCCCAAAGCACCTTGTCCCTATGTCGATGGGAACAAGGACCTCATCCCCACAGCCATTGCCCTGTGGTTGTGGGGGTCTGCGGGTGGGGGGCTTATCAGAACCTGGGAGCCCCCTTTAACAAGGGGACCCCAGATCCCAGCCTCCCCCGTGTGAATTGGTAAAGGGGTACAAGTACCCCTACCATTTCACCAAAATGTGTCAAAATGGTAAAAAAGACAAGAGACAGCTTGGGACATATTAAAAAATAAAGAAATGAAAATGTCCCACGATGTAAGTTCACGCCGCCCGATGGACCGAAAAAGAAAAAAAAAGTCAGTGACACCAGAATGTATCCAAAAAATCTCTAATCTTGTACCCAGTGCCCTATATTATGACCTCATCATGCACACTGGCTCTCCAGCTATTGCTGAGCAAAATAAAGGCAGCTTGCAGGGAAAATTTCATTTTTATTTGGCTTTATAAATGCAATTATTGCTGCAGCAGATTCTAGAAATGCTACAGATCTGCCACTTTACAGGTAGACTAAGGGGCCCCCCCATGCACTATATTGGAAGGAATTTTTTATTTTTATGCTTTCACTTTAAAAATAAAAAAATCACTGCTTACTTAAAAATGAAGTTTTTCACAAACTTTTTTTTTATTGATACCCCCAGGGCAAGACCCGGACTCCTATAACCACTGTATGCCCAATTACTTGCATATAAGCCTTCAAAATGGACACTTTTGATTTTTGACATTCGGATCCCATGGATCTTAATGAGGTTCATTATTCGAACCGAACAGGGGGTCCCATCCCTACTCACTCTCTCATACTGGTCACTGGAAATTCAACAAGGCAACTCATGGCAAAGAACTCTCTGAGGATCTGAAAAAAAAATGTATTGCTCTACATAAAGATGGCCTAGGCTATGAGAAGATTGCCAAGAAACTGAGCTGCAACACTATACAGCGGTTTAACAGGACAGGTTGCTCTCAGAACAGGCCTCGCCATGGTCGATTAAAGAAGTTGAGTGCACGTGCTCAGCATCATATCCAGAGGTTGTTTTGGGAAAAATAGATGTGTATGAGTGCTGCCAGCATTGCTGCAGAGATTGAATGGATGGGGGTTCAGCCTGTCAGTGCTCAGACTATATATGCCGCACACTTCATCAAATTGGTCTGCGTGACTGTTGTCCAAGAAGGAACCCTCTTCTAAAGATGATGCAAAAGAGATCCCGCAAACAGTTCGCTGAAGTCAAGCAGACTAAGGACATACACTACTAAAAACCGTGTCCTGTGGTCTGATGAGACCAAGATAAACTTATTTGGTTCAGATGGTGTCAAGTGTGTGGGATGGCAACCAGGTGAGGAGTACAAAGACAAGTGTGTCTTATCTACAGTCAAGCGTGGTGGTGGGAGTGTCTTGGTCTGGGGCTGCATGAGTGCTGCCGGCACTGGGAAGCTACAGTTCATTGAGGGAACCATGTCAACATGTACTGTGAAATACTGAAGCAGAGCATGATCCCCTCCCTTTGGAGACTGGGCTGCAGGGCAGTATTCCAACATGATAAAGACCCCTAACACACCTCCAAAAGGACCACTGCCTTGCTAAAGAAGCTGAGGGTAAATGTGATGGACTGGCCAAGCATGTCTCCAGACCTAAACCCTATTGAGCATCTGTGGGGCATCCTCAAATGGAAGGTGGAGGAGTGCAAGGTCTCTAACATCCACCAGCTCTGTTATGCCATCATGGAGGAGTGGGAGAGGACTCCAGTGGCAATCTGTGAAGCTCTAGTGAACTCCATGCCCAAGAGGGTTAAGGCAGTGCTGGAAAATAATGGTGGCCACACAAGATATTGACACTTTGAACCCAATTTAGACATTTTCACTTAGGGGTGTACTCACTTTTGTTACCAGCGGTTTAGACATTAATGACTGTGTGCTTAGTTATTTTGAGGGGACAGCACATTTACACTGTTATACAAGCTGTACACTCTCTACTTTACATTGTAGCATTGTAACAAAGTGTAATTTCTTCAGTGTTGTCACATGAAAATATATAATAAAATACCTAATTCCTGTTCCAGCACCAAGATCAGGTCTGTTATTGTCTGCGGGAGTGATTTTCTGGTCGAGTTGCTATATTTCTATAGCATAGAATGACACCTATCAAGAGTCTGATAAGGCTGCACACCCCAAAACAAATCTTGCAAAAAACACATTAAAGATTCCCCATGAGTTTTTTTTTAGCAGCAAAAGTAAGTCAAAAAGAGCGATTTTTCATAAAAATTGATTTTATTGACAAAAAACTTTGGACATGGGTTACACAATACAAAAGTTTAAAACATGAGCTCCGGTTTACATAATACGAGACAACTTGGATTCAATAGCAGATTGAACAGTAAATGGTATCATAAAAAGTTTTTGTTATAGGGAATATGCATCAAAATAGGCTACCCACAAAATTGGTTATGGTTATACTGTCCGATGCTGAGAAAAACCTTGGTTCCTCATGAGTTTTTTGTCAATAAAATCAATTTTTATGAAAAATCTCTCTTTTTGACTTACCTTTGCTGCTAAAAAAACCCATGGGGAAACCTCAAAGTGTTTTTTGAAAGTTGCATTTTTCTGCCCAGAAGAGCAAGTTATCCCCCCTTCCCCATACACACACACACACACTCACTTAGGCCTCTTTCACACTACCGATCTGTTCAGGTCTGCCTGTCAGTTTTTCAGGCGGACCTGAACGGATGCTCTATAGAGGTCTATGGAGCGTCGGATATCAGCAGTGTCATGTCCGCTGACATCCGACCCGCTCCGATCCGAAAAAGTGTGACAGAGGAAAAACCTACCTTTCCATCCGTCATGGGATCGGTCCGTCGTCATCGGATCTCCCATAGGGGAGAGCAGCGCTCTGACAGGTCCGTCCCTGTGCAGTGAGCAGAGATGGACCTGTCATCTTCCTGCTCAGCCGGGATCGCTCCGTCGGATGTCCACGGGGTGGATCAGCACTGATCCACCCCGCGTGAAAGGACCCTTAAGCACTAATGCATTATTCTCCCCACTTTACTCACACCAATTTTTTATGTTCTCTCCTCCAACTGATACGAATTTTTAATTTCGCCCCACAGCTGTTACAAGTGCACCCCACTAACACCAATATTTTATTTATCCCCTGACTAAGGTAGTTATTGTCTAAACAGTTGCTGTGTGGTTTCCAGCTATCTTAGTGATGTTCCTCCTTAACCACTTCAATAAAGGGCACTTTCACCCCCTTCCTGCCCAGGCCAATTTTCAGCTTTCAGCGCTGTAAGATTTTGAATGATAATTGCGTAGTCATGCAACACTGTACCCAAGGGGAATTTTTATAATTTTTTACCCACAAATAGTGCTTTCTTTTGGTGGTATTTGATCACCTTTGCGTTTTTTATTTTTTGCGCTATAAACAAAAACAGAGTGACGATTTTGAAAAAAATAATATTTTTTTACTTTTTGCTATAAGAAATATCCCCAATTGAAAAAAATAAATCCCATTTTAGACCGATACGTATTCTTCTACATATTTTTGGTAAAAAAAAAATGCAATAAGCGTATATTGATTGGTTTGCGCAAAAGATATAGCGCCTACAAAATAGGTTATTGATTTATGGCATTTTTATTTTTTTATTTTTTTACTAGTAGTGGTGGTGATCTGCGATTCTGTGATATTGCGGCGGACAGATTGGACACTTTTGACACTATTTTGGGACCATTGACATTTATACAGCGATCAGTGCTATAAACATACACTGATTACTGTCTAATTGACACTGGCAGGGAAGGAGTTAACACTAGGGGCAATCAAGGGGTTAAATGTGTAACCTAGGGAGTGATTCTAACTGTGGGGGGATAGGAATATATACTAGGAATACACGATCTGTCTCCTCTCCCTTGACAGGAAGTGGATCTGTGTGTTTACACACACAGATCCATGTTCCTGCTCTGTCACGAGCGAACGCAGGTGACCGGCAGACATCGTGGCCACCGGGCATGCGCATCGGCTCCACAGTGATGCCTGGAAGCCATAGACAGTATAGTATGCACTCAATACTTGAACAGGGCTCCTTTTGCATTAATTACTGCATCAATGTGGCGTGGCATGGAGGCAATCAGCCGGTGGCACTGCTGAAGTCTTATGGAAGGCCAGGTTGCTTTGATAGTGGCCTTCAACTCATCTGCATTGTTGGGTCTGGTGTCTCTCATCTTCCTCTTGACAATAGCTCACAGATTCTCTATGGGGTTTAGGTCAGGCAAGTTTGCTGGCAAATCAAGCAGTGATACCATGATCATTAAACTAGTTATTGGTACTTTTTGCAGTGTGGGCAGCTGCCAATTCCTGCTGGAAAATGAAATCAGCATCTCCATTCTGGTCAGCAGGGGGAAGCAGGAAGTGTTCCAGAATTTCCTGGCAGAGGGCTGCACTGACTTGATAAAACACAGTGGACCAACACCAGAAGATGACATGCCTTCCCAAATCTTCACTGACTGTGGAAACCTCACACTGGACCTCATGCAGCTTGGATTCTGTGCCACTCCACTCTTCCCCCAGACTCTGGGACCTTGATTTCCAAATGAAATGCAACATTTTCCACAGTCCATGTCATCTGCTGGTTTTGGTGTGTTTTATCAAGTCCAAAGTCAGTGTAATCCTCTAGCAGGAAATTCTAGGGCACTTCCTGATTGCCTCCATGGCACGCCATATTGATGCAGTAATTAATGCAAAAGGAGCCCTGACCATGTTTAGAGTGCATACTATACTGTACATGAACATACTTTTCAGTAAGCCAACATTTCTGTATTAAAAATCCTTTTTTATTTTTGGTCTTATGTAATATTAGAATTTTCTGAGATACTGAATTTGGGGTTTTCACTAGCTGTAAGCCATAATCATCAAAAATAAATGCTTGAACAATATTACTCTGCATGTAACCCATCTATATAAAATATATGAGTTTCTCTTTTTGAATTGAATTACTGAAATAAATAAACATTTTGATGATATTCTAGTTTTATGAGATGCACCTGTACATTTGTGTGGGCATCAGTGTGGTCACACCTTCTGTTAGATGTGTACTGCATCTTGTTTCTAGCTGCAGGGCCTAGGGCTGCCCAGGTCTTTCACAATCTTACAGAAACAAAAGAAAGAAAGAGAGCGCATGCACCCTAGTTTAATACATTTTAATATAGAAAAATAATTGCACTCACATGGAGTTTGCATTTTGTAGCCTGCACCACTAGCACAAAAGAGGGCAAAATAGAATTAACGATGACTGTTGCCTGGACAACACATTTCAGGTGCATGGTCCCCCTCTTTCAAGTCTAAAATATAGACTTGAAAAAGGGGGGGCCATGCCTGTGAACCACCTTGGGAGAAATGTATTAAAAATAGAGCACTCAGAGTCTGGTGCAGCTGTGCATGGTAGCCAATCAGCTTTTTAACATCAGTTTATTCAATTAAGCTTTGACCATATAACCTGGAAGCTGATTTCTATGCATAGCTGCACCAGTTTTTGCACGCTTCAGCTTTAGTAAATAATCCCCATTTGTCTATATGTTTTTTCTATATTCCATTTTTGAACACTAAGACGCATGCACTCTCTCTATTTCTTTTGTTTCTGTTGATTTTGTGTATCCGCCACCTGACAGTGAGAGCTGTAGCTGCCAGTGGATGTTTTTATTCATGTCAGTTTTGGATTTTAAGGAGAAGCATTGAGTGGCATTATGCTGAATTTAATGAACTGGGAATTAGCATATAGCAGGAAAGTCTGCACACCAGCTTTACATGAAGATGATTAGGTGAGTACATAGGTGGGGGGGGGGGCACAGTCTGGCATCTTTTCCCTGGGCACTGGAAAATTTTGTCTCAGCACTACATGCAGTAGCCAGCTACATATGCTGCACATCATGCCATCACTGCTGGTCAACTTCGTCCCCCCGAGCTGAGGTGGAAAGTCCTCTTGTTGGGGGTAAATCCCCCTGAGATTGGGCGTTCCTGGTGCTGGGGTAGAGCAACTGCATAATATGCAGAAAACCTTTAGTGGGGCTGGGGTCACCATCCGGGGCTATCTATCTCTCTTTATGCCTCTCCTCCTCCTTTCCTCTCCTTGTGCAGCCAGCATGCATTTCGCGCTGGTCAGCAGGCCAGTGAAGCCAGGTAATCCAAGAGCTCTTATTGGGGGAGCGGGCTGGTTGGCCAACCCATCCTCCATTGTTTGCCTCCACTCTCCTGCATTCCACAGGCATGGCACAAGGCGATAATGTCAGAGCCCTGTCTCTGATTGGTCAAAAGCCCAGAATCCTGATTGGCTGAGGAGCGCTGGACACTCATTGGATGAGCAGAGGGGGCACAGCCTTTTAAATGCCTGCATGGCAACTCTTCTACTGCTACTGCCCAAGCTGTCAGTATTGTGTCTGGTATGGATGTTAGCCCTCAGCTGCTCCAGTGTATTGGATTGCACAGCCCATGTGCTACCCTCTGCTATCTGTTCCTAACAGCCTGCACCTGTCCTTGTGCTGCTGGGGAAGGGGTCTCCATTTACCCAATTACTGCTTGTGTGCCCTGCTACCTGAATTACTGGTGGGTATTACAGGTTGAGTCTTTCCTATTTTTCCTATTTTAATGGGTTAAACTTCTGATCCTCTATTCCCTTTGCTTCTTCTTTCTTCTTAGCCTAGGATGAGTTCACCAGCTCCTGTGGATGAGGCACTAAAGACTATGGAAAGGTAGGGGCCACTTATAGATTCCTGTGTAGTTATTTCTTCCTCATTTGATATTGAGCAACCCTTCCTTATTGCAGGGGAAAAGGCTCTTCACACAAAAATCGCAAAAGAGTAATATCTTCATCCAGTAATCACACTCACCATCTTCTGTTGCAAGAGCCATAAGGGTGTGGTCTTCAAATGTTGAGTTGGCTCTCGGATCACAAGGCGATGAGGAAGCAGTTTCTATCCAGCCTCCAGGGCCTCAAGCTGGCTGTGGAATTTATAACGGAATCAGCTGTAGATCTAGTGAGGTTTGCTTCACAAGTTATGGAGCATTCTGTCACGGCCAGATGGGCCTTATGGTTGAAGCACTGGTCTGTGGGCTCAAAACAAGGCCTATGTTATAAGAAGAAAATCAACCGCTCCAGGCTGATCCACCGAGAAACTGACCGCTGTTTCTCCAAGCAGATAGGGGTCCCAGGTGCAGGCTAATTGCACTAGCCAAATGAAAAAGAACAGAGGAACTCTGGATAGCCACACTCCGGATCAGGTAAAGTAAATTGTGCCTTTATTGTTTCCACTAAAAAACCTTCACATCATGCAAGTCACAAAGCGAATGTAGAACAAAAAATTCTGATGCTTTTCATGCTGAAATTAGCGCTTACGCGTCAGCATTCTTTGTTCTACATTCCCTTTGCTGTTGTGACTTGCATGATGTGAAGGTTTTTTAGTGGAAACAATAAAGGCACAATTTACTTTACCTGATCTGGAGTGCGGCTATCCAGAGTTCCTCTGTTCTTTTTCATAAGGCCTATGTTATATCCTATTTTCAGGAGTAACACTATTTGGGTAAACTCTAGAGGATGCGATACGTCCGGTGACTGGAAGGAAATCTGGCCTCCTCCCACAGTATCAAAGACATCGTATGCAGTCCTTTCGCACCAATAGGAGATCTCTGGATCAGTTCAGAGACACAAGATCCTATTGCCCTGGGTAGAGAGTTTAACTGTTTTTTCATGTCATGTCCTTTGGGGATCAAGCAAAATCGAAGGCCTTTCAGCCTCCCAAGACAGCTACCAAGTCTTTCTGAAGGGTTGCCTGCTCAGATGTAGTCAGTAGGGGCAAGACTGGCTCATTTTGGCAACATCTGGGTTCAAAGAATATCAGATGTGTGGGTCCTACGAGTGGTTCGCAAGGGGTTTTGACTTCACTTCGAAAGTCCACCCCCAGCAAGCCTTGACAAAGGTCCCTGCATCTTCAGAGAAGTGAATGTTGCTAGAATCCTACGTTTCAGAGCTGCTGAGTCTGCAGCCTATAGCTCCAGTTCCAAGGTCATAAGAAGGCAGGGGTGTCTATTTCCCTTTATTTCTAGTACAGAAGTCTTCAGGCAAGTGGCGCCCCATCTTGGACCTCAAGTACCTAAACTATTTTCTCAAACAGGAGTTTTTTCGCATGGAATCGCTCAGGACCATGGCCGCGGTAGTAGAAAGAGGTGATTGAATGATCTTGATAGAATTCTAAAATACTTATTTTCATATCCCAGTGGCCAGGGCTCATCTGCAGTATCTCAGGCTCCACTTCAGCCGCAGACATTTTCAGTTCAAATGCCTATCATTTGGCCTCAGTTCGGCCCCAAGAACATTTTCAAATGTTTTGGTGACAGTGATTGCCTTTCTTCGCGAGAGGGGTATTGGCATATTCCACTATCTGGACGATCTCCTGATGTTGTCACAGTCCAAAGATCCTCTAGTGAAGCACCAGAATCAAGTCTTGAAGGCCTTGATGGAATTCAGTTGGATGATAAACTCACCAAAAAGTCACCTCAAACTGATTTAAAACATCACATACCTGGGTATGATCTTCGAAACCATGCAATAGAAGATTATCCTGCCAGGAGAAAGGGTCAGTCATGTTTGTGCGGAAGCAGCAGAGGTGATGTCTTCAACAGTGATCACCGTACACCTTGGGGCATACGTTTTGTGGGCCTCTTAATGGAATGCATTCCAGTGGTGGCTTGGGTACAGTGGCATACGAAGACGTTTCAGCTCTAACTCCTAAACCAGTGGCATCACGGTTCTCTGAACCAGAAGTTCCAAGTTCCTCACTTCATTTCCAACAGCCTTCTGTGGTGGACCAGTGAAAGCACCCTCTCCTCAAATTGGCCAGGTGGGCGCTCCAAATTTTTTTGCCTGTTATTCAGGGCAGAAGAGTCAAGATAATGATGGGCAACACAACGGCAGTTTACTACATTGTGAAACAAGAGGGCACAAGGAGTCTACAACTTCTCCAGGTGGTAACCAAGATATTCTCATTTGTGGAAGCCATTTTCTGGACCTGTCTGTATCGTATCTACAGGACCCTCAGAACATCCTGGCAGATCATCTGAGTCGGAAGTTCTCGAGTCACAATGAGTGGATGCTGAACCCAAAATACCTGAGATCTTTAACCAGTGGGGGGGGGTTTCCGAAATAGATTCAATGGCAACACCATTCAACTGTCAAGTGCATCTTTTATCCACAGGCTCTAGCCCAAGATGTGCTCTCTCAGAGATGGCACTTTAAACAAGTTTATCTACTTCCACCTATTGTCCTGATGCTCAAGTCTTTACTGAAAATCACAGAGGAAAGATTACCAATTATCGTGATTGCTACATTCTGGCCTAGGGGGTCATGGTTTCCCTTTCTATTTTACCTGACGGCGTGTCCTCCAATCAGGCTGCCTCAAGTCCAAGACCTGCTCCTTTGCAACGGGCACACTCACCCCAACCTGGCCATCTGGTCTAGGTGGTGTGACCTAGATATGAAATCTCTTCCCCAGACATACTTGGACAGAACTGAAACATTCCGGAAGACAGATGCTCTTTTTATATTTCCAAAGGGTCCTCAGACGGGCATTTCAGTCCCCTAGGAGTCATCTCTACATGGAATGTGAAAACTATCCAATCAGCTTACTTTCTAGAAGGCCTCCCCCCTCCGCAAAAGATCCAGGCACACTCCGCAAGGGCATCTTCGTGGGCATCCTCATGGGTATCTTGTTTCTGCAGACATAGTTTGTAAGGTGACAAGCTGGAAGTCACCTAATACCTTCGTAAGGCACTATTAGCTGGATGTGGTGTCATCCTGATATGCTCAAATTGGAGCTTCTGTATTGTCTAATGCTCTGTAAAGATATTAAAGATTTTTTTCTGCAGTAGAACCTGGTGTTTATATCTTGTTCTTCCCTCCCTGGGATTGGCTAGTTAAATTAAGCAGTGATGGCTTGACGCAGAGCCAGGAAAATGGAAAATTGTTACCAAATACTTAACGTAATTTTCCTGTCCTGGCTCAGCATCAAGCCAGCACACTCCCTCCTTGGTCCGTTGCAAGCTCTTCGCAAAAACACCATCACTAGGTGCTGCCTACCTTTTATGTTACTATTCAGGAGGGTCCTATTGGGGGTCAAGGGGGCGGAGTTGGCCAGCAGCAATGGCATGATGCCGAGCCAGGAAAGGAAACTTACGGTAAGCATTTGGAAATAATTTTAAATTTTTTCTGAGTCTGGATAAAAAGGCTGCCTTTGTCCCCCTGCTCACACATCCACCCCCAGTGATTAAATGAAAGAGATGAATGTAGAGTTTCAGGTGGGGCAGAGTTGTGACATGCTCGGCAGCAAGAGACTGTGTAAACTCTGCCAGCATACCATGCTTGTATCTGCCTATTACTGGCAGTTCTGATGTCAAACACAGGAGGGCAAGGATACAACTATTCATAGAAACGCTTGCATTGGCTGGTCGACTTCACAGGAAATAGGCGCCGCCCCAATGAAAAAACTCAACCCATTCTTTTATTCTATGGAACACAGCAAAAAGTAGGGTTAAATAAAGACCTGATTCATAACAATTATCCCATAATGCAACTTTTTCTACTGCCTAGATTTCAGCTTTATCAATACCTTGTTGTAATGCATAAAAAACAGACTTGCTATTACAGTTCTATTTTTCAGATGAGATTGGCAAAAGCTGCAATCAAGGTCACGTGTGTCACAAAGTAAGAAATGGGGGAGATGAAGATGATGGGGGAGAAGTGGACTGTATATTTTAGGAGAAGTGGGAGTCCTATTTGTGTATGTTTGTGTAAAATATCCTGATCTGAAAACATGCTCTGGGTTATTTACTCTGAAAATAGGAAAGCCACTGGTCAGAGAAGTGACATTCTAACCTAAAAATATCACTGCAATCTTTGCAAAGTTATATTGTAACCATGGTGTTTTGTCACTTACCTTCATTGGCTTTGTTGTATTTTTGAATATTTCTTGACATGCTTCCTTTAATATAAGATTGTAAAGCTGATTAGAATGTAAACACTCCTAGTACAGTTCTAGTGAAACAGTGAATTATTTAATTTTGACTTCAAGCATATATAGAATTATATTATTTAACACAATTTCTAATTACTAGCAATTAGTTTAACAAAATTTAAATAATACACATTTTTTTAGCAGTGTGATGTAATTTATTAGACTGCAAATTAAGTATGCTTGTATTTATTATATTAAAATAATAAATAAAAGTACACACATTTGCAATCTAAAAAAATGATTAACTAAGGAAAGGTAATAGTATTTAAAGTGGTTCTAAAGCTTTAGGCCCCTTTCACACTGGGGCGGTTTTCAGCGTTAAAAATAGCGTCTGTGTAGCGCCTGAAAAAAACGGCCCCTTTCACTCCAGTGTGAAAGCCGGAGGGATTTCACACTGGAGCGGTGCACTAGCAGGACGGTGAAAAAAGTCCTGCTAGCCGCATCTTTGGAGCGGTGAAAGGAGCGGTGTACTCACCGCTCCTAAACCGCTCCTACCCATTAAAATCAATGGGTATGGGGCAGCGGCGCTTTGTGGTCGGTTTTAACGGGCAGACCACCGCTAAAACAACGGTAAATCGCTGCTAAAAATAGCGGGGCTTTACCGCCGACGCCCGCACCGCCCCAGTGTGAAAGGGGTCTTAAGGTTTTTTACCTTAATGCATTCTATGTAGTTATTACTCATTACAACCAAGGTATGCAGAATACCATCTCTAAACGCACAACACATCAAACCTTGAAGAAAATGGGCTACAGCAGCAGCAGGCCGCATTGGGTGCCACTCCTGTCAGCTTAGAACAGGAAACTGAGGCTACAATTCGCACAGGTTCACCAAAATTGGACAATAGAAGATTGGAAAAATGTTGCCTTGTCTGCTGAGTCCCAATTTCAGCGGCAACATTCAGATAGTAGGGTCAGAATTGCATGGATCTATCCTGCCTTATATCAATGGTTCAGGCAAGTGATGGTGGTGTAATGGTGTGGGGGATATTTTCTTGATACACTTTGGGCCCCTGAGTACCAATTGAGCATCGTTTAAATGCCACGGCCTACCTCAGTATTATTGCTGACCATGTCCATCCCTATATGATGGCTACTTCCAGGAGTATAATGCACCATGTCACAAAGCTCAAATATCTCAAACTGGTTTCTTGAACATGACAATGAGTTCACTGTACTCCAATGGCCTCCACAGTCACCGGATATCAATCTAACAGAGCACCTTTGGGATATGGTGGAACAGGAGATTTGCATCATGGATGTGCAGCCGACAAATCTGCAGCAACTGCGTGAGGCTATCATGTCAATATGGACCAAAAATCTCTGGGGAATGTTTCCAACGCCTTGTTGAATCTATGCCACAAATAATTAAGGCAGTTCTGAAGGCAAAATAGGGTCCAACCCGGTACTCGCCAGGTGTACATAATAAACTGGCCAGTGAGTGTACATTTTTTTAATGCAAACAGTGGACTTTAAAGCAGTATTAAACCCAAAAGCAAACTTTATTATATCGCAGCTTACCAATTCTTGGATGTGATGGTTATATTAGTTTCCTTTTTAGGCTTTTTTGACTCTGTTTTCATCTGGTGATCAAGCCAGCAAGTCTGTTGTTTTTAAAAAGCACACGTTCTCCAGCAGACTGTATCAGTTAAGTTATATGAGACAATCCATTTACCAATGACACAGGTGATTAAATTCATTAGCTTTTATTTATTCATGTAAGAGTTTTATCCAAAAAGGAAAAATTGTTGTTGTTGTATTCAAATCTGCTAATACATTTAACACTCTCCTCCCCCCAGATTGACAATGATGCTGTCTGTTGTGCCTCCTGTTCTCATTCATCCAGAGTTCTGTCTCAGTAATACAGGAGGTGTGTTACTGTCTAGATCAGGGGTCTCCAAACTTTCTAAACAAAGGACCAGTTTACAGTCCTGCAGACTTTAGAAGGGCCGGGCTCTGGCAATTGGGAGTAGAAAAGGTCCCGAAAGTGGGAAAAAAAGTGGGAAAAAATAATGCCCTTTAGTTTGTTTCAGTGGGAGTGACTACGCTCCATCAATTGGTGACAGAGTGAGGAATTGTGCCCCACCATTGATGTCATTAGGCCCCATTGTTGGTGTCATTGGGAGGAATTATGCCCATCATTGATGTCATTGGATGCCATTGTTGGTGTCATTGGGAGGAATTATGCCCATCATTGATGTCATTGGAACTCTTTGTTGGTGTCATTGGGAGGAATTATGCCCATCATTGATGTCATTGGATCCCATTGTTGGTGTCATTGGGAGGAATTATGCCCATCATTGATGTCATTGGATGCCATTGTTGGTGTCATTGGGAGGAATTATGCCCATCATTGATGTCATTGGATGCCATTGTTGGTGTCATTGGGAGGAATTATGCCCATCATTGATGTCATTGGAACCCTTTGTTGGTGTCATTGGGAGGAATTATGCCCATCATTGATGTCATTGGACCCCATTGTTGGTGTCATTGGGAGGAATTATGCCCATCATTGATGTCATTGGATGCCATTGTTGGTGTCATTGGGAGGAATTATGCCCATCATTGATGTCATTGGAACCCATTGTTGGTGTCATTGGGAGGAATTATGCCCATCATTGATGTCATTGGATGCCATTGTTGGTGTCATTGGGAGGAATTATGCCCATCATTGATGTCATTGGAACCCTTTGTTGGTGTCATTGGGAGGAATTATGCCCATCATTGATGTCATTGGATCCCATTGTTGGTGTCATTGGGAGGAATTATGCCCATCATTGATGTCATTGGACCCCATTGTTGGTGTCATTGGGAGGAATTATGCCCATCATTGATGTCATTGGACCCCATTGTTGGTGTCATTGGGAGGAATTATGCCCATCATTGATGTCATTGGACCCCATTGTTGGTGTCATTGGGAGGAATTATGCTCCACTGTAGGTATCAGTGGATACCAAGGGCCTGATAAAAGCAAGCAAAGGGCCACATCTGGCTCTCGGGCCGCAGCTTGGAGACCGCTGGTCTAGATCACCATGTGAAAACAGAGGGGGAAAAAGTCAAAGAAAAGAAAATTGCTACAGCCACATGTTCCACCCCATGAATCCATAATCAAGCTGCCACCTTTTTGCAGCTGGTTTCCAACCATTTCTAATTACTCCCAGACTAAAAACTAAAGACAACATAATAATCACTGTCCCTTTTACACAAGGAGGCATTACAATATGTCAATATGTTCTATATGTCAATATGTATATATTGTATATTATATATGGTAAACTACATAAGGAAAAACATAAATGGATTTAGTCAAATGTATATTTTTTTTTACTTTTTCTATTTTTTTTTAATATTTATATCTGTTTTATTTTTAACATTTTTAAATGTATTTAACACATATTTACTATTGGATTGACAGAGTATTATGGATCGTTGAATGCAGCAGAAGCTGTTTGCCTTCAGACTTTTTCTTTCTGATTAAACTCTGTACAGCCCCTCTGAACAGAACAAGCCAGGAGGGGGAGAAAGGGGATGAATCGCTTCTCTGATACAGTACATTCAGTTGTGTGTGTAAATAAATCAGTGTACATGTGAAAAGGAATCCAATGTTTTATCTGCTGGCTGGAAACATAAATACAGTATCTCACAAAAGGGAGTACACCCCTTACATTTTTGTAAATATTTTATTATATCTTTTCCTGTGACAACACTGAAAAAATGACACTTTGCTACAATGCAAAGTAGTGAGTGTACAGCTTGTATAACCATGTAAATTTGCTGTCCCCTCAAAATAACTCAACACACAGCCATTATTGTCTAAACCGCTGCTCTACATAAAGATGGAATATAAGAGGATTGCCAAGACCCTGAATCTGAGCTGCAGCACGGTGGCCAAGACCATACAGAGGTTTAACAGTACAGGTTGCACTCAGAACAGGCCTCTCCATGGCCAACCAAAGAAGCTGAGCGCACATGCTTAACGTCATATCCAGAGGTTGTCTTTTGGAAATAGACGTATTAGTGTTGCCAGCATTGCTGCAGAGGTTGAAGGGGTCAGGGGAGTCAGCCTGTCAGTGCTCAGACCATGGTGGCCAAGACCATACAGCGGTTTAAAAGGACAGGTTCCACTCAGAACAGACCTCACCATGGTCAACCAAAGAAGCTGAGTGCACAAGCTTAGCATCATATCCAGAGGTTGAGTCTGGGAAATAGATGTATGAGTGTTGCCAGCATTGCTGCATAGGTTGAAGGGGTGGGGAGGGGAGGGTCCGCCTGTCAGTGCTCAGACCATACGCCACACACTGCATCAAATTGGTCTGCATGGCTGTCATCCCAGAAGGAAGCCTCCTCTAAAGATGAATTGTGAAGTGGAAGGAAATTGACAAATGGTTTTCAAAATTTTTTACAAATAAAGTCAATGCTTTGTAGAACCACCTTTCACTGCAATCACAACTGCAAGTCTTTTGGGGTATATCTCTACCATGTTTGCACATCTAGAAAGCCTATATCTTTCTAAGCCATATCTTTTCTGCAAAATAGCTCAAGCTGTCAGATTGGATGGAGGATGTCTGTGAACAGCAATTTTCAAGTCTTGCCACAGATTCTTAATTGGATTTAGGTCTGGACCTTGACTGGGCCATTCTAACACATGACTATGCTTTGATGTAAACCATTCTATTGTAGCTCTGGCTGGTTGTATGTTTAGGGTCGTTGTCCTACTGGAAGGTGAACCTCTGCCCCAGTCTCAAGTCTTTTGCAGACTCTAGAAGATTTATTTCTAAGATTGCCCCGTATTTGGCTCCATCCATCTTCCCATCAATTCTGACTAGCTTCTCTGTCCCTGCTGAAGAAAATTATCCCCACAACATGATTCTGCCACCACCATGTTTCACAGTGGCTATGGTGTGTTCAGAGTGATGTGCAGTGTTAGTTTTCTGCCACACATAGCGTTTTTCTTTTAGGTCAAAACGTTTTAATTCTGGTGTCATCTGACCAGAGCACCTTTTTCCACATGGTGGCCAAGACCATACAGCGGTTTAAAAGGACAGGTTCCACTCAGAACAGACCTCGCCATGGTCAACCAAAGAAGCTGAGTGCACAAGCTTAGCATCATATCCAGAGGTTGAGTCTGGGAAATAGATGTATGAGTGTTGCCAGCATTGCTGCATAGGTTGAAGGGGTGGGGAGGGGAGGGACCGCCCGTCAGTGCTCAGACCATACGCCACACACTGCATCAAATTGGTCTGCATGGCTGTCATCCCAGAAGGAAGTCTCCTCTAAAGATAATGCATGAGAAAGCCTGCAAACAGTTTGCTGAAGACAAGCAGTCTAAGGACATGGATTACTGTAACTATATCATGTGGTCTGATGAAATCAAGATAAACTTATTTGATGTAGATGGTGTCAAGCATGTGTGGTGGCAACCAGGAGAGGAGTACCAAGACAAGTGTGTTTTGCTCTACAGTCAAGCATGGTGGTGGGAGTGTCATGGACTGGGGCTGCATGAGTGCTGCTGCCACTGGGGAGCTACAGTTCATTGAGGGGACCATGAATGCCAACATGTACTGTGACATACTGAAGCAGAGCATGATCCCCTCCCTTCGGAGACTGGGCCACAGGGCAGTATTCCAACAAGACAATGACCATAAACACACCTCCAAGACGACCACTGTCTTGCTAAAGAAGCTGAGGGTAAAGGTGATGGACTGGCCAAGCATGTCTCCAGACCTAAACTCTATTTAGCATATGTGGGGCATCCTCAAACAGAAGGTGGAGGAGATCAAGCTCTCCATCATCCACCAGCCCTGTGATGTTGTCATGGAGGAAAGGAAGAGGACTCCAGTGGCAACCTGTGAAGCTCTAGTAGACTCCATGTCCAAGAGGGTTAAGGCAGTGCTGTAAAATAATGGTGGCCACACAAAATATTGACACTTTGGGCTCAATTTGGACATTTTCACTTAGGGATGTACTCATTTTTGTTGTCAACGGTTTAGACATGAGTGGCTGTGTGTTGAGTTATTTTGAGGGCACAGCAAATGTACACTGTTATACAAGCTGTATACTCACTACTTTACATTGTAGCAAACTAGTGTAATTTCTTCAGTGTTGTCACATGAAGAGATATAATAAAATATTTACAAAAATGTGAGGGGTGTACTCACTTTTGTGAGATACTGTACGCTATACGCATATACACTATGTTAGATTTATTTTAATTAAAACATGTGGGTAGCAATGACCATAATGTGATTTAATTTAACATAGGTTGTAAACACCAAATGCATATTGTAAAGAGAGAAGATTTTCCAATGATGAAGGATGATCTCCAAGACTGGAGATGGGGGGAGTATTGTTTTCAAGGAATTAGGAATATTTCAAATTAACTAAATGCAAACTCATTGAAAAATATATTTCCATGAGCAATACATTTTAAAGGCTAAAAGTAAAACCAATGTGGCCCATGTCCAATGTTAAAAAAAAAACATTAAGAAAAACAAACAAGCATTTAACAAGTACAGTGCCTTGAAAAAGTATTCATACCCCTTGACATTTTCCACATTTTGTCACGTTACAACCAAAACATTTCAATGTATTTATTGAGAATAATTGTGAAGTGGAAGGAAATTGACAAATGGTTTTCAACATTTTTTACAAATAAAGTCAATACCTTGTATAACCACCTTTTGCTTCAATTACAACTGCAAGTCTTTTGGGGATGTCTCTACCAGCTTTGCACATCTAGACAGTGACAATTTTGCCCATTCTTCTCTACAAAATAGCTCAAGCTGTCAGACTGGATGGAGAATGTCTGTGAACAGCAATTTTCAAGTCTTGCCACAGATTCTTAATTGGATTTAGGTCTGAACTTTGACTGGGCCATTCTAACACATGACTATGCTTTGATCTAAACCATTCCATTGTAGCTCTGGCTGTATGTTTAGGGTCGTTGTCCTACTGGAAGGTGAACCTCTGCCCCAGTCTCAAGTCTTTTACAGACTCTAAAAGGTTTATTTCCAAGATTACCCTGTATTTGGCTCCATCAATTCTGACTAGCTTCCCTGTCCCTGCTGAAGAAAAGTAACCCCACAACATGATGCTGCCACCACCATGTTTCACAGTGGGGATGGTAGGTTCAGGGTGATGTGCAGTGTTAGTTTTCCGCCACACATAGCGTTTTACTTTTAGGTCAAAAAGTTTACTTCTGGTGTCATCTGATCAGAGCACCTTCTTTCACGTGTTTGCTGTGTCCCCCACATGGCTTCTCACAAACTGAAATCAGGACTTCTTATGGCTTTCTTTTAACAATAGCTTTCTTCTTGCCACTCTTCCATAAAGGCTAGATTTGTGGAGTGCATGACTAATAGTTGTCCTGTGTACAGATTCTTCCACCTGAGCTGTGGATCTCAGAAGCTCCTTCAGAGTTACCACGGGACTCTTTGTCACTTCTCTGTTTAATTCTCTCCTTGCCTGACCTGTCAGTTTAGGTGGATGGCCATGTTTTGGTAGGTTTGTAGTTGTGTCATACTCTTTCCATTTTCGGATGATGGATTCAACAGTGGTCTGTATGATGTTCAAAGCTTGGAATATTTTTTATAACCCAACCCGCTTTAAACTTCTCCATTACTTTATTCCTGACCTGTCTAGTGTTTTCTTTGGCCTTCATGATGCTGTTTGTTCACAAAGTTTCTGTGAAGGGCTTCACAGAACAGCTGTGTTTATACTGAGATTAAATTACACACAGGTGGACTTTATTTACTAATTAGTTGACTTCTGAAGGCAATTGGTTCCACTAGACTTCAGTTATGGGTATCGGAGTAAAGGGGGCTGAATACAAATGCACGCCACAATTTTCAGATTTGTAAAACATTTTGAAAACTATTTATTATTTTCCTTTCGCTTCACAATTATGTGGCACTTTGTATTGGCCTATCACATAAAATACCAATAAAATACATTTACACTTTCGGTTGTAACATGACAAAAATGTGGAAAATTTCCAGGGCTATGAATACTTTTTCAAGGCACTGTATAAAAGCAAAGTAACACTTTTATCATTTAAATGTTACAAAGAATATAACAAAATATGTTAAAAAGGAAATTAGGATAGCAAAAAATGCAATTAATCACTTCAGCCCCAGAAGATTTGGCTGCTCAATTACCAGGCCATTTTTTGTGATACGGCACTGCATCGCTTTAACTGACAATTGTGCCGTTGAGCGACGCTGTACCCAAACAAAATTTATGTCCTATAAACAAAAGAAGAGTGATAATTTAAAAAAAAACCACACAATATCTTTTACTTTTTGCTATAATAAGTATCCCAAATTTTTTTTCAAAATTTTTTTTTTCCTCAGTTTAGGCCGATATGTATTCTTCTACATATTTTTGGTAAAAAAAAAAATTGCAATAATCGTATATTGATTGGTTTGCTCAAAAGTTATAGCATCTACAAAATAGGGGATAAATTTATAGCATTTTTATTATTATAATTTTTTTTTTTACTAGTAATGGTGGCGATCTGTGATTTTTTATTGGGACTGTGATATTGTGGCAGACAAATTGGACACCTTTGATACATTTTTGGGACCATTGACAATTATAAAGCGATCGGTGCTATAAAAATGCACTGATTACTATATAAATGTCACTGGCAAGGAAGGAGTTAACACTAGGGGGCGATCAAGAGTTAACTGTGTTCCCTCACTGTGTTCTAACTGTAGGGGGGGGGACTGTCTAGGAGAAGAGAGAGATCGGTGTTCATACTTAGTAGCTCAGCTAGCTAGTAAAAGTGTAAAAGTTTGTTGTCATTCCACGAGTGGGTGCAACTTTGAAGTATGACATGTTAGGTATCAATTTACTCGGTGTAACATTATCTTTCACAAAATGAACACTATTGTCTTATTTTTTAATTAAAAAAAAATATTTCCTCCAAAAAAAGTGCGCTTGTAAGACCGCTGCGCAAATACGGTGTGACAAAAAGTATTGCAACAACCACCATTTTATTCTCTAGGGTATTAGAAAAAAATTATGTTTCATTTTCTAGCAAAAAAAAACTGTTTAACTTGTAAACACCAAATCTCAGAAAGAGGCTCGGTCCTTAAATGGTTAACTATAATTTATATTGTGTTAGTCATTCTCCTCTTTTTTTTTTTAACATAGATTTTATTTCTTTGCAACAAACAAACAGAACATAATTCAATTTACGTTACAATCATACAGATAAGGTATATGTTATCTAGTCAGGTACGTCTAGTGACAGTGAAACATTATGACATTAAGACCATAGCGCACAGTCGGTGCCAGCTGAAACATATGAAGACCAAGGTTGAGACTGAGAGGGGGGGATGGTCCGGGCCCGCAGAATCCTTTAGAACATGTCTTCTTAACAATCATGCGTGGCTTCGTTCGGGGATCGAGGGGCTATGGAGGACATGAACCCGACAGAGACCTGAGAGGGTCTTATTTCTAATCAAGAGTCAAATGTATGGCTTCTACCCAGGCCGCCCATATTTTATCAAATTTCTTCGGTCAGTTCCTACCTAGTTATGTTATTTTATAAAGAGGCAGTGCCGTGTAGATAAGTGTCAACCAGAGTTGTTTGGTGGGGGGTTGAGCCTGATTACAATTAAGGAGGATTGCCTTCCTAGCATACAATGTAGTGTAAAAGACAAATAGTTTTTTCCTCTGGGGGGGCTTCAAGGAAGTCACATTTGCCCAGAAGAAGGGGGATAGGGCTGTTCGGGACACTCAGCTTCCCTATGGAGTTGATATCATCCAGGACCACCTTCCAGAAACTCTCTATCATTGGACACGACCACACTATGTGAAAGAAATCTGCATTATCCGATCCGCACCTGGGACATGCTGCTGATCTATCGGATATAGTTTGTTATATAGTTAGTTAAACGCACCGGGGAATAGTAGGCACAATGTAAAAATTTCAGTTGGGCATCTGTCCCTGGATAAGATAGTTAAGGTCAGTTATTGCTGTATCCCCTCCTCCCAGTCGTCATCAGCCAATTCAGGAATGTCCTGCTGCCAACACGTGAATAATTGGGAAACCTTAGATGTGTCCAGTAAAGCTAGCATGTTATAGATAGTTGAAAGCGTTTTACTATGTTCTGGGGATCGGAGCTCCTTTTCCAGGTCTGGCATCTGTAAGGTAACCGAGTTGGGGAATTGGGATCTGAAAGCATGTCGTATTTGAAGATGTCTGAAGAACATTCAGTTTGGGAGACCTCTGAGATTCTTATCAAATGGTATTAACTGTCCCTGGGACACTATATCCCCCAAAGTTACGATCCCGTGTCTAGCCCATACAACTGTGTCTGGAATTGAATGGAAATGGGGAAGTCTTGGGTTACCCCACAGTGGTGTCTCAGGAGACCATGTATTTGGTCTCCCAAATTTCAGACTGACAGTGTCCCATACTATAATGGTCGTCCTCATAGGAGGATTTACCTTTGGGTTGGATCGGGGACCTCTATGCATGAGGTTTCTTAATAGGAATCCAACAGTGCAGCCTCCACAGTGGTTCCTCTGCCAGCTACCACTTAAGTGTCACTAAGACCGCAGCCCGGTAGTATTTCAAGAAACACAAAAGAGCCAGACCTCCTAGCATAACCAAGAGGTGTAGAGTTGTTTTCGCTATCCTGGGGACCTTCCCATTCCAAATAAAGGAGATAATGATACTGTCTAATTTTTTAAAGAAGGAAATAGGTATGTGAACAGGAGTCTGTCTAAAGAGGTAATTGAGTCTAGGGAGGATTGACATTTTAATTAGATTCACTCGTCCTACAGGAGAAAGGGGGAGAGACCTCCATGTTGTACAGCGATGATTTATCTGAGACACCACTGGGGCGAGGTTGAGGGCAATAAACTGGCGAAGATCTTTTTGCATTCCCTAGCTTTTGAAGAGAGATAGCATCCTCTAATATAGGCCTTAAAAGCATCCCAGTCATTGCCCGGTGAAGTGGTTCAGGCATTTAACAGCCAATATTGTTTGATCATTGAAGCCATTTCAACCTCTATAGTGGGGTTAGTTATCCAAAATTTGGAGAGGCACCAGATTCTCTCAGATGGGGCTGTCATTGTTTGTATACTGCAGAGCAGTTGTGAATGATCCGATATACCCCTGGGGAGAACCCTAATCTCCCCAATCATGAGCAGCATGGTGACACTAGCGTGAATGAGGTCTATTCGAGATAATGTATTATGTGAGTAGGAATGACAGGTATAGGAGCGTTCTGATTGATTTTTCCATCTCCAAACATCCTCCAGGCCAAACAGTCCCATCCATTTAGATAGAGTAGAGTCTGTAGCAGGGTCTGGGGTGAGACTGAATAATGATGGGTTCCGAGCACTATTGAAGTCCCCCGCAAGAAGAACATTATCCCTAGGGTATTGGGCCAATAAGGGAATGATACCATGGAAGAGGGAGAGGTCAGCTGGGGGGGGGGGGGGGGGGTACAAGCCCACCACCATCATTTCAATTGTATCTATATATGCATGAATTGTGACATACCGTCCCCCAGGGTACAGCTTAACATCCAGTAGCTCAAAATTAAGGGCTTTATTTAATAGAATACTCACCCCGTGGGAGTATCCCGATTGGGTAGCATTGAAATGTCGCCCCACCCAGGGACGTTTAAGACTGAGGATTTTGCTGCCCACTAGATGCATTTTCTGTAGGATGCATATACGGGGGTTATATTTTTTAAGGTACTCAAATACCAGGGACCGTTTGATTTTATTGTTAAGACCCCGGACATTCCAGGAAAGGACCTTTAACGGGGCCATAATTTGGGGGGGGGCAAAATATCTAGCGGATAAGTCTTGATAAGCTGAACCCTGGGAGAGCGACGCTACCCCCGGTACATTGCCAGAGCAGACCCACCATCCACAAGTAATATTGAGACCAGGTGACAGATGCACTCCGTAGGAGTCGGAAGTGCACCGCTAGGTAGTAGACCTTAGGACTGACTGCTGCAGATTGTACCCAGGGAAGTTCAGGACACAGGTCTACAGGATCACTAACACAGATCCCAATGGGAGCTGGAGCATAGATTTCCCAGGGCGCGGAGTCTAAGAGCAAGCAGGTGTTCGCCAGAGCCTCCAGTGGTGAGGATGGACTTCGCTGCAGTCTGGCTCCAGGTCGCGGCCCCTAAGGTCTCACAGCTCATGCTCACAGTAGACTACAGGAGAAGGAAGCAGCAGGCTGTAACGACAAGGATAGTAAGGAGATACAGTAGAGGTCAGAGCAACTAGCAGACAGGAACAACAGAGTACACGCCAAAGGTTCAGGGTCACAGGCAGACAGGGATGGTCAGGGACATGCAAAAAGGCCAAGGTCACAAGCAGACAGGAATCGTTGAGAACACGCCAAGGTGGGTAACAGAGTCAAACATAGAGCACACGGCAAGCAGGCACCAGGAAGCCAAACACACAATGAATACACAATGGTTGATCAGCACTGTTGGCTTGCAGTGCACAGGTTAATATAGGGTTGCCTGATAGGGCCTGGGGTGGAGCCATGCTTAGAGGAGAGGTTATAAAAACCACCAGGTGGAAGTGGTTGGCCTCTTAGTCAGAACACATGAGGGGAGGTAAGCAACCAGAGGAAGATCACTGCATAACCATGACAAATATATAGCCAGAAGGCCTCAAGTAACCACATTAGCCATGTGCATTCACTATCAAATATCTGTCTGTTATATAAAAGATTAACACAAAAAAGAAACGAAGAACAAAACAAAACTTAAACATCCCTCCCCACACCCTGCTAACCATAGCACTGGCTGTCTGAATACCCAAACCAAACTAAACAGGTCCCAGATAGGAAGGTCTCCTATGGGGGCAGTGTGTTACAGATAGCACACCAGGGACACACTTCCTACCAAGAAGGGGGGGAGCAAATGGCTCTGCATGGCACTTTTTCCAAAAGAGTCATAGTAGTAAGGGATCTTAACTTGCTCAGACTAAAAATACGCTTGCAGTAACTTTATCTTAGTGTTCACTGAGGACTCTATCTTATGTACACAGTGTCTGCTTAGGCATCTAGTAGATGTGTTGAGGTTTCCTACTCCGTAATAGCTGATCCTGGAGGGGAAACCTATTGATCTCCAACTCGATTAGGTATAGTCATACCTCTGGGGCTCTCGTCCCCTCCGGTCCTCCCCAGCAAGTAGGGTGAATGGGCAAGCTTAGATCCAGGAGTGCACCAGAGGAGGAGGGGGGGAGTTGGGGGGGCAAGCCGCCATCGTAAGTAAAAAGAGAGGAAAAAATAAAAAATTGAAATAAAAGTAAAAAATTGTTCCACTGGCACCCCCCTGTGCACCATCCATGCTGCTGGTATATTTCACTGTGCCAATTCCATCTTAGTAGTATGGGGCAACACATAGTTCTGTGCACGGCGGGTCAAGGTAGCCCCAAGAACGTTATCCAGCAGACCCTCAGTGTGCAACGCTAAGCGTGGGTCAGTTGCAGCCAGCAGCCTGTGTAGGTCTTTAATCCAGGCAAGGTCAAGCGAAGCGGGGGTATGCCAGGGGGGAGAACCAGCCATCAAAGAGAGAAATTTGAGAGAGCATCAGGTCCCAAAGTCAGGGGGGATACACAGGTTGGAGGTAGAATAACAGCAGTACTGAGCACTACTGACCTCTGGCAGGTGTGTTAGCGGTCCTGGGGAAGGGATTCAATCCAGCGGGATGCCTCCTCTGGGGAAGTAAAAAAACGTAGTAGTCTCGCCGTCCACCACCCACAGACGAGCTGGGAATAGAATGTTATATTTCAGGCCTTTGGTGCGGAGCTGGGCTTTGACCTGGTCAAAGGTGCGTCGGAGTCGATGTGTTTCAACCAAATAATCAGAGAACAGCGTTATTTTGGCATTCTCATGCCACAGCTCTCTAATCTTCCTCACCTCTCTCAGTACAAGATTTCGATCACGGAAGTTCAGTAGCCTGAAAATAAAGGTTCTCATCGGTGCTCCAGGTGGACCTCTAACCGATGGCATCCTATGCACCCGTTCGATTGTGAAGTAGGGGGAGAAGATAGCTTGCGGCAGGAGGGTGCGCAGCAGTTGTTCAGTGAAGGTTGCTGGATTGCGACCCTCCACCCCCTCCGGGAGGCCCACCAGGCGGAAGTTGTTTCTCCTATTTCTGTTCTCCTGGTCTTCCACGAGGGACTCCATTGCCTTCATTTTAACCTGTAGAGTGCGGAGGGAGTCACCGTGTGCCTGGATCATGTCCTCTGTGTCTCCCACTCTCCTCTCTGCCTCAGAGAGTCTGTCACGATATTTATCCATGTCTCTCCTGATCAGGCCCATTCCATCTGCATTTGTTCTATTTTGGCTGTTAGTGTGGTCTGGCAACCAGTGATGGCTTGCATGGGAGCAGTGAACTGTTCATTCCCCAGCGTAGACGGCTCCAGCTGTTCTGTCTGAGATGCCATATTGGAGAGGTATGCCGCACGTGAACCCCAGGGAGGCAGCAGAGTTTTTTGAGCCTGTTGCCGCTTTTTCTGTGAACCGGAGTTCCCTCTTTTCATGCCTGGAGGTAAACAGCACTGATGTGAGGGTTGAAGGGTAATATAGATCCTTGATAATCGGATAATTAGGCCATCTAAGTGTGGAGCTCCCATCTGACACGTACACCTAGGTCACCATCTTGACAGCGCCCCCAGTCATCCTCCTCTTTACTCACTATGAGTATGAATGCAAATACATCCACTGTTCAAACTATCTCTATTCAGAATGTTACTACTCAGAAAACAATTGAAGGTAGAACACAGTTGAGGAGGTCTTTGACCCAACATTAAGGGACGTTTTCTCTTTGATACAACACTTTTCCTCCTCCCTTTCCCTACTTACAGGTCAGGTACATGCCATACAGGAAGAGGTGGTTCATATACGCGGGGATCTTCAAAATGTACAGGAACGTACTGAGGCATTAGAAAGCCGGGTTAGTGGCATAGAGGATATTTTTCTTCCATTGGTAACAGAGATGAAGTCTGCTACACACAAGCTTAATACTACTATTTCTAAAGTTGAAGACCTAGAGAACCATTTACGTTGTAATAACGTTCGGGTACTGGGTATACCATATAAGGCAGAGGGTAATGACCCAATTAAATGTGCTGAACAGTGGCTCATTGAAATCCTTGGCAAGGACTATCTTTCTTCATTATGTATAGTAGAATGGGCTCATCTGGTCCCTACTCGGCTTCAGAAACTGGGTAATACACCACGGCTTTTTCTAATATGCCATTTAAATTATCGAGACAAGGAGAATATCTTGCAAAAAGCGCGAGTATTAAATGACATTAGATATAATGGATCCAAAATGATGTTCTTTCCTGACTTTTTACCAGAGGTTCAAAAACAAAGGGCAAATTTTCAGGAAGTTAAGAAACACCTGCTACTTCAAGGGTTAAAATATCCTGCTTGCTTGCAGGTGGTTCGTGAAGGTAACATACACGTATTTCAAACCCCCTAGAATGCACAGAACTGGCTTGACGGTCAAGTTAAAAATTAAACCTTAGGAATTCATGTAAAGCTGGTTGTGGGGAAAATAGTGCACATTTAAGTATAAGCCAGGTTGTCTGAGGCTTAATCAGCGATAGGCACTAGATGTTTTTTTTCTTTTCGGTGGCTCTTTCCCATGTGGAACTGTTGTGTTTTTTTGGGGGGGGGGGGGTTGGGCTGAGGGGAAGTGGGGTGTTTTGGGGTTTTTGTTGGAGTATTTATTATCTTTTATACCTACGTGCTATCTATTATTGTGCTTAGTGCGGGTTGCTGGCTAGTAGTTTAATTTTACTTTTGTACTTATAGTAAATCGATCAATTCAACATTTTTCATGGAGTATTAGGGGAATGAATAATGCTTTATATATATATATATATATATAGCTATAAATGAATATATATATATATATATATACATATACACACATACACATACTGTATATTTATATATTTACAATGCTATACTAAAACACACAATTCATTATTCAGAATTGATTTAGCTCTGTGTTCAGCAGATATTATACCATGCATAGTAGATGCTAGTATAGCACCTCAAGGATTTTCAGATCACTCCCTTCTGATAGTCACCTTAACATCAGGGCATCGGATGTCCAATATGCCATGGCGGCTGAACCCCTTTTGGCTTGAACTATTTCCCAAAGAGTATGCTATTGCTGCTCGTATTATGGATTTCTGGTCTCTTAGTTTGGGCTTTGCTCCCATGCAGGCTGTATGGGATGCTCTCAAGTCCTATCTTCGGGGACTGTTGATCAAAATAATTTGTGTCACCAAAACTGTTTCCCGTAGAGAACTTGAACTTGCAAAGTCCAATACCTGTGCAGCGGAAACCCTATATTTACAGGATTCCTCTCCTGATGCCCAACAGGAATGGCTTTCATCTCAAAAAAGGCTGAATGAACTGTTGGAATCCAGGGCAAGGAATAAACTCTTCTTTCAGAAGAGACTTAGTTGGGCAGAGGGAGAGACGAATGGTAGACTGTTGGCTCAGATAATAGGGTCTCAATCCAACCCCACACATGTTTTGGCCTTAATGAATAGAAAGGGGGAGGTTATTAACCAGACTAGTCCCATTGTATCCACCTTTAAGTCCTATTATCAGGATCTACAGTATCTAACAAAAGTGAGAACACTCCTCACATTTTTGTAAATATTTTATTATATCTTTTCATGTGACAACACCGAAGAAATTACACTTTGCTACAATGTAAAGTAGTGAGTGTACAGCTTGTATAACAGTCTAAACCGCTGGCAACAAAAGTGAGTACACCCCTAAGTGAAAATGTCCAAATGGGTCCCAAAGTGTCAATATTTTGTGTGGCCACCATTATTTTCCAGCGTTGCCTTGCAGTGCAATGTTCAAAAACAAAAAAGTCCAGTTCATAGAGTGAAAGGAATCCAAAAAAAAACAGAGAAGGATCCCTGTGCAATCACAATGATTATGAATGACAGCAATAACAATTCATGTATCGATCACCCATACATGAATATTCACCACCAAAGGAGATAATGCGCTTACCAGAATGTACAGACTTAGATACCTTAGCACTGAGTCAATAACGCTTATGTAGATCAGGAGTATGGTATTTAGAAGGCAGCTCTGAGGGTCTCACATCTCAACCTCACGGGATTACCACTTACCATTTTTTATGTTGATTCCTTGATGTTTTCCAAAACTGAGCAACAGCTTGCACATCTGTCAGGGACAAACAGTTTCAGAATTTCTGGACCAACAACTGCATCAGGCAGATGTTTCTCAATTTCCAAGTACTCCTTCCGATTTACAAAGCTACGAAAGGCCCTTTGTTTTTAAGCAATGACCCAAGGTAATTGGATTTACTCAGAGACTGCACCTGCACAGGAGGCTAGGCTACATCTGTGCATCTCCAATGTAGTATGGGCCTTTTGCAGCTTTGCAAATCCGAAGGAGTACTTAGAAGTTGAGAAACATCTACCTGATGCAGTGGTTGGTCCAGAAATTTCAAAACTGTTTGTCCCAGACAAGCTGACAGGATGTGCAGGCTGTGGGTCAGCTTTGGAAAACACTAAGGAATCAACATAAAAAATGGGGAGTGGTAATCCGCCTTGAGATTGAGATGTGAGACCCTCAGAGCTGCCTTCTGACTACCATAACCCTGATGATCTGCATAAGCGTTATTGACTCAGTACATCCATACATTCCAGTAAGTGCATTATCTCCTTTGGTGGTGGATATTCACGTATGGGTGATGGATACATGGATTGTTATTGCTGTCATCCATAATAATTGTGATTGTACCGGTATTCTTCTATTTTTTTTTCCAATTCCCTTCACTATATGAACTGGACATTCTAAATAAAATTTTTTTTTTGCACATTGCACTTTATGGTTTATACTGAGATACACATTTGTGAGATGTATTAACTGTTTTTCACCTGACTTGTTTTCTAGTGGTGCACTATTATGATATATATGGTTTCACAATGGTTTGTCAATTGTAGTGCGAGCAGCTATATATTTTCTTTATTGTTTTAACGCAGTATTTTTCACTATATAGAATTATATTTTTAATTACTTCTGTGCAAGGGGAATAATGACCCTGGAATTGATTGGATATTTGGAGCAAACCTACAGTATCTCACAATGGTGGTGGGAGTGTCATGGTCTGGGGTTGCATGAGTGCTGCTGGCACTGGGGAGCTACAGTTCATTGAGGGAACCATGAATGCCAACATGTACTGTGACTTACTGAAGCAGAGCATGATCCCCTCCCTATTGAGCATCTGTGGTGCATCTTTAAATGGAAGGTGGAGGAGTGCAAGGTCTCATCCACCAGCTCTTTGATGTCTTCATGGAGGAGTGGAAACGGACTCCAGTGGCAACCTGTGAAGTTCTGGTGAACTCCATGCCCAAGAGGGTTAAGGAAGTGCTGGAAAATAATGGTGGCCACACAAAATATTGACACTTTGGGCCCAATTTGGACATTTTCACTTAGGGGTGTTCTGAGTGCAACCTGTCCTGTTAAACCGCTGTATGGTCTTGGCCACCATGATGCAGCTCAGTTTCAGGGTCTTGGCAAGCTTCTTATAGCCTAGGCCATCTTTATGTAGAGTAGCACTTCTTTTTTTTCATATCATTAGACAGTTCTTTGCCATTAGGTGCCATGTTGAACTTCCAGTGACCAGGTTGAGAGAGTGAAAGAGATGACACCAATTTAAAACACCTGCTCCCCATTCACACCTGAGACCTTGTAATTCTAATGAGTCACATGACACTGGGGAGGAAAAATGGCTAATTGGGCCCAGTTTGGACATTTTCACTTAGGGGTGTACTCACTTTTGTTGCCAGCGGATTAGACATTAATGGCTGTGTGTTGAGTTATTTTGAGGGGACAGAAAATTTACACAAGCTGTACACTCACTAATTTACATTGTAGTAAAGTGTAATTTCTTTGTTTACAAACGGTTTTTATTAAAGGTTATTGAAACATATACAATAAAAAAGGTCAATCGGTACAAAAGTAATCAGAGAGAATAGCATACAATGTAACAACAATAAATCCTTGATACTCTGATATGACATAGAGTGGTATGCTAATCCCAACAGAGAGAACTCATAGAAAAATTCCGCTGAAACCTTGTACCTCATTGAGTGAAAATAGAAGAAAAATCAAACAAAGTAAAGAAAGAAGTAAGAAAAGAAAAGAAAAAACTAAAAAGAAAACCAAAATGCTACCACAAGTGAATGTCATCAAAAACCTTCATATACCCTGTCATTAAACACTGTGCTCAGCCGGACTGTCAGGCCTTGGGGTTATCCATTGCAGAGAAGTCCAAACGGACCATTTACGATCAAAAATCTGCATGGAGTCTTGCAAAGTGTGGTGTAATCGCTCCATGAGCTTAATCGACTCCATGCGCTGCAAAACTTGTTCCCAAGGAACCCCCGGGGACCTCCAGTGCAACGCCACAGTCCAATGAACTGCATTGACTAGTGTATGGGCTAATTTCTGAGCCGGGGGAGTTAGTCCCGGGATGTCAGCAAATAAAAGGCCAATCCGGCACGTGATTTCAATATTAGAGCCCGTAACCTGGAATAATTTATCAGCGACCCGTTGCCAAATGGGCTGCAGTACCCCACAGCCCCAAAATATATGGGAGAAGGAGCCCGGCTCCGGACATCCACGAAAGCAGCTCCCCGGGACCAGTGGGCAAAATCTATGTAGCCTGGCAGGGGTATAGTACCATCTAGTGTGCAGTTTTAATGCAGTTTCCCTGACCGCCAACGATTTCGTGCATTTACGCATGTTTGAAATCGCATCTTCCCATTCCTCCGGGGTCATTTCGAAGCCAACCTCCCTCTCCCAACCTAGCATAGCCTGTGATTTAGCCTGTAGCTGTACCTCTCCAAGAGAACGGTACAACCAGGAGATATTTCCCCGATCCCTAGATGAGGACTTACAAATCTTTTCAAAATCATTAGGAGGGGGAAGCCCCCACTTCAAGTAATGAGTGGCGTAGAAATGCCGAACCTGCAGGTATTTATAAAAATCTTCTCTGGGCAACCCGAACTGCTCCTGGAGAGAAGCAAAGGTACAAAACGGCTGTTCTTGGGAAAGGGCCTCAAGGGTAACCAGGTCTTTCTGAGACCAACCCTCAAAGCTCTCCGGTGCCGAAAAAGCCGGCGGGAATCTAGGGTCCCCCAAAAAAGAGGCCAGGCCGGGGCAGGGTGGGCACAGGGCATATCGCTTTTTGTATAAAGACCAGAGTTGAAGGGATTGTGCTACCACTCCATTCAAAGTGGCTAATTGTTTGGGGCGAACCCCATCCAACCACAGAAGGCCCGGGAGGTAGAAAGGGTGCACCGAGGATCTCTCAAATTGAAGCCATGAGACCGTACCCGGGGGATAATGCCACTGCGCCAGCTGCACCAGCCTGGCCGCGAGGTAATATAACCATAGATGAGGGAGCCCCAGACCCCCACGGACCGCTGGCCTGAAAAGTAGCGTCTTGTGCAGTCTAGGTTTTTTGTTTTGCCAAACGAACCGATTGATCTCTTTCTGTATACCGTCAATCGTGTTCCGGGAGACATATAGAGGCAGTGCTCTAAAAAAAAATAAAAGCTTCGGGAGGATAGTCATTTTGATAGCCTGGATTCTTCCCATAAAGGATATCCGATAACTATCCCATGATCGCAATAATTGTGTGACCTGGGCAAAGGCTTTGGGATAATTTGCATAATACATTTTAGGTAAGGAAGCAGCCAACTTGATACCCAAATAGGGCAACGAGTCGCAGCACAATGTAAAACCAAAGCTCGCCTGTATACCTGCAAGTGTGGCATTGGGAATGTTAATAGGAAGGGCCGCACACTTAGCAAGATTGACGCCCAGACCAGACATGCCATGGAATGAATTCAACAGGGGGATCAGATTCGGCAGCGAGACCACAGGGTCTGATAAAAATAATAGTACATCGTCTGCATACATACTCAGTGTGAAAACCTGATCCCCCTTAGAATATCCCCTGATATCCGGGTGTAGACATATCGCCCTGGCAAGCGGCTCCACCGCCAGGGCAAATAGCAGGGGGGAGAGGGGGCAACCCTGCCTAGTCCCCCTGCCAAGCGGAAAATAGTCAGAGGAACATCCCGGGAGTTTAATTCGGGTGCAGGGGCGATGGTACAGAGCCCTAAAGCCGTGCACAAAAGCCCCCCCAAACCCGAACCTAGACAGGACAGATTCCAGATAAGGCCAGGTGACGCTATCAAACGCCTTATGGATATCTAAGCTTAGCAGTAGCACCTTTTTGGAGAATAAATTGGCGTCCTGAATAATATTAGTGGTAAGACGGATATTGTCTGTAAGTTGGCGAGAAGGGATAAATCCGGTCTGGTCTGGGGATATCAGAGTGGGGATAATATTAGAAAGTCTATTTGCCAATAGGCGGCCAAATATTTTCAAATCATTATTAATAACCGAAATTGGTCTATAATTTTGGGGGAGGGAGTGGTCTTTGTTCGGTTTGGGGATCAAGGACATGTTCGCGAGAAGCATGTCCTCGGGGAAAGTGTGGCCTGTTAAAACAAAATTAAACAATTTCGCCAAATAGGGAAGTAGTTGGGGTGAAAATTTTTTATAATATATAGAGGTAAAACCGTCTGGACCAGGGGCCCTAGAGGGTTTCAGTGATGAAATGATCGTCTGGAGTTCCTCCGTACTGCAAGGGGCATTCAAAGCCAGAGTTTGCTCCTCAGTCAGGGAGGGGAGGGGAAGGCCATCAAGCCAATCTTTAACAGCTAGACCCGGCGTGGGGGTCGGGGCTGCCAACAAGTCCTGGTAAAATTTAGAAAACAGTCCCAAAACCTCTGCCGGATGAGATACCAATTCTCCCCCTGCGTTCCTGAGTTTGTAAGTGTGTGGCGGTCTCATAGTAGCATTCAACTTCCTGGCGAACATCGCAGAAGCCGAGTTACTGTGCAATAAAAATTTAGCCCTTGACCACCTCAACGCCTTCTCCGTCTGCCCAGAGAGAAGAGTGTCTAGTTCCGCTCTTTTAGTCAGGATCTGTGCGAATATGTCAGGGGAATGGGAGTGGCCATGAGTGTGATATAGTTTCGCTAATTCTTCAGTAAGTCTGGAGATGTCATGTAGTCTCTGTTTCTTCTGCGTGGCCGCTATAGAGATCAAACGACCCCTGAGAACCGCCTTATGAGCGGCCCAAAGGGTGGAGGGGGAGATGTCCTCAACGTCATTTAAAGTAAAATATTCCTTTATGTGCTCTGCAATCTCCGCCACCAGGGCCGGATCCGAAAGCATGGAATCATTAATGCGCCACGAGGCCTGGGATGGGGCTATACCTATATGTGCTACCGAGAACGACACCGACTGATGGTCCGACCAGGGGCACGGGATAATACAAGCCTTAGATGAATTAGCTAACAGTACCGGAGTGCTAAATATATAATCCAGTCTGGAATAGCTGTCGTGAGGATGGGAATAAAACGTATAGTCTCTGGCACCCACATTATGGGCGCGCCATGTGTCGAGTAGTTGATGGGAACCGAGCAGACGGACAAGGGATCTCGGAAAGGCATTAGCAGTACTCACCACCCGGCTTCTATCCAGCTTAGAATGTGCCACCAAGTTGAAGTCACCACCTAACAGTAGATGGGGGGAAAGGTATCTGTCCAAAATCTGGAAAAAAGAAATAAAAAAAGATGCCTGCGAGGTATTAGGAGCATAAACATTAGCCAAAGTAATCTCCTTACCATTCAACAAACCCTGCAGGATGATAAATCTACTATGGGGATCTTTATAGACGTGTTTAACCTCCAACCTAACTGAGTTTCTAATAAATATAGCCACCCCCTTAGATTTCGAGCTAAAAGTGGTGAAATAATATTGCCTGTAATGTCGGTCAAAGAAACGAGGGTGATTAGTTTCAGAGAAATGCGTTTCTTGTAGAAACAATATATCCCCCCCCATATGTCTATAATACCGGAATGCTTTCCTACGCTTATGAGGAGCATTGAAGCCCTCTACATTATGGGAGATTATTTTAAGACCCATGACAGGAGGAAGGAGAACGCTATTAATAGGCACAATAACAGTATACTAAAGTACATTTCTGGATGGCAGGGCACCCAATACCAATCTGAAGATAAATTCACAAGTGGTAAAAGAAAAGACAATAAACTAAAAAAACATTTGAAAAGAAAAAAGAAAAACCAAGCATTAGTGAAACACCATGGCTTCGGGGGTATACCAAAGACAAAACCAAACTCGTGGATACCCCCGATAAAAATAACATCAGTCATCAGTCAAGTGGACTCTTAAAGTCCAATGCTCTATTCCGTAGGCACTGTCAAGCTAAAATGCAGTGCGATTCCAGAACCCAGGATCCAAAATCCGGAACCCGAATCTTGATGGCAGCAAAGACCGGGTTCACCAGGCGCTAAATAGAAAGAGCAGGGGGACACCTAAGCGCGAGCAGTGAGAGTAGTTCTGGTGAAAAAGGCGCCAACCATTCATCAGAAAAATAAAACAAGGGTGATTGAAGCATATATCAAAACGGGAATGCGAAAAAAAAAAGGAAAACTAAAAATATTCATGAAAACCAGGGAAAACCGGTAGCATAACTGGTAACTCAACAAAAATTCTCAGAAGAGGGAGCTCACTCATCCGGACGATCTTCAAAGGTGATCACATTTGCAAGTCTCGGAGCTCTTGACGCTGTCGTCTGCGATCTCGCTGTGGAGACGGGGTAGCCCAAATGGGCGAAGGACGAGGGGTAGAAGGAAGCCTCTGAGGTTGCTCTGGAGCCAGCAGGCCGAGTTTGACAAGTAACTCCTTGCCGCCTTGCAAAGTGGTGACCGTATGGGTTGTTCCATTATGAGGGACTTGCAACTTGAAAGGAAACCCCCAGCGGTACCTGATTCTCGCCGTTTGCAGAGCCGCTGTGACCTCTTTAAGATTCCTCCTCTTTTCCAAAGTTGCTGGGGACAGGTCAGGGAAGATTTGAATTCTCACTCCATCTAGCTGAATATTAGGGGTATTGCGGGATGCACGCAGAATTTCCTCCTTGATGAGAAAGTCCTTAAGGCATAATACAATGTCTCTAGGCGGCTTATCCTCAGGGGGTTTGGGCCTCAAAGCCCTGTGAATCCTGTCACAGGCAAATGCGGTTTCCGGGGAGTCCGGTAAAAGTGACATAAAAAGCCTCTTAATGTAAGGAAGCAGATCCGTTATCTGTTCCGGAACCCCTCTCACCCTGAGGTTGTTCCGCCTGTTTCTGTTGTCCAAATCTTCGAGATTGGCCTGCAGCTGAGTAACAGTATCTGAGATGGAGTCATAATCTCTGCGTAGATCCGAGTACGCAAGGTGCAGTTCATCATGTTTGGCTTCCAATAAATCCGTCCTCCCTCCCAGCGCTGCCAACTCCTGTGTCAGAGTGTTAGTAGATTTATGAAGTTCCACTTGGAACTTATTAGCCAGCTTTTCATACATGGCAGAGAGGCTAGCATCTAGCTCTGCCTTGGTGAGGTGTACAGCGTACTCACTGGATGGTGCGGTGGACGCCGGAGGGAGACTTGGGCCTGGCGTGACTGCCGAAGCTTGCGGAGGCTGGGCGCCATTTTGCGACATCCCGCTCTGTTCCCTCGTCCGGAGAAGGTAAGTAGTCAGGGACTTCTGAGTAGTTTTCCCACGGTGAGATTTACGTGTCGGCATGCACCTCTGATTCCCCAAGGGGTGTAGGCTGTAACCGATCGAAAATGCAGGCTGAAATCCCCTCGGGGAGTGATAGATCTCTCACAGGTTCACGGAGCTCTCACTCCATGCGTCCTCTCCTCACCGCGCCGCGCATGCGCCCCCCCGTAAAGTGTAATTTCTTCAGTGCTGTCACATGAAAAAATATAATAAAATATTTACAAAAATGTGAGGGGTGTACTCACTTTTGTGAAATACTGTAAGTTTACTTGGCTAAACGAAATATGCTACTTCAGTGAATCTTTCTAACAAAAAGGATATACTGCATATAAAAACTGCAGTACTTCTCTGCAATGTGTGAACCATGTTTTGTTTCTTCAAAGACCCTGAAAATACAATGGAATACATTTTGATTCACCAGAAATGCATTTAAACATTTAAAAGCCTATATTCTGTTGTGGGCTTAAAACACACAGCACTTTTGTAGCGTAAAGATGGCCAGCTGGCAGGAACCGACTGAATTTTAATCAATGTTTGTCTGTTCACATTCATGAAAAGTTGATCTATCAACTTTTGACTAACAGGCTTGTTGATACAGTGGGGAAAATAATTATTTGATCACCTGCTGATTTTGTAAGTTTGCCCACTTACAAAGATATGAAGGGTCTATAATTTTTTATCATAGGTGTATTTTAAATGATAGAGACAGAATATCAACCAAAAATCCAGAAATAACACATGATACAAATGTTATAAATTTAATTGCAGTTCCCCCAAGCAAAACATGATATAGTACTTGGTGGAGAAACCTTTGTTGGCAAGCACAGAGGTAAAATGTTTCTTGTGGTTAGTGACCAGGTTTGAACACATCCCAGGAGGGATTTTGGACAACTCTTTTTTACAGATCTTCGCTAAATCCTTCAGATTTCCTGGCTGTCACAACTCAAAGTTTCAGCTCCCTCCATACATTTTCTATAAGATTAGGTCTGGAGACTGGCTAGGCTACTCCATGACTTTAATGTGCTTCTTCTTGAGCCACTCCTTTTTTGCCTTGGCAGTATGTTTTGGGTCATTGTCATACTGAAAGACCCATCCTTGACCCATCTCCAGTGTTCTGGCTGAGGGAAGAATGTGCTCATTCAAGATTTTACAATACATGGCTCCATTCATTGTCCCCTCAATGCGGCAAAGTCAGTCTGTACCTTTAGCCGAGAAACAGCCTCAAAGCATAATGTTTCCACTTCTGTCCTTGGCTGGAGGGATGGTGTTCTTAGGGTCATAGTCAGCATTTTTTTCCTCCAAACACAAGAACAACCTCAAGAAGGCACATATACATGCATGCCAAAGAACATCTAAATGATTCAGAGAAGGATTGGGAGGAAGTGCTGTGGTCAGATGAGACCAAAATTTATCTCTTTGGCATTAACTCGACTCGCCATGTTTGGAGGACGAAAACTGATGCATGAGGCCTGCAACAAAACTTTTTAATGGTATATTTAACAGATGAAAAAACAAACAAACAAGATAAGTGTGTTGTTATGGTTTAAATACACCTTCAGGCTGGGTTCACACTGCTGCGGGGGGAGATCCGGATGTGATTCGCACCGCACTGCAGTGCAAATCACATCCGATCTCCGTAGCGATGCGAGTTCAGCCATACAGATAGTATGGCTGAATTCGCATCGCTCCCGCAGCAAACTCGCACGGGACCCTTTTTTTGGTCCGCAGCAGAATCGGATCGCATGGGTGTTCACACCATGCGATCCGATTCCTGTGCGAGTGTGCAGATCGCACTGCGATATGCGGACGGATCTGGGGGTGTCATTAACATTTCATTGACACTCCCAGCCGTTCGCATAGGGCAGTGTGAACTGCCGGCGGGAGGCATGCGATGCAGGAAAACGCAGCGGATTCGCGGCGTTCCCGCATCGCTGTGGTGTGAACCTGGCCTAAATTGTTTGTTACCCTAAAAAAAAGTATCCTGTTCCTTTAAGTCATGTTACACAGTACAGTGTTTGTGCTGCATAATTTGGCCCCCTGTATCACCTTAATCACCTTGCTGAAACTGTCTAGCTATGCCCTCCCCCCTGTAAACTGACCACAGTTTATCATGACTGCTGAGCTCTGACACCATGATCAGTTTACTTGCCTCCATCATCCGCTGCTATCTGCAGCTCTCCTCTGTCTCCCCCCTCCTCTCCCTGCTTGTCAGCTCTCATTAGCGCCACTCTGCTCTGCTCCCCATTGCTACAAAATTATGTGATCTTTATACCATCCCAATTGTTAGATAACAACCTGTGTCCCAGTGTCTGTGCTTGATTAAAAACAAAACAGATTTATAACTGATTTCACAATGCCTCCTGGCGCTCACATGACTCCCGGCCCTCTCCTCCTCTCCTCTCTGCCTTCCTGGCTGATGTCAGTGCAAGTTCTTGGGCCTGTGCGCTGGAGATGTCAGACGGGGAGAGAAGAGAGGTGGGAGTCACATGAGCGCCAAGAGGCGCTGAGAAATCAGGTAGAAATCTGCTTTTCTTTTATAAAGCACAGGCACTAGGACACAGGTTGTTATCTAACAATGGGGATGGTATAAAGATCACATAGTGGCTTAACAACCACTTTAAGTCTTTACTATAGCTACATGAGTGCAGATAAAAAAAAAAAAAAGGATGCTCAATCTTTTTTTTTTATTTGCGCAATCCAGTGCTTCTCTTTGTCTCTCACACCAGCAAGTGCATAAGTGTCTTACTGGATATACAGGTGCATCTCACAAAATTTGAATATCATCAAAAAGTTAATTTATTTCTGTAATTCAATTCAGTTCAGATGCCATGGTCCCCCAAATCATCAAGGACTGTGGAAAACTTTGCATTTCATTTGGAAATAAAGGTCCCAGAGTCTGGAGAAAGAGTGGAGAGGCACATAATCCAAGTTGTATAAGCTCCAGTGTGAAGTTTCTACAGTCAGTGATGATTTGGGGAGCCATCTGCTGGTGTTGGTCCACTGTGTTTTATCAAGTCCAAAGACAGTGCAGCCCTCTACCAGGAAGTTCTAGAGCACTTCATGCTTCCCTCTGCTGACCAGCTTTATGGAGATGCTGATTTAATTTTCCAGCAGGACTTGGCACCCGTTCACACTGACTAAAGTACCAATACCTGGTTTAAAGATCATCGTATCAATGTGCTTGATTGACAATAGTTCATGAAAAAGGAGCCCCGACCAAGTATTTAGTGCATACTATACTGTATATGGATATACTTTTCAGCAAGCCAACATTTCTGTATTAAAAATCCTTTTTTATTGGTCTTATGGTCTTCAAATTTTCTGAGATACAGAATTTTGGGTTTTCACTAGCTGTAAGCCATAATCATTAAAAGTAAAAGAAAGAAATGCTTTAAATATATCACTCTGTGTGTAATGCATCTATATAAAATATACAAGTTTCACTTTTTGAATTGAATTACTGAAATAAATTAACTTTTTGATGATATTCTAATTTTATGCAATGCACCTGTAAATGATCACTAAGGCCACGTACACACGGGCGGACTGTCTGACGGACTTGGTCCGCTGAAACACGTTTCAATCCGCTCGTGTGTGGGCTTCAGCGGACTTTTTCAGCGGACAGTCTGGCGGACTAAGTCTTTCGGAATTTCCGTAATATTGTCCGTCCAAACTTGGTTTCAGCGGACAGTCCGCTCGTGAGTAGGCTAGTTCGACGGACTAAGTATGGCGCATGCTCAGAAAGGATTTACACGGCCGAAGGTTGCATTGCAGTGTATTGGACGTCGTATTTCTAGTCCCGTCGTACGTGCCGTACACATCATCGCGCAAGCTTTCAGCGGACTGTCTGTTCGTCGTGTGTGGTCAAGTCCGTTCATTCAAAAGTAGGACGGACTGTCTGTCGGATTGTCTGACGGACTTAGTTGGTCGGATAGTCCGCCCGTGTGTACGCGGCCTAAGTTATCAGAGATCTGTAGCACTTGCATTAATGGATGTCAGTTCAAAAGCTCCCACAGTCCACTCACCATTCACAAAACGGATCACTGGTAACCACAGAGAACATAAGGGGCAACAAAGGCATGTAATATGGCTAAAACATGCTTTATTATTTCTCCCAGGGTCCACTACTCCACCTTCTAAAACATGTCTGAAATTCTACACCACTAACTTATCCCCAGAAAATTGATTTCCTGCTTGTTTGCTGGCCATAAAATAGGGAATTATATTATTTAGTTTCAACTTTCAATCACAGGAAATCTATTACCTACAGTTTATTTTATTTCTTGGTCCGGAGGGGTTAAACTGGAGGGGTTAACATTTAATAAATATGCTTTTTAACTGCCACTAAAGTGGTTTAGATTGACTTGCTCCACAATTTTTTGTACATTAGGTTGTGCATAACTTGGAAAGATGCAATATTGCTGTGGTTTAAAGTTTTTGATATCAACAAAGTTGGCAAGTGTACAGTCAAAATTTTAAGTAATCAACTGAAATTGTTCTATAACGAGAAAATACATCCAGATCTAATCTTGCCTGTTCAAATATAATGAAAAAGTCAACAATCTTCACAGTGTGTGTGTATATACTGTGTATATATTGATATATGCATACATTATGTATATATCTATATATACAGGTTTTTCTTTTGTTACATCAACTCCACCATTTAATAGCAGAGGTATTATTCACATAAAGAAAACCTTTTCAATTTGATATTCAATTTGTTGCAAGGTGAAATATGTAATATAAATATAGCATAATGTTTTATGTTGAATAATCTTGCATTCCCAAAATATCACTGTATCCCTGGTCCTTATAAGTTACACAGCCCAGGCATTCCTGAGGCCACCATGCCAGCTATTCTCTTTCACTACCATGATAGGATAGTGCAGGAGGGAGAAAAGAGAGGAGGATCTTAAATGGCTTCCAGCTGGACGTTGGCCCCACTCGCCAGGCCTACAGGAAGTGCAAGGAGAAAGTGGAGACAGGAGGGGACAGTTGGCTGTGGGGAAACCTGGAGGCTGCAAGGCTACAGGTCGAGAGCTGGCAGGAGCCTGCATGGGAAAAGAAGGTAGGGTGACAAGGACTGATTAAGCCCCTGGGGACCTTGAACTGATTGAGGACAAGAGGCTGGGGGGGGGGGGGGGGCTTCCGCACGGGGGAAAGCCAAGCTTCAGAAAGTGTGCTCAGAGCAAGCAGCAATGAGAGGGAAACAGTAAAAACTACTCATGGGCGTTAGCATGGAAGCAAGAAGAGAATGAAAAGAAAAAAGTGCTGCCAGATAGACCATAGAGAGAGGAATTGTACAATGAGGAATAAGCATGGAAAAAGCTGCATTGCACAGAGCAGAGAGACTGTTGAAGTGCACAACATGTGTTATTATCATACATTTGTGAATTGGTACTGTCTGGCTATCCATAAGCCAACTGGACACTACTGGAGATCATCTTGGAATACTAGTAGGACAAAATTACAGCAGGGGGTTGTAAATAAGGATTCCTCTTCTAAAAATGATGTTCTTACACAAGCCTCCTGCTTTGGCTGCAACAATTCAAAACGAATGACAGGAGGTGTAAATGCGTTGGACAAACTCCCCATAAATTCTTAAAATATATTATTGGTATACACAGGAAATTAAGGAAGCTCAGTTCCATAGTAGGGATAGTATTTACATAGCCCAAAATGAAACGGCTCAAAACTGATATTGTACAGGAAAATGTAGACAAAATAAAGGTAAATAAAGCACCTGGGCTAGATGATTTGAAACCATGTGTCCTCAAAGAGTTGAGATGTGGTATTTCAAAGCCATTGCTTCTAATTTTTAGAGACTTTTTAACCACTTACGGACCACCCGCCACAGTTAACGTCAGTACATTGAAGAAGAATATCATTGTTATGGCAGTAGCTAGCTGCCATATCCCCGATATCCTCTTTTTCAGCGGGTGGTCCGCTTTCAGATAAAAGTGGTCTCTGCGGAAGATTCACCTCAAAATCACTTTTATCAGCACCGGTGCCCTCCGCCATCAGTAGCAGCGGAGGACATTGAATCTTTCTCCTGGCTTGGTATGGAGCAGTGGCGTAACTAGAACCTTCAGGGCCCTGATGCAAGAAACCATGAAGGGCCCCCCTGAACCCCATCCAGAGCCCTTCCCTCCGAGTCTGGCGGTGGAACTCCAGGGCGTGGTCACAGGTATGACCTTTGTGAGCCCTGTAGTTCCACCACTGGTATCAGTAGTTTTTTTTTTATAATTTTTTTTTAATTTTTAGGTGCCACATTGGGGGACTGTCCCTAGGCAGGATGGGGTCCCCGTCCCCAGAAGAGATGAGGCCCTTTTCTCCAGGGCAGATGAAGTTACTGCCCCCAGGTGAGAAGGGGTCCCAGTCCCCAGGGGAGGTGGGGGTCCCTGTCCCCACGTAAGAAGGGGTCCCTGTCCCCAGGGGGAGAGGGAGGGGGTAGGTAATGGTGTGTGGGGGATGGGGTCCTCTCACTCACCATGACCAAGCTGTAGGCCGCGCACTCATCCATGCTGGCCTGGGCTCCATCCAGTGTGCTGGATGGGCGATCAGCATATCGCCCAGAAAGACCTTTCATCATCTGTGTATGACGGGGGAGGAGGGGGGCTGGCAAACAAGCCTGCAGTGTCCGCCGAGGAGCTGGCTCTCATAGGGCTGCACTGCATCTGTGTGCTTAAAGTTTGTTTACCCGGGAGAAGTATGCAGTGCAGTGTGGGCCGGACTCGGGGGGGGGGGGGCGGGACTCTGGCTGGGGAGAACAGACATCGGACTGAGCGGCAATGCATGGAGCAGGATAGGGGTACTCTGAGGAGCCGGCTGAGGACACAGGTCATGCGGGGAATGCACAACTAAAGAGCAGCCAGTGCGATAGTCGAGCATGGAGCTCTGCTAGTCACCCTCCACCTCCAGCCACCCGTGTGCATGGTCCACTGGTACCCCTAGCTGCCTATGCTGCTGCTGGCCATATGTAGAGGGGGCTGCATGGGCCCCCTGCATCACAGGGCCCGGTTGCGGTCGCGACTGCTGCAACCCCTATAGTTACGCCCCTGGTATGGAGACAAGTGACGGGAAGATGGCCCCCACCCGTCTCCATATCATTGCAGGGAGGAAATGACATCAAAACGTTACTTCCGCCCATAGCTCTTAAAAGGACATTTTTTTATTTTATTTTTATTGCATTTTAGTGTAAATATGAGATCTGAGGTATTTTTCACCCCAGATCTCATATTTAAGAGGTCCTGTCATGCTTTTTTCTATTACAAGGGATGTTTACATTCCTTGTAATAGGAATAAAAGTGACACAATTTAAAAAAAAAAAAGAACAGTGTAAAAATAAAAAATAAAAAAGGTAAAATAAATAAGAAAAACAGATTTTTTTAAACGCACCCCGTCCCGCCGAGCTCGCATGCAGAAGCAAACGTATACTTGAGTATTACCTGCATATGAAAACGGTGTTCAAACCACACATGTGAGGTATCGCCGCGATCGGTAGAGCGGGAGCAATTCTAGCCCCAACCTCCTCTGTAACTTAAAACATGCAACCTGTAGAATTTCTTAAACATCGCCTAGGGAGATTTTTAAGGATAAATGTTTGTCGCCATTCCACGAGCAGGAGCAATTTTGAAGCGTGAAATATCAATTTACTCTGCCTAATATTATCTTTCACAATATAAAAAAAATTGGGCTAACTTTACTGTAGTCTTATTTTGTAATTAAAAAAGTCTATTTTCTCAAAAAAAAAGTGCACTTGTAAGACCGCTGAATAAATACGGTGGGTTCATCCATAGGCCTATTTGTTATCTGTATGCACCTTGCAAATTATTGTTCGTGGTCACTTTTAAGGTCCCGCCCATCAATGGGGGTTCATGTGTTTTTTCTAGAAAATACGGTGTGACAGAAAGTATTGCAACGACCGCCTTTTTATTCTCTAGGGTGTTAGGGAAAAAAAATATATAATGTTTGAGAGTTCTAAGTAATTTTCTAGCAAAAATGGCTGGCTCAGTACCATTAGATTGGAGCAAGGCCAACGTGGTTGCTGTATTTAAAAAATGATCAAAGTATTAACCAATTAACTACACACCAGTTAGTTTAACTCCTGCTATATGACGCCCTCCTAGGATTGTGCCTCACGAGAGGACCTCACGGGCCACATTCCAGCGAGATCTGTCACCCGTTGGGTCTACCAGACACAGAAGATGACAGATCATTATACCAGCTCATTGCCGGTACCATGGGATCCCTGTGACCAACCACAGCAGATCACATGATAATTGCACACAATGGATGGCTTCCATTCATGCAATTTGTTGTGTATTATTGTGTTGATATATGTGATTGGCCACAGAGATAATATGGTACATACAGGCCAATCACAGCCCATCTGTACCATGTGATTAGCTGTGGCCAATCACAGATAATCACAATAGTTAATACTGAATGAATGGATTATATTTAGAAAAATGGTTGCTTATAACAGTGAAACTGTTATAAGCAATTATAGTGTGTAAATTACTATGATAATTCTATATTCCTCTGGTTACAGTATGTAAAAAAAACTCATACAAAAAAAAATGTCATAAAGTAAACAAAATGATTAAAAAATTGAAAAGAAATGAGTACATTGTTTTTTACATACTGTCACCAGTCAGTGCCCCTGATCACCGCCCCACCAATTGTATGATGACGCTGTACTGCTCTGGTGACAGTATGTAAAAAAAAAACATATTTTTTAATTTCTTCAGTTTCCAAAATATTGTGACAAAAAATTACAACTTCAAAAGACTTGCAATGCCACATACTAAATACACTGGACTGCCTACTTTCCAAAAGCAGTCATTTAGGGAATATTTGTACTGTCCTGGCATTTGTGGGCCTCAAGAAGTAAGATGGGCCGTCAATACATCAGGATTGATTAATTTTCAGATAAAACAATATATTCTATAGTTTGTGGACTATAACTTTCCTACAGACTAAATAATATACACTGATTTGGGTTATTTTTTTTCCAAAGAAATGTAACAGAATACATTTTGGCCTAAAATTATGAGTTAATTTATGAGTTAAGCGCTGAAAGCTGAAAATTGGCCTGAGCAGGAAGGTTGGTGAAAGTGCCTGGTATTGAAGTGGTTAAGGATCCCAATGTTAGCAGAGGGCATAGTTGACCTTCCATTGGGCAGTGTTGTAGATAGGGCCTAAGAGCAGTAGATAGGCCATATCATTTACTACATCTTTTGGTGTTTTCTTTAGAGTTATTCTTTACTGTGTTTTATTACATTGTTTTTTACTGGGTCATTTTGCTATTATCCACCCATTGCATTTGGCATATTGTCTTTCACAGACAAAAGGAAGAAACGAGATCCAGGAACCCTGTCTTCAAAATTGTTTTTTTCCTGTGTTTAATATTTTGGGGTTTTTTTGTTTCTAAACACCCCTGCCTCTAAACTCCTCTAAATGCTTATGTGTGCATGGAGACATAAGCTAACATGCGAGGGTGTATAGAGGCAGAACAAAAAAAAAAAAAAAAGGAGGGCAGGATTCATTTATGTTGATGAAATAGTAGGCAATAAAACAGAATACATGAAAATTCACAACATGGCTGCAAGTTAAATAACTGAACTTACACATTTTATACAGTTGTCTTTAAAATATACTAGAAGATCATGCATCTCACATATATGTTGCTCTGGTAGCTCCTTGGTCCATACATCTTCATTTACTAGCATATAAAATTCCAACACTTTTTGTAAAAGACATATTTTTTCAGTGTTCTGTAAGGGAAAAATAATAATATAAAGAAAAGACATAAGGCAGAAGCAGAATCAGGTACCGTATATACATTGTAAAATTAACAGCAAACGTCACAATAAATTTGGTTCTAGGCAGAAACCGATGGAGTGGATCACCTTTCAGCTTCCTATATTTTAGAGGATCAAGTTGAAAGGTTTCCTTGCTGTAGCTAATGTCCTTACCACCTCCCACAGGACAAGCAAAGGTGTTTTGTACTTGCAGCTAGTCTTCCTAATCATTGGTTTATTTTGCATTATTGATATGCCATGAGGTATGTTTGACACCATTGTAATAACCAGAGGCGTTACTAGAACCTTCAGGGCCCCAGTGCAAGAAACAATGAAGGGCCCCCCACCTCACTGGTTTTGGGCTTTTTCCTCTGGTCCCGAGGCCCTCCCCTCTGAGCCTGAGTCTTTACTCCCGTTGTGGGGCCCTTTATTACAATCCCACAGTGGGACCCTTTTACCTGTTCTGCAGTGGACCTCCTTCCTGCCAAGTTGGGCCCCCCCAAAGCAACACAACTAATCTGAAAACTACACAGTACTGATGTCAAAACTCAGTATTTCAAATCACTTATGAATCTGATTTTTGTGCAGAACCTGGTAGTTCAGCCACTGAGTGAAATGCTCTGCAGTGTCATGGGATGGGTGGAATGTTCTGCAGTGTATCACAGAATAGCTGTAATGTTCTGCAGTCTATCATCGGTTGGGTAAAAAGCTCTGCAGTGTATCATGGGTTAGGTGAAATGCTCTGCAGTGTGTCATGGGATAATTGTACTGTTCTGCAATGCATCATGGGATGGGTAAAATGCACTGCAGTGTGGCATGTGATGGGTGGAATGCTCTGCAGTGTTTCATGTGATGGTTGGAATGTTCTGCAGTGTGTCATGTGATGGGTGGAATTATCTCAACACATATACACACACACAGTCTTTCAAAAATCCAGCAGTACAGTACCTTCAATCACAAAGCTGGGTACTGCACTGAAGGGGGAGGCAGAGAGCAGAGCTCTCGGGAAGACACCTCTCCCTCCTTTGCTTTCACTTTGCTGTATGTATTCACTGTCTAACCACACTCCCAGTGCCAATTTGTAGTTCGGCTGATGATGAGGAGTTCGTTCTGACAGGCATTCTCTACCAGCTGCATGGGCCCCCTGGAGCAGGGGCTGTTCGCCATTGTGACCTCTGTGACCCCTGTAGTTACGCCCCTGGTAACAATAAAAGTGTTGAAAAACTGAGGATTCTAAGGGGATACCTCCCCACTGGGGAACCCAATAAATATAAGTCAGATTTCCAGACAAAGGGCAGAAAATCTCCCCATCCACTCCATACTGTGTGACTGTGCTCTTATCATAAGCGTGCACAGCCTATTGCATTAGGGTTTGCACCCCAAAGCTCAAACACACATGTGTGTGTGTATGTATCAGACATGGAAGTAAGTCACACAAGTGCAAGTCACAAGAAACTCTCAAGTCTTAACCTTCAAGTCTCAAGCAAGTCCCAAGTTACTGTAGCGAAAAGCAAGCAAGTCAAGTCGAGTCCCTGCTAGAAGTCAAGCAAGTCAAGTCAAGTCATTTATTTTGGTCAAGTCACAGATCAAGTCAAAATACTGATCTACCCCATTTCCACCTTTAAATGAGTTAAAAGTCAGTGTTCAGGAAAGGTTTTGTTTTATTTTCAACATTGACAAAGCTGCTTTGTGCTTTTTTCTTGGTATATTAAAGAAACACTTTGAATGCCCAAACAGCAGACAAGGAGCAGAACACTTAGCAATTAAATGGGCAAAAAGCCTGGAAAAATTTAGTCCTTGCTGAGGGGGGGGGGGGGCAATAACTAAGTTCAAAGTTTGAACTTCAAACTAATAACAAAGTATTTTAACATCTAAATCAGTGGACAAAATGCCAACATCTGGACACTTGAATGGTGATGAGAATAGCCACTTAAAATGCCACATATGGGGGTGTGCAATGGATCAGTTTTAGGGTTTTAATATACTTTGTAAATAGCACTCTATACATTTATAGTCAGTGGTAGTTGTATCCTCTGCATTATGCCCTGATAAAATAACATTTAATTACAGTGCAAGTCAGTGTGATAATCACTATGATTGCATCAGCTAGCACTTATGTACAAGTTTCATATAAAAACACAATTTTTAACATATGTAAAACAAGTGACCTAATGGACAATTCTGAGTGAGATTCTTTTTGAACCAAAGATGTGGGCTTTATTTTTTGATTGTGCATTGTACTACAGCAGAATTAAAAAACATACTATATAAAAATATACTATGCATATACAATATACTAAACCTAGTATTGACAAGATATCTTCTCTATTAAAGAGGAGGATATGTAGAGGTGGTTGTCCATATAAAAATGGCAGGGATGAGGAACAAGGAAATTACTTCTCACTAGTATATATATATATTACTTATTTATATATTAAATTACTTCTCACTAGTTATATATATATATATATATATATATATATTTATATTATGTTAAATTACTATATATATATATAAAATTACTTTATATTAAATTATACTGTATATTATATTATAAACTTTATGGTTAGGCAGCCGTGTACCTGATCAGCAGTGTCCCGGCAGGCAGCGGCCATTCCAGTATTCAAAAGCCGCACCTCCTCCTCGTCTGTGATAGGCGGAACACTAAATTTCCCAGCATTCAGTGTTCCGCCTATCATGGACATCCACTCATCCTTATAACACAGACGAGGATGAGAGGATTCCGTAATAGGCTGAACACTGCCTGCTGTGAAATTGAGTGTTCCGCCTATTACAGACGAGGAGGCGTGGCTTTTGAACACTGCAATGTCTGCCATCTTTCTGCATGACACGCTGATCAGGTAGGCAGACGGCGGCTTGCAGTTAGTGTGTTAGTGGTGGTTACGGTTAGGGGTAGTGTTAGTTGGTGGTGATAGTGTTATGGTGCCAACTTGCCAAGTCATTGCAAGTCATATAGGCCAAGTCAAAATCAAGTCGCAAGTCAGTAGTGACAAGTCGAAGCCAAGTCGAGTCATTTATTGAATTCAGTCAAACAAGTCGCAAGTCCTCAAACAGGTGACTCAAGTCTGACTTAAGTCAAGTCATGTGACTCAAGTGCTCCACCTCTGGTATATATATATATATATATATATATATATATATAAAAATGTATGTATGTATGTATGTATGTATGTATGTATGTATGTATGTATGTAGATAGATAGATAGATATCAATATATATCTATCTATATATCTCAGTGGACAGTTTCAGTAGGGCAGAGGACAGTGTCAGTAGGGCAGAGATTGGTGCAATTAGTTTATTGGTATTATTTTGGTTTTATTCTTTTACTATTTTATTTTTATTATTTTTTACAATATTATTTTTTTTTATTTTTTTAGGAGCCCCATTGGGGGGAGGGGGGCTTTGGTGTAATATCAACCACCTCCTGATGTCTCACTTTTGAGACAGAAAAAGGGACTTCCCCAGGCAGCAGGGGTAATCTTTGTAGGCACACCTGGCACAACCTGTGCACATGTCTATGGCTCTCGCGTAGGGTAAGTCACATGCTTTTGCATACCCTGAAGTAATGCGTATTACACATGCCAGCTAAACAGAGTAGTGAGAGTGTGAAAAGAAAATGAGTATGTGCTGCTGAGAGACCAAACCCTAAAGTAAACTTAAATTATAGTGTTTTATTCCTGCGCTACCACTGGTGAGCTATCAAATGTCAGGGGCTGCTGCTAGTACCGGAATGGATCACACCGTATCCACTTAATATGAAACTAAAGATATGTTGGTATTGCGCTGCCCCTATATTAAATAACCCTCCGAGGGTGATAAGTATAATGCCTAGTTACACAAATCAATAGTGTAATATAAATAAATATATATATATATATATATATATATAAATATCTACTGAATAATATCAAAAAGTGCAAAGTGCTACATTAAATAAAATAAAATAAACACACCACAGAGGTGATAGAATCCAAATAAATGAAAATCAAGTGAACAAAGGTAAGTAACTAAAAACAGTCTCTTAAAAAATTACTATTTTGATAAAGTGCAGAGAAAATGCAGAAAAAAAGTAAAAGTAAACGCACTACAGAGTCAATTGAAAACCTCCACGGAAACACAACTGCTTCAATTGAGTGTAAAGCCAAAAAACAGTGAATTGATCATAAAGTGCCAAGTGCGCCTTATAAATGTGCAAATAAGTAAACACTCTCCAGAGGTGATATAAGTGAACCACCCTAATAATAAACAAATGATATACAAGAAAATAAGAAAGAGTATACCTAGACCAAAAAGAGGGTACCCTCTCCTGATCATATGAAAATAAACTTTAGAATTAAACAAAAAATAGATATAGTAGTAAACGCACTACAGAGCCGGCTGTAACATACGTTATATCAGAATGAATCCAGCCTCTATAGATTAAATATTCATATTGAAATCCATCAAAAATAAAAAAAAAAATAAAAAGATATAAATATTCAAGTCCATAAAGAAACAACAGTCTCCTTTAAGTGCAAGTGCTTTGTGCAAACTTGTGCAAATTCAACTGAGGTGTGGATCTCCCAATGCTTAATCCCGCTGTGATCACACTTTAGTGGGCAGTGGCCCCTTACCTATAGCAAGGAGGGATTTGCATAAAGGTATATAGATTTCTTTATATGTCTTCTCTCCTGGTAAATTCGGTCACCTTCTCCTTTAAATGTTATTCTGATTGCTCCATAGGACCCAATAGATTAATAGAGAGGTAATACCATAGAGTAGTATTTCACAAATAGCATTTATTAAAAAAATTCATACACAGGGTACTTACACATTAATAGATAGAAAAAGCCTTTTTCTAGTAATCACAGAAAGTGCATCCACAGTCAGCTTCCTTCCCGTCCCTTTATGCGAATCCCTCTTTGCTATAGGTAAGGGACAACTGCCCACTAAAGTGTGATCACAGCGGGATTAAGCACTGGGAGATCCACACCTCAGTTGAATTTGCACAAGTTTGCACAAAGCACTTGCACTTAAAGGAGACTGTTGTTTATTTAGGGACTTGAATATTTATATCTTTTTATTTATTTATTTTTTGATGGATTTCAATATGAATATTTGATCTATAGAGGCTGTTACAGCTGGCTCTGTAGTGCGTTTACTACTATATATATTTTTTGTTTAATTCTAAAGTTTATTTCCAGGTGATCAGGAGAGGGTACCCTCTTTTTGGTCTAGGTATACTCTTTCTTATTTTCTTGGATGCTAAGGGGGTAAGCATGCAGATTGGTGCTCAATTTTTTTAAGGGGATTTTTTTTCAATATCTATTTTTTTTTTTTTTAAATGACAAGTAAATATCCAAGTGTAAAAATATATCACTTAACATCCACCAACTACTAGTACCTTAATTAATCCAAACCCCCTTTTTTTATTACTAAAACCCTGCCATGACTCCCAACCCTATCCCTTCCACTACTCTCTTTAATTGTACATATCTCCCTGACTGCTTAAACTCTCCAGATCTTCCATTTACTTTCAAATCGTTCTATTCCCTCCTCTCCACAAAACCTGAGATATTCCATATTGTAAATCTCATCTACCTTTCTACACCAGCTTCCCATCTTAGAACTTTCCTTCTCCTGCCATTGTCGAGGAATTAACCTTTTAGCTGCATTCATTACATGGGGAACCAATGTTCTCAAGTAATGTTTGATTGGCATTCTTACCCCATGAAACAAACACTTCCATGGATCTTCTGCAATTTCTATATTAGTGATTGCTCTTTAATTACCTGCAACACATCTCTCCAATAAATTTTACATTTTTGGGCAAGTCCACCATATATGGGCCATCGTTCTCACCTCCCCACACTCCCACCAGCATAGTTGTGAGACTTGCTTTTGATATTTATTTGCCTTATCCTGTGTTATGTACCAGCGTGCTAAACATTTGTATTTCATCTTAAACATTTTCCCAAAATCCTGATCTTTCTCTTCCTTCCCCAGTTCATCTTCCCACTTTGTCATGAATGGTGGTATTTCCAGCCCCTCCAATCTCATAAGCACTTTGTAGAGCCTTGAGATCCCCCTCTTTGTTCCTTCTGTCATACATAACCACTCAAATGGTCGTAAGTCCTCCTCGGGTCATACTGGCTGGGGCAGCGATGTAAAAAAATGTTTCAGCTGCGAGTACCGCAATTCGTCTACTACCATGAACTAATTTTTTTGTTTTAACTCCTGTAATGTGTATATTTTACCTTTCCTCATGATATCTTTTAGTTCTGCATCTTCTTTTTTAATCCATTCCCCAAACAATCTCCCTTTCCCCAGTGGAAAAAAGTTAGTTTCTTTTAATGGTATCAAGGGTGAATTAAATTCACATTTTACCTTCATGTGCATCATGTCCCAAATTACCCAAATTTTCTGTGTGATAATGTGTGCATTTTCGCTTATTTCTCTGTACTCAGGTGGTATCCATATTATATTCCCCAATGCAACATTGCTAATCGTATTTCCCAATTTAACCCATCTTTTTTCCTTATTCGCTTTTACCCATTCTAACATGATAGTATTATTGTATTATAGTATTTTTTAATATCCGCCACCCCCAGCCCCCCTTGCTTTTTGTCTTTGTTCAGTACCTCGAGGCTTATCCTCGGCTTCTTTTTCTGCCATATAAACCTGAGTATTAATGTTTTTAATGTATTAAGTAGTAAGTATGCTTGTGGGAGGGGGATTGGCAGCATCTGAATTTTATATGTAATCTTAGGCAAAATTGCTATTTTAAAAATATTAATCCTGCCTAACCAGGAGCGGTGTCCTGTTGCAGTTTTATTAATTTCCGTTTTTATTTCATTCCGGAGCGAAATAAAATTTACTTGGTATATGGTCTCTTCAGATGGTGTTATTTTTACTCTCAAGTATTTTAATTCCTTTTCTTGCAATATAAATGGGAACTCTTGTTAGAATATCTGCATGTCCTGTTTCTTTATGTTAATATTGAGAATCTCTGATTTTGAGGGGTTCATTTTAAAATGTGATACTTCCCCATACGTTTTTAGTAGCTTTGTTAGGTTGGGAAGGGTTACTCTATGTTTGGTAATGTAAAACAGTATACAGTGGTGTGAAAAAGTGTTTGCCCCCTTCCTCATTTCCTGTTCCTTTGCATGTTTGTCACACTTAAGTGTTTCGGAACATCAAACCAATTTAAACAATAGTCAAGGACAACACAAGTAAACACAAAATGCAATTTGTAAATGAAGGTGTTTATTATTAAAGGTGAAAAAAAATCCAAACCATCATGGCCCTGTGTGAAAAAGTGATTGCCCCCCTTGTTAAAACATACTATAACTGTGGTTGTCCACACCTGAGTTCAATTTCTCTAGCCACACCCAGGCCTGATTATTGCCACACCTGTTCACAATCAAGGCATCACTTAAATAGGAGCTGCTTGACACAGTAAGGTCCACCAGAAGATCCTTAAAAGCTACACATCATGCCGAGACCCAAAGAAATTCAGGAACAATTGAGAAAGAAAGTAATTGATATCTATCAGTCTGGAAAGGGTTATAAAGCCATTTCCAAAGCTTTGGGAATCCAGCGAACCACAGTGAGAGCCATTATCCACAAATGGCGAAGACATGGAACAGTGGTGAACCTTCCCAGGAGTGGCCGGCCGCCCAAAATTACCCCAAGAGCGCAGCGACGACTCATCCAAGAGGTCACAAAAGACCCCACAACAACGTCCAAGGAACTGCAGGCCTCACTTGCCTCAGTTAAGGTCAGCGTTCATGCCTCCACCATCAGGAAAAGACTGGGCAAAAATGGCCTGCATGGCAGAGTTCCAAGGAGAAAACCACTGCTGAGCAAAAAGAACATCAAAGCTCGTCTCAATTTCTCCACAACACATCTTGATGATCCCCAAGACTTTTGGGACAACATTCTGTGGACCGATGAGACAAAAGTGGAACTCTTTGGAAGGTGTGTGTCCAAGTATATCTGGCGTAGAAGGAACACTGCATTTCATAAAAAGAACATTATACCAACAGTAAAATATGGTGGTGGTAGTGTGATGGTCTGGGGCTGTTTTGCTGCTTCAGGACCTGGAAGACTTGCCGTGATAAAAGGAACTATGAATTCTGCTGTCTACCAAGAGATCCTGAAGGAGAATGTCCGACCATCTGTCCGTGTACTCAAGCTGAAACGAACTTGGGTTCTGCAGCAGGACAATGATCCTAAACACACCAGCAAGTCCACCACCGAATGGCTGAAGAAAAACAAAATGAAGACTTTGGAGTGGCCTAGCCAAAGTCCTGACCTGAATCCTATTGAGATGTTGTGGTATGACCTTAAAAAGGCCGTTCATGCTCGAAAACCTTCTAATGTAACTGAATTAGGACAATTCTGCAAAGATGAGTGGGCCAAAATTCCTCCAGGACGCTGTGAAAGCCTCATTGCACGTTATCGCAAACGCTTGGTTGCAGTTGTTGCTGCTAAGGGTGGCCCAACCAGTTATTAGGTTTAGGGGGCAATCACTTTTTCACACAGGGCCATGATGGTTTGGATTTTTTTTCACCTTTAATAATAAACACCTTCATTTACAAATTGCATTTTGTGTTTACTTGTGTTGTCCTTGACTATTGTTTAAATTGGTTTGATGTTCCGAAACACTTAAGTGTGACAAACATGCAAAGGAACAGGAAATGAGGAAGGGGGCAAACACTTTTTCACACCACTGTATTATTGGCATATGCCGCCAGTTTGTGCTCTACATCTCCAATCCTGACCCCCCCTATGTCTGGACTTTGTCTGGTCTCTGCCAGAAGTAGCTCCAGCGAGAGAACGAACAACAGGGGGGCAGGGGACAACCCTGTCTGGTTCCGTTTTGCATCTCAAAGGGCATAGACACTTTCCCTTCCTGGAATGAATCCGACCTGGTCCGCATGGACCAAGTTGTTCATTACCGTTTTCATCCTACTCACTAAAACCTTAGCAAATAGTTTCATATCTGTATTTAGCAATGAGATAGGTCTGTAACTTGAACATAGAATTGCATCTTTCTCTTCCTTTGGGATAATTGTAATAAGCGCTGCTAGGGCTCCCCTTCTCATCCCATTCATATACGTACATAATCTAGGGATTAATATTTCCTTGAACCTCTTATAGTAATATATTGTCAGCTCATCTGGGCCTGGACTTTTCCCTGAAGCTGTATCTTTTAGGATCCTACCTATTTCTTCTTCTGTAATGGGTTCTTGTAGCTTAATCTGTCTTCTGAGATGTTATTTAGACTTACTTCTTTCAGGCACATTATCATTTTCTCTCTCCTCTCTTTTTCCTGCTCTAGGGTCTCTTTCTGTTTTACTGAGTACAGTTCTTCATAATATTTTTGAAATACACCTGTTATTCCCTTTGTAGTAAAAACATTTCCCATGTACTACTTTGGATTTTCTCTATATAATTTTGAGGTTTTTTTTCTTTTCAGTACTCGAGCCAGGTACTTCCCCATTTTGTTCCCTCCTTGATACTTCTCTTTCTTAATTCTATTGTAAGTACTACGGATTTCTTGTTCTATTCGCTTTTTTGAATTCATCCCTTTTTATGGTGAGCTCATTATACACTTCTTTCTCTGCTTTTTTTTACGTTGCTGTTCTAAAGCATATGTTTATTTCATTAATACTTCCCTTTTCCTTATTCTTTCCTTTTTTTCCTGCTTCCAGTGCTATCAGGATTCCTCTTATGTAGGCCTTGTGGGCCTCCCACAGTGTCGTCACCATTACTTCTGCGGTATCAATAATTTTAAAGTAATGTTCTAATTCTTTTCTTATCCTATCCTCTGCTTCTTTTCTTGGATTAGTTCTTCGTTTAGTCTCCATAAATTGACCCTGTCTTGGGCCCTACTTATCCTCATTTTCAGAGCATGGTCTGAGAAAGATGTGACTTCTATATTTGTACTAATCACTGAATCCAGTGAATTATGTTCAATCAAAAAATAATCTATTCTTGAGTACGTCCTGTGTACAGGGGAGTGGAATGTATAGTCACGTGTTTTCGCATGTTGTATTCTCCATGCATAGATCAGCTGGTTCTGATGCAATTTCTTTTTTAATAACTTCAGTCTAGCATTCCCGATCCCCTGCACCCGGGACATACTATCCATCTCAGGTTCCATACAGAAATTAAAATCACCTGCTATAATAATTCCCCCTTTTTTGAACTTCATTTGTTTCTCAATAACCACATTTAAATATTTTATTGGGTTCTTATTTGGGTAATAGATGTTTGCCAGGGTGTAATCCTCCTCATTTAGTCTTCCCCTCAGGAACAGGTAATGCCTGCCTCTCTTCTAGCGTGAACCTTACTCCTCTGGCAAACCCGATTGCCACTCCCTTAGCCCATTTTGATTTAGAATCTCCATAGAACCATCTATCTATCATTTGAGCTTAATTTTATAGCTGTTTCGTGGGAGATATGAGTCTCCTGCAGAAAGACTACCTCTCCAGAGAGTCGATTAATTTCTCTTAAAATATATATATTTTTTTGTTTATGTGTTTAGCCCCGTACATTATACGTCAAAAAGTTCACTACGGTCATCTTTGCTCGCTGTACTCCCCTCTCCCAATCCTATTTTCTTTACTCTAGAATTTAAAATTCAGGATAGTTAAATCCACATACTAGTGATTTCTGCTTTGGTGGGGGGTTCAGCAAGCCTAGAGAGATCGGCAGCTTTACAACATTCCTATTTCCAAAAAACAAAACAAAAAAACTCCTTCTTTACCACCAACCGGGAATCTCTAAGGTTGGCATATCCATTCTTTTACAAAATGTGTCAGTTTCTTCTGGGAACCTTAGGGTTGCTGAGCGACCTTCTTTTTGTCCTATTAAACAGGCTGGGAAGCCCCATGAATACTGGCTCCCGTAATTCTTCATTTGTTCTAGTAATGGTTTTAATACTTTTCTCCTTGCTAATGTTTCTGTTGCTAGATCAGGAAATACCTGTAATACTATTTCTTTGTGTTTTGCGAGGTGTTTGGCTTTGAGGCTTTCCCATATCTGTTCTTAATCTTTATAGTTCTGGAATCTCACAATCACGCGATTTCTCTTGTGACATCTGTTGGTTTTCTAATTCTATGTACAGTACTTTTTTCTGTCGTTGCCCTTCCCAACAGTGGGCCAAATACTTTGTCCATTTTATCTTGTAGAACTTCTCCCTGTATGTCAGGTAGGCCCCGTATTCTTTATTTTATTTTTTATATTGAAAAATATAACTCTTGTACAAAATTGGACAGTAACAAAATCCAATATTTGGTTGAAAAAGAAAAAAGCAATCATCATAAGAAACAAAGGCATGAGGAATACGAAGTGGCTCAGCTGACGGTCACTTCTCCCACCACCCCTCACACCCCAAGTGGGAGCCTGCTGTGCAAGGGGTAGCCGGTCAGCCCGCATCCACGAGAAGAGGGCTGTGCATCTTTCCTACCAGGATAATACAAAGTAGTGAGAACCTTATCATTTTATTTACCTGGACTGGTGAAAGCTAGTGCTAGATAGACTTTGGAGACTGCAAGGGAGAGTATGAAAGGCCCACTCTCTCTGTAACTCATTCAGTCCATCTTTTGGTACTGGGACGTTTGCTACAGCTAGGCGATTCGATAGCCTGAATCGGCTCATGATTGACCTGAGAGTAGGGAGAGAGAGGAAATGGGGGGGAAAGAAGGAGAAGAGCAGTCAGAGAAAATATATGGGAGAGAGGACTAGTGGAGGAGGTAAAGAGAAGAGGGAGTAACCTCTCCCGAGCGCTGAGGGTTAGGTCTGGGAATTTAGCCTACCAGGACATAGTAAGGAATCTACTTTCCTAGGGATGTAGAGACACTCCGATGCTTTTAGCCCAGGGTTCCCAGGTGAGTTTGAATTTCTCTAACGTATCCATGATGGTGTTGGATATTTTTTCCTTATCCAAGAAATTTTTTGTTTGGTCAGGTGATATTAGACTGAGGGGGATTTCCACGCTCAAGCTATTGTTATTTTGGCCCCCAGGAAGATTAAGGGGATTAGGGCCTGGGTTAATTTTGGTGCTTCTGGGATTCGACTATTGAGGAGCGCGATAGCAGGGTCTTGTTTCACCGCAAATCCAGTGGATTTGCAGATTAGATTAAAAAATTTTGTTCCAGTACCCTCTAATTCTGGGGCACTCCCCTAGGGTATGGAGGAGGGAACCCAAGTGGCTGCAGACTCTAAAGCATAGGCGGGAGGATTGAGGGTAAAATTTGGTGAGGCAAGTACGAACTAGGTACCAGCGGGACATGTCCTTGAGGTCTGCTGCTTTAAGGGAATTATTAAGGATACCCTTGTATGAGCGGGCAAAGTTAGAGTGGCAGGTGTCTAGGTCCAAGTTGATCTCAAGGCACATTCCCATTTCAGCATATAGGTCGCTTTCTTCGAAGGCTCAGCCAAGGCTGAGTATATTAGGGAGATTCCTCCTCTCGCATCCACAGCTGAGGAGCACCACAGCTCGTGTCGGGTTACAGAAATAGACTCTCAGAACTTTTCCATATCCGATGCAGAAAGTGTGACAGTTGGTTGTATTCAAATTTTTCCGAGGGGGGCATGTCCAGTTTGGAGACACATTAGTGCAGGGTGAGGGGCCATTCGTGTTGAAATATTGCCCTATTCTGGCAGGAATTGGAGATTATGGAAAATGTGTGCCAAAGGTTGCCAGTCAGAAGTCAGGGAATTCAGCTTGTATAGTGAGTCACATAGAGTCATTAAATGGGTAAGTGTAGGGGACAGGATTGGCAAGCGGTATCTATGGGGATGCCAAACTAGGAAATCAAGTCTGGTTTCTGACCTCTGGAGTATATGATCGAGAATTGGCTGAGTTGAGCCGCTTGGTAATACTACCATAGATTAGCTAATCTCAGTCCCTCCCTTCTTCCTGGGTCTAAAGAGAACAGTTTTGGAGAGGCGATGTCCCTTTTTAACCCAGGTGAAGCGAATAATTGCTGATTGCAACTTGTCGAGAAGTCCTTTGGTTATGGGTATGGGAAGGGAATGGAAAAGATATAAGATTCTGGGTAGTAAGGTGCCATGACAGATACACCTCAAAATATCATATTTTAATTTAGACTATTAAAAGTCAGCGCTCCCAAAAGAGCACTTTCCCTCCCAACAGAATTAGGTGACTAAGTTATATGATCCATTGGCAAGCTAGGAGGCAAGAAACAGAACTCATGTTGATAAACAGAAACCTGATAAAGAAATCAGTTGACAAATAGTCAGATTGGGTGGTCAGACCGAAGTTACGAAACTTTTAATTCAAGGAAGACTTGGGTAAAAGTGCCCTATTGTTTCAGAAGATGATATTGCCTTCCTAGTCAAACCCTGATGTTGACTCATGCTTTTTCCCCAGACAATGGCTGAGAGGCAGTGTTAATATTACACCAAATGACACGCACAGACTTACCTCTCTGAACCATATGTGACTAAATTGTCTGACAGGAGAGATGGTTTGAACATTTAAAACATGTACATATATGAGATATATATATATATATATATATATATATATATATATATATATATATATATATATATATATATATATATATATATATATATATATATATATATATATATATATATATATGATAATAAGTGATGCCAATGCTGCACCTCAAACATTTTAAGAAAACACTGATAACATGTATACATGTTTCATTATAAATACATGTGATATTAAAAGTAAGAATCTGATATTTTAATATAGGATGAAGGAAGAACTGTGTTTTAGATAACAGCATGGTTGTAAAAACATAGAAACCATAATCGTATCTACATAAAATTACATATACGTTTTCATAGGATTGGCAGGAGTCTTGCATTTGTCCATGTAAGTATCCATTGTGTGTGTATTAATCAAATTCTTACTAAATTATTATATTTTATACTAATTGCTGGGGTTTCATAAACAATTTATACATATATTTATAGCCCCATATATAGATAATATCCTGTATGAAAGAAGCCGGTGGCTGAAGATAATACTACCTAATTGTACCTGGTAAATCATTGGAATTCCCCAACCAATGGAGAGTGAGCCAAACCTTCTGGGCTGACTTATGATAATTTTATTGTCCCAAAATGGTATAAAGATTGTGAGGGCCCTAAGGAAAGGATCACAGACCCATACACCAGATGCACCCCTATATGATCAAGAAGTCTTCTGATATTTGATCGATCCCCATCTTGCTGGACCTTGTGACTGGAACCACTCGATGTTCTTAGATATTGGCGGACATCTCCCCCTTTTAGGCTGATTGGCAAAACTACAGATCATACAGATTCTATTTCATTTTCTCTCTCAAAATCATAGGGATTATGTTTTATAGGTTATGTATTGACATTTTGACTTTGACTGTCTAGGCCAGTGATGGCAAACCTCGGCACCCCAGATGTTTCTGAACTACATTTCCCATGATGCTCAACTACACTGCAGAATGCATTAGCATCATGGGAAATGTAGTTTCAAAACATCTGGGGTACCAAGGTTCACCATCACTGGTCTAGGCTGTGCATTATTATAACTGGGTTTTAGGGAATTCGGACAAACACATTTACATCAAATCATAATTCTATGGTCCTAGGGAGAGTTTTATTGCTCCATTTAATTTTAGTAGCTCTGTTGGTTTAATACTTATTTCAAATTGGCAATATCGTTCTGTTGACTTGGTGAGACGTACTTTGGATTCCTTCCGGTCTGAGAAATTCAGAAGACTGTTTCCCAGAGCGACAAGGGATATTGTGTTCTTGAATATAAAGCGTAAATTACCACACATATTTTTCCAACAGACCAATTTGAACTTCCCTGAGTAGGTATATATCCAGGTATCGTTTCATTGCTGTGTTGATGTTTTGATAATGTATGTGTGGAATATCAATCACCAGAAAATCTAGTTTTGTATGACATTGTATAATTATACTAGTTAATTTATAAAGTCAAATTATTTACTTATTAATTTTGTTGGGAGATATTTATATTTGGTAAGAAAACCCCTATAAATTAACAAACTCAGGAAAAGATTGTGATATGCACTGATATTCTGAACTAAGTTCACAAAATTATCATAAGGTTGGAGGCACTAAAAAACAAAACATTGAGATCTTAATTAAGATTCCACACTCACAACAAAGGTTATCTTGACCACATTCACTCTTCCTAACCAGGGCATCTTATATAGTGGCCATTAAGAAAGGTCTTCTGTTAACCTCTTGAGAATAGGGGGGTAGATGTATTGGTGCAGTAGGTCTATTTTAGACGTGAATTGTATGCCTAGGTAAGGGATAGAAGATGGGGTTCCAGGAGAAGGGGAAGTGTCTTTTTACTCTACCTACTAGGTCCTGGGGAGTTGAGATATTAAGGGCAGTTGACTTGGTCATGTGTACTTATAGGCCTGAGACTAGCCCAAAGTCATTCAAAAGTTGGAGAATGCTGGGGGTGGAGATGAGGAGGAAAGTGACGGGGGAAAGGGGGCAACCCTGTCTGGTGCCTTTTAGAATGGGAAACTGGTCAGAGAGGTGTCCTTGCATTCTGATTTGGGCTTTGGAGGCTGTAGAGGGCTTCCAGAGTTTTAATAAAGTCGGGGGCCAAATCCCCATCTTTGTAATAAGGTGAAAAGGTAAGGCCAGGTGACCGTGTCAAAGGCTTTTTGGAGATCTATGGAGAGAAGGTAGCCTTCCTGGGGAGGTCCTCCGCCCCATTAAGACTTCATGAGGGAAATTAAGTCCACTGCTCTCCTTTTCTGCTCCAGCCCCTGTCTCTCAGGGATAAATCCCACCTGGTCCTTATGGACGTAAGAATCAATGAAGCATGCTAGTCTGATAGAATTTTTGTCATTATTTTTAAATCGTTGATTAGGGAGATCAGTCTGTAATTGCCAACTTCACTAGGGTCTTTGCCCTGTTTGGGGATTACAGAAATGTATGCTAGGTTGGCTGCCGGTTCTAGGGGGAGGCCCCGTATTCTTATTTTTTTCCTTCTGTTGCGTTTCCTGATCTTCTATTTTGTACCTCATATACCATTGTTCCCGCTGCAGCTCCTCCATCTGTTCCTTAAGTTCTTTTATTTCTAGCATTTTTACTTCCAGTTTTTCTTCTGTTTTTCCATTCCCTTTAGGTTCTGGTTCAGATCTCCGTGCAATGTTGCCATTTCCCCTTTTAAGAATAGTTCCAGTCTGGAGAACATCTTTGCCATTTCATCTTTCATCAAAAGTGAAAAGTTGACTTTTTGTTCTTAATTCTGTATCTTTTTCCTGCTCTTCATTAATGGTCATTGAGCTCCTCTCCCCGACTTCCCATTCATATTGATGTTTTATATCGGTGGTAATTAGAAATGTTATGGTGTTCGATGGATACATTGCATCCCTGACTGCTTGCACCTTTTCTCCGAGGCCCAACTGTATGTCAGTCTCTCTCACAGGCTTTTTCCTGCCTATAACAGAGCATGACTTTTTATCTGTCTTCATCTGTGTTTTGGTCCCAGCATATGTACTCCTTTTTAATCAGCCTCTCTCACAGGCTGTTTCTGGATACTACCTGTGTATATTTTTAGAGGTGTACCTAAAAAGATGTTTTACTGTTGCCAATGAAAGTAGTTCCATCACAGGTAATAAGAAGAGAAACAACAGAAGACTATTTGTGATAGTGCCCAGCTCCCTTCTTTCCTTCAGGTCAGTCTCTCTCACCGTTTTCTGCTTATAATTTTTGGTTCAAGCATGGGCTTTCCTTTCCGTCCACCTCAAGTGTAATTTTAAAGGTTTTAGTAACAGTGTTTTAACCGTTTTAACGGTTCCGGCAGAATAGTTCAGGCAATATTGTTAGGGGTAGTAAAAAAACAAATTGTTAGTACCGGGATCCCAGCTTACTGATGAATCTTACCATCTCACCATCCGTCCGATCCCATAAGGCCCCATTTCCCTTAGAAGACATAAGAGTTACAGTGTATATAAAGGCTGATACAGGTTTCTAGTTATATGTAGAGTATGGGAAGGGGGGGACCCCAAACTTCCTCTCTCTCCCAGTTTCATATAAAGCATTCAGACAGTCTTCTCTATGAGCCAGTCTCTCTCACAGACTGCTTATAGTCTTCTCTTCAGGGGTAAGTTGCAGTCCAATCCACATCTTCTAAAAAAAACAAAACAGACATGACTTACCCCCCCCCCCCCCCACCAGGAGTCTTGCTGGAACAGGTAATGGTACAGTTACAAAGTTCAAGGATTCCTTCCAGATCCTGATAGTTCTTATTAGTCCATCTGCAGCTTCTTCAAGTCCCGGGGCAGTGATGAATGAATGAATGAATGAAATATTTGTAAAGCGCACAATGCGAACTGAATCGCCTCTAGGCGCTGTATATGATGAATTCAGGAACTAGGCAGGGGTCTTGTGTCCAGATCTGGAGGGTGGGGGTCGGAGTCAGCCCTTTCACAGAGCCATTTGCACTTCCTCCAGCTTGGATCCAGAGATTCCTCTCCTTTCTCTCCTCTCACTTACTCCCCCTCTCTGGGCTCCACTCCTCGCAGCACGCCGCACACTTGTTCTCTCTCACTCCCACTTCCTCCTTCCAACTGGTGATTAGCAGCGCTCCCTGCTCTCGTTGTTCCTCCTGCTCACCACTGCAAATCACCACCTGTCATCAGGATACTATCGGGCGGCACACACCACAATGTCCATTCAGATGAGGTTCCTCAGACAACGCAGCTCAGGGCTCAAGGGAGACTGGCAGGTGGGAGGGTAAATTCAGCAGGACACCAGACAGACCTAGCCTCTCAAATTAGCATCTGCAATTGGGTTGTGGAGAGGGGTTTCAGGAACTCAGCATCAGCAACAGCTAACCGGCGCCATTATCAGGCTCCTCCATCAGCAGCAAACCTTTTAAGCGGATTTTGAGGGGATTTTTGCTGACACATAATGCTCATACATCTTGGGGGGAGGGAGTGCAGTTTGGCATGTTCTTCCTGGGCTCTAGATGACCTTGTCTCGGCACTGACAGTGTGAATTAAAACACCTCCAATCCACAAGCCCACATTGCAGAGCTGAGGCAGTTGCTATGCCAAGCAAGAAAATAAAATCACAATGTCATGTTTTAGAGACAAAAGAAACAATTTTTAAACAGTAGCTGGAGAGCATGTAAGCAGTTTGATTGAGTTCCAAGGCCATAAATGTAATAGGGAGAGATGAGTAATTTTTCCATAAAAACAGACAATTAGATATTCCAAACATGAGTGGCCCAATATTAGTAGAGACTTGCTGCCCTGGCTGCAAGCATTTGTACTTGGCCACTATGGCAGAAGAGGAAGTGAGGCATATTTAATTTAGGCCAAAAAAATATTTCACAATCAAGAGCCAGAAATATTGTATGGACACACAGGACACAGTGTAAATGTGCAATGCAAGGTTGAGACACTAGATTTTAGGTTTTATTCTCCTAAATTAGATTTTGCTTTTCTGGGGCCACATGCCAGAAAAATGTAACGGATTAGCTAATAGCTATGACAGAGGGAGATCCGGCAGACCTGATCTTGGATAAATTAATCACGATTTCATTTTTTCTCAGACTATAGATTTAAACAATTGTAACAATTTTAACAAGGGGGCCCCAGATACCAGCCCCCCATGTGAATGATTATGGGGTACATAGTACCCCTATTCAGTCACCAAAAAAAGAGTCAAGTGTAAAAAATTACAGTAGGCAGTTTTTGACTAATCCTTTATTTAAAAAATAAAAATAAAATGTCCCCTTGGTGTAGACCCATCATCAATCATGATGCCTGCCACCACCAGTGACCTGAAAAGAAAAAAACCTCCGGTCCAGACGAAGGCTCCTGACGTCTGCCAACTCTGCAGTCTGCCAGCTCTTATAATGATTGTAAAGGCAGAAGGTTTTTTATTTTAATGCATTCTATTCATTAAGATAAAAAAACCTTCTCTGTGCAGCAGCCCCCTTCAGCCCCCATAACACTTACCTGAGCCCCATCTCTATCCAGTGATGTGCACAAGTGCCTCTGTCATGCGGAACTCTCCCTCCTGATAGGCTGAGACACAGCAACGGCACCATTGGCTCCCGCTGCTGTCAATCAAAGTCAGTTAGCCAATCAGGAAAGAGAGGGGCGGGGCCCTACCACGGCTCCATGCCTAAATGGACACACGAAGCTGCTGCTTGGCTCCAGTACCCCCAAAGCAAGCTGCTTGCGGTGGGGGCACTCAACAGGAGGGACAGACCAGGAGCACTAGTGAGGGACCCAAGAAGAGGAGGATCCAGGCTGCTCTGTGCAAAACCATTTCACAGTGCAGGTAAGTATAACATGTTTTTTATTTTTAAAGAAATAAACAAGACCTTAGGATCACTTTAAATAATTAAGGGGCAGGGGCCACCTGGTAATGTCACAAGAGTTTTTTTGTGGATTGTTTTGGGTCGATGGTGCGGCGGGCGTTATGATTGATGATGGATCTAGAGTGATGATTTTTTGAGAGAGTAGGATGTAGAGGATGTAGAGATAGGTAAATTTGACCAGGCTCCTATTCTTTGCTAGGCCTGGTTGTTTATTTGGGGATAGGAGTGTTAGTGTAGAATGGGGTGTGACCGCTTCCAACAATTGGGCTCAGGGATAACTCCTCTGCTGGACAGTGGGTAGGACTGGAAAGAGAGGAAGGACTGAGGTCTGAGTGGCAGGAAGCCCATGTGAGAGAAGGGAGCAATAGTTAATTTCTTTGGTCAATGAGTGTCTCTCATATAAAAAACAGGGGTCACATGCTCAAAGAGGGGTAGAAAAAAGGAAACAGAGGTGCGCTGGAGGGCCGGGGGTTCAGAGACCCCGGAGCCTCTGGGGAGAGGTTTGAAGGCCTGGGGGTTTAGAGACTCCAGAGCTGGAAAATCGGAGGAGAAGGAGTCCAATTCGGTCCACATCTGGCCCCTGGAGAAAAGTCACCATGTAAAAACCTAATGAGGACCGGGCGTCCCATGTGGGGATGCACCGGACATCAAAGGAGGAGGAAGTTGGAGTCAAGCAGACAGAAGAAACTGGGAATCGGCTTTCTGTGAGTAACATGGACTGTTGATTGGGAGTGAGCAAAGGGAGTGCAACCCAGTGGTGCTATTCCGTAACACGCTGTGTGTCCAAGGACTACAGTGTTATACATTTTCCAGGAATCATGGAGACTGGACGGCAAGAGTCATGGAAATAGGCAGTGTGGCCTGTGACTCTGAAGTCTAACCTCAACGCATTATTCAGAGTGATGCTGGTCGTCTATAATGGAAATGTTCAAGTTCTGAAACAAAAGTTGAGAGCAGGAGGTAGTCACCAGGAGTAAATTGTAGCATTACAATATGATAAGAAAACGGGGCATCTCATATCATCCATTTAATTGCTTATTGATTTACCACAGAATAAAGCATTATAAACTTTAAAGTCGTTTGGTGTTCTGGAATTGCATGGGACAGGAAGAATGGGACTAACTGACAAAAAGGTAATGAACAACACTGCAGCTCCCAAGGGGGTAGTGTGCTACATCTAGCAATTAAGCCAAGCTGGCATTTAGGTGTTGGTGGCGGTGGCTGAATATTTTTTTCTCACTCTAGCAGCTAGAGCAGCAAAACTTTTCTGCTAAATGCTACTGCTGGTGGGATGGGGTTGGCAGAATCAGAGGGCAAATATCGATGGTGTTGTCTGCTGAAAAAGGCCCATACAGATAAGCCCTGGGGACTAGCGGACAACAGCTTCCTGCACTTTGGAGCTCTGCATCTGGTTGAACAGGGTGGCTGCTCTGTCCCCTCTGTAAGCTGCCCCTGGATGACATCATGCCTTTATGGGGTCCTGCCTCTCCCTCACTTTCCTCCTCTATCCATCAGGGCACTCATGTACGGTCAGAGATTTCATCATCATTCCCTTCCTCTTCATTACTGGGAGCAATTTGGCAGCATGCAGTAAGTGGCTCATGCTGAGCTCAAATAATTCAGCTGACCCCTCCATGACAGTTGGTGGGGTAAAAGCAGGAGTATCTATGGATAAGGAGGCAAAATAAGATGCCCTGGCAGCTGCGGTTGACTGCAAGTTGCCTGCACCTTAGTGACAGAGGAGGAGGATGATAACAGCTTAATTAGCCACTCCACCACCTCCTACATGTGTTCTAGTTTTATAGCATGACCAGCACCTGAAAAAAAAAAAGTGCCCTGCCTGCAGGTAATGCACCACATCCAAGACCAATTATTACACCTATGAGAAAGGGGCTGCTCATTCCCTAAAAGCTGCACTGAAACCTCTGCCTCTCCTGTTAGGCCTTCCAGACATGCTAAAAATGTGGGTGTTATTCCCTACTTTCGAAAAAAGTGGCAACCCCCCCCCCCCCAACCTATAACTATCTTATAAGGGTGTAATGAAGGCAAGGTGGGCTTCCATACTTTCACTTTCAGCTTTTGGAAGAGTTATATTGGGGGGGGGGGTGTTTAATGGTACTTAGGTGCACTGTAAACTGTGGTGCTTTGCTGGATTAAACAGCAATGATCTGTTTTGTTCTGCAGCAAACAAAAGGCAGCTGTTGTGGTGACATCATACTGCTGTTGCTGCTGCTGACCCCATAAAAAATAATTCGATTAAAGACCCTAACAAAATATAGCCCAAATAAAGAAAAATTTTAACACAAAAGAAACTCCAAACGCCCACCTGCAAACACTACAAGAAAAATAAAATCCTATTATTTATTTTGCTTAACGTGGCACCTTCTCTCCAACAGTGCAGTGTTCCAGACCTTCACGTCAGCCTCTAAAATCTTTGGCCGGTTGGCTTCCAGGTTCCAAATCCATTTTTTTTGCCCAGGCCGAGATGGCGTGACTCCCGCGAATCTTGGCTTTACCAAAATTGTACACTGAGCTGACAGGAAAGGAACTTTAATGCAGAAGAGACATAGTGGGGTTTATTTACTAAATCAGGCTCTTCTGCATTAAAAATTAATTCTGTTGCAATTATTTTTTTTTTCTACATTAGGAAAAAATAAAAAAGAGGACCAACTACTATTAAAGAAAAGCAAAGAAACAGGCCAAAGGAACAAAAAAGGGGGAACAGTAGCAACGTAGCAGACACAAACAAAAAATTTCATAAAATTGGGTCTTAGGAAATCACTATGAATGCAGGTTTACTTACATTTCACTTTCACTAGCCACTCAAACTGCAACTCAAAGCAAAGTATCAGTAGAAAATATACAGCACGGAATATAGTACTGTACATGCAGTAATGTCACAGTAATGTCCTCCAGCAGCATTGTTCCATTCTGCATGCCATCCCCAAATCAATGGGCACCAAATACGATCGAATACAACAATGTTCTCCAGTAACATTGCCCTAATCCTGATCCAGGATCCAGGTCAACACTCACCTAGCATGATGTGCAGAGTTACCTTTCAGAAGTTGACAACATGGAGCCTTTTTACATTCAATATACAGGTATATGTGTTGAATTTATCGAAGTAAGAACAACAGATGTAAACATATACTGAATGTAAACATGGAACCTTTTTTAACGCAAGCATACCAATATTTCATAAATGAAACCCACAAATGCAAACATAGTAATGGTAAAAATATTTATACTTTATTCCTAAGAGGTTAATTGCAGATACCATCACCAGGTCAACAGGTGGCAAACAGAACTCAACACAAAGATAAAGTCCTTTGTCATCTAATGCCCTGTACACACGGTCGGAAATTCTGATGGAAACAGCCCGATCGGATTATGTTGTTGGAAAATCCAATTGTGTGTGGGCTCTATAGGACTTTTTCAGTTGGAAATTCAGACGGAAAAAGTTTGAGAGCTGATAACAAAATCCAATCAAACTTTTTCTGATCGTTTGTAGAGAATTCCGACGGACAAAGTGCCAAGCATGCTGAGAATAAATTACAAGACAAAAGCTATTGGCTACTGGCCTCTATGTAATCCCGTCATACGCAACGAACGTCACCGCGTTCAGAACGATCAAATTTTCCGACAATTTTGTCTGACTGTGTGTATGCAACACAAGTTTCGGCTAAAATCCATCTGAAAAAATCTGACGGGTTTTGTGGTCGGAATGTCTGAGAGTGTGTACGGGGCATTACAGTACTGGGACTTGCGTTGAAGTAAGTATCAACATTTCTAAAAACTTGAGATAGCACTTGTATTGATACATTTTGCATAAGCATTTAAAGTGATTGTAAGGGTTTTTTTTTTTCTTTTAAAATAACAAACATATCATACTTACCTCCGCTGTGCAGCTCGTTTTTCACAGAGTGGCCCCGAACATCCTCTTCTGAGGTCCCCCGGTGGCTCACAAGGCTCCTCCCTACATCAGATAACTCCCTAGGAGAAGTGCTCTCCCGAGGGGGTTGCATTGGACTCCCGAGTCCAGCATTCGATGTCCATAGCTGCCGAATGTATGACTCGGCCCTGGATTTGATTGACAGCAGCGGGAGCCAATGGCTGTGCTGCCATCAATCTATTCAATCAAGAGCCAAGAACCCCAGGCAGAGAGACAGCGTGTCCCAGACAGGTCAAGTTCCAGGGCTCAGGTAAGCAAAAAAAGGGGGGGCTGGGGGATCGGTCACTGCCAGGTGTTTTTTCACCTTAATGCATAGGATGCATTTATTATATTTTCGATATATATTCCCATTACAAGGAATGTAAACATCCCTTATAATAGTAAAAAAGCATGGCAGGACCTCTTAAATATCAGATATGGCGTCAAAAAGACCTCATATTTCATACATACACTAAAATGCAAGAAAAAAAAATGATGTGACGGTGCTGAATATTGGAGGTTGGTCACTCAAATGCCCTCCATTGTCATATATGGTTTGGAAGAGAGTACTCTATTAATAGCAACTCTCTAAAGGTGGCTTGTGGTTTATTTATTACAAGTACTTATATAGAACCATCAATTTACATATATCGTAGAGTATATTATATCTTCACATCAGTCATTGCCCTCTAGGAATTTACCATCTAAGTTGCTAACTGGCATCAACACATACTAGGGTCAATTTAGAGTGTGGGCAGAAACTCTGTGCAGGTAGTGCCATGGTTGGGATTCAAACCATGACCCCCTAGTGCTGCTAGGCAGAAGTGCTAACCATTTACCCACTGTGCTGGATCATGTAATTGCTCCTTAGTTCCCAGTAACTAAATGGAAGGTTAATTGTTAACAGTATCTGCAGTTGGGGAGCTGCCAAGTTAGATCACTGAAACTGGATTACATCTCTTTGTGCTGCGTGCCTGCCATCTGATGATAGGAGAAATGAGAGCTCAAATTAATGTTTTATTAATGTTTTATGCCGGAACTATCATTAGGACACAGCGAACAACTGGACAACAAGATGCACATATCGTGTGCTGTGTTCTTGTAATAACTGTTTCATCTTTTTTTTTTTTTTTTTTTTTTCAAGTTTTAAGAAAGATACAGCCGATGCTTGAAATCGGGTACAACATTTTTTAATTTTTTTTTTACTTTTTTCAATCTTTTTTTACATCCTGTCATTAGAGCAGCTCAGTGACATCATGATGACACAGTACTACTTTGGGGGGAATTGGGGATTTTTTTTGTTTACACTGTTATTTCTTATACAGTGAAGATCATGGTATAAGCAATAGTTTTAGCTGTTATGAATGAATTAACCATTCGTGAACAGCTTGCTTATGGTTGTGATCTGTGATTGGTGTAGTATATTGTAATGCTGCGTACACACGATCCGACTTTCTGGTGGACTTGGTCCGGTGGACCAGAGTCCATCGGACAATTAGATTGTGTGTGGGCTCCAGCGGACTTGTTTTAAATCTTTCCACCGAAAGTCAGCTGGACCCAGCACCTGACGTGTAGCCCACTCGTTTGTATGCTGGTCTGACGGACTTTCCAAATAAACGGACTTGCCCACACATGGACTAAAGTCCGTTCGTTTTGAACGTGACTGCAGGTACGACGGGACTAGAGAAGGAAGTCAATGTCACCGCTTTCATACCAGGTGACCAGGCTCACAAGGTGTCAATCTTGCCGATGAAAGCGACAACATTGACTTCCTTCTCTAGTTCCATCATACCTACAGTCACGTTCAAAATGAAAGGACTTTAGTCCGTGTGTGGGCGGATTGTCCACTGGACCTAGTCTGCCGGAAAGTCAGATCATGTGTGTGCAAGTCCGCTCGTTCGGAATGTCCGACGGACCTCCGCTGCAAAGTCCGGCGGATTGTCTACTGGACCAAGTCTGCTGGAAAGTCCGATCGTGTGTACGGGCATAAGTGTGATTTTATATATACAGAATCTCACAAAAGTGAGTACACGCCTCACATTTTTGTAAATATTTTATTATAACTTTTCATGTGACAACACTGAAGAAATGACACTTTGCTACAATGTAAAGTAGTGAGTGTACAGCTTGTATAACAGTGTAAATTTGCTGCCCCCTCAAAATAATTCAACACACAGCCTTTATTGTCTAAGCCGCTGGCAACAAAAGTGAGTACACCCCTAAGTCAAAATGTCTAAATTGGGCCCAATTAGCCATTTTTCCTCCCCGGTGTCATGTAGCTCATTAGTGATACAAAGTCTCAGGTGTGAATGGTTCAGCAGGTGTGTTAAATTTGGTGTTATCACTCTGAGGCCGCGTACACACGGGCGAACTGTTCGCCCAACTTAGTCCGCTGAACAGTGTTTCAGCGGACAGTCCGCTCGTGTGTGGGCTTCAGCGGACAGTTTCAGCGGACAGTCTGACGAACAAAGTTTTTCGGAATTTCCGTAAGACAGTCCGCTGAAACTTGGTTTCAGCGGACAGTCCGCTCGTATGTAGGCTTGTTCGACAAACTAAGTTTCGCGCATGCTCAGAAAGGATTTACATGGCGAAGGTTGCATTGCAGTGTATTGGACGTCGAATTTCTCATCCCGTCGTACGTGCCGTTCACGTCATCGCGCACGCTTTCAGCGGACTGTTCGTTCATCGTGTGTGGTCAAGTCCGTTCATGCAAATTTTGAGCGGACTGTTTGTCGGATTGTTTGACGAACAAAGTTGGGCGAACAGTCCGCCCGTGTGTACGCGGCCTCACCCTCTCATACTGGTCACTGGAAGTTCAACATAGCACCTCATGGCACAGAACTCTCTAAGGATCTGAAAAAAAAGAATTGTTGCTCTACATAAAGATGGCCTAGGCCAGTGATGGCGAACCTTGGCACCCCAGATGTTTTGGAACTACATTTCCCATGATGCTCCACTGCACTGCAGAGTGGATGAACATCATGGGAAATGTAGTTCCAAAACATCTGGGGTGCCAAGGTTCGCCATCACTGGCCTAGGCTATAAGAAGATGGCCAGGACCCTGAAACTAAGCTGCAGCACGGTGGCCATACAGTGGTTTAACAGGACAGGTTCCACTCAGAAAAGGCCTCGTGGTGGTCAACCAAAGAAGTTGAGTGCAGGTGCTCAGCATCATATCCAGAGGTTGTCTTTAGGAAATAGAGGTAAGAGTGCTGCCAGCATTTCTGCAGAGGTTGAAGGGTTGGAGGGTCAGCCTGTCAGTGCTCAGACCATACGCCGCACACTGCATCAAATTGGTCTGCATGGCTGTCATCCCAGAAGGAAGCCTCTTCTAAAGATGATTCACAATAAAGCCAGCAAACAGTTTGCTGAAGATGAACAGACTAAGGACATGAATTACTGGAACCATGTCCTCTGGTCTGATGAGACCAAAATAAACGTATTTGGTTCAGATGGTGTCAAGCGTGTGTGACAGCAACCAGGTGAGGCGTACAAAGACAAGTGTGTCTTGCCTACAGTCAAGCATGGTGGTGGGAGTGTCATGGTCTGGGGCTGCATGAGTGCTGCCAGCACTGAGGAGCTACAGTTCATTGAGGAAATCATGAATGTCAACATGTACTGTGACATACTGAAGCAGAGCATGATCCCCTCCCACTGGGGCCTGGACCGCAGGGCAGTATTCCAACATGATAACGACCCCAAACACACCTCCAAGATGACCACTGCCTTGCTAAAGAAGCTGAGGGTAAAGTTGATGCAATGGCCAAGCATGTCTCCAGACCTAAACCCTATTGAGCATCTGTGAGGCATCCTCAAACGGAAGGTGGAGGAATGCAAAGTCTCTAACATCCACCAGCTCCATGACGTCAACATGGAGGAGTGGATGCGGACTCCAGTGGCAATCTGTGAAGCTCTGGTGATCTCCATGACCAAGAGGGTTAAGGCAGTGCTGGAAAATAATGGTGACCACACAAAATATTGATACTTTGGGCCCAATTTGGACATTTTTACTTAGGGGGTATTCACTTTTGTTGCCAGCAGTTTAGACATTAATGACTGTGTGTTGAGTTATTTTGAGGGGACAGCAAACTTACACTGTTATACAAGCTGTACACGCACTGCTTTACATTGTAGCAAAGTATCATTCCTTCAGTGTTGTCACATGAATAGAATATTTACAAAAATATGAGGGGTGTACTCACTTTTGTGAGATACTGTATGTATATATATATATATATATATATATATATATATATATATATATATATATCAGGGAAGTTTTTTAGCTGTTAAACTCATGCATTCATCATAATTATGGAAGCACAGGTCTAGAATATAACACAGTATATACAGTATATGTTGGATGAGTGAATTGCCTCTATACTTGTCATAACATAAAGTGTTTTGAATAGTACTCTGAGGGCCTCTGGTCATTGTAATACTTACAAATACTCTGCTGGATTTTGTCATCTCTTGTAAGTATCTTGTGGACTGTTCTGGAATCCAGTAAATGTATCTCTCTTGTAAAGAAGCGCATTGCGGCAGAGATTCATTTTACAATAATGGTTATTGACACTCTTCATTATCCACAAATATTATATTTGTATTCCTATGATGGTCACTTCCTTCTAGGTAAGTCCAAGCAGTAATTAGAACTTCATGATCTCTATCCTTCTTGACTATGCCCTTCACAGTGTCCCCATGTATCTGAATGCATTCTCTAAAACTTTAAGTTCCATAGTATGATCTCCTTTGTCCTCTACATTCTTTCATTTAAATCATATTCCTCCACTGGTAAGCATTTGAATAATTTAACTTGACACTTCTGAACTCTGTCTATTATGATGCAAATTAGTAGAGTGATTAAAGCGGAGTTCCACCCAAAAGTGGAACTTCCGCTGATTTGTCTCCCCCCCTCCCCCATGCCACATCAGGTATCCCGTTCCCACGTTCGGGAGTCTGCGCCGTGGCCCATGACATCACCGCTTGGCTCTCTCCTCCTCCCCCTGCCGCCGGACCAGTAGGAGAGAGGATGAGCAGTAGGGTTCCCGGCCTGAAGCCGTAAGGCTATATTGCTGGGTTATTTTACCCGCAATGGCGGCGGCATGCACCCGACAGCTGATGGAAACATCAGCTGCGGTGCCAACATCGCTGGACTCCAGGACAGGTAAGTGTGTGTTTATTAAAAGTCAGCAGCTGCAGTATGTGTAGCTGCTGGTTTTTAATTTTTGCAGCGGTGGGTGGAACATCAATTTAACTCCGATGTCATCACACATATTAAAGAGGAACTGCAGTCTGCTCACATAATTTGTAATAAAAACATCTTTGCCATTCTGAAGCTTTCATCCAATCACTTTGCATATTATTTTATATATACTGTGATTCTGTACTTGCCAAAGATGCTGCAGAAATCTCCCTCCATTAAGTCTGGCTGCAACAATTTTAACTGTGGGCAGCTGAAGCTGCTGCCTGTTCACTTCCTGGATTTACACAGACACACACACAGACAGATAGATACACATACAAATAGACACGCACACATACACACATACAGACAGACAGACACACACACACGCACAGAAAGACAGACACACGCAAACACACACCACTGCTTGCCTGCACATGTCTCCTCTCTCGATGAATACACATGGGTCTCTCTGCAGTCTCCTCCTGTCTCCTGCCTCATCCAGCCCTGCAGCTTACCTGTGACTCATCCCTCCTCCACTCTCCTGTCCCGCCCCCTCCCTTGCTGGTGTTTTGTCAGATTTGGCAACCCGTCAGATTTCATAACAGAATTGACGTCCAGTTTGGCTCCTCCCCTCTCCTCACACTGATCAGTACATCGTGTGAGGAGGGGGGCGGGTGCAGCAGTGCTGTGGGCTGGATCTGAAGTTCCCACAGCGCTGATCTTTGCCCAGCCATGACTCACCCAAGCATCCATGCTTCATCCATGGCTCATCTATTCATGCTCCATGTGTGCTCCATCCGTGCTCCACCCATGGCTTAACCATACATACAGGCTCCAGCTGTGCTCCATCTGTACTCCATCCATGCTCCATCAATGGCTCATCCATCCATCCATGATCCATCTGTGCTCCATCCATGGCTTATTCCTCCATCCATGCTCCATTTGTGCTCCATTCAAGCGCCATGCTTGCTCCATCCATGGCTCATCCATCCATGCTCCATCCGTGCTCCATTCATGGCTCATTCATGTTCCATCCATGGCTCATCTGTGCTCCATCTATGCTTCACCCAGGGCTCATCCATCCATCCATGCTCCATCCCTGCTCCATCTGTGCGCCATCCGTGCTCCATCCAAGGCTCATCCATCCATCCATGCTCCATCCGTGCTCCATCCAAGGCTCATCCATCCATCCATGCTCCATCCGTGCTCCATCCATGGCTTATCCATGCTCCATTTGTGCTCCATCCATGCTGCATCCATGCTCCATTTGTGCTCCATCCATGCTGCATGCATACTCCATGCTTGTTCCATCCATGGCTCATCCATCCATGCTCCATCCGTGCTCCAGCCATGGCTCATCCATCCATCCATGCTCCATTTGTGCTCCACCCATGCTGTATCTATACTCCATGCTCCATCCATGCTCCACCCGTGCTCCATCCATTGCTTAATCATGCTCCATTCATGGGTCATCCATTCACATTCATGGCTTATCCATCCCTATCCATGGCTCATTCATGCTCATCCATGCCACATCAGTGATCATTCGTGCCACATCCATGCCACATCAGTGATCATCTGTGTCACATCAAAGATCATCTGTGCCACATGCATGCAACATCAGTGATCATCAATGCCACATCCATGCCACATCAGTGGTCATCCAAGCCACATCCATGCCACATCAGTGGTCATCCGAGCCACATCCATGTCACATCAGTGATAATTTGTGGCACATCAGTGATCATCCATGCCACATCACTGCTCATCCATGCCATATCCATGCCACATCAGTGTTCATCCGTGTCACATCCATGCCACATCAGTTCTCATCTGTGCCAAATCCATGCTACATCAGTGCTCATCCGTGCCACATTAGTACTTATCCGCATGCCACCTCCATGCAACATCATTGCTCATCCGTGCCACATCAGTACTCATTTGTGCCACATCCTTGCCACATCCATGCCACATCAGTGTCACATCCATGCCACATCAGTACTCATCCGTGCCGCATCCCTGCCACATCAGTTCTCATTCGCGCCAAATCCACGCCACATCCATGCCGCATCTGTGCCGCATCAGTACTCATCCATGCTACATTGGTTCTCATCCATGCCACATCAGTACTCATCCATGCCACTACAGTGCCCATCGGTGCCACTACAGTGCCCAACAAAAGTTTAATAGTTAGTCAAAGTAGTTTTAAAATGTATGCCCTTAGAGGGACTATCTAGAAGGCGCAAACTTATCCAGACTCTCACCAGACGCCCTAATCTCATTGGAGGGGGAGCTTACCACCTCGAGGCTACATATTGCCCTAAAAGCCATGGCCAACGGCAAAGTACCGGGTCCGAATGGACTCACGGTAGCCTATTAACGCTCTTTTGCAGACATATTACTGCCTCGATTGACTGAGTATGCTAACGTGACCTCTAATGGTGGTAACCTCCGACCCGAGACTATTCATGCACACATTACACTCATCCCCAAACACGATAAGGTTCCAAGTAACTGTGGAAGCTACTGTCCCATCTCCTTACTAAACATAGACACTAAAATATATGCCAAGACTATTGCAAATAGACTCCTCCCCCTGATTCCACAATGGATTTCAAAAGATCAAACAGGCTTCATCCCAGGTAGGGAAGCAAGGCACAACTCCCTTCGCACCCTCTCACTGATGGCATATGCTCGCAGAACCTCCCAGCCCACCCTTCTGCTCTCCACTGATGTTGAAAAAGCGTTTGATAGGGTGGACTGGGAGTATCTCATGGCAACATTGGCCTACCTAGGCATAAATTAATCTCTTATATTCCAAATCTCTGCGTTATATAATCACCCCATGACACAACTACGCATAAACAGTACATTCAGCGACCCCTTCACCCTGCATAATGGCACGCATCAAGGATGTCCCCTCTCGCCAATTTTATTTGACTGCCATTAGAACCCTTCCTCTCCATAGTAAGACACAATCTGAACATCCACGGTATAGTCATAGGTAACTCAGAACACAAGTACGCTGCATATGCAGATGATATTTTGTTCTATATACAACAGCCCTTGATAACCCTCCCTGATCTTATGTCAGAATTCTCAACATACAGTACTATCTCTAATTTCAAAATTAATATGACAAAATCTGAAATATTGAACCTATCTACCCCCTCCTCTACTGTGTCGCAGTTAAAACAAGCCTTTCCTTTTAGCTAGCAGGCGAGAAAAATTTAATACTTAGGTATTTTCCTCACACCAAACCCAGCCGCATTATTTAGCACAAATGTTATGCCCCTTCTTAATGCAGTCAGATCTGACCTACAGAAATGGTCCCACCTCGCACATTCATGGTTGGGAGGAATTGGAGTCATAAAGATGAATATACTGTCCTGGGTAGGGATGAGCCGAACACCCCCCGGTTCGGTTCGCACCAGAACTCTCGAACGGACCCCAAATTTGTACGAACTTTAGAACCCCATTGAAGTCTATGGGACTTGAACGGTCGAAATTAAAAGTGCTAATTTTAACGGCTAATATGCAAGATACTGTCCTAAAAAGGGTTTGGGGACCTGGCTCCTGCCCCAGGGGACATGGGTCAATGCCTAAAATGTTTTTAAAAATGCCCGTTTTGGCGGGAGCACTGATTTTAATGACGATTAAAGGGAAAAAAAAGTGAAATATTCCTTAAAATATGGTGCCTGGGGGGTGTCTGTAGTATGCCTGTGAAGTGCCACATGTTTCCCATGTTTAGAACAGTCCCTGCACAAAATGACATTAAACGGAAATAACACCATTTAAAACTGCTTGCGGTTTTAATGTTATATCTGGTTCCTGCAATATGGTTGAAAATCATTGAGAAAAATGGCATGGGTAGCCCTCCCTGCCCATTACCAGCCCCTTTGGGTCTTGTACACATATTAAGGGAAACCCAGTACCCATATTAAAAAAAGGAAATGCGTGTGGCCCCCAGGCCCTATATACTCAGAACAGCAGTATACAGGCGGTGCAAACAAGACAGGGACTGTGTAGGTTTGTTGTGTTAAGTTGAATCTGTTTGTAATTTTCAACTGGTACATTTTTAAAATGTAGCTCCAGTCAAAAAAACTATTTTTAAGCTTTTTGGAAAACATAGGGAAGGGTTATCACCCCTGTATAATTTGTTTTGTCGTCCATCTTTTTTCATCTCACTTGCTGTTGTCTCCTTCCGTTTGCAAGTAGGAGATGTTTGTAAGTTGGATGTTTGAAAGTAGGGGCCTGCCCTATATGCTCTGCAGAAATGGCGGAACAAGGTGTTGGTTTTGCCACAACATTGTAAGCCCTCAAAGTGACTCTTGGTGGGCGCTGGAGCGCCCTGCTGTGAACGATTATATCAAGAATTGTAATTACATGCCATTGTTGAACAGTGGTAGAAAAATTGACCTTTGGTGGTTGTGGTGCTGGTGCCACAACACTATAAGTCCTCACCGTTACTCTGGGTGGGCACAGGAGAGGGCCCTCCTGTGAAATATTATATCAAGAATTGTAATTACATGTCCCTGTTAAACAGGGGCAGAAAAATTGGGCCTTAGGCACTGGTGCTGGTGCCACGACACTGCAACCTCTCCCATATACTCTAGTTTTATTGCAGGAATTAGCCCTGCTGCAAAGCATTGCATCAAAAATTGTAATTAAATGCCCCTGTTAAACAGGGGCAGAAAAATTGGGCCTTAGGCACTGGTGCTGGTGACACCACACTGCAACCTCTCCCATATACTCTAGTTTTATTGCAGGAATTAGCCCTGCTGCAAAGCATTGCATCAAAAATTGTAATTAAACGCCCCTGTTAAACAGGGGCAGAAAAATTGGGCCTTAGGCACTGGTGTTGGTGCCACCACACTGCAACCTCTCCCATATACTCTAGTTTTATTGCAGGAATTAGCCCTGCTGCAAAGCATTGCATCAAAAATTGTAATTAAACGCCCCTGTTAAACAGGGGCAGAAAAATTGGGCTGATGGCATCACCCAGAGCCAGAAATGTTCTTCCAACATATCAGCGGAGGAGGAAGAGGATAGACAATCAACATAACAGGACAGTCACTCAGCATCAGCATAGGCAGTCTTGAAGGGATGTGATATTTCAAAAAAAATTATTCGGTTACATCAGCTTCAGGTGCTTGGTAGCTGTGGGTGATCCAAGACTGATTCATCTTGATGAAGGTCAGTTGATCAACTGATTTGGTGGACAGGCGCACCCTGTGATCGGTAACAAAGCCACCAGCAGCACTGAAGGTGCGTTCCGAAAGAACGCTGGATGCAGGACAGGTCAGTAGCTCAATTGCATACTGTGCAAGCTCTGGCCAGTGATCCATCCTCAAGACCCAGTAAGCCAGAGGATTTTCGATGGGAAAGGTGTCCAAGTCTGACCTTGCCCCTAGGTATTCCTGCACCATGTAAATCAGACGCTGGCGATGGTTGCTGGAACCAATCATACCTTGGGGCTGCGGACTAACAAATTGTCTGAAAGCATCAGTCAGACGGCCACCTTCTCCACCGCTCCTTCTGACCAATGCCTCAGCAACACGTTGTCCAGGACCAGGAGTTTGTAACCTCCCAGTCTCTGGAAACGCATTGCACAGACCTTTATGCAAGGCCTCCCGGAGATGTCTCATCCTCTGCTCCCTCTGCGATGGCAAGATAAGGTCGGCAACCTTACCCTTGTACCGTGGATCAAGGAGAGTGGCCAGCCAGTAATGGTCCCTCTCCTTGATCCGAAGAATACGAGGATCCTTCCGCAGGCTTTGCAGGATCAGGGAGGCCATGCAGCGTAGGTTAGCTGAGGCATTCGGTCCGGAGTCCTCTGGGTCACTAAGGACAACATGATCCGCAGCTACCTCCTCCCAGCCACGTACAAGTCCACGTGTTTCTTGGGACTGTAAATCATCCCTACAAGACTGCTGCTGCTGCTGCTGCTGCTGCTGCTGCTGCTGCTGAGTGCCAGCCTCCACCTCCATGCTGACACAATCATCCTCCTCCTCCTCCTCCTCATCCTCTTCCTGTGTAATGGGTGGCACAGCAGGGACACTGTCTGGATAAAGGGGGCCTTGAGAGGCAAGGAAGTCCTCCTCTTCCTGCCTCTGTTCTGCCTCAAGTGCCCTGTCCATTATTCCATTGTTCTTAGGCAGGTTCAACTCCTTTTGGAGCTCAGCCAGCCGAGCACAGGCATTAAATGATCGGCGGAAATGCACACAGACTTTCCTGGCCTGCTTCAGAACATCCTGTAAGCCGGGGTACCTGCCCAAGAACCGCTGCACCACCAGGTGCGTGACCTACACAGGGCGTGAGCTACACAGGGCACATGGATCAGTTGTCCCTGTGGGAGGGCGGAGAGGAGGTTGGTGCCATTGCCGCAAACCACCATTCCTGGCTTAAGCTAGCGTGGCATCAACCACCTCTCGGCCTGCCCCTGCAGAGCTGACAAAACATCCGCCCCAGTGTGGCTCCTGTCCCCCAAACAAACCAGCGCAAGCACGGCATGGCATAGTTTTGCCTGCGTACTTGCGTAGCCCCTGGAACGCCTACGGAGCACCGCTGGTTCTGAGGACAGAGCACTGGAAGAGGCCATGGAGGAAGAAGAAGAGGAGGGGGTGGAGGAGAGAGGTGTGCCACAACCAATAGTAGGATTTTGGAGGCGTGGTGGCGGAACAACCTCCAACACTACTGCACCTTGTCCTGCATCCTTCCCAGCTGCCAGAAGAGTGACTCAATGGGCCGTGAAAGACAGGTAACGTCCCTGTCCATGCCTGCTGGAAAATGAGTCAGCGGTAATATGCACCTTACCGCTGACCGCCCTGTCCAGTGAGGCAAGGACATTGCCTTCCACATGCCGGTAGAGAGCCGGAATCGCCTTCCGTGAGAAAAAGTGGCGTTTGGGGACCTGCCACTGAGGAACCGCACATTGTACAAGCTCACGGAAGGGGGCAGAGTATCAGGGAAGTAATTTGAATCAAACTCACCATCTACCTGCGCGTAGACGCACACAAATTTGCCATGGATCGGCGCTCCGGCGCACGCACATTCGCAGCCCTACTGAGAGGCATGCGCGAGTGCGCTCAAGCACACGCATAACGTGAATTCCCTGACCAGCCTATAAAAGGATCCTTAGCACACAGACAAGTTGCTGTTTTGTCTCAGCTCACCTGTGTTTCCCTGCTTCCTGTTCCTGTTTGCCACTTCCTGTTTTGACCCGGATTGCCTGAAGACTATGCTGATTCTCTCCTGACCTGACCCCTGGCTTGTTTAAACGGACGTCCTACTCTTAGCCTTGCTGCGCACTGGACTGATACTTGTGTTTGACCCTCGGCCTGCATCTGGATTATTCTCTGTCTGCGGCACTTAGCCTTGCTGGCTCCAGGACTGATCACCTGTGTTTGACCCTCGGCCTGCCTCTGGATTATCCTCTGCACTCAGCCTTGCTGGCTCCAGGACTGATTACTGGTGTTTGACCCTCGGCCTGTTTCTGCACTTTCTTTACTTGTTTTACAGACCTGCTGGCTGCTTACCTTCTGGTCCGGTCCATCCTGCACAAGCCTTCCTCCAGACCTTCACTCAAGTCAGGTATCCCGCTGGAGGCTTGTGCCTCTTGGTGCAACCCATTCCCTGTATCACCTCCAGGGGTGGTGTGCGCTGAGTCGCAACAGCCACCGCTCTCTGCATCTTGGCCTCGTGAGTACCTCTTTGCTGATAGTACAAACCAGCCATGTCAGAGGCCAACAGAGCGGATTCACCTTTGGAGATGTTGTGCCAGCAAGTTACAGCCCTTGCAGACGCTGTGCAGAAATTGCAAGAAGGGTACACCCAAATCGACAGCCGTCTTCAGCAATTAGCAGGAACACCTTCACCAGTTAACGCAGCACCAGCGTCCCCTGGCGGGGCCTCCCTACCACAGGCCCATTCACCGCCTGCCCTGTTGATGGCGACTCCTGAACCAAGGGTACCTATCGGCCGATAATGATCGGTGTATACTGTGTTGAAGGTACACAGAACACCCACTAACTGCTTCAGACGCCAACACACTACACAAGGCCGCCGCGCTGGTGGCCTTATATAGTGTGGGGCGTGTACTACACAGCCTGAGCTATGATTGGCCACAGGCATCCTGCCTGTGGCCAATCATGGCTCTCCTCGCTGCTGGCGCTGTGATTGGCCAAGCATGCGGGGTCACAGTGCATGCTTGGCCAATCATGAGCCAGCAATGCACTGCGATGACGCAGTGCATTGTGGGCCGTGAGCGCCACACGAATTTGGCGCAAACGGCCCATAACTTTCGGAATTCGCCGAACGGGCGAACAGCCGATGTTCGAGTCGAACGTATGTTCGACTCGAACACGAAGCTCATCCCTAGTCCTGGGTGTTGTTTTTGCTTCAAATGATACCATATGGAATACTGGTTGGCTTCTTTACATTATTAAACTCCTTAATTGGTAAATATGTATGGAATAGAAGTAGACCTAGACTTCCCAGGTCCCTCGTCATTAGAACCAAGAGGGACGGAGGCCTACCCCTACCGGACTTTAGGATGTAATTCAGATCCATCATATTAAATAGAATATCCGACTGGCAATACCAAAGAGATATTAAACTTTGGGTAACCCTAAAATTGGAACTTAGAGGCACGGATCTCGCTACACAAATATGGATCCCAGGGAAATACAGAAATTAGTCCCCGGTCACTTTACCGTTAACACGCTCCTCCCTCATGACATGGGATTCACTGTGTAAAGCACATAAATGGCCATATAATTCTCCCCTACTACCTCTAACGGGTCACAACTACTTCCCTCCAGGAAATATTGAGTCCGGGATTCATACTTGAAACTTTGGGACCAAGGCCCTACTTCCTCAAATCTCCAGCTCCTCAGGTATATTGCCTTTATCCACCATACTACAAACTTCCACCATCTCTACAATAGATCAGTGGAGATACCGGCAACTATTGGCCTTTGTACACTCTCTCCCGAAACCCTTGAGATCGCTTTCTGAACTGACACCCGTGGAAGCCGCATTTTCCAAGGTCCAACCCGTAGAGAAACCCATCTCTCATTTTTACCACATGTTACTAGCACTGGCTTCCACAGGAACCCCCATGTTTGTCCAAAACTGGGAACAAGACCTACAAAAAGAATTGCCAACGAGTCAAAGGTCTAACATTCTTCTCCTGGCTCACACCTCCACCGGAGCATCCAGAATGGTGGAAGTAAACTACAAACTTTTGAAAGGTGGCACTACTCACCTGTGGTGCTACATAAGACTTTCCCACAGATATCCCCTTTGTGTTAGAGGAGGTGTGGGGAGAAAGCAACACATGCTTACATTTGGTGATTTTGTCCATGGATACGTCCGTTCTGGCTAGCTATTTTGTACTGGATCAAAGAAATTCAGTGTTGGGAGGTTCCCAATGACCCGTGGTTTGTTTTATTTCACTGTTCAGGCAAGCCAGTAGGGCCATATAAAAAGTCAATTATACACCAACCCTATCTTCTTAATGCCGCAAAGGCACTTATCCCTCAATATTGGAAAACAACGACCATTCTGACCCTACGTCAATGGTTGACTAAAGTGGACAAGACCTATCACATGGAAGATATAACACTTTCCCTTAGAAACAAATCCGACCTAGCAAAGAAGATATGGTCCTGCTGGCTTGTGTTTAAATACACTAAGGCATAAGCGGAAATTATGTCTCAACCTATGTAATATGGTGATGAATGGGAGCATTTGTGTAAGGGAGATTGGATCGAGGCGGCTACACCCTCCCCCACCCTCCCTACCCCTTCGTTCATCTTTTGCTCTAGCTTTACTCTTTCTTTCCCTTTTCGTATACTATACCGTCTAAGGAGGTATACTCTATCAATGGTTGTCAGAGTGGATGCCAACGTCTGCATTTTCGACAGGACGACTGTCTATTTTCATGATACTTTTCTTGAGTAGGGCACTCTGAACCAAGGTAGGGCTATAGTGGATGCGTATTGTTTTTCTTAGACATGTCCTGTTGTCACCATACATTACATATACTATAAATGTGAATGCCCTAACTACGCAATATTACTCTGTAACGTGCACCAGTTGTTATATTAAGTAAAGTGTACTTCTTAATCTTTTTACTCTTAATAAAAACTAATTGAACAAAAATAAATGTATGCCCTTAGAACGCCTGATGGTGCTTCCTGCATGTTGGGCCTCTGTATGTGGTCAGGCTGTGAAAAAGTCTCACACATGTAGTATTGTCATAGTGTCAGAGGAGTAGCAGAATGTGCTTTGGGGTGTAATTTTTGCTATGACCATACTAGGCGTTAGAAATATCTTATACATGGAAAACTTTGTATTTTCATTTTCTTTCTGTATTTTTAAAAAATTGTGCAAAAAATTACTCATTATGTTCAAAAGAGTCATTATGCCTCATAGATTATACGTTGGCGTGTTTGCTTTCCAAAATGGGGTCAATTTTTGGGGCGTTTCCATTGTTCCAGTGCTCCAGGACCATCAAAAGTGTAAGTGGTAGTCTAGAAATTATATTTGTAATTTACAGTATCTCTCAAATGTGAGTACACCCCTCACATTTTTGTAAATATTCTATTATACCTTTTCATGTGACAACGCTGAAGAAATTACACTTTGTTACAATGTAAAATAGAGAGAGTACAGCTTGTATAGCAGTGTAAATTTGCTGTCCCCTCAAAATAACTAAACACACAGCCATTAATGTCTAAACCGCTGGCAACAAAAGTGAGTACCCCCCTAAGTGAAAATGTGCAAATTGGGCCCAAAGTGTCAATATGTTGTGTGGCCACCATTGTTTTTCAGCACTGCCTTAACCCTCTTGGGCATGGAGTTCACCAGAGCATCACAGGATGTCATTGGAGTCCTCTTCTACTCCTTCATGATGACATTACGGAGCTGGTGGATGTTAGAGACCTTGCTCTCCTCCACTTTCTATTTGAGGATGCCCCACAGATGCTCAATAGGGTTTAGGTATGGAGACATGCTTGGCCAGTCCATCACCTTTACCCTAAGCTTCTTTAACAAGGCAGTGGTCGTCTTGGAGGTGTGTTTGGGGTCATTATCATGTTGGAATACTGCCCTGTGGCCCAGTCTCTGAAGGGAGGGATCATGCTCTGCTTCAGTATGTCACAGTACATGTTGGCATTCAATGAACTGTAGCTCCCCAGTGCCGGCAGCAATCATGCAGCCCCAGACCATGACACTCCCACCACCATGCTTGACTGTAGACAAGACACACTTGTCTTTGTAATCCTCACCTGGTTGCTGCCACACACGCTTGACACCATCTGAGCCAAATATGTTTATCTTGGTCTCATCAGACCACAGGACATGATTCCAATAATCCTTAGTCTGCTTGTCTTCACAAAACTGTTTGGGGGCTTTTTTGTGCATCATCTTTAGAAGAGGCTTACTTCTGGGATGACAGCCATGCAGACCACTTTGATGCAGTGTGCGGCATATGGTCTGAGCACTGACAGGCTGACCTTCCACCCGTTCAACCTCTGCAGAAATGCTGGCAGCACTCATATCTCTTTTTCCCAAAGACAACCTCTGTATATGATGCTGAGCACATGAACTCAACTTCTTAGGTCGGCCATGGCAAGGCCTTTTCTGAGTGGAACCTGTCCTGTTAAACCGCTGTATGGTCTTGGCCACTGTGCTGCAGCTCAGTTTCAGGGTCTTGGCAATCTTCTTATAGCCTATGCCAATTTTATGTAGAGCAAGAAAAAAAAATCACATCCTCAGAGAGTTATTTGCCATGAGGTGCCATTTTGAACTTCCAGTGACCAGTATGAGAGAATGAGAGTGATAACACCAAATTTAACACACCTGCTCCCCATTCACACCTGAGACCTTGTAACACTAATGAGTCACATGACACCGGGGAGGGAAAATGGCTAATTGGGCCCAATTTGGAAATTTTCACTTAGGGGTGTACTCAGTTTTTTTGCCAGCGGTTTAGACATTAATAGCTGTGTGTTAGGATATTTTGAGGGGACATTAAATTTACACTGTTAGACAAGCTGTACACTCACTACTTTACATTGTAGCAAAGTGTCATTTCTCCAGTGTTGTCACATGAAAACATATAATAAAATATTTACAAAAATGTGAGTGGTATACTCACTTTTGTGGGATACTGTCCCTAGAATGCCTAATGGTGCTCCCTGCATGTTGGGCCTCTGTATGTGGACAGGCTGTGAAAAAGTCTCACACATGTGGTATTGTCATACTCAGAGGAGTAGCAGAATGTGTTTTGGGGTGTAATTTGTGGTATGCATATAATGTATGAGAGAAATAGCCTGTTAATATGATCATTTTGTGAAAAAAAAAGTTAAAAAAATCTTAATTTTCCTAAATACCTTGGACTGTCAACTTTTTTAAAAGGGGTCATTTGGGGAGTATTTTTACTGTCCTGGTTCAAGAAATGAGATAGGACTTCAGTACATCAGGTGTGATCAATTTTCAATGATTAGCACCATAGCCTTTAGACTCTATAACTTTCAAAAAGACCAAATAATTTATACTGATTTGGGTTATTTTTACCAAAGATACGTAGCAGTATACATTTTGACCAAATTTCTGAAGAAAAATTACTAATTTGCTAAATTTTGCCTTTTTTTTTTTACAAAATGTTCAGTCTTTTCACTTATAGCACAAAAAATGAAAACATAGAGGCTCACAAATACAACCAAAAGAAAGCTCTATTTGTGTGAAAAAAAAAATCATATGGGTACAGTGTTGCATGCCTGAGTAATTGTCATTCGAAATGTGAGAGCACAGAAAGCTGAAAATTGGTCTAGTTAGGAAAGGGGTTTAAGTGCCCAGTGGGCAAGTGGTTAAGGACGTTATATAATGACTAATTCTGTGTATGTAGTGCATGTTCAAATATTAATACCATAAATAATAACATATTATATTCTTAACTCCAGGAGTATATAACGAGTTTTGGAAATTGTAGAGAAATGCTTAAATAATGCATAACAAATTAACTAAACCCATTCGATTTTGTTAGACTAAAATGGATGGTCGGACTTTCAGCCAACAAGTTCACATCCAACATTTGTTGTCAGAAAATCCGATCGTATGTACGGGGCATAAGACTAAAACAAATTCTAAATTTGCTGCCAAAATTAACACTGCTGTCAAAGAGGTATTACCTATCACCCAGAAGATCAATGGGGCTACTAAAACTTACCAATCCCATTGCTTGATATTTTACTGAATGTAGAAAATGTGTGTATTAGGGAAGGTTTTTTTGGCAGGTTATGACAGGAGAAAATAGGTTCTCTGAAGTTGTCTGATTGTTGCATGAATATTCCAAGTACCCTGTCATCTACCCTGTCTGTACCTCTGTTGGTTGTTCTGAATTCCAATAAATGCCTCTCTGGAGGAACCAAGTTTCTGCGTGAAATTTCTTTTGGATTAGAGGAATTTACATTCCATATCAGCTAGCCTAGTCTTATGACTCCTCATCTAAATATTACAACAATTGGCTACAGCTAATCACATGGTACAGGTAGCCAGGTACCACATAATTGCTGTGGGCTAAACCCAGATCACAACAGTAAGCAAGCTGTTCAATAATGGAATGCCTTTTATGACAGTTTGTTTACATTATCATCATGTGATCGCTATGATCAATCAAAGCAATCATATGATGCCCGGTTACTAATTACTGGCAACTGTAATCCATTGTGTCCTGGACATAGCGGTCACAGGAGGGACGTGCTGCGAGATTCTAACCCGGGGCAGGCATAATGATGCACAATGGTGTACATACACGTAATTGTGCCGCCCATGACATTAAAATACTGTGGTGGGTCAGCAAGCGGTTAATGCAGTGCAATGAGTGGGGAGATATTTACAGCTTATTTATTAAGCAACAATTAGAAGAATAATGTTGAAAGTAGGGATGAGCTTCGAGTTCGACATCAGCTGCTCGACTGTTCGTCGAATTGCGAACGTTATGGGCCATTCGCGTCAAATTCGAGTGGCGCGTCATGGCCCATAACTCACTGCGGCATCACAGTGCATTGCTGGCTGATGATTGGCCAAGCATGCACTATGACCCGCATGCTTGGCCAATCACAGCGCTGTCTGTACGCTTTTTTTTTAAGGCCGCCTGGAAGTCGGCCTTGTGTGGTGTGTTCTGGCGTGCTGATAGAGAGAGAGAGATAGACGGTGTAATTTCATTTCATTTGAGTTAGATAGAGAAGGCAGGAGGTGAGTCAGTTAGCTGCAGTGAGTGTATTTGTATATATATGCATCATATATATATATATATATATATATATATATATATATATATATATATACATACACACACACACTGTATTCAGTTTAGCTAGATTCGTTCCTGTGTACTGTTCTTCTGATCCCATACCACAGGCAGGAAGCTGCAGTAATTACAGTTGGTGTACTGTGTACTCTACATATTGTGCACTTAAAGCTACCCCAATTGCTGGTGTTCTTCTGATCTTATACTGCAGGCAGCTGCAGTAATTACAGTAGGTGTACTGTGTACTCTACACAGTGTGCACATAAAGCTACCCCAATTGCTGGTGTTCTTCTGATTCTATACCACAGGCAGGCAGCTGCAGTAATTACAGTTGGTGTACTGTGTACTCTGCACAGTGTGCACTTAAAGCTACCCCAATTGCTGGTGTTCTTCTGATCCTATACCACATGCAGGCAGCTGTAGTAATTACAGTTGGTGTACTGTGTACTCTGCACAGTGTGCACTTAAAGCTACCCCAATTGCTGGTGTTCTTCTGATCCTATACCACATGCAGGCAGCTGTAGTAATTACATTTGATGTACTGTGTACTCTGCACAGTGTGCCCTTAAAGCTACCCAAATTGCTGGTGTTCTTCTGATCCTATACCGCAGGCAGCTGCAGTAATTACAGTTGGTGTACTGTGTACTCTGCACAGTGTGCACTTAAAGCTACCCCAATTGCTGGTGTTCTTCTGATCCTATACCACATGCAGGCAGCTGTAGTAATTACAGTTGGTGTACTGTGTACTCTGCACAGTGTGCACTTAAAGCTACCCCAATTGCTGGTGTTCTTCTGATCCTATACCACATGCAGGCAGCTGTAGTAATTACAGTTGGTGTACTGTGTACTCTGCACAGTGTGCACTTAAAGCTACCCCAATTGCTGGTGTTCTTCTGACCTATACCACAGGCAGCTGTAGTAATTACAGTTGGTGTACTGTGTACTCTGCACAGTGTGCACTTAAAGCTACCCCAATTGCTGGTGTTCTTCTGATCCTATACCACATGCAGGCAGCTGTAGTAATTACAGTTGGTGTACTGTGTACTCTGCACAGTGTGCACTTAAAGCTACCCCAATTGCTGGTGTTCTTCTGATCCTATACCACATGCAGGCAGCTGTAGTAATTACAGTTGGTGAAGTGTGTACTCTGCACAGTGTGCACTTAAAGCTACCCCAATTGCTGGTGTTCTTCTGATCCTATACCACAGGAAAGCAGCTGCAGCAATTACAGTTGGTGTACTGTGTACTCTGCACAATGTGTACATAAAGCTTTCCCAATTGCTGGTGTTCTTCTGATCCTATACCACAGACAGGCAGCTGCAGTAATTACAGTTGGTGTACTGTGTGCTCTGCTGAGTGTGCACTTAAAGCTACCCCAATTGCTGGTGCTCTTCTGATCCTATACCGCAGGCAGCAGCTGCAGCAATTACAGTTGGTGTATGGTGTACTCTGCACAGTGTGCACATAAGCTATCCCAATTGCTGGTGTTCTTCTGATCCTATACCACAGGCAGGCAGCTGCAGTAATTACAGTTGGTGTACTGTCTACTCTGCACAGTGTGCACTTAAAGCTACCCTGAATGCTGGTGTTCTTCTGATCCTATACCGCAAGCAGCTGTAGTAATTACAGTTGGTGTACTGTGTACTAGGCACAGTGTGCACCTAAAGCTACCCCAATTGCTAGTGTTCTTCTGATCCTATACCGCAGGCAGGCAGCTGCAGTAATTACAGTTGGTGTACTGTGTCCTCTGCACAGTGTGCACATAAAGCTACCTGAAGACAATTGCTGGTGTTCTCATACTAATAAAACAACATGCAGGCAGTTGATTCTGTTAGCTGCAGTATAATCAGTATATACATCCCAGCTTTGTGCAGCTACAACTCCCTGCCAACAAGGAGAGGCAGTCACGAGCCAATAAAACAGGGCAAGCAGGCTCTGTGTCTAGAGGCAACAGTGCTGGTCGTGGACACGGTGCATCCTCATCAGCACGTGGCCATGGGACATGCTTGTCCTTTTTTTTCGGCAGCTGGACGTGTTGAGCTGCAACATGCCAAAGACTTGGTAGAGTGGATGACCAAGCCATCCTCATCCTCCTCCTCTCTCACCCAGGCTCAGGGTACTTTGTCTGGCAAAGCATCTGCCAACGCAGCTTCTTCCCTCGGCTCAATGGCATCAGTCACTCTTTCCCTAGCCCCACCATGTCTTCCTGAGGAGTCCCCCGAACTGTTTGACCACAGTGTCGGGTACATGCTCCAGGAGGATGCCCAGCATTTTGAAGGCTCTGATGATGGTACCCAGCTAGAGGAAGGCAGTAACGTGAGTCCAAAGAAAAGGGGTGCCCAAGAAGGACAGCAATCTGACAGTCATGTTCCTCCAGATGCAGCATACTGCCAGGTTTGCTCCAGTGATGAAGAGGGAGGGGATGATGAGGTCACTGACTCCACGTGGGTGCCTGATAGGAGAAAGGAGGAGGTACATCTCCAATGAGGGAGAATGCCCTCCAGGGGCCAGCTTAAGGGCAGCACCCCAACTGCATCACACCGCAGAGCTCCGCATGTGCAGGGCACTGCCTCTACGCGTTACCCAAAAGTTCTTTGGTGTGGGCCTTTTTTGAGAAGAGTGCATCAGATTGCACCGCTGCTATTTGCAATATATGTCTCAAGTGTATCTTGTGTGGCCAAAACATCAGCACCTTGGGCACCACATGCTTGACCAGACATATGTCGACCTGCCATGCAGTTCATTGGCAAGTGTACCTAATAGACCCACACCAAAGAACAAAGTGGAGCTCTCCTTGCTCCTCATCAGCTCCAACCACACTATACCTTAAGTCCTCTCTGAAATCTACACTAAGAGGAATGAAGGTGTAGCAATAGGTGTGTCACAGCGGGCAATCTGCTATCGGTACACCAACATCCGATTGTACCAGGCAAATTTCCCTGCCCCAGCTGCTGTACCGCCGAAAGAAGCTTGCTCCCAGCCATCCACATGCCCAGCAGGTGAATGCTAGCTTGGCTAAATTGCTAGCACTTCAACTGCTCCACACCTCCAAAATGCTACTACTGGTGATTCTGACACACCTCTCTCATCCATCCCCTCCTCCTCTTCTTCCTCCATGGCCTCTTCCTGTGCTTTGTCCTCTGAACCAGCGGTGCTCCGTAGGTGTTCAATGGGCTATGCAAGTACGCAGGCAAAAAGTTGCCATGCGGTGCTTGCGCTGGTGTGCTTGGGGGACAGGAGCCACACTGGGGCAGAGATTCTGTCAGCTCTGCAGGGGCAAGCTGAGCGGTGGTTGGCGCCATGCCAGCTTAAGCCAGGAATGGTGGTTTGCGACAATGGCACCAACCTCCTCTCTGCCCTTCGACAGGGACAACTGACCCATGTGCCCTGTTTGGCTCACGTCCTTAACTTGGTGGTGCATTGTTCTTGGGCAGGTACCCAGGCTTACAGGATGTCCTGAGGCAGGCCAGGAAAGTCTGTGTGCATTTCCGCCGGTCATATAATGCCAGTACTTGGCTGGCTGACCTCCAAAGGGAATTTAACCTGCCCAAGAACTGCCTAATCTGTGACATGCCCACCAGGTGGAACTCAACGTTGGCCATGCTGAAGCAGCTGCACATGCAGCAGAGGGCCATCAATGAGTACCTGTGTGACTATGGCACAAGGACAGGGTCAGGGGTGCTTGGTTTTTTCCCCACGCCAGTGGGTCATGATCAGGGATGCATGCACTGTCCTGTCACCATTTGAGGAGGCCACGAGGATGGTGAGCAGTGACAGTGCATGCATCAGTGACACTGTCCCTCTTGTCCACCTGTTGGAGCAAACACTGCATGGAATAATGGACAGGGCACTTGAGGCAAAAGTGACGCAGGAAGAGGAGGCGTTCCTTACCTCTCAAGGCCCCCTTTATCCAGACAGTGTTCCTGCTAGCCCGCCAATCACACAGGAAGAGGACGAGAAGGAGGAGGAGGAGGATTGTGTCAGCATGGAGGTGGAGTATGGCACTCAGCATCAGCAGCAGTCTTTAAGGGATCATTTACAGTCCCAAGAAACACATGGACTTGTACCTGGCTGGGAGGAGGTGGCTGCAGATCATGTCATCCTTAGCTACCCAGAGGACTCCGGACTGAATGCTTCAACTAACCTACGCTGCATGGCCTCCCTGATCCTGCAAAGCCTGCGGAAGGGATCTTCGTATTCGTCGGATCAAGGAGGGCGATTATTACTGGCTGGCAACCCTGCTTGATCCATGTTACAAGGGTAAGGTTGCAGACCTTATCTTGCCGTCGCAGAGGGAGCAGAGGATGAAACATCTTTGGGAGGCCTTGCAGAAAGGTCTGTACACCGCGTTCCCAGAGACTGGGAGGTTACAAATTCCTGTTCCTGGACAACATGTTGCTGAGGCTTCAGTCAAAGAAGGAGCGGAGGAGAAGGTGGCCGTCTGACTGATGCGTTCAGACAATTTTTTAGTCTGCAGTCCCAAGGTTTGATCGGTTCCAGCAACCATCGCCCGCGTGTGTTTTACATGGTGCAGGAATTCCTAGTGGCAAGATCAGACTTGGACACCTTTTCCACTGAATATCCTTTGGGTTACTGGGTCTTGAGGATGGATCACTGGCCAGAGCTTGCACAGAATACAATTGAGCTACTGGCCTGTCCTGCATCCAATTTTTCAGCCCCTGTTTAACAGGGGCGTGTAATTACAATTTTTGATGCAATACTTTGCAGCAGGGCTCATTCCTGTGCTCCAACTAGAGAATCTGTGAGGCGTTGCAGTGTTGACACCAGCACCAGTGCCCAAGGCCCAATTTTTCAGCCCCTGTTTAACAGGGGCGTGTAATTAAAATTTTTGATGCAATACTTTGCAGCAGGGCTCATTCCTGTGCTCCAACTAGAGTTTCTGTAAGGTGTTGTAGTGTTGTGGCATCAGTGCCTAAGGCCCAATTGTTCTGCCCCTGTTCAACAAGTGCATGTAATTACAATTCTTGATATAATATTTCACAGCAGGGCACGTTCCAGCGCCCACCAAGAGTAACTGTGAGGACTTACAATGTTGTGGCATCAGCACCACCACCACCAAAGGCCCAGTTTTTCTATCACTGTTCAACAATGGCATGTAATTACAATTCTTGATATAATAGTTCTCAGCAGGGAGTTCCAGTGCCCACCCAGAGTAACTGTGAGGGCCACTGTTGTGGCAACACCAACACCTTAGGCCTAAATTTCTGCAGCGCATATAGGGCAGGCCCCTACTTTCAAACATCCAACTTACAAACGACTCCTACTTTCAAATGGAAGGAGACAACAGGAAGTGAGATGAAATCTACCCCTAGGAAGGGAAATTATCTCCTGTAAGAGTTGTTATGGGAAAAACGTGTCTCCTCTCCACTGATGGCTTTATCCCCAATTCTTGTTTCACAAAAAAAAAAAAAATTTCTAAAAACATTTGTCATTGGGACAGAAAGTCAAGTGAAATATTCTGAAAAGGTATATAGACAGCAAAACAAATGTTACAGGGATGATAACCCTTCCCTATGCTTTCCAAAAAGCTTAAAAATAGATTTTTTGGCTGGAGCTACACTTTAAAAATGTTGGGTGCGGGGTTCCCCTCAATATCCATACTTAATATCAAGACCCAAAGGGCCTGGTAATGGACTGGGGGGGGTACCCATGCCGTTTGTCTCACTTATTTTCATCCATATTGCCAGACCAGACATTACATTAAAGCCACAAGCAGTTTTAAATGACTTTTATTCCTTTAAAAATATCATTTTGTGCAGGGACTGTTTTAAGCACGGGAAACACATGCCACTTTACAGGCCTACTATAGACACCCCCCAGGTACGATATTTAAAGGAATATTTCACTTTTTTTTTACTTTAAGCATCATTAACTAGATGCTGACCGCCGGCCGTCAAATGACGGGCAGGTGGCACACCTATTGTGGCTGGGGGGGCGTCATATGACATCCTCCCGTTTAAACAGGGAATGCGCACAATCGTGCGTGCACATCCCTGTTCCTTCGGTGGCGGCGTGTCACAGAGATACCTCTCGCCACCGAGGGGGGTGAACAGCCATTGCGCATGGCTGTTTACCACATGATGCTGCGCATGCACGTCGGTGGCGGCGTGTTCCCGGGAACACTGCTCGTCACCGACGCTGGTAAACAGCCATTGGCTGGCTATTTTCCCACGTGATCGCCTGTGATCCTTTCACAGCCGATCACTAAATGTAAACAAACCACGGTAACGAGTACCTGTCAAAGTCCATCAGAGTACCCAAGTACCTGTCACAGCCCATCAGAGTACCCTAGTACCTGTCACAGCCCATCAGAGTACCCGAGTACCTGTCACAGTCCATCTGAGTACCCGAACACCCGAGTACCTGCCACAGCCCATCAGAGTACTCGAGTACCTGTCACAGCCCATCAAAGTACCCGAGTACCTTTCACAGCCCATCAGAGTACCCGAGTACCTGTCACAGCCCATCAGAGTACCCGAGTACCTGTCACAGTCCATCAGAGTACCCGAGTACCTGTCACAGTCCATCCGAGTACCCGAGTACCTGTCACAGCCCATCAAAGTACCCGAGTACCTGTCACAGCCCATCAGAGTACCCGAGTACCTGTCACAGCCCATCCGAGTACCCGAGTACCTGTCACAGTCCATCCGAGTACCCAAGTACCTGTCACAGCCCATCAGAGTACCCGAGTACCTGTCACCAGGCCATCAGAATACCCAAGTACCTGCCACAGTCCATCCAAGTACCCGTGTACCTTTCACAGTCCATATGAGTACCTATCACCGCCCTTGAGGGTACCCAAATACCAGGCCATCAGAGAACCTGTCACCAGGCCATCAGAGTACCTGAGTACCTGTCACCAGGCCATCAGAGAAACCTGAGTACCTGTCACAAGGCCATCAGAGTACCTCAGTACCTGTCACCAGGCCATCAGAGTACCAGAGTACCTGTCACCAGGCCATAAGAGTACTCAAGTACCTATCACCAGGCCATCAGAGTACTCAAATACCTGTCACCAGCCCATCAGAGAACCTGTCTCCAGGCCATCAGAGTACCGGAGTACATGTCACCAGGCCATCAGAGTACCCGAGTACCTGTCACCAGGCCATCAGAGTACCCGAGTACCTGTCACCAGGCCATCAGAGTACCAGAGTACCTGTCACCAGGCCATCAGAGTACCCGAGTTCCTGTCACCAGGCCATCAGAGTACCCGAGTACCTGTCACCAGGCCATCAGAGTACCCGAGTACCTGTCACCAGGCCATCAGAGTACCCGAGTACCTGTCACCATGCCATCAGAGTACTCGAGTACCTATCTGTAGTCCATCAGAGTACCCGAGTACCTATTTGCAGCCCATGCCTCATAGAATATATACGTTGGGGTGTTTGCTTTCCAAAATGGGGTAAATTTGTAATGGGTAAATGGTAAAGGTAAATCGGTAATTTCACTGTCCTGGTGCTCCAGGACCTTCAAAAGTGTGATAGGTAGGAATGAAATGAGATATGTCATTTTTGCTCATAGAACGCCTGAAGGTACTACTTCAATGTTCGGGCCTCTGTATGTTGCCAGGCTGTGTAAAAGTCCTACACATGTGGTATCACCATACTCGGGAGGAGTAGCAGAATGTGTTTTGGGGTGTAATTTTTGCTATATACATGCTATGTGTTAGAAATATCTTATAAATTGACAACTTTGTGTAAAAAAAAAATGCGTTTTCATTTTTTTTACACATTTTCCAAAAACTTCTGGAAAAAAATGAACCGTTCAAAAGACTCATTATACCTCACAGATTATACGTTGGGGTGTTAGCTTTCCAAAATGGGGTCATTTTATGGGCAATTCCATTGTCCTGATACTCCAGGGCCTTCAAAAGTGTAATAAGTGGTTGAGAAATGAGATGTATCATTTTTGCTCGTAGAACGTCTGAAAGTGCCCCTTCAATGTTGGTGCTCTGTATGTGGCCATGCTGTGTAAAAGTCTCACACATGTGGTATTGCCGTACTTGGGAAGAGTGCCAGAATGTATTTTGGGGTGTAATTTGTTGTATGCATATGCTGTGTGTGAGAAATAACCTGATAATATGACAATTTAGTAAAACTAAAAAATAAAAAATCTTCATTTTGCAAAGAATTGTGGGAAAAAATGACAACTTAAAATAACTCACCATGCTACTTGCTTATTACCTTGGAATGTCTACTTTCTAAAAAGGGGCCATTTGGGGGGTATTTGTACTTTCCTGACTTGTTAGTGTCTCAAGAATTGAGATACACCCGATGTACTGAAGGCCTGATCAGATGTGATAAATTTTCAGTGATTGGTACCATAGTTTGTAGACTCTATAACTTTCACAAAGACCAAATAATATACACTAATGTGGGTTATTTTTACCAAAGATATGTAGCAGTATAAATTTTTGCCAAAATGTATGAAGAAAAATTACTAATTAGCAAAATTTTATGACAGAAACAAAGAAAAAGGCATTTTTTTCACAAAATGTACGTTTTTTTTTTTATTTATAGCACAAAAAATAAAAAACCCACTAGTGATTAAATACCACTAAAAGAAATCTCTATTTGTGTGGAAAAAAGGACGCAAGTTTCATATGGGTACAGTGTTGCATGACTGAGTAATTGTCATTCAAACTGTAAGAGCACTGAAAGCTGAAAATTAGTCTGGTCAGGAAGGGGGTGTAAGTGCACTGTATTGAGGTGGTTAAAAATCAGTGTTCCCGAAAAAACTGACGTTTTTAAAACTTTTTTTTGCATTGATACATGTCCCCTTGAGCAGGACCCGGGTCCCAAAGCCCTTTTTAGGACAATAACTTGCATATTAGCCTTAAAATGTAGAACTTTCGATTTCAAAGGTTCGAGTCCCATAGACTATAACGGGGGTTCTAACATTCGTGTGAACTTTCGGTTTGTTCGCAGGTTCTCGTGCGAACCAAACCGGGGGGTGTTTTCTGCTCATCCCTACTTAAAAGCATGCCCTTCCTTCCCATCCTGTGTTATACAAAAGGGGTAGGCCAGGTTCTGATGTCCCCTGCCCAAGCCCGTTGCTGGCCCCAGTTGACATGGGATACTTGTATTTGACAGCAGTGAGGAGGAGCTGCCACCTCCTCTTTCCTTCTCCCCTGTTTTGTCTACCACTCCAGGGGGGCACTCATACCAGCCAGATCCCCGATCTCTGAGTGACCATTTTAAGAACATTAGACACCACCCTACAGACACTTACCTCCCTCAACGGTCAGTACCACCCATAGCAAAATCACCAGACACCGCTGCAGTAATATTTTAACAATTATGTTGCTAGCTGCTATGGATACACTTTTCCATGCATCCCAGAGGCTTTGTTTACTCAGAGGAAGAGAGACCTAAAATCTACAGTCAAGCCATATGGGAGAAGCTAAGGATACCAAAGCATCTAAGAGACTTTCATCAGCAGAATGAGTTCATAGAGGCGGAGTACCACCGGCTTTATAGTGAAATTTTTATTTTTATACCAGGTGCTTCCTTCCAATTTGGCACACCATGAGTTAGGTGCAACTGGGCTTTACGAGTTCAACCTGGTCCATGTATATGTGCCGGCACATGGACCAGGTTGAACTCGTAAAACCCAGTTGCACCTAACTCGTGGTGTGCCAAATTGTAAGGAAGCACCTGGTGTCGGGAGAATGGACCTTGTATTCAAATCCAGCCTTCTACGTGTATTACCTACTAGTAATGGACTCATGTTTACTGTAACATGTTGTAATTTTAGGCACTGTAACATGAAGTTAATATGTTTGCATCCCTGTTAATTATTATGCATGCTGTTGTTTTATCAGTATTGTCTGCAAGCCGTAACGGCTTCCAAAAATGAAAGCGGAAGTTTTGGCAGGTTGCAAATATGGGTTTATTTTGCAGTGAGTTAGCTAGTCTGCCCAGGCTGGGAAGCGGTTAACTAGGATCTGACTCCTTTCCTTAGCTTTTTGGGCCCTGCCTTCCCAGCTTGTGACATAAAAAGTGGCAAAGCTGGGTCCCAAGGCTCCCCCACGCTTTCCTGATCCTGGCCGCAATCAACATGGGATACTGAGAAGAACTGCTGTGCCATGGGGTCCTACTGAACACCGGATTACCGAATAAGCTGGCAAGTGTCTGGACAACGCCAATCGTGGACTTGCACCTTTGGACTTTGCTTTCTGAAGTTCTTAGTAAAAGTTTCTAAAACTTTCTGACCCTGGACTGAAGTTACTGAAGGGGTGCATGGCAGATTATGGTGTATCTGAAGAACAGGGTCTGTAAAGCACCCACACTCACATATGAACAGGGAGCAAAGTGTATGGCGAACCCAGCGCTATCTCAATAAAAAATCCCACAATCAATTCCAACAAACTATTATAAATGTCTCTTCGTGCGTAAAGTATAATTTCCAAAACTCTGTGTCTTCACTATTAAATAAGATCTTTCTCAGATGTCCTCACATATATCCCCCCCAAAAAAAAAAAAACACTCATATAGTGTAGTATGCTCTCATTCAATAAAACATAATATTTAAAAAATGTTCTCCCATGTGTAAGTGACACCATGCTATACAACACCACATGACCTGTACCTTCTTCATACCCACATTTGCTTACATTCTTATCAGATTTTGAAACTTGAATAGCTAATATATCCCAATAAAACCTTCCTCTTACAGTCTCGCTGTTAATCTTTAATAATCCTCACGCGTAATCCCCCAAACAACTCCAAACGAAGGGTTCAGTGGTTGCGCTTGTACAACTTTCTCAAATTTCTTCTTGGTTAATAATAGTGTAATACGTTCATAAAACTTCAAAACACATACATGAATACTGCTCACATTTTATTTGAAAACCTATCCCCATGTGATCATTCCCACCACATGTCAGTCTTCATACCTGTTTTATCCCTTCCAGCATGCACAGGTCTCCAGCTGTTCATAGACATTGGTCAGATGTTTAGATACAATCCATGATACAAAAGCTGGCTCTGGGAACATGTATGCTTGGATTGTTTGAGTGGGAATGGGAGCATGGCCAGCTTAACAAAGAACAAGGTGAGTGGGGAGCTGGTTGCTGTGAAAATTGTCTATTGGCATCTGATGCTTCATATTCAACCGTACATTGGGGAGTGCCACAATGGGAAGCACCAAGAATAAATTTGAGAAAGTTGTACAAGCGCAATCACTGAACCCTTTGTTTGGAGTGTGGTAGAAGGTTCCCAGGGTGATCAAAGGGGTTTGGTTTTGCACAATTGATCACCATTCATGTATGTCATTTAAAGGTTTATGAATGTATTACACTGTTGTGTTTTCTTTTTTTTTGGAGATTAAAAGGAGGTTTTATTGGAGTATTAATTATTAAAGATTATGAGTGTAGTAAGAATGTAAGCAAATGGGGGCATGAAGAGGGACACATGTGAGCACAATTAGTAATGTTTCATTGATTAAGAACATAGTACACTATATGAGTTTTTATTTTGGGGGAGGGGATATATGTGGGGACATCCAAGGAAGATCTTATTCAACAGTGAAGATATAGCGTTTAAAAAAAAGAATGCTTTATTAGACCCAATTCAGTTTTGTGGGTCAGTCAATTTGGTAAGGAGCTGGTACACTATATGCACGAATAGACCTTTCTAATAGTTTGGTGAGGTTGATTGTGGATTTTTTAAATGAGACAATGAGACAATGATGGGCTCAAAAAATGTGAATTCTTTAAAAGAATGCAAAGAAGCAAGAGTTCCAGTCCAGGCAGTCCAGGAACTAGGCCCTCCTGTTAGGTTAGTTTAGTAATGCAATGGGATAGGAATTGTATACAGATGTCTATAAGAAGAAAATCTTCTTGGAATTACAGACCACAATCATGGCTTCCAAACAGTAGGAAAATATAAACAAAAACAGAGCAGCCTATACAGGCCACATGTAGGATTCAGGAAATATAAAACTTTACCACAATGAGAGGGTAAATTATGCAGGGTGCTGTTAGATCTTACACAAGTGGTCAAACAGAACACAATGGGTCAGGGTGGAGATGTTCTTTAGCCTGCTTAAAGGAATCTATTCACTTTCTTTCCAAGAGTGGACTACGGCAGACAAATCATTGGTTTTGAATTGACTGTGGCAAATACTGCATATATGCAGTGACAAACTCAAGAAGTTTACATGTTTCAGAGGGAGTGGTTACTGTTTTAACTTTACTGTTGTAGTTGAAAGAGAGTTTCAGGGAAAAGTCGCATCTATATGGGATTTCATATGTCTGCAACACATTCAAGTATTGTTTGAGTTCTATGCATTTTTTATATGATAAAAGGTGCTAGATCTGCAGATTTTTTAAATGGGTATCCTGGAGAATTTAAGCTGCCTGCAATCCCTTGCTGGCAGCATTTTGATTTCCACTGTCAGACAGAATTTTGACTTCACTGTAATGTCCCTAGGTCCCTAGGGGGTCCCCTCTGGTCTGTTTTGTCTAAGGGCAAGGTATATCTGCTCAAATTCTAGGCTTTCAATAGGTATTTTTATTGTTGAAACAAAAAACAGTGGAAGTGAGATCTTCTATGGACTTCTATGGACTGGGGAACCTCTTATTCTTAAATCCCCCTTCTAACATTATTTTCATGATTACTAAAAAAGGGGGGGATTGGGGAACTTGGGACTTTGAGTGAAGCCATGACTGGGTAAAGTCATGTGCCTCCATCCCTAACATCTGGAAATAAAAGCTTCACCGTGGCAGGGGGCAGCGGTGGTGCAAAAAGGAAGAAAGTGGGACTTTAAATGAAGCTCAGGATGACAAAATTGAGTAAAATGGTAGAAAATAAGGATTTAATAATGCGTAAAAACAAGTTTACATACAGTTCATTCCATGTATACAAAAATTTACCCATAACATGGTTGCAGATTGACACCATGTTATGGGTGCATTTTTGTATACATGGAATGAACTGTATGTAAACTTGTTTTTACGCATTATTAAATCCTTATTTTCTACCATTTTACTCAATTTTGTCATCCTGAGCTTCATTTAAAGTCCAACTTTCTTCCTTTTTGCACCACCGCTGCCCCCTGCCGCGGTGAAGCTTTTATTTCCATTATTTTCATGATCTCCAATTTTAGTAATAGCAGAGGAGAAAATATTACTTATTGGAGCCCATTTACTAAAGGCAAATGGGCTTTTCACTTTGCAAGAAAAAGGTGCACTTTGCAAGAGAATTTTCCCCAGAGTTTAGTGAATGTAGTAAAATGTCACCTTTTAAGGAATACCCAATCATGTACAAGGAAAGTAAAACCGCATTTTCGCTTGCACATGGTTGACTGATGAATGTCAGCAGAGCTTTACCTCATATACTAAGTTCTTGGGAAAGTGTCATTTCAAAGTGAACAGTCTTTAGTAAATAAACCCCAACATGCCAGTCTTTCTCTTGGGAATCCAGCACCATGATAACATTAGTTTGCATTCCAGCTGGTCTGCGCAGGCTCCTATTTTATGAATTTCATGTGTGAGGCTATTTTGTTAGTGTGTCTGTAGTGGCCGTGAGCTCAGCCTGTAGCATGGTCTGGAATTTGAATACCAGAGCGGTGTCCCAGACAATCTCCCTTGCATCTCTTGCATTGCCCAGTGAACAGGGCATGCTATCTAAGGAGGAAGTTTACACAACTTTACACAACTTCAGTGAAGATGTGCAGAGACAGGTATTCAGCCTCCTTTGGCATTGTGGCAGCAAATTTGTCAGTGGAGTTTTTCCAGAATCTCTTGGTACTTTAGCACCTGGCATTTCACTGTTGCATTTTTACTGGGGCCACAGGGAAGTGAGAAGTGAGAACAAGGTAGGGTGAGTAAAAAGCTCCTAGTGGCCAGTGTTAGCTACAATGTGCAGGAGTCATTGAACTAATCTAGTTAGTGGCCATTTTGCTTGCCTGCTGACTAGCAACCCCCATTACATGAATATTGTCAAGGAACCAACATTTCTACCCCTTTGTATACAGCTTTGCCCCAAATTTGCACTAGTAAGTGGTAAATACAATGCAAAGTATAATTAGCTTGTGACGTGTTGTGGTATCAGGAATAAACGCATAGTTATTGGATGAACGGTGTAGTTGTCTCATGTTGGAAAATTTGAGTAATTGTCTAGATGGGCCCCAAGACATACTTTTTCCTGGTGTGCCCCAGTGTCTCAGTTTGCACTTGCATCACACAGTTTAATTCTGCAACTGGCTGAAACCACACACATACACACTGACTAGCCACACAGGTAATCATTAATCAAACCAAATGTTTACAAAATGACAGTTGAATTTTGACTAATTTCCAATACTGAGAGCCTCTTTGACAAAATACATATAGTTGCTCCAAATATAGTTTGAACATTAACCTAATCTCTGTTCCATGAATGTACTGACATCAGTAAAATATAATGACTTGATGTTGCCTGAGGCTAAACTGGTGCCAAAGAAGGCATATCCTCTTGTCACTCTGCTACTGAACATCTGCTTATGCTATTAAGCTGAAATCTTTTAAAAGAAGCTTCATTGTATAACAATTAAGTATGACTTAAAAATTTTAATATATTATAGTGTAACGGAAATAAGTATAGCTAATAAACATAATATCCATTTAAAAAGTTGTAACTTAAGCCACACTTTCAAATGCACCAACATCAATCATGCAGCATTAAGAATTGATATGGCCTGAAGCTAAGCTGAAAACAGAAGTATGTCCCCTTGCCACTCTGCTTTGCTAAATCTTACAAAATTCAGTCTACAGCAGAAAAAAACATAATGAATGCTATGACACTGAATTCCTTTCACCTATTAAGCTTTGTAAAAGTAACAGTTAAGGATGACCTGTCAATTAAAAAAAATCTGTACGTAAAACAGGTGTAACACTCCTCCTACCTAGGCAGCATGGAATGTCCCTTAAGGCAGTGTGGCTATCATATTAACATCTTCTTGGTATCATGTGGAGTAAAGCAACAGCTGAGTGGCAATCATTTTAGTCTTTTCAATATTGTATGAGGGAGGGCTAGAGCACACGATATCCAAACTAAAACAATTAGCAAAATATCCTAGGCTTTTTTTAATAAAATAAATACAAATTAATGGTGCTTTAATGTTTCTGTAGCAGCCTCCCAGAAGTAACAGAATTAGTGATTCTAGTAGTAACAGATCCTCCAACAGCAACTATTGATGGCCCTAATTTGCTCAGCAGCATTCTCCCAATTATAATAGATCCTTTAGGAACAACATCTTTAGCCCTAATACTTTAACAGCAACATCTTAATAGGAATCTAACCCTATGCAAGCAGTCTCAGATAGTGAGTTCTCCATGCAAAGCCTCTCTGTCAACAGCTCTAAAGTTCTTGTGGACATTCTTCAGAGCAGTAGACCCCTCTAAAGAGGCTTCAGACAGTTAGACATCTCCCTAATTCTCTTTCCTTGAAGTATTGCTAAAGGCAAAACTTTTTTTTGTTTTGGATAGAGTAGAGATGGATTAGAAGAGGTGTCAGTTTTTATTGCTCTCTGATCTCATGTTAAGGAGATTCACACTCTCTCTATTTGTCCTGTTTACCATTATCATTGAAGATGAAAATAAAATAAAATACAAACTTTTGGGTTGTCCCCAGAAAAGTACAAGAGGGGAAATCTTATAACGGGGACACTAATTCTGGTGACCTGGAGCCCCAAAGGAAGTCCCTTAATGTGCAGGGATTTCCTCCCACTTCCTATGGTACAGGAAGTGAATCTCTGCAATGGCACAAAGATGGCAAACAATTAAATAAAAATCTGACAGGGTTATAACCCTCCTTTGCTTTATCCAAAATGAAAAGGTTTTGCCTATAGTTCTACTTTAACACAGAATGACCTGGATTTTTTGAGCCTTGACTCAGGCCCCTGACAGGGGCTAAGACCTCCTCACTATGGCATTCTGTCCAGCCATCAGCCCATAAGGGACTTGAAAATACCCTTCTAGAAGGTTGCTTCAAATATTGAGCCACTTCCTTCAGCTCACCTCTCTTTCAAACAAAACTTTAATTTATTGGCCAAAGCAATTTAATTCAAACATTCACAACCAAATACATTGCTACTTCTTACACTAACTACTGGAGACAATTAAACACCAGCCAGCAGAAATAACCAATGTCCTAAGCTAAGGAGAAACCCTAAGCACAAAAAACATAAACAAAACCCGAGTTAGCTACAACCCAGCTAAAATTTAAGGACACTCCAACTTAAGGCAGGGTCTCTAAACAGGTATAGTTAATAAGCATATAAAATATACAGCACTTTGATATAGCTATCAATGCACAAACAAAACCACACCTCAGACTGCATGCTACAGATGGATTGACTATTTCACCCCAGGCATCAGCAAAGAAGACACATGCCATAGTCAGATCTGTTAAAAAGTAGAGCATGCTTTAATAGCTGTTAATAGCTTTGGTTGAATAAAAATTTTTGATTTACTTGTATACTCTTTATGAGCTACTTATTCTATCATTTAAGATTTCACAAGAAATGAATGACTTTTTTGGAGTAACCAGCCACAGACCTCCTTTTAAGTCCTCCTCACTTCTACCACTATAACCTCACACAAAAAAAAAAGAAGATATAAATGAAAAACATCAGAATTCATATTGTTTCCTAGACATTGTCAATTTGTGAATAGCATTTAAGTACAACAAGCAATAGTAAGCCACAGAGTAGGGAAGATAGCACCAAAGAATCAATATTCATACAAATGAATGAAATATTTAAGTGGTTTAAATTAGTTTAAAAAAAAAACACTTTTTATTGGTTTTTATATGTATATAATAGAATTCAGCTAGCACACATGTACTAAGCAACTGCTCAGAAACAGTTGGAAGACACACTGACTGGGAACCACGTATCTATATTATAATGTATATAGATTATACAAGCATTACATGCAAGTATTCATCTGACAAATTGCAAGGTGTCCCCAGAAATTATCTGCAAATATATGGCAAGTATAGTGGTCATGCAACACCTTTGCTTGTCACTGTGAATCAGTTCTATTTATTTCCAATCACTTCTTACAAATTTCAATGGGGACTGTATAATACACACATATTTATGCAGGCATACCACCAAGCACCTCCACTTGATGTAGGGAGCATATCACAGAATCACATAAGTGCCTAAACACTATAAAACACTAAATGTAATAGAAATGTGCACACATCAGTAGTTGGGATGTGTAAGAAAAACCATTAAAACATTAGAAACAATAGCAGTCATACCATATTTAGTTTTCCCCATTATAAGAAAACACTTTTCCATTGTATTCACTTATTAGGAAATTGAACTTACACTGAGTTGTTCAAAGTGGTTGTTGAAAATAAGGAGTCGCTTTTCTGGGGTAGGCATGTCCTGCACGCAAAAGTACACAATGTTAACCAGGTAATAAATCTGCAAAAAAGTATGAGAAGAGGAGGAATAAAAGTGAAAGTTACTTTCACTTACCTTGATTTCAAAATTGAACAGGTTATGACACGGTGCCCTTTTACTAACTATACAGTCACTTACACCTTGCATGAAAGCCAGAGGCATCAGGAACAGGCAAGCACATGTAGCAGCCAATCTCATGTTCTAGAATCACAAGGGACGTGACATTCTGAAATGTAACAGCAAGGGAACAGTCACTCAGTTTGGTTATTATTGAACTGTCCTTCCAACTTCTTCTGTTCTTCAATGCTTGCCTTCTGCTGTCTATTCAGTTGTTTTGTAGTTGTTTTTTTTTTCCTTTATATCCTTTGCCAGGTTTGTAAAGCCATTCTAAGGTCAGACTTTCACCTTCTTATCGATCCTCAGTCTTGTCGCTTGCTGCTTTATTCTTGTACAGTTTGTAAATGTGAGGCAGGAATGCTTACAGGAACCGGAGGAACCGGAAGTATTTATATATGGTCCTAAGAGTGCAAGAATGTGGATTTGGCAAAACAATAAATCCTGTGATGACAAAGTATTTATTAATGAGCTTCTTTTCTGCTTGTATTAAGAACTTGTACAGCAGTTACAGAAACATCGGAAGGCTTGCAGCTGCTACTTGTGCTGTCTTCTTCTTGTATTTGACTAGTTAAAGTCAAACACCCACAAAGAATCTGATAACTAGGTCAGATAACAACAATTCTGCTTCTGAATTTAATTGTACAAGTGCCTTTCAAGTCATCATTTATACAAAGTGAATGGAAATATTTGCTTTTTCAGCTACTGTTTCAGTTGAAATACATTTGAAAAATAGAAAAATTAGGTCAAATAACAAATCTGACCTAAAAATATTTTGTAATAGGACTAAAAAACAAATCATCCAATAAACCGCAAAGAAAATGCTTATGTAACTGAGAAGCATTTAAAAATGGGCATTTATAAGGCTCCATGCACACTGAAGCTCAAAAAAGCTATTTATGGACGCCAGATTGCTGGCAGAAAACGCTGGTTGAAAAACCTGCTTTTAACAGCGTTTTATACTAGCGTTAATGAGCGTTAATGAGCGTTTTACAGCGTTAGCGTTAATGGGCGTTTTTTATAAAAATACACAGAGGACACTCCAAAAATCCCACAATGCATTGAAAAATAGAATGCCGAACACTAATGAACGAGCGTTAATGAGCGTTAATGAGCGTTAATGAGCGTTTGTCGTTTTTTACCGCTGAAAAACGGCACTTTGAACGCGAATTTCTGGCGTTCAGAAAAAAGCCCATAAACTCCACTGCTCATTAAAGCTGAAAAATGTCCATGTGTGCATGGACACATAGGCTAACATAGAGTGGAGTTTATGGGCTTTTACAAAAAACGCCCAAACGCCAATAAACTGCAGTTTATCAGCTTCAGTGTGCATGGAGCCTTAGAGTCTTAATTCCATTCATTAGCAAACATTTAATTGCAAAGGCAGTCCTAGTCTAAAATGAAGTCCAATGTACACCTCTGTGTTTTAAAGCCCCACTTAAGAATGAAAAAAAAATACCCTTGCAGTAAAGCATCCCATCCCCCTCCCCGCACTTTAAGAGTTAAAAGTCTAGACGTTGAAGAATGAGTTATAAATACTTACCTTATTCCTTGCTCAACCAGGCTTTGAAACTGGTCAAACCAAAGGCACTTCTCTTCTGCTCTTCTGCTGGGAGTTGGCCACAATTCAGTTGTCCTGCATTGTATGAGAGGATGGCTAGGGTTTGCCCATAATCTGCAGTATTGGGGATGGAAGTAAAGCAGCAGAAGCCTGCACCCAAATACAGAGGAGAAAATAGCCCTAAATAGAAAAGAACCTTTGGTTTTCGAACATATTTAACATTGAAAACTTACACTACCCTAACCTCTGCATTCTGTAGGTAACAACACCTTACCCTTGCAGTCAATGCATTACACACACCTGACCCCTGCATTCGATGCATTACACAACCCTGACCCCTGCACTCCATGGCTTACATACTTCTAACAAAGTACTCATTCCATTATGTATCCCTGATTCCTGAACTCTATGTGTTACATATCACTTAACTCTGCAATCTGTGCATTATATATCACAGATCCCTGCACTTACACACTCCTGACACCTGCAATCTGTGAGTTATACACTCTCAACCCTTGCATGCAGTGCATTACACATCTCTAAGTCCTTACATACTCCTTACCACTACTGTCTGTGCCTTTCATACTCCTAACCCCTGCACTCTGTGTGTTACATGCTTCTGACTCCTGCAAACTGTGTATTATGTACTTCTGACCCATGAACTTTTTATGTCATGTACTTTTAAACCCAGTCTTCTGTGCACTACATACTTTTGACCCCTGCACTTTGTGCATTACATGTGACTGATGCCTGCACTCTGTGCATTAGAAACCATAGAACCTGTGAGTTACACATCATTGACTCTCCCACGCTAGTGTTGCACACTGCACCCTGCACTCTATAAACTCTTGACCCCTGCACATTCTGCTGGACATAATCCTGACCCCTGCACTGTGTAATACACACTGTTGACAGTGTATTATGCCGCATACACACGAGCGGACTGTATGGCGTACTTAGTCCGTCGAAACACATTTCAGCGGACAATCCACTCGTGTGTGGGCTTCAGCTGACTTTTTCAGCGTGCAGTCCGGCATATTAAGTATTTCCGTTTTTTCGAAATTCTGTCCGTCGTACTTTGATTTCAGTGGACAGTACGGTCGTCAGTATGCTAGTTCGACGGACTAAGAATGGTGCATGCCCAGAAAGGATTTACACGGCGGAAGGGTGCTTTGCTGTGTCTTGGACTTCCTATTTCTAGTCCCGTCGTACGTGCTGTACACGTCATCGCGCAAGCTTTCGATGGACTGTTTGTGCATCCGTGTGTGGTCAAGTCCGTTCAGTGGAAAGTACGACGGACTGTCCGTCGGATTGTATGACGAACTAAGTATGCCATACAGGCCGCTCGTGTGTACGCGGCATTACACACATTTGACCACTGAACTTTGTGTATTACACACTCCTGACCCCTGCATTTTGTGAATTACATGCTATTGACCATTGTACTCCATACAGTATGTGCTCCTGACCTCTGTGCACTACATGTTCCTGACCCCAGCATTACCTACGTCTGATTCCTGCATTTTGTGCATTGTGTGCTCCTAAACCTGGCACTCTGTCCATTACATATTCCTAATCCCTGGACTCTTTGCAGTACACACTGCTGACCTTTGCACTCTGTGCATTACTGACTTTTGCACTTTGACCAAAGTGCTCATTGTGGCAGTCGCTAACTATTTTAATGAACTTCTCCTTTAAGGCAGGCTTAGACAAAGTGTCCGCTCTCTCAATTTTAAGCAAGCATATATAATAGAAGCATTTAATTAAAAAAATATTGTGCTGTGGTTTGTTCATGTCTGTTAGACTCTTGCTTGTGACACAGCAGTTAAAGCATATGCCCTGTTAAGCTCCTACCACTATTAATTGGATCACACCCACTGTTTGCTGCCATGCACCATGTGTGCCACATTATCACTCTCCTTGGGGTGCCCAAAGGTGTCCACCACAATCTTTTACAATCCTAGCAACATCTCAGCTGAGGACCCAACAAATCACAGCAAATGTTATGACTTTATTCAGTTGTAGACACTGTGCTTGTGACCACAATGCTATTCAGTGACCAAGGACCAATTACAGTTTAACAGCCATTAGTGGAATAAACATTTGTGGAACCAAGTATACATTTATTGTGATTATCATATGCCTATAAATATGTTCCTTTGCTTCATTTATTATTAAAACTTTTTTACCTTAATGCCTTCCCTACATTAGGGTACAATATTTTTTTTTAAATAAAATAACAATGAGTATTGGATGATGGAGTGTGTATTTATATGTTATAAGACAATGATAATCTATATAGTGCTGACTGTTATTTAATTTAAAGCATAAAAATAGAAAGCTATTCACATGACCAGACATGCCTAAAACAGCTTTAGAAAGTTCCCATCTGCATCAGTCAGGCAATGTTTTGGATCCTTCAATGTAAGCTTCCCCTGTGAGCTTGCTTGCTCTCTCTCTCAGTGGCATTAAGCCATGCTTTGGCCACGCCCCTAGGCCTTTCGTCATAATGACATCATCAAAGGGCCAGCTATTTAAATAAAATAACAGTGAGCACTATATAGATTCTCATTGTCTTTTAATATGTAAATACACACTGAATCATCCATCCACCCACCTGAGCTGCTGAGTTTCTACAATAGTCAGAGTCCTTGCTGACTAAGAAGGAAAGGAGTCCATCTAGTGCCTCAGCGCATGTTGACCTTTGTTGTGGGGGTCAATACAGAGAGGTGAGAGTTTGCCCATAAGAGATTCACTTTGGTGGATCGTTTTCTACTTGCATGTTCTTGCAGCACTTGCCTGGGAGTGATATACATCACAAGTCATGTGGAACTACTACATTGACAATTATATGGACGTTTATTGTTGTATTGTTTATGATTGGTTAATAGTTGCTTCGGGTTTTTTTTTTTGATTACTTGATGATTGCTGAAAACATATACAACATTAGATTACAGACATTGGTTATTATTATTCACACTTTGTTATTCAAACAATTTATTATTATTATTCACACAATTATTCACACGCTTGTGCACAAATAATCACATTATTATTATTATTATTATTATTATTCACGATTTATATAGCGCCAGCAGTTTACGCAGCGCTTTACAATGTATAGGGGGGACAACACAGTTTATATTTATATTTAGATATTTAGATAAACAGTTTATATGTTTAGATTTATATAGCGCCAACAGTTTATGCAGCGCTTTACAATATAGGGGGGACAACAGGGGGGACAATCACATGCACACTTTTAAAATAAAGCCGTCATAAACCCAGGCATATCAAACTAAGTATATATATTATTTAATTATGCATTTGTTTTTTAACGTTTAAAAGTTAAAGAGAGTCTGTGTGAGCAGAAATATGGGAGCTGCCATTGCTGCGATTGCTGTTTTTAAAATTGGAGGTTACACAGCTGTAAACCTGACTCTGTCTTCAATATCTACTGGAGGGACTTTACTAAAATAGTAGAGAATGTGCATTTAGCAAAGAGAATAGCGTCAATCATATTTTATTATTTTTCTTGCTTGTGATCAGTTATTCATAAAGAACTTAAACAATTGCAGGTAAAAGGACGGAGAAATCGTTTTAGCAATTTAAATACCTTATTTGAAGCCTTTCCTTTCAATATATGATTGGTATCTACTTGCTATGTGCAGGTAAGTAAAGTCTTGTTTGCCACACATTGAAATGAATGTGTTGTAGGTAAAGTTGTTTTTAAAAAGTTCCCGTCCTGCCATAAAAAAAAAACGGTAGCTTTGTTCGCAATGCATACAGTGTGAAATTAGACTGTTGACCCTTTTTTTACTCGAGCGCTGACCTTAGAAGAAACAGTTGTTCCACAAGTAGCTACGAAATAGCAGTAACCTCCATCTATAAATTATCTGTAAAATGCTAACAATGTGAGCTTGCTGGCCGCAAGCCATTATGACATTTTGATAAAGGTACAACTGCACACATATGTTAAATTGTTTCTCAAACACTGCACTGAAATTTTTGTATTCACTTGAAATGTGTGTGTTCTAGGGGATGTTGGATGTCAGGGTCAAATTCTTATTGAATCCACCCATTAATTTTACATGATCACTACAACATGAACTGATAAACAGTGATAACTTAGGAGTTAAATGCTTTGAGCTGCGAGCCTTCTTGTGCAATCAAAGACTTGGCAAGTTCTCAGCCTAAAAATAAACACATTAGTGATAGGCCTAATTTGAATAGCTTCGTTTTACAAATTTGATAAAGTCAAATAATATTTATAAATGTGTTTAGCAAACTGAACATTGACCGAATGTTTGGCTTAAGCTAACTATACGTCATTTGGGATTGGTATATGACAGCTCACATTTCTCAACTATTCCGGACCGCAAACATTATTAAGCAATGTTGTCAAAAAGTGAGTCTCATAGTTACATAGTTATTGGTGTTATATTCGCTTTCCACTGCATGCAGCATATGATATTACACTGGTTTTAAAGGAACCAGTGGTGAACAAAACATGTAGGTCGCTATTACTGAGCACTTCTCAACATTTTAGTTTTATTGCTGTCTTGCTTTTCCACTGGCTACATTACTTCATGGGTCATTCATTTGGATATTTCTCTGCATGTATCTGTCCTTATACATACATGTAGAGATTGGAGGCACATCCAATATTCAGAAAGAGGTGAACAATGTGTGTTTTTATGATATGGGGCCTTCTTAACTAATTTTTTAAGATTGTGATTGCTTTGAAATAAAGGGGATTATTTTTTTCTAGTTTTCAAATGTTGGTGTATGCGTCTCTACTGGTTATGTGTTGATACGTTTGACAACCTCAGTGGGTAAAAACAGGGTATTAGATATGACTATTTTTGTCTAGTTTTGTCTATTTTGAGGTGATCAACACAACAATATATAAAATAAGAACCCAAAAATCATCAGTTTAGGATGTTCAGTATTTGTAGATTGGTACGTTGAAGATTTGAGCCAAAAATTAAGGTTACATCATAGGCGTGCGCAGGGGGGGGGGGGGGCAGGTGTGCCTGGGAACACCCTAATCACTACGCGCAGTGCTCATTTCCCCTACAGCTGGTCTCCTCCCGTGTTGCCCTCCGCCTCGCAGTGCTGCTGTCTTCCCTCCTCTTCCCCCGGCTGCTGCAGGGAATGTTTCAGGATGGAGAGTGGAGGAAGGAGCTAGTAAATACATCATTTACCAGTGCCTTCCTTTTCCAAATGCTACAAATTCTACAAATTCTGAATGAACCCCCTTTGCACATTGCCATTTCCTTTTCTAAATGCTACAAATTCCAAATAAACCCTCTGCACACTGCCACTTTCTTTTCTACATGAACACAGTGAACACACTCACTGTATCCATTCATAAACGAAACACAGTAAACTGTGTTTACCATGCTTCAGTTGGTGAATGAACAGGGAGCCGCTCAGCACAGGAAACTTCCTATTCATTCACTATGCTGTGCAGCTGATACTGCAGAGAAAGGCATGTGTATTTTAGCTTTGGGGTGCACACACTAATGAAATAGCCTGCGCACACCTATGGGCTACATGTACACTAGCCTACCCTGACTGGTATGGGAAAATGTTGCCACGATTTGCGGTTTGCCATGGTGGCTGTAAAAATGTTCCTATCTTGAACGGGATTCTTCTGTGTTCAGGAGAGAGAGGTTTATCCTCAGTCAAAATGCCGCAGCTCCTAAACTCTGCTAAAAGTCTATGAGTACATTGACACATAGGCTTTTATGCAAAAAATGCCAAAAGCTCCTAAACTCAAGTGTGGGAGCTGCCAGGAGCTGCCAGTGTACATGAAGCCTAACAGGTTTTTCTGTCCCCAGTGTTTTGGTGAATGCGTGTGCTGCAGTATTTACTTGAAATTCACTCAGGTAAACTCCCACATTGTGTGCCAGAACCCTGTTGCTGTCTGAGGCATCCCCTGATTATTGTAAAGACTTCAGAACAAGGTAAGGGAAAAACATATGTAGCACCCTCTAGTGTGCTAGTGTGTATAGTTGTAGTGTAGGAAAATTTGGCCTGGCTGAGAGCCAGGCCACGGTGGGATCTGGGTCAGGACTGAGTGACTCATGGAGGCTGGATGACTGAGTAGGCAGCATCTTTGGTAACTCTCCCTGCTTTCTGGAAGCTTGGAGAAGCTTCCAGAAGTAGAGGGTGGAGTCTAGGATGAGCTGCTTGGATGATCGATGAGGGCCCCAGCCAATCCCCAGCAAAATGGGCTGGCAGGGAGCAGGCACCTCATAAATACTCATAAGCCATGCTAGCAGGGGCAGTCAGGTGGAAGATGGAGAAGGAGTGCTGAGGAGGCTGTTGGTGGCTCTTGAGGGAGCCACCTAGTCTAGGGGGTGATCTGGGCCTGGGGCTCGGGTGTTGGAGGGACCCTCTACAACACACATGGGAGCAAGGAGAGGACAGCAGAAGCAGGTCAGTGCCTCCAGGAGTTCTCCAGAGGAATCAGCCAGGTGGGCTGATGAGTGAACAGTCTGGAAGGACTGTGGAGAGAGAGAGAGAGAGTGAGAGAGAGAGAGAGTCAGTCTGGAAGGACTGTGGAGAAGTAGCCAGGAGGGCTAATGAAATAGACAGCTGCAGCCAGGTGGGCTGGCAGTGCCTGAAGAGGTGGTGCTGGGATCAGTAGTCACAGGGATGTAAGCTGGACACAGCTCAGAGGTGTGTATATAGACTGTATATAGCAAAAAATGTTCCTGAAGTTTCTTAAAGTTAAGTAGGCATCCCATAATACCCCTTCTCCCCATTCAAGTTTTAATCTCCTCAAAAAAATAACAAAACAAAGTGCTGAACTGTTTCTGACTCTGGGAGACTTTGAAAATGTGGTGTGCCTGAATGTGCAGGGTGGGGAATCCCATTTCACCTGTGGCTCCTTAGGGGGTGTGCTACACATAGTATACAGTGCTGCCTGCTGACCTTCATAGGTGAGCTTGGGATGCACTTATCGTAAGTCATAAGCCCAGAGTTGGGTTTCATTTTTCAGTTTTCTTCACAGCAATCTCTTTCTTGGGCTGCTACAAAGTAATTTGAGCAAAGGCATTTTACAGACCTAATTATTGACTTCTTTAAGGCAGAGACTAGTGATACTAGTGATCTTTTGGCTGATTTTGGCTTTTAGTAGGCACCTTGTGAAAAGTAGGTTGTGCTCCAGGTAAACTGCAGGCATACATTAATGTTTGGGATACTTTTTTCTCCACGCTGATATTGGGGTATTTCTTCCTTTGCCACTGTTAGCCCCATGATTTGCACCACTTAAACGCTTCAATTTAGTGCAATGTGCAACAACTACAGGCATACCCCACGTTTAAGTACACAATGGGGTTAATTTACTAAAGCTGGAAAGTGCAAAATCAGGCTCACTTCTGCATAGAAACCAATGAGCTGCCAGGTTTTATTACCAAAGCTTAATTGAACAAGTTGGGGTTAGAGGCTCATTGGTTTCTATGCAGAAGTGAGCCTGATTTTGTACTTTCCAACTTTAGTAAATAAACCCCATTGTGTACTTAAAAGTGGCGTATGCCTGTATTGTTCCTATTTTAGAGCATGCTGCAACCATTAAATTTGTCTTGAGGCTAATATTAGCCCCATCTCCTAATCTGCCCTTTTTCCTACCCCATTTTTTTCAGATTCACTGGTTTTCAAATGTTCCCAGGCATGGTTCATGTCCAAAAATAAACTTTAATATAATTTTTCTTAATAGCATGCATGGGTAATGGGGAAAATAATTAATGTATTACTTTGCAGGAGTATCAGATTCTATAACATATTGAAAATGGATTACCTGGGTTGTTTTTTGGTTAGAAAAGACAAAACGAGAGGCTTTTTTCTACCAAACACGGGTACTGTGAAATTAGTTCCATCTTATGAAGTAATCTACTGAAAGGCATGCAATCGGGAAACACCTGTTTTCACTTCGAACAGTCAATCAGGTAAAAATACATTTATTTTGTATTATTAATGCAAAATTCCCCTTAGCATGATCGGCTATTTGGCAAAGCTTTAGTAAATGATTTCCTTTAATTGTTTATTACACTAAGACAGATGTTTATGTAACGGATAATATAACACTGACCAGCATTAAGATACTTCTGCAGCTGCTTTGACAGTACTAAAATCTAGAGAAATTACCAGATTTAGCCTGAATTATGTCTGGTGAAAGGGCACCTGTAAGTACAGGAAACAGCAAATGCTAATGCTAACAGTTTTTCTTTTGTTTAGGGAAAGAAAGTGGTTTAGCAAAAAATAAAAGTGTTTTTTATTGGACCTGTAAGTTTTTTCTTTCTTGTGGATGCAAGGAGGGAGTTTTCCTGCAAACAAACGTTTACATTTGCCAACCAATATATTAAGTTTATTTCCTGGTTTAAAAAAATGTTCTTCCTCATTTCTCTGTGTATTTAAAAGGTCAAATTTTACATTTTGTGAAGAATAGCCAGCATTACAGATCAATGGTAGATATATGGGCTTTAATACATTTGTTTATCTTGCATGTTGCTTATCTCAATTCTAAAAATAAACCATGCAGATTTAAAAATATTTTCTATGTATTGGAGTATTACATAACTTAAGTTTATTTATTTATTTAAGGTATTTATATAGTGCCGTTAATTCAGGCAGCACTTTACATATACATTATACATTCACATCAGTCCCTGCCCTCAAGGTGCAAAGTCTAAAGTCCCTAACTCACATTCATACATACATACTAGAGCCAATTGGAGTTGGATGTTGGTAAGTTAACACTGTTTTGCACCTTTTTATTAATAGTAGGTGGGACCCTGATGATTTAATTTTTTTAGGACATGATTCCCTAAAGTTTTTTTTTTTTTTTTTTTTAATAAGGGGAACAAAGTTATTTAAATATATTATAAAGTGTAACAGCTGCGGTTATTTCCTGGAATTAGTGTAGGCATGATTTACCATTGTACCAAGATAGATAAAAACGTATAGGTCAGGTAGGGTTCTTAATCATGACATGGCAGATGGGGATATTTTCATATTATGAAGCTGTAATGGCTATAGACACTGCTGCTTTTCAGCACTAGCAGTGGTGGTAAAGCTATGATGCAGTAGAGAGCAGAAAGGTTCATTATCCTTAAAAACATTAGGTAATAATCCCTTTATGCCCCAGCAACTCATATGTGCGTCTGAAAAATGCTGGGCTTTAACGCCCACACGCTGCACTTATGTGTCGCTGGGCGTGCAATCTTTATGTGCTGGCAGCGCACTCCCTGTACACTTCCAGCACACAGACCGAGCTGCCAAATTTTGGGTATACTTTGCAAAGTGACATTTCACCACATTCGCTTAAATCTGGGGAAAGCTCCTTTGCAAAGTGCAGCTTCCTTAGCACAGTAAACAGCCGATGGACCTTTAGTAAATTATCCCAAGTGGGATCACTTTTACTATGTGAGAGACATGGTGCACAAGAAATATGGATTATTGGGGCAAGAGGATTTATAGACATTTTTGATTGATAATTTAATTCACCTTTACACTGGGATTAGGGAAATAGATGTTGCACTTTATTGGATGTTTGTTATGTTAATTATCAAGTGTATTTTACTGTATGTTATTACTGCATTATTGTTTCTTATTTTTTGTTTGGTACCAGAAATAATATGATAAATGAGGTGGGGGGCGATGGATAACTAAATTGATAATATTAAGGTCAACAACTTCTGGCAGACATCTATTCCAGAGCAAATTTGGGTGTACAGTGCAGTCGGTGAAGGTGGGCCATCTACATAGCGGAAGCAGCACTTCTTTTGATGTCTACTTGCCCTTTGTATTGAAATTTTGCACAATTAACTTTTTTTTTATGACTGAAGATAAGCTTTGTTTAGCAATTGCCGAGCACATATGACTGGACATTTTTCATTATAATTTTTTATGTATGCACTATTTATACATAATTTTGCAACACTGATACAGTGGTGGTTTTGGGTGATCCAGACCCATAATCGGTTACACATTTATATTGTTATTCGTTGTGATCATGGTTTTTATCACTGATTGAGTGTTATTATCAATTTAGTTATCCAGCGCCCCCCCCCCCACCTCATTTATCATACTTACACTAGAATTTCTATATCTAGCACGGGGGGATAGCAGATTCAGTTTTTCTCACTTATTAATTTTTTATTATTTTCTTATTTATTAATTTTTTGGCACAAGGATTTTATTTATTTTCACCAGAAATAATATGTATGTGTCAAGATAAACAAGGCAAATAGCAGAAAAAATATAGCACTTTGTATGTATGGCAAACTTGCTGTTGAAAAGGTCATTCTTTTTTATTTTATTTTTTCTTTAAAATATGTATACAAAAATGAAACAAATTTTTATAGACAGTACCTCTGCTTGTTTGTCAGCCCCCCAAAAATATATGCCTCATTTCTACATCTCTAGTAAAAGCAAAGCAGTTTCAGCCTCCGCCACTTGTTCATTCCATGCTAGTCAGCGACGAAAAACCACATAGCTTATCTGCAGATCACTATAAAGCCACGGCTTCCAAAATGATGATTTTGCTTTAGTGATAATGTGACAATGTGACAGTGTAAGCCCCACTTTAGCCAAGACTTGCACATGACCACTTGCACCAAATTAACTTCCAATTTTGGATCTCATCAATGGATCAGCTTTGTAAATTTAAAAAATGTATTATTTTTTAAGAAGGATGACACTTAGATAATGTACGTGGCCACTGTGTTCACATTATAAAATGTAGAGCTGACAAGATATCCATCAATTATTGTGCCATGTCATAGTAATGATTACATGGAGTCATTGTGGCTTTTACATACAAAAGTGTTGTGTTAATCATAATCATCTTAGAAAATTACAAGAGGTTTGGAAGCCTTCACGAAGAAGGCTTGGTGTGCCCTGTGTAAATAGGAAAAATGTACAGTATCTAGTTACACTGTAGATGGACAAAACACTGGGCTTTATAAATTAGCAAGACCAAAATGACAAGAGACAATTAGAGACATCTTTCTTTAGTTACCCACTGTATATACCACCCTCATGTTATAAATGATAGAATAAGTGAATGTTACCAGAGATACTATGTTACAAGTAAAGCCGCATACACACGGGCGGACTGTCTGGCCAACTAAGTCCGTCAGACAATCCGACGGACAGTCCGTCCTACTTTCGAATGAACGGACTTGACTACACACGATGAACAAACAGTCCGTTGAAAGCTTGCGCGATGACGTGTACAGCACGTACGACGGGACTAGAAATAGGACGTCCAATACACAGCAATGCAACCTTCCGCTGTGTAAATCCTTTCTGAGCATGCGCCATACTTAGTCGGAAATTCCGAAATACTTAGTCCGCCAGACTGCACGCTGAAAAAGTCTGCTGAAGCCCACACACGAGCGGACTGTCCGCTGAAATGTGTTTCGGTGGACTAAGTTGGACAGACAGTCCGCCCGTGTGTACGCGGCTTTAGACAGCAGCATTTCAAATAATTGTTTATATTTTTGCAAAAACATTAAAAAACAAAGTATGCTTCGCAATACATATAAGTATACTGCCTATTCATGCCCCTTAAAAATTTGCCACATTTTGTCATGTTACAACCAAAAACATGAATGTATTTTATTGGGATTTTATGTGAGAGACCAACACAAAGTGGCACATAATTGTGAAGTGGAAGAAAAATGACAAATGGTTTTCAATTTTTTTTTACAAATAAATATATGAAAAGTGTGGCATGCATTTTTATTCAGCCCCCTTTACACTGATACCCCTAACTAAAATCTAGTGGAACCAATTGTCTTCAGATATCACCTAATTAGTAAATACAGTCTACCAGTGTGAAATATAATCGCAGTATAAATACAGCTGTTCTGTGACGTTCTCAGAGGTAAAAAGAAATCCATTGTTTAAAGAAAGCCATAAGAAGTTCAGTTTTTCAGAGAAACCATATGGGGGACACAACAAACACGTGGAAGAAGGTGCTCTGGTCAGATGAGACCAAAACTGAACTTTGTGGCCTAAAAGCAAAACGCTATGTGTGGCAAAAAACTAAAATTGCACATCACCCTGAACACACCATACCCACCATGAAACATTGTGGGGGCAGCATCATGTTGTTCTTCAGCATGGACAGGAAAGCTGGTCAGAGTTGATGGGAAAATGGATGGAGCTAAGTACATGGCAATCTTAGCAAAAAGCCTATTAGAGTCTTCAAAAAACTTGGGTAACTGGTGCTGAGGTTTACCTTCCAGCAGGACAATGACCCTAAACAGACAACCAAAGCTTCAATGGAATGGTTTAGATCAAAGCATATGCATGTGTAATGCCGCGTACACACGATCAGTCTATCCGGCGGACTTAGTCTGGCGGACAAACCGCCGGAAAGTCCGCCGGACTTACCGAATGAGCGAACCTGCCCACACACGACTGGACTTTGGTGGGATACCGCCGTACCAAGTTCGCCGGATAGTTTGATTGTGTGTACGTGGCATAAGAATGGCCCAGTCAAAGTCCAGACCTAAATCCAATTGAGAATCTGTGGCAAGACTTGAAAATTGCTGTTCACAGATGCTCGCCATCCAATCTGACAGAGCTTAAGCTATTTTGCAAAGAAGAATGGGTAACAGTATAACTCTCTAGATGTGCAAATCTGGTCGAGACATCCCCAAAAAGACTTGCAGCTGTAATTTTCAGCGAAAGGTGATTCTACGCAGTATTGAATCAGAGGGGCTGAATACAGAAGCATGCCACACTTTTCACATATTTATTTGTAAAAAAACGTTGAAAACCATTTATCATTTTCCTATCACTTCACAATGATGTGCTACTTTGTGTTGGTCTATCACATAAAATCCCAATAAAATACATTTACATTTTTGGTTGTAACGTGACAAAATGTGGAAAAATTCAAGGAGTGTGAATACTTTTTCAAGGCACGGTATATGCATCCATTCTCATTTTCTCCACCCAGCTAGACAGAAGCATACTAAGAGCAGGATAAATCACAATAGATCCCAGAGTGGTGTAAGGGGGAGATAGAGTAATGGTAATGGAGCAAGGTTAAAAAAAGATACAAAAAATACACATAAGCTGGTACCAGACAAATAGCTCATTGGTGTGCAGGCACTCATAAGCAGGTGGAGGTGAATATCACAACATTTCAGTGGAAAAATCTCATTCTAAAATAAGATAGAACATAGCATAGTTATAGCAGTGGCACCTATAGTGTTCAAATACACTTGATGGTGCCACAAATCTCTAGTCCTGCCTCTCAGATGCAGTCTTCCAGCCACATGAGGAAGGTACCATCCAGAGGTAGGGAGGCTGTCTGAAACTGAGAGTGGCAACAAGATAAACAGCAGTAGAAAGGGAAAGGGAATCTTGAGCATGAGGCGTTTAATTTTGGGAGAAGAACATCAGCTAAGTAGAAAAAACATAACAAATGTAAAAAATATATGGATCTATTAACTGAATACCCTCTCTCTGAAAAGCATCTTTTTGTACTATTAATTTGGATCTCCCATTCATACCACTCTGTGATCAATTACAATTATGCAACTCATAGTAGTTGAGTGGATCAGTGGATGAAATGAAATGTATTTATATACAGTATATGTATTGTGAAGTACACTTTAATTTACAAACTATATACAACTATTTGAAACACTGGCTGTCTGGTGTGCTACCTTTTATTTTCACACTGTACAGTATTTGAGTTTTGTGAGGAAACCTGATTTATGGTTCAAGCACCCATACTTTCTAAACAAATTATACTTGAAAAACAATGCTTATATACTGATTAAGGTGTGCATTCTCCTATTTGTTTTGTTAAAGAGTAACTTCACTTTTGTTGAGAAAAAAAACAATTCCCTCTGTGCCCGTTCACACTACCGCGACTTGGGACGCGACTTGTCAGACCGCAAGTCGCCCCAAGTCGCTTGACAATTAGTAATTGCATTAAAGTGAATGAGAGCCGTCTTAATGACCGCTACTCAAGTCGGAGCGACTTCCAAAAAGGTTCCTGTACTACTTCAAGGCGACTTATAGGCGACTTGTACCCATAGATTTCAATACAAGTCGCCTACAAGTCGGATCACTGTCTGTAACCAAGCGACTTAACAGGAAGAAGAACACAATTATGGCAGCCCTCCCCCTTCCCATACACAGATCACTTCCTGTGTGAAGTGAAGTGTGGGTAGGTGTGAGGTGAAGTGAAGAAAAGAAGAATTGAGATATCATGTCATCCCGAGGCCGCAGAGAAGTGCAGCACAGGGAGCCAGTGGATAATGAGCCTCTAATCAGACATGTGAGGCAGCGACCCTGCATATATAATAAGCAAGATCCCAACTACAAGGATCAATCCAAGAGGGATAGTGCTTGGTTGGAAATATGCAGACTAACCATTGAAGATTGGGAAACAATGCTGCCGACCGATCGTAGTGACAAATGTAAGTTTAACCTTTTTATAAAATCCATGGTGTTATTTATTATGCATGTGTTCTGCCACGTCACCTGCCACGTCACTTGCCACGTCACCTGCCACGTCACTTGCCACGTCACTTGCCACGTCACCTGCCACGTCACCTGCCACGTCACCTGCCACGTCACTTGCCACGTCACCTGCCACGTCACCTGCCACGTCACCTGCCCCGTCACCTGCCACGTCACTTGCCACGTCACCTGCCACGTCACCTGCCACATCACCTGCCCCGTCACCTGCCACGTCACTTGCCACGTCACCTGCCACGTCACTTGCCACGTCACCTGCCACGTCACTTGCCACGTCACCTGCCACGTCACCTGCCACGTCACTTGCCACGTCACCTGCCAAGTCACTTTTGTGTATTCTTTCACTGATGTTAACTGCTAGTGTTAATAAATGTTTATAATGAATGATCAATATCGTTAATAATAGTGTTTTCTTTTATTATTACATTATAGACAAAAAAATTAACCAACATATCATTTTTATTACATGAAATAAAGATTACATAGCATGAAAACATTATAACCGTAATAACACATTAGCAAATTCTAGATGTAAAGCAGTGAGCAATGCAGTTAGGAAATGGCATCCAATTGCCATTCTAATTCACCGGCCGGTGAAATAAAGTATGATGCAAACTTTTCACGAACAGTGGCACCATCGCAGGATCCCCTTGCAGCAGTGATATGTGCACTTTCCAAGTCATGCATAAGGGAATCCTCAAAACGGTACCCGTCACGTACCCGTACAAAATTGTGCAGCACGCAAGCTGCTTTGACAGCAGTAATTGCATTTTCAATGTTTAATGCAATAGGCGTATGTAACAAACGCCATTTATTGGCAAGAATTCCAAACGTGCACTCAACCATCCTTCTTGCCCTTGTCAGCCGGTAATTAAAGACTTTCATGGGGGTTGTCAGATTTCTATTGGAGTAAGGCCTCATTAGGTGTTGCGACAATGCAAAAGCCTCATCTGCGACAAACACATAGGGTATTGGGGGTTCAGTTGTGCCAGGAAGAGGACAGTTCTCAGGAATATCTAGCTGATTAGATCGTAGCCTTTCACCAAAGGAGGAATTTGCAAAAATACGCGAATCGCAGCTACTTCCGTAGGATCCTATATCGATATAGGTGAAGCAGTAGTTTGCATCGGCAACAGCAAGAAGTACAAAAGAACAATATTTTTTGTAATTGTAGAACATACTTCCACTACCAACAGGCTTAACGACACGCACATGTTTCCCATCTATAGCTCCAATGCAATTTGGGAAATTGCACCGACGCCAAAATATTTGTGCTATATCACGCCAATTATCTTGTGTAGGTCGCTTCATAACCATGCTGTTAAGCACATCCCATATGACTTGGCAGGTGTCTTGGATAATGTAGCTGATTGTTGATCTGCCCAACATGAACTCATAATGTAGACTAACTAGGGAATGACCGGTTGCCAGGTATCTGAAAGACAAAAGACATAAACCATTTTATGTTCCTATTTATGTTTTGCAGTATCAATATTACAAATCCGGTGGAAGGGTTTGCGCGACTGTTTTACTCGCTATATTCGCAAATTGAATGAGGCCAGGAGTGGGTCTGGAGGAAAATGTATCGTACCCTATGTGCACGCAGACGAACTTGAGTTTCTGCGGCCTTTCCTGGAGCTGAGAGAGTAAGATAACATCTTACATATTTGTAAAGTGATACTATACAATTCTACTAAGAAGGGGGTGCCTAACTGTTCTTTTATATGTTTATTGCAGAACACAATCCAGTTGGGAAGTTGCTGATGAAGGGCAGGATGCAGCACAGGAGGCAGCATCTCAAGAAGTGGAAGGCTCGTTGTCGCTGTCCTTGGATCATCCTTTGCTGCTGGAAGAACAGCAAGATGAAGAACCAGACCGCAACCAGGGAGAGGCTTCCAATAGTCAGCAGCCGGCTGAGCCTATCCGACTCCGTCAACGACGAAGTAGACCAGCAAGGGGAAGTAACTCCCAAAACATAGAGCGATTTGCCGAACTGGTTGATCGTATGAACCAAAAATTGGACGAACTGCATTCCGAAGACCATGGTTTTGGACTCATGGTCGCCGGAATGCTACAAAGAGTTCCGCAGGAGAGGAAAAATGAAGTAAAGAAGGCAGTGATGGATCTCATGGAAGCTAGCATTAGAAATGATCCAATTCCATCCTCTTCCATGTTTGGACCACCACCACCATCCGGACCCTACTATACCTACTCAACCCCTCCACCACCCAGAACCCATCCCTACTATCCCCCTCGCTTCCATCCCTACTCCGATGAGTATGGAAATGCCCTTAATCCTGCCCATCCACCTATACCCTATCCCTCTCCATCCCCACTGCCATCAGCAACTTCCACAACACTAAACCAAGCATACAGTGCTAATTTAGCTAATGTTCCACCAACACCATCCCCAAGGCCTTCCACCAGCTCTATAACCTCACCATATGAGTCAGTTTACCATAATCTGTAAGATTTAAAAATAAAAATAAATTCTGTTTTGTTGATATATTGTTATATATTGTTCTAATAATTAAAGTTTTTTTGAAAAAAAAGGATGTTGGTGTGATAAATTTTGCAATATTTCTTCAACAATATGTTTATTTGGAAGAATCTTACGTACCTAGGTGGATGCAATATCGCAGCAATGATGCATCTGTCCACTGCTGTTTCTTCACACAGAACTGAGTCAACATACATCGTCTATGTCTCTGTTCTGTCCTCTCCCCAAGATGGGAGGTGCTGTCTCTCAGCTGCTCTGCTCCCCCACACTCAATGTGGAGGGGTGGATAGCAGCTTGCTGAGAGGCTGACACTGTCATCAGTCCAGCCAGCTGCTGGCAAATGAAGGATGATGCGCTGTCTCAACTAATCTTCGTGATATCTGCACAAAGTGGACTTCTGCTCACTCTGCACTGAAAAGGGGGCACAGGATTGCAAAATAATTGCACTCATATGACCCGTAGGAGAAGCCAAGACAAATGAGCTCAGGCTAGATTGTTGCAAATATAATAACAATGTGATAATAGTAATGTGCATCAAAAAAATAGATAGTTTACCTGAGCGTAATAATCAATCTTTCAGTAGGTGAGATGCTCCTCCTATATGAGGTGTTCTTTCGCTCCAGATGGTTGTAAACTAGACGAAGCAATTCATCAAAACTGTAAAATGAATAAAAAATGTAATTTGCTATATTCTACATAAGAAATATCTGACATTTGTAGCTACACTATTACCGATGTAATAACATATGCAAATCTGATGCCTCTAGGACCCCTTTCACACTGGGCCGGTGCGGCCGTCGGCGGTAAAAGGCTGCTATTTTTAGCGGTGTTTTACCGTAGTTTTAGCGGTGGTCTGGGGGCACTAGCGGGGTGGTTTTAACACCCACTAGCGCCCGAAAAAGGCTTAAAAGCGCCGATGCAGAGGCGCTTTGCCGGCGGTTGTGCGGCCCTGTCCCATTGATTTCGATGGGTAGGAGCGGTTTAGGAGTGGTGAATACACCGCTCCTTCACCGCTCCAAAGATGCGGCTAGCAGGACTTTTTTCACCTTCCGGCCAGCGCACCGCTTCAGTGTGATACATGCAAGCTTGCCGATCACCCCAGTTGATGTTTAGCATAGGTAGATGACAAACAATTCTGCTAAATATCAATCTTCGCCATTTTATTCTCTACGTTAAATGCTACAAAATATATCTTTCAAAAAAAAATTAAATGGGACAAAATAGTCTAGTAGCATATGTACTTGCCTTGCAATTGACATCCGGGTATAGTTGTGAAACTTGTCCTCAAAAACACGCAAATTTTCATAGATGGCCCAAAATTGGCCTCTACTGTCTCTACTTGCAATAATTGGATGGATCCAGTAGCGGCGTCTTCTTCTCATCCTCATCCTTCGCTTCCTCTCTTCCTCCTCTTCCATTAATACTGCCACACCAGCAGTTACTACAGCTGTCATCAAATAAGGCAATGACAACATTGTGGTGACAGGACACAGACACACAACAGGGAAGCAGGAAGCGAACAGGAACAACAATGATGTCACAAGAGCTGAGTAGCGCTGATTGGCCACAGGCAAAGTCGCCTGTGCTTGAGGCGACTTGTTGTCGTGTTGTAACTCGCGCTCAGTCGCGACGAAGTCGCGTTAATAAGTCGCGCGCAAGTCGTGTCGCGGTAGTGTGAACGGGCACTCTGGGTGATCTATGTACATTACAAGGATTTTAACAAACTTTGTTGCAGAGTCCTACCTTTTGTTATTGTGATGAAATCCACGTGTGTTTGTGACCATGTGGAAAGTGGCTCTAATGGGAGTCATTTCATAATTATAAATCAGCTGCTGCACTTGCAGGGCTCTAACCCTTTGAGGACCATAAGATTACCATCATCAATATACAAATAATTATATCTTTTTTTCACTTTAAGAATGTATATGAACAATAAATAAAACCATTTCCACACTTGTGTAATTTTTGGGGGAGGAATTATGACAACCATTTGTTGATAAGAACTAATATTTGGACTCAAACCAAAAAAAAAAGTATCTTAAGTTCTTAATTAGATGATACAGGCAATTAAAAACATGGGACAAATACGTCCCTTGGTCCTCAAAGGGCTAATGAGAAAAATTGTAGGGTCTTCGTCCTTTAGACATGATTTCATATTGGGTGTATTGCACTAAAAATAATTTTTTTGTGGCAAGGGATGCCTGAAATCTGACTATTTTAGGTGAAGGAACGGTAAGGGAGGTTTTGGTACTTTAGGTATAACCCTAGTGTAACTTATGTATGATTCAACAGAACATATAAGTTAATAAACAGGATTTTATTAAATACAGTTTAAAACCATATAGAAATTATATTAGACATTAGATACATCACAAAGACAAGCAATCTGTGTCCTTTCGATAAGGTCTACACGTTTCACGGATATACAGCTTCTTCAGGACCTGCAACCGTGTAACAAACTACCCTATTGTACGCCTGTTAGTGTCACTGATATTGTATCGCTCTCCTTATATGGCTGTCATACACATATGTGCAGTACAGCTAGCAAGCTTATGTAGTAGAGCTGCTAGCTCTCGGTATACCAGCTCCCTTGTGGCTAGAGTATTCATGCTGGTCTTCATCAATAGCATTACCCAATGGCACACTCTTTCTTGGCTTTGTATAAAATATGAAAAAAAACAATTAGCAGATATATCATGTTGCAGTATCTCTTGTAACAATCTTTTAACCACTTAATTCCTGGAGTATTGTCAAATGGGATCTCCCATCCTGGGCGGACCTCATATGACGTCCTCCACTTCCCCCCACCAATGTGTGTGCCTGGTGGCGGCAATGTCCGCCGGGTACCCGCGATCACTCCTGACAGAGCAGGTACATCTGTGTGTGTAAACTCACAAATTAACGTTCTGTCAGGGGAGAGGAGACAGATCATGTGTATTCTAGTATATAGGAACACAGATCAGTCTACTCCCCCAGTCAGTCCCATATCCCCCCACAGTTAAAAGACACAGTGAGGGAACACATTTAACCCCTTGATCGCCGCCTAGTGTTAACCCTTTCCCTGCCAGTGACATTTTTACAGTAATCCGTGGCTATTTATAGCACTGATTGCTGTATAAATGTCAATGGTTTTAAAAAAGTGTCAAAAGTATCCAAACTGTCTGCCCCAATGTAGAGGTCCCGATAAAAATCGCAGATCGTCGCCACTGCTAGTAAAAAAAATAATAATAATAAAAATGTCTAAATCAATAACCTATTTTGTAGGCGCTATAACTTTTGTGTAAACCAATCAATGTACACTTATTGTGATTTTTTTTACCAAAAATATGTAGAAGAATACAAATCGGCCTCAACTGAGGAAAAAAATAGTTTTTGTTTTTTTTAAAAATTGTGATATATTTATTATAGCAAAAAGTAAAAAAATATTGTGTTTATTTCAAAATTGTTGCTCTTTTTTGCTTATAGCACAAAAAATAAAAAATGCAGAGGTAATCAAATACCACCAAAAGAAAGCTCTATTTATGTGGAAAAAAACGATATCAATTTTGTTTGGGTACAGCGTCCCACGACCATGCAATTGTCAGTTAAAGTGACACAGTGCTGTATCGCAAAAAATGACTCGGTCAAGAAGGTGGTAAATTCTTCCAGTGCTGAAGTGGTTAAACTGAGAATAATATAGTATTGCCACACATGCCATGCTGAAAAATGCACAATAATGCAGCATTAGCACATATGCAATGTTACAAATTACAAATGTTTCCAGGACTGCTGTGTTACAAAAGACCAAACGAGGTCATGTTAACAAAGTGCAATGTTACAAAAGAACAATTAAAAGACCTGTTGAACTAGTCTAGTTTGTCCTAGAAACAAAAGGATTGAAACTTGAGCCGCTTTACAGAAAAGGCTCCTTAGAGCTCCTTCACTGTCTGTTAAATAATAACATATTACGAAACTTCAAATTAACACACAACATTATGGAGAATGGCACTGTAATGAAAGTATAAAAATGAAAAATTTCTTTCAGTATAGTGCCTGGGGGGTGGGGTCCCCTTAGTCTAAACTCTAGTGGCACATCTATACTGTGTATAGAAGCTGCTGCATCAGTAATTGCATTTATAAAAATAAAAAAAATTCCCTACAAGCTTTCTTTATTTTGTAAGCAATGGCTTGGGGAGCCAGTCTGTATGATAGGGCCACAATGTAGTGCATGGAGAACAAGATCAGAGATTTTTTTGGATAAATTCTGGTGTCTCTACCACAGACTTTAGACTTCTACTTCTTCTTTGGGTGTAGGTGGCGCCTTCGCACTGTAACCCTATAGAGGTACTCTTGATGAAAGCAAGAATTGACCTTGCTATCAAAAATAGTAATGATATGCACCTGTTAAACAGGTTTGGAAAAATTGATCTTTGGGTGTCGGTGGCGCCTTCCCACCGTAACCCTACTCTATAGGTGCTTATCGACAGGTGCTTATCATTACAATTTTTGACAGAAAGGCCAATTCTTGCTTTCATCAAGAGTATCTCTATAGGGTTACGGTTTGAAGGCACCACTGAAACCCAAAGAACAATTTTTCTTGCTGTTCTTATCAGCAAAAGCTGGCCACCTATCTGTTTATAGCCGCGAAGCATACAATAGCTAGGGCCTGGAAGAGACCAACGTTTGCGGAGGTGAAGAGTACCCTAACGACTCTCATGATTAATGAAAAGATGTAATAAATGATTAATGAAAAGATGTCTAGGTGCAAAAAAATTGGTCTTTGGGTATTAATTGTGCCCATAAAACCTAGACCAAAAACATTCCTCCAGATGAAATCAACACCCACAACACTAGGTAGCCTAGTAGTTCTGGAGAACTACTAAAAACACTTAATCAGTTGGTAATCCAGGACTGATTCATTTTAATAAAAGTCAGACGGTCAACGGAGTCTGTGGACAGACGTGTTCAATGATCTGATCAGTAACAAAACCTCCAGCAGCACTGAATGCCATTCAGAAAGCACTCTGGATGCAGGGCAGCCCAGCAGCTCAATAGCATATTGGGCAAGTTCTGGCCAGTGGTCTATTCTCATGACCCAGTAAGCCAGTGAATCATCGACTGGAAAGCTCTCCACCTCTGTTTTCGCCCATAGATAATCATCTACCATGTGATACAGATGTTGCTGATGGGATGAGGAAGCTGAGAGCCCTTGGCGGCGAGGACTAAGAAAATTCAGAAATGCATCATTTAGGTGGCCGTATTGATTACGGAGGATGAGGACGGTTTAGAAGCCAGTCCACCACCTCCTTTGCATGCTGTGGCTGGGTAGCACAGGCAACATCACTAAACAGAGGAAATTATGCCCTGCCTGAGGACTGACCATGTCCACCTTTGCATGTGGACACATATGCTGCTGGCCCCCTTACAGTGTCATGGGAACATCTGCCTCTCTTTGCTGTCCTTCCAGACATGGGGGGAGTGCTTATTAACAAAATGTAATAAAGATGTGTAAAGTGGTGTTTGGTGCACTTTAATCTGAGTATTCACGACACAGACACACTCCACGGATACATATAATATACTGCAATATACTTCATCAAATGTGCAGTAAAGCACACAACTATATGCCATTAAACTTGCAGTAATGCAATAAAATATACATCGTTAAACATGCAGTAACACACAGAACTATACGGCGTTAAACTTGCAGTAACACACAGAAATACATGGCGTTAAACTTGCAGTAACACAATGAAAAATATGCCGATAAACTTGCAGTAACACACAGAACTATATGGCATAAACTTGCAGTAATGCAATGAAACATATGGCGTTAAACTTTCAGTAACACACAGAACTATATGGAGTTATACTTGAGTTATACTTGCAGTAACACAATGAAATATATGCTGCTAAACTTGCCGTAACGCAATGAAATATACAGCATTATATTTGCAGTAACGCAATAAAATATATGGCGTTAAACTTGCAGTAACGTAATGAAATATACAGCATTAAACTTGCAGTAACGCACAGCACTATATGGCATTAAACATGCAGTAACACAATTAAATATACGGCGTTAAACTTGCAGTAATGCACAGAACTATATGGCGTTAAACATTCAGTAAAGCAATGAAAAATATGGCGTTAAACTTGCAGTAATGCACAGAACTATATGGCATTAAACATTCAGTAACGTAATAAAAAATATGGCAGTAAATGTGGAGTAACGCACAAAACTATATGGTGTTAAACTTGCAGTACCACAATAAAATATACGGAGTTAAACTTGCAGTAACGCAATGAAAAATATGGCATTAAACTTGCAGTAACACACAGAACTATATGGCATTAAACTTGCAGTAATGCAATGAAAAATATAGCGTTAAACTTGCAGTAATGCACAGAACTATATGGTGTTAAACTTGCAGTAACTCACAGAACTATATGGAGTTGAACTTGCAATAACGCAATGAAATACACAGTGTTAAACGTGCAGTAACACAATGTAATATACAGCGTTAAACTTGCAATAATGCAATGAACTATATGGCTTTAAACTTGCAGTAATGCAATGAAATATATGGCATTAAACTTGCAGTAATGCAATGAAATATATGGCATTAAACTTGCAGTAATGCAATGAAAAATACAACGTTAAACTTGCAGTAAGGCACGGAACTATATGGCGTTAAACTTGCAGTAATGCAATGAAATATACGCCGTTAAACTTGCAATAACGCACAGAGCTATATGGTGTTAAACTTGCACTAACGCAATGAAATATATGGTGTTAAACTTGCAGTATTGCAATGAAATATACAGCGTTAAACTTGCAGTAACGCAATGAAATATATGGTGTTAAACTTGCAGTAACCCAATGAAATATACGGCTTTAAACGTGCAGTAACGCAATCAAATATATGGTGTTAAACTTGCAGTAACTCAATGAAATATACGGCATTAATCTTGCAGTAATGCAATGAAATATACAACCCGAAACTTGTAGTAACACAATGAGATTTACAGCGCTAAACTTGCAGTAATGCACAGAACTATATGGCATTAAACTCGCAGTAATGCAATGAAATATATGGCATCAAACTTGCAGTAACGCACAGAACCATATGGCGTTAAACTGTCAGTAAAGCAATGAAATATATGACGTTAAACTTGGAGTAATACAAGGAAATATACGGCGTTAAACTTGCAGTAACACTCATATCTATATAGTGTTAAACTTGCAGTAACGCAATGAAATATACATCGTAGTGCCTTGCTGTATTATGATTGGCCAAAGCATGCACCTGACCTGCATGCTTTGGCTAATCACAGCACACTATGTTAAGAGAGTCCATAATTGGGCAAGGTGCCTTTGGGCAATCATGGCTCAGGGGGACTCAGGCAGGTTATTCAGATAGTGGCAGTGTATTTGATATATATATATATATATATATATATATATATATATATATATATATATATAGTCTATATCTACTGTGCATTCTGTGATGTACTGTTTCTAATACACTTCAAGCGGTGTACACATTATCTAATACAATGTGTACAGTTTCTACTACACTTCTGGTGGTGTACACAGTATAAAATACAGTGCAGCCATTGTACAGTTTCTAATACAGTGCAGGTGGTGTACACAGTATCTAATACGGTGTGTACAGTTTCTACAAATTTTCTGGTGGTGTGCACTGTATCTAATACAGTGTGTACAGTTTCCACTACGCTTCTGGTGGTGTACACAGTACACAACTCAGTGCAGCCATAGTACAGTTGCTACTGCAGTGCAGGCGGTGTACACCCAATCTAATACAGTGTGTATGCCCTGTCCATGATTCCATGGTGTTACAGTGTCACAGATGCATGCAGTGTCACTGCTCACCATCCTTGTGGCCTCCTCAAATGGTGACAGGACAGTACACGCATCCTTGATCAGTAGCCTGGTTGAAGCTGACATGGCGTCAACCACCTCTGAGCCTGCCCCTGCAGAGCTGACAGAATCTCTGCCCCAGTGTGGCTCCTGTTCCCTAGACAGACCCACTCAAGCACCGCATGGCATCTTTTAGCCTTACTGCTTACTCCTTGAACACTTACGGAGCACCGCTGGTTCAGAGGATAAATCTTCAGAAGAGGCCACAGAGGAAGAAGAAAAGGTGATGGAGGAGAGAGCTGTGGCAGAATCAGCACTAGCATTTTGGAGGTGTGGTGGCGGAACAAGCTCCAATAACACTGAACCCTGTCCTGCATCCTTCGCAGCTGCCAGCAGAGTTATCCAGTACACCGTGAAGGAAAGGTAACATCCCTGCCCATGCCTGCTGGACCATGAGTCAGCGGTAATATATATGAACCTTACTGTTGACCGCCCTGTCCAATGAGGCCAAAACATTGCCTTCCACAGGCCGTAGAGAGCAGGAATGGCCTTCCATGAAAAGATATGGCATTTTGGAACCTGCCACTGAGGTATGGTACATTCCACAAATTCACAAAAGGAGGCAGAGTCTACCAGCTGAAAAGGCAGCAGTAGCATTGCTATCAATTTGGTAAAGCTAGCATTTAGACGCTGAGCATGTAGATGCCTGGGATAAAATTTCTTTTTACGGTTCAGCAACTGGGATAGGGAAATTTACCTGCTAAAATCAGATGGTGGTGTACTGCTAGTAGACTGGCTGAAAGTACTTGGGATACCCATTGCTATACCTTCATTCCTCTCAGTGCAGGTTTTTGAGAGGATTGAAGGTATAGTCGGGTTGGAGATCCCAGAGGGGGAGCAAGGAAAAGTCTGCCTTTTTCTTTGATGTGGGTCTTTCAAGTGCTGTTGCCAACAGACTGCACTGCAGGTCGTCATATGTCTGGTCAAGCATGTGGTGCCCAAGCGACTGCTGTTCTGGCCACTCTTGATCCGCTTCAGACATAGGTTGCAAACAGCAACGGTGCAATCTACTTCACACGTGTCGAAAAAGGTCCACACCAAGGAACTTTTAAAAGTCAGCAGGGAGCCAGCAGCACCCTGCACCTGCTGAGCTCTGCGGTATGATGCAATAGGGTGGCTGCCCTTAAGCTGCTCCCTAGAGGACATCCTGCCTCATTGGAATTGTGCCTTCTCCTCCTCTTCTCTTCTCTTAGGCACCCAAGTACGGTCAGTGACCTCATCATCCCCTCCCTCCTCGTCACTGGAGCAAACTTGGCAGTATGCTGCAGCTGGGGGAACATGACTGCCAGTTTCTTGTTCTTCTTGGGCATCCATTCTTTCTAGGCTCATGTTACTCCCTTACTCAACATGGGAACCAACATCAAAGCCTTAAAATTTCTGCACCTCCAGCTCATGTACCCGACACTGTGGTCGAATAATGCTGGGAACTTCTCAATGCATGATGGTGGGGATATGGAAGGAGTGACTGTGGACAAGGAGCCGGTCAAATAGGCCACTTTGGCAGCTGCGTTGGAAGGCAAACTACTCTGAGCCTGGGTGACAGAGGATGGGGAGGATGAGGCCGGCTTTGTTATCCACTCCACCAACTGTCCTGTATGTTCTGGCTAAATAACATGGCCAGCAGCAGAAAAAAGGACAAGCATGCCCCACGGCCACCTGCAGAGGATGTACCATGTCCACAACCAGCACTGTTGACTGTAGACACAGAGGCTGCTTGCCCTCTTTTAGTGGCCTCTGAGCATCTGCCTCTCCTCGGTGGCCTTGAGGACATGATGTATTTTGTTTTGCAACACCACCTGCACTGTATTAGAAACTGTACAATGGCTCCACTGTATTGTATACTGTGTACACCCCCATAAGTGTAGTAGAAACTGTAAACACTGTATTATATACTGTGTACACCGCCTGCACTTTATTGGAAACTTACTACAGCTGCACTGTATTGTGTACGGTGTACACCACCAAAAGTGTAGTAGAGACTGCACACACTGTATTAGCTACTGTGTACACTACCTGCACTTTATTAACCACTTGAGGACCGCCGTATTGCCAATGTACGTCAGCACAATGGCACAGGCAGGCACAATCATGTACATCTACGTGATTGCCTTCCAGCTGGTGGGGGGTCCGATCGGACCCCCTCCCGCTGGTTACGGCGGTCCGATTCGGTCCAGGAGCGCTCCGTGATGAGGGGATGGCCGTTGGTTTTCGGCCACCCCCTGTGGATCGCTCCTGGCCAATGAGAAGCTTCCTCCCCTGTGTATTGTTTACACAGGAAGGAGGAAGTGATGTCATTCTCCTCGGGGCGGTCTTTTTGACCGGACTACGAGGAGAAGACAGAAAGTAAGTGTGCACCAACACTACACTGACATGTAGGTACACACAGGCACACAAACCCCCCCCCTTTTGCGCAAACCAAAAAATATACGCTTATTGACATTTTTTTTACTAAAGACATGTGGCTGAATAAATTTTGCCCTCAATGTATGACTAAAATTTAGTTTATTCGATTTTTCTTATAGCAAAAAGAAGAAAATATCTTTTTTTTTCAAAATTTTCGCTCTTTTTCCATTTATATCGCAAAAAAAAAAAATCGCAGAGGCAATCAAATACCATCAAAAGAAAGCTCTATTTGTGGGAAGAAAAGGACGCAAATTTCGTTTGGGTGCAATATTGCATGACCGCGCAATTACCAGTTAAAGCAGCGCAGTGCGAAATTGCAAAAAGACCTCTGGTCCTTAAGGTATTTATTGGTCCGGAGCTGAAGTGGTTAAAAACTGTACTACGGCTGCATTGTATTGTGTACTGTGTAGACCACCAGAAGTGTAGTAGAAACTGTACACACTGTATTAGACACTGTGTACACCGCTTGATAAAGTACTAGATACTGTACTATGTCTACACTGTATTGTGTACTGTGTTCACCACCAGAAGTGTAGTAGAAACTGTACACACTGTATTAGATACTGTGTACACCACCTGCACTGTATTAGCAACTGTACTATGGCTGCACCGTTTTGTGTACTGTATACACCACCCGAAGTGTAGTAGAAACTGTACACACTGTATTAGATACTGTGTACACCGCCTGCACTGTATTAGCAACTGTACTATGGCTGCACTGTATTGTGCACTGTGCACGCCACCAGAAGTGTAGTAGAAACTGTACACACTGTATTAGATACTGTGTACACCGCCTGCACTTTATTAGAAACTGTACTACAGCTGCACTGTATTGTGTACTGCATACACCACCAGAAGTGTAGTAGAAACTGTACACACTGTATTAGATACTGTGTACACGGCCTTCACTTTATTAGAAACTGTACTATAGCTGCACTGTATTGTGCACTGTGCACGCCACCAGAAGTGTAGTAGAAACTGTACACACTGTATTAGATACTGTGTACACCGCCTGCACTTTATTAGAAACTGTACTACAGCTGCACTGTATTGTGTACTGCATACACCACCAGAAGTGTAGTAGAAACTGTACACACTGTATTAAATACTGTGTATACCACCTGCACTGCAGTAGCAACTGTACTATGGCTGCACTGAGTTGTGTACTGTGTACACCACCAGAAGTGTAGTAGAAACTTTACACACTGTATTAGATACTGTACACCACCTGCAAAGTAGTAGATACTATACTATGGCTGCACTGTATTGTGTACTGTGTACATCACCAGAAGTGTAGTAGAAATTGTATACACTGTATTAGATACTGTGTACACCGCCTGCACTGTATTAGCAACTGTACTGTGGCTGCACTGTATTGTGTACTGCGTACACCACCAGAAGTGTAGTAGAAACTGTACACACTGTATTAGATACTGTGTACACCGCTTGCGAAGTAGTAGATAATGTACTATGGCTGCACTGTATTGTGTACTGTGTTCACCACCAGAAGTGTAGTAGAAACTGTACACACTGTATTAGATACTGTGTTCACCACCTGCACTGTATTAGTAACTGGACTATGGCTGCACCATATTGTGTACTGTATACATCACCAGACATGTAGTAGAAACTGTACACACTGTATTAGATACTGTGTACACCACCTGCAAAGTAGTAGATAGATGCTGTACTACGGCTGCACTGTATTGTGTACTGTATACACCACCAGAAGTGTAGTAGAAACTGTACACACTGTATTAGATACTGTATACACCGCCTGCACTGTATTAGCAACTGTACTGTGGCTTCACTGTATTGTGTACTGCATATGCCACCAAAAGTGTAGTAGAAACTGTACACACTGTATTAGATATTATGTACATCGCCTGCAAAGTAGTAGATACTGTACTATGGCTGCACTGTATTGTGTACTGTGTGCACCACCAGAAGTGTAGTAGAAACTTTACACACTGTATTAGATACTGTGTACACCGCCTGTACTTTATTAGAAACTGTACTACAGCTGCACTGTATTGTGTACTGTGTACACCACCAGAAGTGTAGTAGAAACTGTACACACTGTATTGGATACTGTGTACACGGCCTGTGAAGTAGTAGATACTGTACTAAGGCTGCACTGTATTGTGTACTGTGTACACCACCAGAAGTGTAGTAGGAATTGTTTAACAGGGGCATGTAATTACAATTTTTGATATACGTTTTCACAGCAGGGCCCATTCCTACACCCACCAAGAGTAACTTTTTTTAACCAATTTTCTGCAGAGTATATAGGGCAGGCCGTATAGTGTATATATATATATATATATATATATATATATATATATATATATATATATATATATATATATATATATGCTTAAATTTGGTGCAAGGTTCCCCTTAATATCCACACCAGACCTGAAGGGCCCGGTATGGATTTTGGGGGTGACATCCCCTGACATTTTTTTTTGGTATTTTTGATATTTTTATCTATATTGCTGGGATCCGAAATACTTTACAGCCGGGGGCAGTTTTAAATTACATTTTTTCCTTTAGAAATGTTTTTTTTCCTGTGACAGTGTTATAAACATGGGAAAGATGCACTACTTTACAGGCATACTAAGGGCACCATAGGCACCATAGTTAAAGGAATATTTCATTTTTATTGTTTCACTTTAAGCATTCTTAAAATCACTGCTCCTGAAAAAACGTCCATTTTTAAAACTTTTTTTTCCCCCTGGGGCGCCACCCAGGTCCCCAAACACTTTTTAAGGCAATAACTTGCATATAAGCCTTTAAAATTAGCACTTTTGTTTTTTCATGGTCCCATAGACTTTAACAGTGTTTGCGTGTTCAAACAAATTTTTTGCCTGTTCGCATATTCTGCTTTGAACCCAACCGGAGGGGGGGCGGGGGGAGTTCAGCTCATCCCTATTCTATACTGACAATAGAATCTGAATATAACACACTAGCACAACACTAACTGTCTAACAGTACTGAATAGAGCCCTGTTCTATCTCTCTCCACGCCGCTATCACACTACAAATGGCCGCTATGGAAAGAATACTTTTATAGTGTGGGGCGGGATTAAGAACAATGAGCCATGATTGGATACAGTCATCATGATGGTGTCCAATCATGGCTCTTACAATGCTCTGTGTCCTGATTGGACGATGCCTCATTGCTTTAGCCAATCGGGGCTTTCAATGCATTTTGTGGCGGTGCAGTGCATTGTGGTAATTCGGCGGGCCGAAGAAACCGTCAAACTACCCTATAATTTGGTTTTTCAGAGAACTTCCGGACAGCCAATGTTTGGCCCGAACTCATGCTCAGTCCGAACCGTTCGCCCATCCTTATTCCAGGCAACTCTCCCATAGACCTTCCAGGCAAATGATTGAATTAGTAGCAGAGGGTCCACAAAACAAGAAAGCAGAGAAGCAAATACGATAGCATGGCCTTGTGCCTTGTGGGATGGCTGCCATTTTATTGCTGTGAATAATTGCCTTCATGGTGGACATGTAAAATAGAATGTCATTTAGTTGCACACGAAACACTGTGTATCACAAGTAAGGAAGAGCTGAACGTACCTGGGTTTGGTTTGAGGCGTGTTTGGCAAACGTTTTTGGGGGATATATTTAAAAAAAACAGTAATGGTCACTTTCTAGGCTACACTTGTCAAACAAATAGTATGAAGGGCTGGGCACTGCCCTAGGAAAATATAACAAAGTTTGGCAGGGAGCAGCAATATTAATAATGCCTAAAGTAAAACATTAAAAATGCTAAATTCCTGTGATTGCAAACAATCACCTTGTAAAACAAGTAAAACAACCCATTCAGCTTAAAATAGAAATGAAAGGTAAAACATTTATCTATAGCTTTAAAAAACATTATCAATACATTTTCCCCCTTTTTTTTATAAGTTATCGCATTCCTTCTGCTCTTAGCTGCATAGGAGCTGGGGGGGGGGGGGGGGGGGAGGGGACACAGCAGTACACTGAGCTTCCCAGTGAAAGGCTGCATGAGGGGGGGTGTCAAGACAATTCTGATCATTGGAGGAGAGCCGGCTGAGTTCCGGCATTGCTAGAGAGAACTGACCGCAGTGTGTACTACTACTTAGTGTGGTCAGTTTTTAATAGGAAAGCAGAATGACTGTCAGGATTCAAGAACACAGGGGATTTCACACAAAGTATGTAAAACAAAGAAAACAGGATAATTTTCCATACAGGTACATGGTACAGCAGAAACATATCAAGAATATGAAATCTTGGGGTAACAAACACATAATAACATGCAAAAGAGAAATAAAAGAAATAGAAAAAAGTGGGAGCACCAGCCCTAGGGGCTCTGAGGGTGAAGGTATACCTACCTTCGAAACATGTCAGCTGGCAGTGACCCTCGAGTCTTCTCTATTATCATCTGGAGTAGGGATGAGCCGAACACCCCCCCCCCCCCGTTTCGGTTCGCACCAGAACCTGCAAACGGACCGAAAATTTGCGCAAACTTTAGAACCCTGTTAAAGTCTATGGGACTCGAACTTTCAAAATCAAAAGTTTGCGGAATGTTTTAAAAACTAACGTTTTTTCGGGAGCACTGATTTTAATGACGCATAAGAAAAAAGTCATTTAAAACTGCTTGCGGTTTTAATGTAATGTCTGGTCCCGGCAATATGGATGAAAATCATTGATAAAAATGGTATGGGTACCCCCCTGCTCATTACCAGCCCCTTTGGGTCTTGTGTGGATATTAAGGGGAAGCCCGTACCCAAATTAAATAAAGGAAAGGTGTGGGGCCCCCAGGCCCTATATACTCAGAACAGCAATATACAGGCAATGCAAACAAGACAGGGACTAGGTAGGTTTGTTGTTAAGTAGAATCTGTTTGTAATTTTGAACTGGTACATTTTTAAATTGTAGCTCCAGTCAAAAAATCGATTTTTAAACTTTTTGGAAAACATAGGGAAGGGTTATCACCCCTGTAAAAAAAAATTCCGTCTGTGCACCTCTTCACAAGATTTCACCTCAATTTCTGTCCCAATGACCAATGTTTTTTGAAATTTTGGGGTTTTTAGTAAAACAAGGATTGGAATAAAGCATCAGTGGAGAGGAGACACGTTGTTCCCATATCAACTCTTACAGGAGAGACTTTCCATTCCTAGGTGTAGATTTCATCTCACTTCCTGTTGTCTCCTTCCGTTTGCAAGTAGGAGATGTTTGTAAGTTGGATGCTTGAGAGTAGGGACCTGCCCTATATGCTTTGCAGAAATTTGGGCCTAAGCTGTTGGTTTTGCCACAGCACTGTACGTCCTCACAGTTACTCTTGGTGGGCGCTGGAACGGGCCCTGCTGTGAAATATTATATCAAGAATTGTAATTACATGCACCTGTTGAACAGGGGCCAAAAAATTGGGCCTTAGGCACTGGTGCTAGTGCTACGACACTGCAACCCCTCACAGATACTCTAGTTGGAGTGCAGGAATGAGCCCCGCTGCAAAGTATTGCATCAAAGATTGTAATTACACGACCCCTGTTAAACAGGGGCTGAAAAATTGGGCCTTAGGCACTGGTACTGGTGCCACAACACTGCAACCCCTCACAGATACTCTAGATGGAGCGCAGGAATGAGCCCCGCTGCAAAGTATTGCACCAAAAATTGTAATTACATGCCCCTGTTAAACAGGGGCTGAAAAATTGGGCCTTAGCCACTGGTGGAGGCGCCCAGAACCAAAACTGTTCTTCCAAGGTATCAGCAGGATCATTGAGGAGGAAGAGAGTAGTCACTCAGCATAACAGGATAGTCACTCAGCATCAGCATATGCAGTCTTGAAGGGATGTGACATTTAAAAAAAAAATTATTCGGTTATATCAACTTCAGGTGCTTGGTAGCTGGTGGTGATCCAAGACTGATTCATTTTTATGAAGGTCAGTCGATCAACCGAGTCATGGACAGGCGCACCCTGTGATCAGTTACAAAGCCTCCAGCAACACTGAATGTGCATTCCGAAAGAACGCTGGATGCAGAACAGGCCAGTAGCTCAATTGCATACTGTGCCAGCTCTGGCCAGTGATCCATCCTCAAGACCCAGTAACCCAGAGGATTTTCGGTGGGAAAGGTGTATAAGTCTGATCTTGCCCCTAGGTATTCCTGCACCATATAAAGCAGACGCTGGCGATGGTTGCTGGAACCAATCATACCTTGGGGCTGCGGACTAAAAAATTGTCTGAACGCATTGGTAGACGGACACCCGCACACACATGACCAGGAATTTGTAACCTCCCAGTCTCTGGGAACACGTTTCACAGACCTTTCTGCAAGGCCTCCTGAAGATGTCTCCTCCTCTGCTCCCTCTGCAACGGCAAGATAAGGTCCACAACCTTACCCTTGTAACATGGATCAAGGAGAGTTGCCAGCCAGTAATGATCCTTCTCCTAGAACTGATGAATACGAGGATCCTTCCGCAGACTTTGCAGGATCAGGGAGGCCATGCAGCGTAGGTTAGCTGAGGCATTCGGTCCGGAGTCCTCTGGGTCACTAAGGACGACATGATCCGCAGCCAACTCCTCCCAGCCACGTACAACTCCACAGGTTTCTTGGGACTGTAAATCATCCCTAAAAGACTGATGCTGAGTGCCAGGCTCCACCTCCATGCTGACACAATCCTCCTCCTCCTCCTCTTCCTGTGTGATCGGAATACTGTCTCGATAAAGGGGGCCTTGACAGGTAAGGAAGTCCTCCTCTTCCTGCCTCTGTTCTGCCTCAAGTGCCCTGTCCATTATTCAGCATGAATTATGCAGCATGTGCTCCAACAGGCAGACAAGAGGGACAGTGTCACTGATGCATGCACTGTCACTGCTCACCATCCTCGTGGCCTCCTGAAATGGTGACAGGAGAGTGCATGCATCCCTGATCATGGCCCACTGGCGTGGGGAAAAAAACCAAGCTCCACTGACCCTGTCCTGGTGCCAAAGTCGCACAGGTACTCATTGATGGCCCTCTGCTGCGTGTTCAGCTGCTGCAGCATGGCCAACGTTGAGTTCCACCAGGTGGGCATGTCACAGATTAAGCGGTTCTTGGGCAGGTTCAATTCTTTTGGAGTTCAGCCAGCCGAGCACTGGCATTATATAAGCGGCGGAAATGCACACAGACTTTCCTGGCCTGCCTCAGGACATCCTGTAAGCCCGGGTACCTGCTCAAGAACCACTGCACCACCAAGTTAAAGACGTGAGCCAGGATCACTGGGAAATATATCACTCCTGTCAATTTTAGCAGCAAGCTACGGGGTTGGTTTGATGTATGTTCCTTGGGTTAGGCTGATAGTTTTTTAGGTTGTTATGCCTTACCTACCGCTTTGTATTATTTGAGCCGGGGAATGCCCCAAGGCCTTGTGCTGTAACTTCTCTTTTAAAACGAATAAAAAGAATTTATAAAAAAAAGACGTGAGCCAGACAGGGCACATGGGTCAGTTGTCCCTATCTGAGGGCGGAGAGGAGGTTGGTGCCATTGTCGCAAATCACCATTCCTGGCTTAAGCTGGCATGGCGTCAACCACCTCTCAGCCTGCCCTTGCAGAGCTGACAGAATCTCTGCCCCAGTGTGGCTCTTGTCCCCCAAGCACACCAGCGCAAGCGCGGTATGGCATATTTTTGCTTGTGTACTTGCATAGCCCCTTGGACGCCTACGGAGCACCGCTGGTTCAGAGGACAAAGCACAGGAAGAGGCCATGGAGGAAGAAGAAGAGGAGGGGGTGGGGGAGAGAGGTGTCTCACAATCACCAGTGGTAGCATTTTGGAGGCGTGGTGGCGGAACAACCTCCAGCACTACTGCACCTTGTCCTGCATCCTTCCCTGTTGCCAGAAGAGTCACCCAATGCGCCGTGAAAGATAGGTAACGTCCCTGTCCATGTCTGCTGGACCATGAGTCAGCGGTAATATGCACCTTACCGCTGAATGCACTGTCCAGCAAGGCATGGACATTGCCTTCCACATAGAGAGCCAGAATCGCCTTCCGTGAGAAAAAGTGGCGTTAGGGAACCTGCCACTGAGGAACCGCACATTGCACAAACTCACGGAAGGGGACCGAGTCTACCAACTGAAAAGGCAGCAGTTTTATTATTATTATTATTATACAGGATTAGGGCAGACAGTACAATTACAATACAATTCAATACAGGGGGGAACCAGAGGGCCCTGCTCGTTAGAGCTTACAATCTAGGAGGGAGGGTCAAGTTATACAAAAGGGTGATAGCTGTGGGGGATGAGATAAAGGAGAAAATAGTGCAGTTGTTAGATGGAGGCAGGATAGGATTCTCTGAAGAGGAAGTGGACAAATTTGGAGACAATCTAACAGATTGGGGTAGTGAATTCCAGAGGATGGGCGAGGCTCGGGAAAAGTCCTGGAGGCGGATATGGAGGTGGTAATGAGGGAGCTAGAGAGCAAGAGGTCTTGGGAGGAACGAAGAGGGTGATTAGGTTGGTATTTTGAGACTAGGCTAGTGATGTAGCTGGGGGCAGAGTTGTGGATGGCTTTGTAACTTAATGTTAGTATTTTGAATTCAATCCATTGGGCAAGTGGCAGCCAATGGAGGGATTGGCAGAAATGGGTAGCAGACACTGAGCGGTTTGTAAGGTGGATGAGTCTGGCAGCAGCATTCATAATGGACTGGAGAGGGGATAGTCTATTTAAAGGTAAGCCAATGTGGAGGGAGTAGCAGTAGTCAAGGCGAGAGATAACCAGGGAGTGAATCAGGAGCATTGTGGTTTTCTTGGTTAGAAAGGGACGTAGCTTGGAGATGTTGCAGAGGTTGAAGTATGCTGGGCATTTGGATGGCTGGGAGTGAACTTCTTTTGGCAGTGCCGCAGCTGGGGCAGGGAAATTTGCCTGGTACAATCAGATGTCAAATAACAGATTGCCCGCAAGTACTTGGCTGTGGCACACCTAATTCTACACCTTCATTCCTCTCAGTGCAGGTTTCAGAGAGGACTGAAGGTATAGTGGGGTTGGAGATCCCAGCTGATGAGGAGCAAGGAGAGGTCCGCTTTGTTCTTTTGTGTGGGTCTTTTAGGTATGCTTGCCAACGAACTGCATGGCAGGTCGACATATGTCTGGTCAAGCATGTGGTGCCCAGGCGGCTGATGTTTTGGCCACGCGAGATACGCTTGAGACATATGTTGCAAATAGCAGCGGTGCGATCTGATGCACTCATCTCAAAAAAGGCCCACACCAAAGAACTTTTGGAATAACTCGCAGAGGCAGCACCCTGCACATGCGGAGATCTGCAGTGTGATGCAGTTGGGAGTGCTGCCCTTAAACTGGCCCCTGGAGGGCATCCTGCCTCGTTGGAGATGTGCCTCCTCCTCCTCCTCTCTCCTATCAGGCACCCACATGAAGTCAGTGACCTCATCATGCCCTCCCTCCTCATTACTGGAGCAAACCTGGCAGTATGCTGCAGCTGGGGGAACATGACTGCCAGATTTCTGTCCTTCTTGGGCATCCCCTCTCTCTGGGCTCATGTTACTGCCTTCCTCTAGCTGGGTATGATCATCAGAGCTTTCAGAACACTGGGCATCCTCATGGAGCATGTACCCAACACTGTGCTCAAACAGTTCGGGGGACTCCTCAGGAGGACATGGTGGGGCTAGGGAAGGAGTGACTGATGCCATTGAGATGAGGGAAGAGGCCGCGTTGGCAGCTGCTTTGCCAGTACCCTGAGCCTGGGTGAGAGAGGATGAGGAGGATGAGGATGGCTTGGTCATCCACTCTACCAAGTCTTCGGCATGTTGCGGCTCAACACGTCCAGCTGCCGAAAAGAAGGACAAGTGTGTCCCATGGCCACATGCTGATGAAGACATGTCCACGACCAGCACTGTTGCCTCTAGACACAGAGCTTGCTTGCCCTCTATTATTGGCTGGTGACTGCCTCTCCTTGTTGGCCTTCCAGACATACTAATGGCCTGCAGGGAGATGTAGCTCCACAAAGCTGGGACGTATATACTGGTTATACTGCCGCTAGCAGAATCAACTGCCTGCCTGTAGTATTATTACTATGAGAACACCGGCAATTGGGGTAGCTTTAAGTGCACACTGTGCAGATGACACAGTACACCGACTGTAATTACTGCAGCTGCCTGCGGTATAGGATCAACAGAACACCAGCAATTGGGGTAGCTTTAAGTGCACACTGTGCAGATGGCACAATACACCGACTCTAATTGCTACAGCTGCCTGCGGATAGGATCAGCAGAATACCAGCAACTGGGGTAGCTTTAGGTGCACACTGTGCAGATGGCACAATACACCGACTCTAATTGCTGCAGCTGCCTGTGGATAGGATCAGAAGGACACCAGCAATTGGGGTAGCTTTAGGCGTACACTGTGCAGATGACACAATACACCGGCTATAATTACTGCAGCTGCCTGCCTGTGGTATAGGATCTGAAGAACACCAGTAATTGGGGTAGCTTTAGGTGCACACTGGGTAGATGACACAATACCCCAACTGTAATTACTGCAGCTGCCTGTGGTATAGGATCAGCATAACACCAGCAATTAGGGTAGCTTTAGCTGTACACTGTGCAGATGACACAGTACACTGACTGTAATTACTGCAGCTGCCTGTGGTAAAGGATCAGCAGAACACCAGCAATTGGAGTAGCTTCTGGTGCACACTGTGCAGATGGCACAATACACCGACTCTAATTGCTACAGTTGCCTGCGGATAGGATCAGCAGAACACCAGCAATTGGGGTAGCTTTAGGCGTACACTGTGCAGATGACACAATACACCGACTGTAATTACTGCAGCTGTCTGCCTGTGGTATAGGATCTGAAGAACACCAGCAATTGGGGTAGCTTTAGGTGCACACTGGGCAGATGACACAATACCCCAACTGTAATTACTGCAGCTGCCTGTGGATAGGATCAGCAGAACACCAGCAATTGGGGTAGCTTTAGCTGTACACTGTGTAGGTGGCACAATACACCGACTGTAATTGCTAAAGCTGCCTGTGGTATAGGACCAGCAGAACACCAGCAATTGGGGTAGCTATATGTGTTTACTGTGCAGGTGGCACAATACACCGACTTTAATTGCTACAGCTGCCTGTGGTATAGGACCAGCAGAACACAGCAATTGGGGTAGCTTTAGGTGTACACTGTGTAGGTGGCACAATACACCGACTGTAATTGCAACAGCTTCAAATGAAATTCAAAGACATTGTCTCTCTATCTCTCTCCGCCGACGCAACACACTACGCAAGGCCGCCATGCAGGTGGCCTTATATAGTGTGGGGCGTGTACTACACCCCCTGAGCCATAATTGGCCAAAGCCACCCTGGTTTTGGCCAATTACAGCTCGCTGTACAGACAGCACTGTGATTCAATCATCAGCCAGCAATGCACTGCGATGTCGCAGTGAATTATGGGCCGTGACGCACCACTCAAATTTGGCGCGAATGGCCCATAATGTTTGGTATTCGCCAAACGGGCGAACAGCTGATGTTCGAGTCGAACATGGGTTCGACTCGAACACCAAGCTCATCCCTAATCTGGAGACTGTTGTTGTCAGACCAATTCCCATCATCTAAAGGCCATTTTTTTTTCACATGTTTGTGAGTAGTTTTTAATTTATTCTTTTAATAAAATATATCTAAGGATAATGCACAAGGTTGGTGCACCCTCTTTTTTCTATTTCTCTTTTGACTGCTAGGATATCCCTATCCTTGAGGGCAGCAAGGCCTAATGGCATCGTCCGCTATGAATTTTAGTCCACCTGGTTAACACACATTTGTACAAGAATATTTGTTTTCTGCTATCACATAACATGCAGTAGGATGCCCTTAACCTGCTTGTGAAGTTGCACATGTGTACAATGTATACAACTTTTACAGAAAAACGAATATATGCACAGGAAAAAAATGCTGTTTTAACTGCTGGTAAATGACGGCCATTTACTTCTGTTTGTAAACAAAGAGTCTGGGATTCTCTTCACTTATACCAGACCAGACCAGACCCTTATCCTATATGAGGGTCTGGTATAAATGTTAATAAATGTTAATAAAACATTTTTTAAGGGGGAATCCAATGCAAAAAAACAAGTAGAAGAGCTTGATGTCCCCCAAAATCTGTGTCAGACCCTTATCCAGGCATGCAGCCTGACAGACAAGAAAGAGGGCCAACACCACCCCCTGAAGCATATTAGGCCACATTCCCTCAACATGGGGAGTGTACCTCACCGGGGGGACTCCCAGGAAAAGCAATTTGTCCCCATCTTGATGAGAGAAAGTACATCTTCCTTATCCTAGCCCAGTTGTTGTGGATGCCTCCAGTTAGGGGCTTATAAGAATCTGTAATCCCCTTTAAGATAAGGGATCCCCTAGATGCTACCCCCCATGTAAATGAATAACGAGTACATAATACCCCTCATTCATTCACAAAAAAAGGTAAACGGTATATATTGACACCACAGTTTTTGACCTTTATTAAAAAAAAAATGTCACACAATGTAATCCATCATCAGTCTCGTGGTCCAGCAATGCAAATCCACGTCAATCATGATGAATGATAACTGACAACTGTCCAGAAAAAGAAATCTGCCGATCCACTCCCATATCTCACTCATGCCAACTGACATCTCGTAGGCCCTGTTGCTAAATGTAATCAAAAGGGCTGGGTTTCCCTTGTGATGTCATTGACCAAATATACAAATAGCCATAGCTCGTCAATGTCACTAACCAAATATGGCCACGTGTTTGCAGTTGAGTCAAGTGGTCAGTGATGTCACTGATATCCCCGCTCTTTTATTCACAGGGAATTCACATGGGGGTTTCTTGGCCAGTAAATGAATGGGGCCAAAAGGCATTGCTGGTTGCTAAATATGCGGCACACCCTGCATCAAAGGTTCATGCACTGTTCACTTCCTTAACCAGCTTTGATGGGACAGAAGCTGTCATATATAGGAGCAGTAGAAATATCACTGCTTTATATGACATTTGGGTCCCACTGAAACAGCAAAAATTCAGGAATTAGGCTGATTGCCTAAACAGCCATAATTAAGCCCGAACTTGTGTTCCAACTAAACCTTGAGCTCATCCCTAATGGCAAGAAAATGCAATTTAAAAAAAAATGTTTTTACCGGTTTCATCCTTTGTTGCATCTTAGTGCTGTGTTTCTGCTATAGCCTTTTTAAACCATTTTCTGTCCACATGCATTCACTTCAGTAATGACTGCATGGCATTCCTTAAGCAGGTTTCCATATGGTGACAGTACGGCCATGCGCATAATGTTTGAAAGCACCCACTTGTAGTCTCCAAGCTCATGTTACAGAATGACAACACACAAACACAACTGGCAGCCAGAGACAAGATATTGTCACCCTATAAAAGGAAATGCCAAATAAGAACAGTCAAGGCAGGATCATCACACATTGTTTTAATGAAAGCTGTAAATTTAAAAGTATTGATTTTTAAAGGCACTTCTTTGTAAAAGTAAAATTATTAAGAATTCCCTGAATCTGTCATACATGTCAGCAAAATTACTGGGATGTCGGGCCAAACATCCCCCCGGTTTGGTTCACACCAAAACTCCCAAACATGTAAAAAGTTCAGACCCGAACCGCAAACTAAAGTCTATGGGACCCAAACTTATATGCAAGTTTGGCTATTCAGAATCTGGAACCCCAAATCCTTCCCCCTCCCCATGTGAATGAGTGGAGGTACTCATTAGTTTGCTTGAAATATAAAGATAAACTCCGTGCCAAAATATTAAAGACACTGTAATATAACAAAGATAGTTAAAGCTGCTCCCCTGATTGCACTTGTGGTTAGAGATGGCCTTGCGGTTCACCCGCCGGTCGGTTCGTGGCGAATTTTGCTCTTTCGCGATTCGCCAAACCAGTGGACTTCTGGCGCTGTTCACACGGTAGACATATGCGTTTACATTGTGAAAGAACTTTGACCTATAATGACACATCCATCATGAGGTACAGGACAGCCAATTGAGACATTTCAGCACATGAACAATTGGACATACCCCCTACCTTATAAATAGACCTAATCTGGCGGCCATTTTACATTCTGTCTTTTGTCAGTGTAGGGACAGAACGCTGTGTGGAGCAGGGACATTCAGTTAAATCACTAGCTATTACTATTAGGTCCACAAAAGTCCTTTTAAGGACTGGTATAGGTGTACATTATATAGGGTTGTAATACACTTAGAATATACTTTCTTTCAAAGATACAAAGTATATTCTGGTGCACTGCTGCTGACTGCTGTGCTGCTGAGTGCACTGCTGACCGATTCTGCAGCTGTCTTTTGTCAGTGTAGGGAAAGGACACTGTGTAGAGCAGGGACAGTCGGTTTAATCACTAGCTATTACTATTAGGTCCACAAAGGTCTTTTTAAGGACTGGTATAGGTGTACAGTATATAGGGTTGTACACGTATAATATACTTTCTTTCAAATATAGAAAGTATATTATGGTGCACTGCTGACCACTGTGCTGCTGAGTGCTGATCAATTCTGCAGCTGTCTTTTATCAGTGTAGGGACTGAGGGACAGTTTGGTGTTTAGAGCAGGGACAGTCTGCAAATCACTAGCTACTAGGTCCACAAAGGTCCTTTTAAGGACTGGTATAGGTGTACATTATATAGGTTTGTACACGTATAATATACTTTCTTTCAAATATAAAAAGTATATTATGGTGCACTGCACTGCTGTGCTGCTGACTGATTCTGCAGCTGTCGTTTCTCAGTGTAGGGAGGGACAGTTTGGTGTTTGGAGCAGGGACAGTCTGCAATTCACTAGCTACTAGCAATCTACTATTAGGTCCACAAAGGTCCTTTTAAGGACTGGCATAGGTGTACTATTTGGTGTGCAGTATATAGTGGTGTAATACACATATAAAATACTTGCAAATATAGAAAGCATAGTATAGTGCATTTCCACTGTGCAGCATTGTGACTGCTGAGCGGTTCTGCAGCGATAGTACAAAGAGTGACAAACGCAATTTTAAAAAAAAGTATTATAACTGGTGTGAAAGACCAGTGGCCCCCCGAAACGACCGATTGAAGCAGGGTGTTATATACCTTCTTCCACATACATACTGCACTTCTCTAGAGACTTTTGTCACAGGGTCATTTAAAAAATGACAGGCAGAGGAAGAGGCAGGCCCTTCCGCAGGGGTGGTAGGGGTAGGGCAGGAGCAATAGGCTTGAGCCAAAGTGGGAAACTGCAGAAGGTGTGTTTGATTACGTCAAAGGACGCACCAGACTTGGTTGAGTGGCTCACTCAGCCTTACTCTTCTGCACCCTCCGCATCCTCTCGATCTGCACCCTCTTCTTCACTCTCTACTGTGTGCACCCCCAAAGACACTACCACCAACAACACCACCACCATATACCCTCCGCTTGAGTCACAGGAATTATTTTCCGATCCATCACAAGACATTGCCGATGCGCAGCCACTCTTGGCATTGGAAGAGGAGGTAGCAACAACTGCCACTCAGCAGTCTGACAACAGTAAAAAACACACAGGTCACACAGACCCAGACCGCGCCACGGAGGCTCTAGCAAGATGATGGCATAGACCGAATAGGCACTGAAACGGTGTCGCCACCCCTAAACCTCGCAATCCCAAGAAGGAAGTGCAAGTAGTAACAAAAATTTTTTATATATTCAAACGGGGTCAGGCGCTACCGATAGTAGCTAAAAGGAGGTGTGTGCATAGAGGTAAGTACACATAAGCACTAGCCACCTAAAAACCACAATAGTTGTTGGAGGTAGAAAACCGCACTTTCCACTGGTAAGGTGCAGGAAAAAAGGAGTAAGCAGAGCAAATAGCCAGCAAGACCATATAATATACCCCACTAGTAGATGATACCATTAAATACTAATTGTGGTACACGCCAATGTCCATAATGTGCTAAGGAATATCACAAATTGTATAGATATCTCATACCCCACCCAAAAGTGCATGTATAGTCCACTAAATAGCGCTTATGTAGCCATATGCCAGATAGACAGGTTAATCACAGCAACAACAGATACACATATATAAGAACAGCAAATGGTACTAGGTTATATGTATGTAAACCTAGAAGGTTAATTGAAAGTGTGTATACATGTGTCTGCACACATGCATATACACTAAACCCGTAAGGAGCTCAATAAATAGTGGTGAAGTGCAAAGGGTACAGAACAGTGCACAATGTGCAAATACTATGTAATAATTAATCACATAAAGTGCTAAGTGATAATAAGGAATAATCACAATAGATAATAAGTGAAAATAGACAAATAAAAATGCTTAAATAAAAAAGTCCATCAAAAAATTCAACAAAAAATTCAGCAAAAAATTCATGTATGACCCAAAAAATTCATGTATGACCCAAAAAATTCATATATACCCCAAAAAATACATATATAACCCAAAACAAACTCCTAAAAAGTGCAGTCCAAAAACAAAAAAGAGAGGTAAGTGTCCTCGGAATCTTCAAATAGGTGCAGGTTAAGGTGACTGGTGCTCAAATACATAAAATTCAGGTGACTTCCGTGCTCGCCCCCTCAGCTCCCCACTCACCGAAACTTTAGGCCCACGAAGGGCAATCAGGCCTGTAGGTCTCACACAGCAGGGACCAATCCACAGAAGGAGGGTTCAGAAGAGGCAGTTTTCCACTCTTTACTTGATGTATAGAAGGAGCTAGTGCTGGTGAATCAAGGTTTAATCAAGAAGAAAAAAGGGGGGAGGGCTCCATAGTGTAGTAATTCCAGGTCTCAAAAGGTTAATTTTAAAAAACGTATGCTTTATTGACACACCAAATAAAAGAGATGTGTTTTTTTTTAAAAACAAATAACATGACCCCTAGGGGGTAATATACATAGAAAAATTGCAATCCCAGGTTGACTAAAAATAAATGAACAAAGACTTTTTCCAGAAAATACCAGAAAATATATAAAAAATAAAAAATATAATAAATAAAAATAAAGAATAAAAGGTAAAAGAGAGAGGTGTGAGGTAGCTATTATATTTACACACCTACTCTAACTTAATCCCTTTTGTGAGCAAAAGTGGTAGTAGCCAAAAACGCTGTCAAAAAGTAAGCAGGTGGAGAAAAGAATCCTAAGTGCAACTGTCTATACCACAGGGTTAGGATCCGCTCTGCCCAGTGCAGCAGCCTGGGGGGGAAAGGGGCATGCACCGCTGCTCCTCACGGAAGATGGTACCCCACCGCCTGTAGTGAAGCTGACAGTGCCCAACCGTGTCGGTAGGAGCAAGCACGCTAACGAGCGAGTCTAGCGTGCGTTCCACCCTGCGTTCCACCTAGCTCAAACAATCAATCCAGAAGTGGCGTGCGTAATTACGTCAGACGCGTTTCGTCATAAGACGTCTTCAGCGACGATCACCTGAATTTTATGTATTTGAGCACCAGTCACCTTAACCTGCACCTATTTGAAGATTCCGAGGACACTTACCTCTCTTTTTTGTTTTTGGACTGCACTTTTCAGGAGTTTGTTTTGGGTTATATATGTATTTTTTGGGGTATATATGAATTTTTTGGTTCATACATGAATTTTTTGCTGAATTTTTTGTTGAATTTTTTTTTGTTGAATTTTTTGATGGACTTTTTTATTTAAGCATTTTTATTTGTCTATTTTCACTTATTATCTATTGTGATTATTCCTTATTATCACTTAGCACTTTATGTGATTAATTATTACATAGTATTTGCACATTGTGCACTGTTCTGTACCCTTTGCACTTCACCACTATTTATAGAGCTCCTTACGGGTTTAGTGTATATGCATGTGTGCAGACACATGTATACACACTTTCAATTAACCTTCTAGGTTTACATACATATAACCTAGTACCATTTGCTGTTCTTATATATGTGTATCTGTTGTTGCTGTGATTAACCTGTCTATCTGGCATATGGCTACATAAGCGCTATTTAGTGGACTATACATGCACTTTTGGGTGGGGTATGAGATATCTATACAATTTGTGATATTCCTTAGCACATTATGGACATTGGCGTGTACCACAATTAGTATTTAATGGTATCATCTACTAGTGGGGTATATTATATGGTCTTGCTGGCTATTTGCTCTGCTTACTCCTTTTTTCCTGCACCTTACCAGTGGAAAGTGCGGTTTTCTATCTCCAACAACTATTGAGGTTTTTAGGTGGCTAGTGCTTATGTGTACTTACCTCTATGCACACACCTCCTTTTAGCTACTATCGGTAGCGCCTGACCCCGTTTGAATATATAAAAAATTTTAGTCTGACAACAGTACCCAGATCAGCCCAAGGAGGAGGTTGGTCCCCGGTGTTGCTGCCTACTCCGAGATCTCTAATTATAGCGGTGGGGAAGGTGGCGTTGATGATAACGTATCTAGTGATGTCACATGGGTGCCCACAAGAGAGGAAGAGGAGGGGAGTTCAGAGGGAGATATGGACCAGCAGATAGGGAGGAGAAGCAGGCAGAACTTACATTGCACAGGAGGGACAAACCAGACTGCTAATGTATCAGGAGCAAGGCATCAACCATGTACGGTCACATCTGGCGCTCCCAGGATGCCGGCACATGGCTCCGCAGTGTGGGCTTTTTTAACGTGTCCGCTAATGACAATAGTGTTACCATCTGCAATCTTTGCAGTCAACGCATAAGTCACGGTAAGCCCAACACTCACCTAGGGATGACCGCCTTAAGAAGGCACATGAGCAGCCATCACGAGCCCAGTGGGAGCAACGGAACACACAAAGCTACACTCCAGGCTCTCACCGTCCAGCCTCATCTTCTACTTCTCCTTCTCCTCTCTCCTCATAATTGTCCTCCACTCCACCCTCCATCATGCCGTCCTCACGTTTTTCTGGAAAAATGCAGGCTTCCATGGGCCAAATGTTCGAACATAAAAAATGATGACACCGGATAACCCTCTTGCCCAACGGTTGACGGCTGGCTTGTCAGAACTGATAGCCCGCTAACTACTGCCATATAAACTGGTGTTCTCGGAGGCCTTTCGAAAATTTGTGGCCATTGGAACACCACAATGGAAGGTCCCAGGAAGGAAGTATTTCTCACAGAAGGGCATCCCAGAGCTATATGGTCATGTTCAGCGGCAAGTGAATGTATCTCTGGCACACAGTGTCGGTGCCAATATACATCTGACCACAGACACGTGGTCTAGCAAACACGGGCAGGGAAGGTATATAACTTTTACTGCCAACTGGGTGAACCTTCTGATGGCCGTCAAGCATGTAACCCATGGCACCCGTGTAGATTTGGTTTTACCACCACGGATTGCATGCAGGCCTGGCTCTTCTTCTCCTCATCCTACTCCATCCTCCTCCCTCTCCTCCTCGGCTGACTCCTCCTTTTCCGCTGCTAGAGTCTCTTCTGCTGCGCCACCCAAGATCCCCAGAACCTATTTGACATGCCAGGTGAGACGTTGCCATGCTGTGCTGCGTCTGTTGTGCCTGGAAGCCAAGAGCCACACTGGCCCTGCAATCCTTTCAGCTTTGCGTTCAAAGGCATCTCGTAGGCCCTGTTGCTAAATGTAATCAAAGGGGCTGGGTTTCCCTTGTGATGTCATTGACCAAATATACCAATAGCCATAGCTCGTCAATGTCACTAACCAAATATGGCCACGTGTTTGCAGTTGAGTTAAGTGGTCAGTGATGTCACTGATATCCCCGCTCTTTTATTCACAGGGAATTCACATGGGGGTTTCTTGGCCAGTAAATGAATGGGGCCAAAAGGCATTGCTGGTTGCTAAATATGCGGCACACCCTGCATCAAAGGTTCATGCACTTTTCACTTCCTTAACCAGCTTTGATGGGACAGAAGCTGTCATATATAGGAGCAGTAGAAATATCACTGCTTTATATGACATTTGGGTCCCACTGAAACAGCAAAAATTCAGGAATTAGGCTGATTGTCTAAACAGCCATAATTAAGCCTGAACTTGTGTTCCAACTAAACCTTGAGCTCATCCCTAATGGCAAGAAAATGCAATTTAAAAAAAAAAATGTTTTTACCGGTTTCATCCTTTGTTGCATCTTAGTGCTGTGTTTCTGCTATAGCCTTTTTAAACCATTTTCTGTCCACATGCATTCACTTTAGTAATGACTGCATGGCATTCCTTAAGCAGGTTTCCATATGGTGACAGTACGGCCATGCGCATGCATAATGTTTGAAAGCACCCACTTGTAGTCTCCAATAGGGATGAGCCGAACACCCCCCGGTTCGGTTCGCACCAGAACTTGCGAACGACCCCCGCGTTCGGCACGAACGTTAGAACCCCATTGAAGTCTATGGGACTCGAACGTTCGAATTGGAAAGTGCTAATTTTAACGGCTAATATGCAAGATAGTGTGCTAAAAAGGGTTTGGCGATCTGCCTCCTGCCTCAGGGGACATGGGTCACTGCAAAAAAAAGTTTTAAAAACTACCGTTTTGGCGGGAGCACTGATTTTAATGACGATTAAAGTGAAAAAAAAAAAGTGAAATATTCCTTTAAATATGGTGCCTGGGGGGTGTCTATAGTATGCCTGTGAAGTGCCACGTGTTTCCCGTGTTTAGAACAGTCCCTGCACAAAATGACATTAAACGGAAATAACACCATTTAAAACTGCTTGCGGTTTTAATGTTATATCTGGTTCCTGTAATATGGTTGAAAATCATTCAGAAAAATGGCATGGGTAGCCCTCCCTGCCCATTACCAGCCTATTTGGGTCTTGTACGCATATTAAGGGGAACCCCGTACCCATATTAAAAAAAGGAAATGCGTGTGGCCCCCAGGCCCTATATACTCAGAACAGCAGTATACAGGCGGTGCAAACAAGACAGGGACTGTGTAGGTTTGTTGTGTTAAGTTGAATCTGTTTGTCATTTTCAAGCGGTACATTTTTAAAGTGTAGCTCCAGTCAAAAAAAATATCTTTAAGCTTTTTGGAAAACATAGGGAAGGGTTATCACCCCTGTATAATTTGTTTTGTCGTCCATCTTTTTTCATCTCACTTGCTGTTGTCTCCTTCCGTTTGCAAGTAGGAGATGTTTGTAAATTGGATGTTTGAAAGTAGGGGCCTGCCCTATATGCTCTGCAGAAATGGCGGAACAAGGTGTTGGTTTTGCAACAACATTGTAAGCCCTCAAAGTGACTCTTGGTGGCCGCTGGAGCGCCCTGCTGTGAACGATTATATCAAGAATTGTAATTACATGCCATTGTTGAACAGTGGTAGAAAAATTGACCTTTGGTGGTTGTGGTGCTGGTGCCACAACACTATAAGTCCTCACAGTTACTCTGGGTGGGCACAGGAAGGGGCCCTCCTGTGAAATATTATATCAAGAATTGTAATTACATGTCCCTGTTAAACAGGGGCAGAAAAATTGGGCCTTAGGCACTGGTGCCATCACACTGCAACCTCTGCCATACACTCTAGTTTTATTGCAGGAATTAGCCCTGCTGCAAAGCATTGCATCAAAAATTGTACTTAAACGCCCCTGTTAAACAGGGGCAGAAAAATTGGGCCTTAGGCACTGGTGCCATCACACTGCAACCTCTGCCATACACTCTAGTTTTATTGCAGGAATTAGCCCTGCTGCAAAGCATTGCATCAAAAATTGTACTTAAACGCCCCTGTTAAACAGGGGCAGAAAAATTGGGCCTTAGGCACTGGTGCCATCACACTGCAACCTCTGCCATACACTCTAGTTTTATTGCAGGAATTAGCCCTGCTGCAAAGCATTGCATCAAAAATTGTACTTAAACGCCCCTGTTAAACAGGGGCAGAAAAATTGGGCCTTAGGCACTGGTGCCATCACACTACAACCTCTGCCATACACTCTAGTTTTTTTGCAGGAATTAGCCTTGCTGCAAAGCATTGCATCAAAAATTGTACTTAAACGCCCCTGTTAAACAGGGGCAGAAAAATTGGGCCTTAGGCACTGGTGCCATCACACTGCAACCTCTGCCATACACTCTAGTTTTATTGCAGGAATTAGCCCTGCTGCAAAGCATTGCATCAAAAATTGTACTTAAACGCCCCTGTTAAACAGGGGCAGAAAAATTGGGCCTTAGGCACTGGTGCCATCACACTGCAACCTCTGCCATACACTCTAGTTTTTTTGCAGGAATTAGCCCTGCTGCAAAGCATTGCATCAAAAATTGTACTTAAACGCCCCTGTTAAACAGGGGCAGAAAAATTGGGCCTTAGGCACTGGTGCCATCACACTGCAACCTCTGCCATACACTCTAGTTTTATTGCAGGAATTAGCCCTGCTGCAAAGCATTGCATCAAAAATTGTACTTAAACGCCCCTGTTAAACAGGGGCAGAAAAATTGGGCCTTAGGCACTGGTGCCATCACACTGCAACCTCTGCCATACACTCTAGTTTTATTGCAGGAATTAGCCCTGCTGCAAAGCATTGCATCAAAAATTGTACTTAAACGCCCCTGTTAAACAGGGGCAGAAAAATTGGGCCTTAGGCACTGGTGCCATCACACTGCAACCTCTGCCATACACTCTAGTTTTTTTGCAGGAATTAGCCCTGCTGCAAAGCATTGCATCAAAAATTGTACTTAAACGCCCCTGTTAAACAGGGGCAGAAAAATTGGGCCTTAGGCACTGGTGCCATCACACTGCAACCTCTGCCATACACTCTAGTTTTTTTGCAGGAATTAGCCCTGCTGCAAAGCATTGCATCAAAAATTGTACTTAAACACCCCTGTTAAACAGGGGCATAAAAATTGGGCTGCTGGCATCACCCAGAACCAAAAATGTTCTTCCAACATATCAGCGGAGGAGGAAGAGGATAGACAATCAACATAACAGGACAGTCACTCAGCATCAGCATAGGCAGTCTTGAAGGGATGTGGTATTTCAAAAAAAATTATTCGGTTACATCAGCTTCAGGTGCTTGGTAGCTGTGGGTGATCCAAGACTGATTCATCTTGATGAAGGTCAGTCGATCAACTGATTCGGTGGACAGGCGCACCCTGTGATCGGTAACGAAGCCACCAGCAGCACTGAAGGTGCGTTCCGAAAGAACGCTGGATGCAGGACAGGCCAGGAGCTCAATTGCATACTGTGCAAGCTCTGGCCAGTGATCCATCCTCAAGACCCAGTAAGCCAGAGGATTTTCAGTGGGAAAGGTGTCCAAGTCTGACCTTGCCCCTAGGTATTCCTGCACCATGTAAATTAGACGCTGGCGATGGGTGCTGGAACCAATCATACCTTGGGGCTGCGGACTAAAAAATTGTCTGAACGCATCAGTCAGACGGCCACCTTCTCCACCGCTCCTTCTGACTGATGCCTCAGCAACACGTTGTCCAGGACCAGGAGTTTGTGACCTCCCAGTCTCTGGGAACGCGTTGCACAGAGCTTTCTGCAAGGCCTCCCGGAGATGTCTCATCCTCTGCTCCCTCTGCGATGGCAAGATAAGGTCGGCAACCTTACCCTTGTACCGTGGATCAAGGAGAGTGGCCAGCCAGTAATGGTCCCTCTCCTTGATCCGAAGAATACGAGGATCCTTCCGCAGGCTTTGCAGGATCAGGGAGGCCATGCAGCGTAGGTTAGCTGAGGCATTCGGTCCGGAGTCCTCTGGGTCACTAAGGACAACATGATCCGCAGCTACCTCCTCCCAGCCACGTACAAGTCCACGTGTTTCTTGGGACTGTAAATCATCCCTATAAGACTGCTGCTGCTGATGCTGAGTGCCAGCCTCCACCTCCATGCTGACACAATCATCCTCCTCCTCCTCTTCCTCCTCCTCACCCTCTTCCTGTGTGATGGGTGGCACAGCAGGAACACTGTCTGGATAAAGGGGGCCTTGAGAGGCAAGGAAGTCCTCCTCTTCCTGCTTCTGTTCTGCCTCAAGTGCCCTGTCCATTATTCCACGCAGCGTATGCTCCAAGAGGTGGACAAGAGGTATAGTGTCACTGATGCATGCACTGTCACTGCTCACCATCCTTGTGGCCTCCTCAAACGGTGACAGGACAGTGCATGCATCCCTGATCATGCCCCACTGGCGTGGTGAGAAAAAACCAAGCTCTCCTGACCCTGTCCTGGTGCCGTAGTCGCACAGGTACTCATTGATGGCCCTCTGCTGCGTGTGCAGCCGCTGCAGCATGGCCAATGTTGAGTTCCATCTGGTGGGCATGTCACATATAAGGCGGTTCTTGGGCAGGTTCAACTCCTTTTGGAGCTCAGCCAGCCGAGCACAGGCATTAAATGATCGGCGGAAATGCACACAGACTCTCCTGGCCTGTTTCAGGACATCCTGTAAGCCGGGGTACCTGCCCAAGAACCGCTGCACCACCAGGTTAAGGACGTGAGCTACACAGGGCACATGGGTCAGTTGTCCCTGTCGGAGGGCGGAGAGGAGGTTGGTGCCATTGTCGCAAACCACCATTCCTGGCTTAAGCTGGCGTGGCGTCAACCACCTCTCGGCCTGCCCCTGCAGAGCTGACAAAACATCCGCCCCAGTGTGGCTCCTGTCCCCCAAACAAACCAGCGCAAGCACGGCATGGCATCGTTTTGCCTGCGTACTTGCGTAGCCCCTGCAACGCCTACGGAGCACCGCTGGTTCTGAGGACAGAGCACTGGAAGAGGCCGTGGAGGAAGAAGAAGAGGAGGGGGTGGAGGAGAGAGGTGTGTCACAACCAATAGTAGCATTTTGGAGGCGTGGTGGCGGAACAACCTCCAATACTACTGCACCTTGTCCTGCATCCTTCCCAGCAGCCAGAAGAGTGACCCAATGGGCCGTGAAAGACAGGTAACATCCCTGTCCATGCCTGCTGGACCATGAGTCAGCGGTAATATGCACCTTACCGCTGACCGCCCTGTCCAGCGAGGCAAGGACATTGCCTTCCACATGCCGGTAGAGAGCCGGAATTGCCTTCCGTGAGAAAAAGTGGCGTTTGGGGACCTGCCACTGAGGAACCGCACATTGTACAAACTCACGGAAGGGGGCCGAATCTACCAACTGAAAAGGCAGCAGTTGAAGTGCTAGCAATTTAGCCAAGCTAGCATTCAACCGCTGGGCATGTGGATGGCTGGGAGTAAATTTCTTCCGCCGGTCCAGCAGCTGGGGCAGGGACATTTGTCTGCTATAATCGGACGTGGATGTACCACTAGCAGAGTTCCCGGAAGCACTTGGCTGTGACACACCTAATTCTACACCTTCATTCCTCTCAGAGCAGGTTTCAGAGAGGACTGAAGGTCTAGTGGGGTTGGAGATGCCAGCTGATGAGGAGCAAGGAGAGGTCCGCTTTGTTCTTTGGTGTGGGTCTTTGAGGTATGCTTGCCAACGAGCTGCATGGCAGGTCAACATATGTCTGGTCAAGCATGTGGTGCCCAAGCGGCTGATGTTTTGGCCACGTGAGATACGCTTGAGACATATGTTGCAAATAGCAGCGGTGCGATCTGATGCACTCGTCTCAAAAAAGGCCCACACCAAAGAACTTTTAGAATAACGCGCAGAGGAAGCGCTCTGCGCAGAGGAAGCGCTCTGCGCAGGCGGAGCTCTGCGGTGTGATTCAGTCGGTGTGCTGCCCCTAAGCTGGCCCCCGGAGGGCATCCTGCCTCGTTGGACATGTGCCTCCTCCTCCTCCTCCTCCTCCTCCTCCTCCTCCCTCCTTCCAGGCACCCACGTGGAGTCAGTGGCCTCATCATCCCCTCCCTCTTCATCGCTGTAGCAAACCTGGCAGTATGCTGCAGCTTGTGGAACATTACTGCCAGATTGCTGTCCTTCTTGAGCATCCCCTCTCTCTGTGCTCACGCTACTGCCTTCCTCTAGCTGAGTGTCATCATCAGAGCCCACCAAACACTGGGCATCCTCCTGGAGCATGTACCCAACACTGTGCTCAAAGAGTTCAGGAGACTCCTCAGGAGGACGTGGTGGGTCTAGGGAAGGAGTCACTGATGATGACATTGAGAGGAGGGACGACGATGTGTTGGCAGCTGCTTTTCTACTACCCTGAGACTGGGTGAGAGAGGATGAGGAGGATGAAGAGGGCTTGGTCATCCACTCTACCAAGTCGTTGGCATGTTGCGGTTCAACATGTCCAGCTGCAGAAAAGAAGGACAAGCATGTCCCATGGCCACGTGCTGATGACAATGCGCCGCGTCCCCGACCAGCACTGTTGTCTCTAGACACAGAGCCTGCTTGCCCTCTTTTATCGGCTCGCGCCTGTCTGCCTCTCCTTGCTGGCCTTCCAGACATGGTAATGGCCTGAAGGGAGTTGGGTAAAACAGTAGTTGGGTAGTTTATATTGTGCTGGAGGCACACAACACCCACTAACTCCTGCAGATGCCTTTTTTATAGAACAGCAGAGTTAAAGGGGTATATACAGATGTATACTGTGCTGTGCTGGAAGCACACACAACTTCCAATAACTCCAGCAGATGCCAATCGGGCCCAAATACAGAACAGCTATGTAGGTGGATAATAGCGGTATGTACTGGGTACAGAGCAGGCACACAGCACGCACTATCTCCTGAGTGACACTGCTGACTGCAAGCTCTATTGTTAAAGATGGACCACTAGCTATATAGGTGAGGTGAATATCACGGTGTATACTGCGGTCAGGGCACGCAGACAATAACAAGAAAACAGCAGAGTTAAAGGGGTATATACAGCTGTATACTGTGCTGTGCTGGAGGCACACACAACTTCCAATAACTCCAGCAGATGTCAATCGGGCCCAAATAGAGAACAGCTATGTAGGTGGATAATAGCGGTATGTACTGGGTACAGAGCAGGCACACAGCACGCACTATCTCCTGAGTGACACTGCTGACTGCAAGCTCTATTGTTAAAGATGGACCACTAGCTATATAGGTGAGGTGAATATCACGGTGTATACTGCGGTCAGGGCACGCAGACAATAACAAGAAAACAGCAGAGTTAAAGGGGTATATACAGCTGTATACTGTGCTGTGCTGGAGGCACACACAACTTCCAATAACTCCAGCAGATGTCAATCGGGCCCAAATAGAGAACAGCTATGTAGGTGGATAATAGCGGTATGTACTGGGTACAGAGCAGGCACACAGCACGCACTATCTCCTGAGTGACACTGCTGACTGCAAGCTCTATTGTTAAAGATGGACCACTAGCTATATAGGTGAGGTGAATATCACGGTGTATACTGCGGTCAGGGCACGCAGACAATAACAAGAAAACAGCAGAGTTAAAGGGGTATATACAGCTGTATACTGTGCTGTGCTGGAGGCACACACAACTTCCAATAACTCCAGCAGATGTCAATCGGGCCCAAATAGAGAACAGCTATGTAGGTGGATAATAGCGGTATGTACTGGGTACAGAGCAGGCACACAGCACGCACTATCTCCTGAGTGACACTGCTGACTGCAAGCTCTATTGTTAAAGATGGACCACTAGCTATATAGGTGAGGTGAATATCACGGTGTATACTGCGGTCAGGGCACGCAGACAATAACAAGAAAACAGCAGAGTTAAAGGGGTATATACAGCTGTATACTGTGCTGTGCTGGAGGCACACACAACTTCCAATAACTCCAGCAGATGTCAATCGGGCCCAAATAGAGAACAGCTATGTAGGTGGATAATAGCGGTATGTACTGGGTACAGAGCAGGCACACAGCACGCACTATCTCCTGAGTGACACTGCTGACTGCAAGCTCTATTGTTAAAGATGGACCACTAGCTATATAGGTGAGGTGAATATCACGGTGTATACTGCGGTCAGGGCACGCAGACAATAACAAGAAAACAGCAGAGTTAAAGGGGTATATACAGCTGTATACTGTGCTGTGCTGGAGGCACACACAACTTCCAATAACTCCAGCAGATGTCAATCGGGCCCAAATAGAGAACAGCTATGTAGGTGGATAATAGCGGTATGTACTGGGTACAGAGCAGGCACACAGCACGCACTATCTCCTGAGTGACACTGCTGACTGCAAGCTCTATTGTTAAAGATGGACCACTAGCTATATAGGTGAGGTGAATATCACGGTGTATACTGCGGTCAGGGCACGCAGACAATAACAAGAAAACAGCAGAGTTAAAGGGGTATATACAGCTGTATACTGTGCTGTGCTGGAGGCACACACAACTTCCAATAACTCCAGCAGATGTCAATCGGGCCCAAATAGAGAACAGCTATGTAGGTGGATAATAGCGGTATGTACTGGGTACAGAGCAGGCACACAGCACGCACTATCTCCTGAGTGACACTGCTGACTGCAAGCTCTATTGTTAAAGATGGACCACTAGCTATATAGGTGAGGTGAATATCACGGTGTATACTGCGGTCAGGGCACGCAGACAATAACAAGAAAACAGCAGAGTTAAAGGGGCATATACAGCTGTATACTGTGCTGTGCTGGAGGCACACACAACTTCCAATAACTCCAGCAAATGACAATCGGGCTCAAATAGAGAACAGCTATGTAGGTGTATATAGTGGTATGTACTGGGTACAGAGCACGCAGACAGCACGCACTAACACTACTGACTGCAAGCTCTATTATTAAAGCTAGATCACTAGCTATATAGGTGAAGTGAATATAGTGGTGTATACTGCGGTCAGGGCACAGACAGTAACCACTACACAAGAGCAAAATAGTAAATCAGCCAAAAACGATTGGTGTGTAACTGTGTTGAAGGTACACAGAACACCCACTGCTTCAGATGCTAACAAACACTACACGAGGCCGCCTGAAAGGCAGCTTTATATAGTGTGGGGCGTGCACTACACTGTCTGAGCTATGATTGGCCACAGGCAGGATGCCTGTGACCAACCATTGCTCTTCCCGCTACTGGCGCTGCGATTGGCCAAGCATGCGGGGTCACAGTGCATGCTTGGCCAATCGTGAGACAGCAATGCATTGCGCCATCGCAGTGCATTGTGGGCCACACGAATTTTGCCGCGAACGGCCCAAACGTTCGGAATTCGGCGAACGCACGAACGACCGATGTTCGAGTCGAACATGTGTTCGACTCGAACACGAAGCTCATCCCTAGTCTCCAAGCTCATGTTACAGAATGACAACACGCAAACACAACTGGCAGCCAGAGACAAGATATTGTCACCCTATAAAAGGAAATGCCAAATAAGAACAGTCAAGGCAGGATCATCACACATTGTTTTAATGAAAGCTGTAAATTTAAAAGTATTGATTTTTAAAGGCACTTCTTTGTAAAAGTAAAATTATTAAGAATTCCCTGAATCTGTCATACATGTCAGCAAAATTACTGGGATGTCGGGCCAAACATCCCCCCGGTTTGGTTCACACCAAAACTCCCAAACATGTAAAAAGTTCAGACCCGAACCGCAAACTAAAGTCTATGGGACCCAAACTTATATGCAAGTTGGGCTATTCAGAATCTGGAACCCCAAATCCTTCCCCCTCCCCATGTGAATGAGTAGAGGTACATAGTACTCCTACCCATTCACCAAAAAAGTGTAAAAAAATGAAAACAAACACAGTTTTTGACAATTCCTTTATATTAAAAAAGAAAATGTCTCCTAATGTAGATCCCTTGTCAATTATGACGTCCGCTGCCAATGCTGGACCCTAAAAAAGAAAAAAAAAATTTCCACCTGCGACAAAGGCTAACTGCCAACTGCAGGCTCAGCCGTTTGACAGTTCTTGCATGCACAGCTACCAGTGCATGCTGGGTCAGCGATGTCACAAGGGGACAGTGCCACCAGGTGACATTGCCAGGTGGCCCCACCCCTTACATATATAAGAACTGTCAAACGTTGGAGCCTGACACTTTTTTTTCCGTGTCCGGCGGTGTTGGATGTCATGATTGATTTTTTTTTTTTTAATAAAGGAATTCTCAAAAGCAGTGTGTTTTTATTTCTTATAGCAGGTTATGCTTGTGCTGTCTAATCTGTCCCTCTCTATGATGTAAAAAAACTGGTTGATCCTGTCTTTTCCTGTGTCCCCCTTAGTTTGCTTGAAATTTAACCCTTTCATGACTAAGCCTATTTTTGGAATTTGGTGTTTACAAGTTAAAATCCATATTTTCTACTAGAAAATTACTTGGAACCCCCAAACATTATATATATTTTTTTAACAGGGACTCTAGAGAATAAAACGGCGATTGTTGCAATATTTTATGTCACACGGTATTTGCGCAGCGGTGTTTTAAATGCAACTTTTTGGGAAAAGGGACACTTTCATGAATTAAAAAAAACCAAAACAGTAAAATGATCCCATTTTTTTTGCATAATGTGAAAGATAATGTTACGCCGAGTAAATAGATACCAAACATGTCACACTTTATAATTGCGCGCACTTGTGGATTGACGACAAAGTACGGTATCTAAAAATCTCAATAGGCGACGCTTTAAACATTTTTTACGGTTACCAGGTTAGCGTTACAGAGGAGGTCTAGTGCTAGAATTATTGCTCTCACTCTGACGATTGCGGCGATACCTCACATGGGTGATTTGAACACCGTTTACATACGCGGGCGCGACTTCCGTATGCGTTTTCTTTGCTTTGCGAGCTCGCGGGGACGGCGGGCGCTTTAAAAAAAAAATTTTTTATTTTTTAATTTATTTTATTTATTTTAAAATGACTAAATTGTTTAAAATAAAAAAAAAAAATTTGATCACTTTTATTGCTGTCACAAGGAATGTAAACATCCCTTGTGACAGTAATAGGCGGTGACAGGTACTCTTTATGGAGGGATCGGGGGTCTAAAAGACCCCCCACCCCTCCTTTACACTTCAGTGTATTCAGATCGCCGAAAACGGCGATTCTGAATACCGGATATTTTTTAAAAACCGGCGCCATTGGCAGCCGAGTAAACGGGAAGTGACGTCATGACGTCGCTTCTGTGTTTACTATGAGGAGACTGTAACGAAGCCGATTACGGCTTCATTCCAGTTCCTCCCCAGCGGCCGGAGGCAGCGCAAGTTGAATCGGTGCTCCCGATCGAACGGGAGCACCGGTAACAGCGGCGGGAGGCGGCGGGAGGCGGCGGGAGGCGGCGGGAGGCGGCGGGAGGGGGGGACGTCCCCTGCCGCTCCTCCGGCATAACAGCCGAGCGGCTTTTAGCCGCATCGGTTGTTATGGCTGGATAGCCAATCGCCCGCTGAACAAAACGGTACCGGGATGATGCCTGCAGGTGCGGGCATCATCCCGGTATACCCCCCGGAAGCCGAGTACGCAGATCTGCGTACGCTCGGCGGGAAGGGGATAAAGATAAACTCCGTGCCAAAATATTAAAGACACTGTAATATAACAAAGATAGTTAAAGCTGCTCCCCTGATTGCACTTGTGGTTAGAGATGGCCTTGCGGTTCACCCCCCGGTCGGTTCGTGGCGAATTTTGCTCTTTCGCGATTCGCCAAACCAGTGGACTTCTGGCGCTGTTCACACGGTAGACATATGCGTTTACATTGTGAAAGAACTTTGACCTATAATGACACATCCATCATGGGGTACAGGGCAGCCAATTGAGACATTTCAGCACATGGACAATTTGACATACCCCCTACCTTATAAATAGACCTAATCTGGCGGCCATTTTACATTCTGTCTTTTGTCAGTGTAGGGACAGAACGCTGTGTGGAGCAGGGACATTCAGTTAAATCACTAGCTATTACTATTAGGTCCACAAAGGTGTACATTATATAGGGTTGTAATACACTTAGAATACACTTAGAATATACTTTCTTTCAAATATACAAAGTATATTCTGGTGCACTGCTGCTGACTGCTGTGCTGCTGAGTGCACTGCTGACCAATTCTGCAGCTGTCTTTTGTCAGCGTAGGGAAAGGACGCTGTGTGGAGCAGGGGCAGTCAGTTTAATCACTAGCTATTACTATTAAGTCCCCAAAAGTCCTTTTAAGGACTGGTATAAGTGTACAGTATATAGGGTTGTAATACACTTAGAATATACTTTCTTTCAAAGATACAAAGTATATTCTGGTGCACTGCTGCTGACTGCTGTGCTGCTGAGTGCACTGCTGACCGATTCTGCAGCTGTCTTTTGTCAGTGTAGGGAAAGGACACTGTGTAGAGCAGGGACAGTCGGTTTAATCACTAGCTATTACAATTAGGTCCACAAAGGTCTTTTTAAGGACTGGTATAGGTTTACAGTATATAGGGTTGTACACGTATAATATACTTTCTTTCAAATATAGAAAGTATATTATGGTGCACTGCTGACCGCTGTGCTGCTGAGTGCTGATCGATTCTGCAGCTGTCTTTTATCAGTGTAGGGACTGAGGGACAGTTTGGTGTTTAGAGCAGGGACAGTCTGCAAATCACTAGCTACTAGGTCCACAAAGGTCCTTTTAAGGACTGGTATAGGTGTACATTATATAGGTTTGTACACGTATAATATACTTTCTTTCAAATATAAAAAGTATATTATGGTGCACTGCACTGCTGTGCTGCTGACTGATTCTGCAGCTGTCGTTTCTCAGTGTAGAGAGGGACAGTTTGGTGTTTGGAGCAGGGACAGTCTGCAATTCACTAGCTACTAGCAATCTACTATTAGGTCCACAAAGGTCCTTTTAAGGACTGGCATAGGTGTACTATTTGGTGTGCAGTATATAGTGGTGTAATACACATATAAAATACTTGCAAATATAGAAAGCATAGTATAGTGCATTTCCACTGTGCAGCATTGTGACTGCTGAGCGGTTCTGCAGCGATAGTACAAAGAGTGACAAACGCAATTTTAAAAAAAAGTATTATAACTGGTGTGAAAGACCAGTGGCCCCCCGAAACGACCGATTGAAGCAGGGTGTTATATACCTTCTTCCACATACATACTGCACTTCTCTAGAGACTTTTGTCACAGGGTCATTTAAAAAATGACAGGCAGAGGAAGAGGCAGGCCCTTCCGCAGGGGTGGTAGGGGTAGGGCAGGAGCAATAGGCTTGAGCCAAAGTGGGAAATTGCAGAAGGTGTGTTTGATTACGTCAAAGGACGCCCCAGACTTGGTTGAGTGGCTCACTCAGCCTTACTCTTCTGCACCCTCCGCATCCTCTCGATCTGCACCCTCTTCTTCACTCTCTACTGTGTGCACCCCCAAAGACACTACCACCAACAACACCACCACCATATACCCTCCGCTTGAGTCACAGGAATTATTTTCCGATCCATCACAAGACATTGCCGATGCGCAGCCACTCTTGGCATTGGAAGAGGAGGTAGCAACAACTGCCACTCAGCAGTCTGACAACAGTACCCAGATCAGCCCAAGGAGGAGGTTGGTCCCCGGTGTTGCTGCCTACTCCGAGATCTCTAACTATAGCGGTGGGGAAGGTGGCGTCGATGATAACGTGTCTAGTGATGTCACATGGGTGCCCACAAGAGAGGAAGAGGAGGGGAGTTCAGAGGGAGATATGGACCAGCAGATAGGGAGGAGAAGCAGGCGGAACTTACATTGCACAGGAGGGACAAACCAGACTGCTAATGTATCAGGAGCAAGGCATCAACCATGTACGGTCACATCTGGCGCTCCCAGGATGCTGGCACATGGCTCCGCAGTGTGGGCTTTTTTTAACGTGTCCGCTAATGACAATAGTGTTACCATCTGCAATCTTTGCAGTCAACGCATAAGTCACGGTAAGCCCAACACTCACCTAGGGACGACCGCCTTAAGAAGGCACATGAGCAGCCATCACCGAGCCCAGTGGGAGCAACGGAACACACAAAGCTACACTCCAGGCTCTCACTGTCCAGCCTCATCTTCTACTTCTCCTTCTCCTCTCTCCTCATAATTGTCCTCCACTCCACCCTCCATCATGCCGTCCTCACGTTTTTCTGGAAAAATGCAGGCTTCCGTGGGCCAAATGTTCGAACATAAAAAATGATGACACCGGATAACCCTCTTGCCCAACGGTTGACGGCTGGCTTGTCAGAACTGATAGCCCGCCAACTACTGCCATATAAACTGGTGTTCTCGGAGGCCTTTCGAAAATTTGTGGCCATTGGAACACCACAATGGAAGGTCCCAGGAAGGAAGTATTTCTCACAGAAGGGCATCCCAGAGCTATATGGTCATGTTCAGCGGCAAGTGAATGTATCTCTGGCACACAGTGTCGGTGCCAAGATACATCTGACCACAGACACGTGGTCTAGCAAACACGGGCAGGGAAGGTATATAACTTTTACTGCCAACTGGGTGAACCTTCTGATGGCCGTCAAGCATGTAACCCATGGCACCCGTGTAGATTTGGTTTTACCACCACGGATTGCATGCAGGCCTGGCTCTTCTTCTCCTCCTCCTACTCCATCCTCCTCCCTCTCCTCCTCGGCTGACTCCTCCTTTTCCGCTGCTAGAGTCTCTTCTGCTGCGCCACCCAAGATCCCCAGAACCTATTTGACATGCCAGGTGAGACGTTGCCATGCTGTGCTGCGTCTGTTGTGCCTGGAAGCCAAGAGCCACACTGGCCCTGCACTCCTTTCAGCTTTGCGTTCAAAGGCAGATCAGTGGCTAACACCGCTCAATTTGACAGTTGGTAAAGTGGTGTGTGACAACGGTGCCAATCTGCTTAGCACATTGAAATAGGGCAAAATTACACACGTGCCATGCATGGCACATGTCTTAAACTAGGATGTGCAGCGATTCGTTGTCAAATACCCTGGGGTCCAGGACATCTTGCGGCAGGCAAGGAAAATCTCGGCCCATTTCAGAAGATCTTACACGGCCATGGCTTGCCTTGCTGACATTCAGCGGTGACACAATCTGCCGGTCAGACGTCTTATTTGCAATTGCCCGATGCAATGGAACTCAACCTTCTATATGCTTGATAGGCTGCTCCAGCAGAAACGTGCAGTTAACGACTACCTGTACGAATTCTGTGGCAGAACAGGTTCTGGGAGCTTGGTTTTCTTTTCACTGCGCCAGTGGCTGCTCATGCGCGAAGTATGCAGACTTCTGCGGCCACTTGGTCAGTTGCAGCCATGGCGCCATCAGTGCCATCGTACCTTATGCCTTCTTTATGAAGCGTGCGTTACGTCATGTCATTGATCAAGTCATGGAGGAGCAGGAAGATGAGGAAGTCGCAATGCTGGATGAATTCCCAGGGGGGCTACTCTATCTGAGACAAGTCAACAACAGGAGTCTGAAGAGGAGTCAGAGGAGGATGGGGCCGGGGCGGATGAGGAGGAGCAAGAAGAGCATGCTTTAAACCTTTCTGGGATCCCTGTTGTTGTGCGTGGATGGGGAGAGGAGAACGAGGAGGACGACATTATCCTGGATGATGAGCAGGAGCCAGGCCACCACACCGCTCCCAGTTTAGTGCAAATGGGGGCCTTCATGCTCCAGTGTTTTAACTGGGACCCCCGTATAAAAAGCATAAAGGTCACGGACCAGTACTGGGTGGCAACATACTTAGACCCCCGGTACAAACACAAAATGGCGGAAATGTTAGCACCGTCACAGAGGGCTGTCAGAATGGAGCACTTCCAGGCCTTGCTTCGAGAAATGCTTCATTCTGCTTTTGCTTGCGCCGGCAGAGGAGGAATTCCCACTCCCAGAGAAAGAATTGTGGGTACCAATCCAACAGTGCTTGCCAGAAGAGGGCGGTTTGAAGATGTGTTGGTGACTTCTGATATGAGGTCATTCTTTCAGCCGACCGATCGACAGGTCTCATCCAGATCCAGCATCAGGGAACGCCTAGACCGACAGGTGTCTGACTACATCGGGTTAACGGCCGATGTGGACACTCTGAGAAGTGATGAACCCCTGGACTACTGGGTGGGCAGGCTTGACCTTTGTCCAGAGCTTGCCCAATTTCTAATGGAACTGTTGGCTTGCCCCTCGTCCAGTGTCCTGTACGAAAGGACGTTAGTGCAGCAGGGGGGATCGTGACCGATAAGCACACTCGCCTAGCTCACGACAGTGTTGACTACCTCACATTTATAAAAATGAATGAGGCATAGATCTTGGAGGAATTCAACACATGTGACCAGTAGACCATGTATATGCATAACTCTATAAACAATTTATTTAATCTAGCACACGGACCTTTTTTCTACCTTTGGCTCGCTTCCTTGTACAAAAAAGCACACCGTACTATATGCCCGTACCCTCCTGTTTGAAGAGGTTGAGCGGTGTCATATTTTTGGGCCCCACAGCGAGTTGTTGGTATCAGTGCTGGTGTCAGTGCTCTCTAGCTCGGTGCTGGTGTGGTGTCAGTGCTCTCTATCATGGTGTTGGTGTCAGTGCCCTCTATCTCGGTGCTGGTGTGGTCTCAGTGCTCTCAATCTCGGTGCTGGTGTCAGTGCTCTCTATCACGGTGCTGGTGTAAGTGCTCTCTATCTCGGTGCTGGTGGCAGTGCTCTCTATCACGGTGCTGGTGTCAGTGCTCAGTCTCTATCATGGTGCTGGTTTCAGACAGTGAGGGAGATAGCAGTGGAGAAGCCAATCAGCAGGCAGTGTCAGCACCATGGCTGAGGATCAGCACTGGACTGGCACCTCCGGACTACCGCAGTGGAGCCCTGCATAGGTGGGGGTAAGGGCTGGGCAGAGGGAGGGGCTCAAGCACAGGTTGGCACACTGGGACACTGGCACAGGACTGTGCTGCCCTGACTGTGGCACTGATCATCTCCTGCACCCCCTTTATAGCCTGTCCTGACCTTGCCTCTCCTCCATGGCCTACATGCGCTCCTGAATTGTCAAAATTTCACAGATAAAAAAAAAATTCTTGTCGTTGTCGATCCCAGCTTCACTTAATACTTTTGTTATGTCAGTGTCCATGTTGTGGGACTATGTGTGCACAGCTAGTAAGTATTTTGTGGCTGAAAATATGACCTGCAGGTTTTTATATGACCTTGCAGTTCGCGAACGTCCCGTCGGAAGTTCGTCCATCACTACTCGTGATCAATAACAAATAGTAATAAATAGGGGGCACTAGTGAATAATAGTACTAACAATAATACATAAGTGTGTGAAGACAATTGAAAAAATAAAATTCAATAGACGTATTGAATAACATATGCAACAATAGTGAATAATCACACTAATAAGCAAACGAAAAAAGTGATGAGAAAGTCCCAATTGTAACAACCATGATTGGAATGTGAACACTTAGGTCTTCTAGGTGTATATAGAATCTTTTATGGGAATAGGAGAAGTTCCTTCACCAGGAAATAGAGACGACACCCCACAGTGCTGAATGTGAAATCTGCTTACCAGATATTTACTGTATGACTTCTTTAATTAAAAATAAAGTCATGAAGGCTTGTGCAGGATTGTGCCTGCTCACATGAATAAGTATGGGACATAGAAGAAACAATAGATGCTTCCATAGCATAGTAACGTTTATTAAAAAAATTTAAAACCATAACAAATAGCCAAATGACCTCTTACATTTGTTTGTGCCCATCCAGCACTGGGGCTGCTCGTTCATCAATGATAGTGCTTGGTGTGCATGCCGTGGACCCCTCCGTAGACGGCGTGTGTTCCACCTGACGATCACGACAGCCAGAGAAACTGGAAAGGGGATAGATCACATGACCAAGGTAACACTCCGACATATGTTTCGCATTCACGTCTTCAGGGATGCATGCCCTGGTCACTGTAATTTATAATGAGGGGGCGTGATAAATAGCAATGGAAATCCCAAGAAGCCTATCTTGTCATAGACAACTTTCGTAGTATTCAATAAATGTTCATTGGGAGTTTCAATGAAAAATAAATATATATTTAGGACTCATTGTTACTAGGAATGTTGTTTTGCATTTTGCCAGTGTGTTTTGCTGTTATTTTTTTTGGAGACACAATTAGCTTACAATATTCAGCGCAAAGAACATGTGGAAATACTTCACCACAAGAAACAACTGATCAGAGGACGTCTCGAAGTACCACATCCCATACAGGTACTAAGAAACTAGAGAAAATGCTCAGAGGAGCTGTAATTTTTTTAGGGTGCCAATAAATGTATTACACCATAAGGGCCGGTTCACACTGCAGGCGAGGCGAGGCGACTCCGACTTGCCTCGCCGCGACCTGCCGCGACCTCAGCGGCAACTTGCAGATGACTTCTGTATAGAAGTCAATGCAAGTCGCCCTGAGGTCGCCCAAAAGTAGTACAGGAACCTTTTTTCTGAGTCGGAGCGACTCGAGTCGCTCCTCTCAGAACGGTTCCATTGTACAGAACGGGGGCGACTTGCGAGAGCGAGGCAAGGCGAGTCGTGTCGCCTCGCATCGCCCGCTGTGTGAACCGGCTCTAAGATAAAAGTCCATAAATCGTCATTTAATCCATATCAAACATTAAAATACTTTGATAAAATTTCATAAAATATATTATTTATGAAACAAACTTTGAATTAGAATATTCACAACACAATTTTACTGTGGTTTTCATGGTGTAGCAATCTCAACATGTTTCACCTATTACAGGCTTTCACAGGAAATATACAGTATCACACTAATCACAACAATCTGGCTGGGAACTAACTCAAAGAAGCTCTGAAAAAAAAATCAACATCCAGCAAGACAAATCGATCAAACCTCCAAGGGAACAAGGCTGGTATACAATTGGCCGCAGGAGGAATATTCAGGACCAGCTGACTTTTTCTAAAAGAAGGAGGGCAGCTTCCAGACAAGTCACTGCCATACAGGGTATATGGCTTGCTACAGGAGGATACCCAAAACCCATACCCTTTAAAGGATAGGTTCACCTTGTAATGCACATTTTTTAACCTAGAAAAAAATGTGCATTTATTATTTTTTGTGTTAGGAGCCTGTAAAGCATTGCACCAGTGATCAGAAGATCATTGATGTCATGCAGACCTCCTGCAGACCTATCAGTGTATCTGCTTTCTTGTGCACTCTGACAGAGGAGAATCATTGAACTACCATAGTGCTCACAGCGCCGTGGTAGTTAATTGAGAACTACAAGCCGACAGCTGCTTCCTTTTCCGCAAAACACTGAAAAACTTAACATAGAACACTTAAAATTTTGACAGAAGGCATGGGGAGAAGATCTCTGCTAGCTATCAGAACGAGGGATCGGAAGGAGCGGTGGCCATCCTTTCATAACATGTTAAATGTTAGTAACACTTTAAATATGGGTATAACATGTAACATTTCATGAACGGAAAACAACCCAAGAATGTGCAAGCCGTGAAGCTGGACTGGCTCACAATGAGTCTCAAAACTTGCTTGAAAAAACAGCCTGTCTCATCAGCAGTTACAGCATTTAGATGGATACAAATCGCCGCCTCACACAAATGTTTCCCTTAAAGTGTACTGGTTTTGGGTGCCCTCCCTCTTTCAGAACATCTTTGTGAAAGTCAGTTGGTCCTGAATGCCACTCAATTGATAATAAATGTATTGGTACCCTAAAAATCCCAGCTCCTTGGAGCATTTTCTATTGTTTCTTTTTTTTTAAATCAAGTAACTTTTATTGAGAAAATAGCAGACATCTTGTTACACAGACAGTCAGTAAACTCCTCATAATATCAGTGCAAATAATGTAAAACAGATACGATACAAACAAATTAACAGCCTGGAATACTGTAGCTCTGGTATCAAGGATCCATAAACTGGCTATTTTCACCCACTGACCCATTGTAGTTAATTATGAGAATAACACTCATTGTTCAGCCTTATGTAGACCAAAGAATCCAGCCTCATAGGAAGCACTCTTAGTTACAATACAATCCAAAGTTGCGATAGTTTGTGAAGAATAAGTTGTAGGGGGCTCTACTCTTGGTGTGTCCAACCAACATTGCCATATATTTCTGAATTTCTTTGGAGAGTTCCTATAATAATAAGCATTTTTTTTACAAATAATAATGGTATTGACCGACTGAATTCACTGTGTGCATTTGTGCAGATAGCCAAAACCTCGCTATTGATTTCTTGGCTAGATATAGTAGCCAAGTAAGTGCTATATACAGTGGTGTGAAAAAGTGTTTGGCCCCTTCCTCATTTCCTGTTCCTTTGCATGTTTGTCACACTTAAGTGTTTCGGAACATCAAACCAATTTAAACAATAGTCAAGGACAACACAAGTAAACACAAAATGCAATTTGTAAATGAAGGTGTTTATTATTAAAGGTGAAAAAAAATCCAAACCATCATGGCCCTGTGTGAAAAAGTGATTGCCCCCCCCCCCTTGTTAAAACATACTATAACTGTGGTTGTCCACACCTGAGTTCAATTTCTATAGCCACACCCAGGCCTGATTATTGCCACACCTGTTCACAATCAAGGCATCACTTAAATAGGAGTTGCTTGACACAGTAAGGTCCACCAGAAGATCCTTAAAAGCTACACATCATGCCGAGACCCAAAGAAATTCAGGAACAATTGAGAAAGAAAGTAATTGAGATCTATCAGTCTGGAAAGGGGTATAAAGCCATTTCCAAAGCTTTGGGAATCCAGCGAACCACAGTGAGAGCCATTATCCACAAATGGCGAAGACATGGAACAGTGGTGAACCTTCCCAGGAGTGGCCGGCCGCCCAAAATTACCCCAAGAGCGCAGCGACGACTCATCCAAGAGGTCACAAAAGACCCCACAACAACGTCCAAGGAACTGCAGGCCTCACTTGCCTCAGTTAAGGTCAGCGTTCATGCCTCCACCATCAGGAAAAGACTGGGCAAAAATGGCCTGCATGGCAGAGTTCCAAAGAGAAAACCACTGCTGAGCAAAAAGAACATCAAAGCTCGTCTCAATTTCTCCACAACACATCTTGATGATCTCCAAGACTTTTGGGACAACATTCTGTGGACCGATGAGACAAAAGTGGAACTCTTTGGAAGGTGTGTGTCCAAGTATATCTGGCGTAGAAGGAACACTGCATTTCATAAAAAGAACATTATACCAACAGTAAAATATGGTGGTGGTAGTGTGATGGTCTGGGGCTGTTTTGCTGCTTCAGGACCTGGAAGACTTGCCGTGATAAAAGGAACTATGAATTCTGCTGTCTACCAAGAGATCCTGAAGGAGAATGTCCGACCATCTGTTCGTGTACTCAAGCTGAAAGGAACTTGGGTTCTGCAGCAGGACAATGATCCTAAACACACCAGCAAGTCCACCACCGAATGGCTGAAGAAAAACAAAATGACGACTTTGGAGTGGCCTAGCCAAAGTCCTGACCTGAATCCTATTGAGATGTTGTGGTATGACCTTAAAAAGGCCGTTCATGCTCGAAAACCCTCTAATGTAACTGAATTAGGACAATTCTGCAAAGATGAGTGGGCCAAAATTCCTCCAGGACGCTGTAAAAGCCTCATTGCACGTTATCGCAAACGCTTGGTTGCAGTTGTTGCTGCTAAGGGTGGCCCAACCAGTTATTAGGTTTAGGGGGCAATCACTTTTTCACACAGGGCCATGATGGTTTGGATTTTTTTTCACCTTTAATAATAAACACCTTCATTTACAAATTGCATTTTGTGTTTATTTGTGTTGTCCTTGACTATTGTTTAAATTGGTTTGATGTTCTGAAACACTTAAGTGTGACAAACATGCAAAGGAACAGGAAATGAGGAAGGGGCAAACACTTTTTCACACCACTGTAAATAGGAGGCGAATATAATTCCTCAGCAAGGCTTACCAACAAACACGTCAGCGGATCCACTGCCAATTGAACTTGATAAATGCGATTAATGGTTGATATCACATGGTTCCAATGCATCCCTAATATGGGGAATTTCCACAACATATGAATTAACTCACCAGGGTGAAACTGACATTTGGGACAAATGGGCGTCTCACCTCTGCCCCAAGCATGGAGCTGTACTGGAGTCCTATAGGTACGATGCAGAATAAACAAGTGGTACAATTTATGGTGTATGAAACTTAGGGGATTTGCTCCTCCCACTCACTACTACACCCACCCCCTTCTAAATAACTTATACTAAATAGTCACTGTGTCACCATAATGTCCTAAAATTATACACAAAACAATGATTTTATGATGATATATATGTCTGCAAAAACAGTGTCCTTCTTGTGCAATGGTTGATGCGACCCCTCCAACCGTGCCGTCTTAATCACCATTCATCTTCTAATGAAAAAAGGCTACGTGTGTCCACTAAGAAAACCAAATCTGTGCCACCGTCACCAAACAGAATGGCCACTCACCAGACGTTCATTCAACGGATAACCAATCCTTAATGCACTTCTCCCGTTAGCAATTAGGGATGGCCGAATGGTTCACCCGGCGGTCGTTTCGCGGCAAATTTTGGCTGTTCGCCGTCCACCCGATTGGCGGACTATTGCCGCCGTGCACCCGGCGGACTTCCGTGTTTACTGTGTAAAAGAACTTTGACCTATGATGACACATCCATCATGGGGTACAGGACAGCCAATTGAGACATTACAGCACATGGACACTTGGACATTCCCCCAAACTTATAAATAGACCCGATCCGGCGGCCATTTTACATTCTTTCTACTGTCACTATAGGGAGAGGTTGCTGTGTGGAGCAGGGAGAGACTTCAGTGACCCAAATCGCTAGCTATTAGGTCCACAAAAGTTCTTTTAAGGACTGGTATCATGGTATAGGTGTTAGGTGTAGTGCAGGATATAGGTTTGAGACACTGCTGTGCCAGTGATTGTTGCAGCAGCCTGAGTGTCTTTTGTCAGTGTAGAGAAAGGGACAGGACGCTGTGTGCAGCAGGGACAGTCAGTTTAATCATTAGCTGTTACTATTAGGTCCACAGAGGTTCTTTTCAGGACTGGTATGGTAATAGGCTTGTACACGTATAATATTCTTTCTTCCAAATATAGAAAGAATATTATACTTGACTGCTGCCCTTCTGCTGCAGTAGTCCTTTATGAGTATAGGGACTGAGGTACAGTCTGCTAATCATTCACAACCTACTAGTTCCACAAAGGTCCTTATAAGGACTTGTAAGGTCTAGGGTACTACAGTACATAGGGTTGAGTGAGGTACAGTCTGCTATTCCTTAAGGACTGGTATAGGTCCACAATATATAGGGTTGAGGTGCACTACTGCTGACTGCTGCCCTATACTGCAGCAGTCCTTTATCAGTATAGGGACTGAGGTGCAGTCTGCTAATCATTCACAACCTACTAGTTCCACAAAGGTTCTTATAAGGACTGGTAAGGTCTAGGGTACTACAGTACATAGGGTTGAGTGAGGTACAGTCTGCTATTCCTTAAGGACTGGTATAGGTCCACAATATATAGGGATGAGGTGCACTGCTGTTGACTGCTGCCCTTCTGCTGCAGTAGTCCTTTATGAGTATAGGGACTGAGGTACAGTCTGCTAATCATTCACAGCCTACTAGTTCCACAAAGGTCCTTATAAGGACTGGTAAGGTCTAGGGTACTACAGTACATAGGGTTGAGTGAGGTACAGTCTGCTATTCCTTAAGGACTGGTATAGGTCCACAATATATAGGGTTGAGGTGCACTACTGCTGACTGCTGCCCTATACTGCAGCAGTCCTTTATCAGTATAGGGACTGAGGTACAGTCTGCTAATCATTCACAACCTACTAGTTCCACAAAGGTCCTTATAAGGACTGGTAAGGTCTAGGGTACTACAGTACATAGGGTTGAGTGAGGTACAGTCTGCTATTCCTTAAGGACTGGTATAGGTCCACAATATATAGGGTTGAGGTGCACTACTGCTGACTGCTGCCCTATACTGCAGCAGTCCTTTATCAGTATAGGGACTGAGGTGCAGTCTGCTAATCATTCACAACCTACTAGTTCCACAAAGGTTCTTATAAGGACTGGTAAGGTCTAGGGTACTACAGTACATAGGGTTGAGTGAGGTACAGTCTGCTATTCCTTAAGGACTGGTATAGGTCCACAATATATAGGGATGAGGTGCACTGCTGTTGACTGCTGCCCTTCTGCTGCAGTAGTCCTTTATGAGTATAGGGACTGAGGTACAGTCTGCTAATCATTCACAGCCTACTAGTTCCACAAAGGTCCTTATAAGGACTGGTAAGGTCTAGGGTACTACAGTACATAGGGTTGAGTGAGGTACAGTCTGCTATTCCTTAAGGACTGGTATAGGTCCACAATATATAGGGTTGAGGTGCACTACTGCTGACTGCTGCCCTATTCTGCATCAGTCCTTTATCAGTATAGGGACTGAGAGTTTTGTCACAGGGTCATTTAAAAAATGACAGGCAGAGGAAGAGGCAGGCCCTTCCGCAGGGGTGGTAGGGGTAGGGCAGGAGCAACAGGCTTGAGCCAAAGTGGGAAGTTGCAGAAGGTGCGTTCAATTACTTTAAAGGACGCACCAGACTTGGTTGAGTGGCTCACTCAGCCTTACTCTTCTGCACCTCCTCATCCTCTCGATCTGCACCCTCTTCTTCACTCTCTGCTATGTGCACCCCCAAAGACACTACCACCAACAACACCACCACCACCACATACCTTCCGCTTGAGTCACAGGAATTATTTTCCGATCCACATCAAGACATTTCTGATGCGCAGCCACTCTTGGCCTTGGATCAGGAAGAGGAGGTAGCAAGAGCCGCCACTCAGCAGTCTGACGACAGTACCCAGATCAGCCCAAGGAGGAGGTTGGTCCCCGGTGTTGCTGCCTACTCCGAGATCTCTACTTATAGCGGTGGGGAAGGTGACGTCGATGATGACGTGTCTAGTGATGTCACGTGGGTGCCCACAAGAGAGGAAGAGGAGGGGAGTTCAGAGGGAGATATGGACCAGCAGATAGGGAGGAGAAGCAGGAATAACTTACATTGCACAGGAGGGACAAAGCAGACTGCTAATGTATCAGGAGCGAGTGATCGACCATGTATGGTCACATCTGGCGCTCCCAGGACGCCGGCACATGGCTCCGCAGTGTGGGCTTTTTTTAACATGTCCGCTGCTGACAATAGCATTGCCATCTGCAATCTTTGCAGTCAATGCATTAGTCGCGGTAAGCCCAACACTCACCTAGGGACGACCGCCTTAAGAAGGCACATGAGCAGCCATCACCGAGCCCAGTGGGAGCAACGGAACACACAAAGCCACACTCCAGGCTCTCACTGTCCAGCCTCGTCTTCTCCTTCTCCTCTCTCCTCACAATTGTCCTCCACTCCACCTTCCATCACGCCAAGCTCACGTTTTTCTGCAAAAAGGCAGGCTTCCGTGGGCCTAATGTTCAAGCGTAAAAAAATGATGACGCCGGATAACCCTCTTGCCCAACAGTTGACGGCTGGCTTGTCAGAACTCATAGCCCGCCAACTACTGCCATATAAACTGGTGGACTCGGAGGCCATTGGAACACCACAATGGAAGGTCCCAGGAAGGAAGTATTTCTCAGAGAAGGGCATCCCAGAGCTATATGGCCATGTTCAGCGGCAAGTGAATGTATCTCTGGCACACAGTGTCGGTGCCAAGATACATCTGACCACAGACACGTGGTCTAGCAAACACGGGCAGGGAAGGTATATCACTTTTACTGCCCACTGGGTGAACCTTCTGACGGCCGTCAAGCATGTAACCCATGGCACCCGTGTAGATTTGGTTTTACCGCCACGGATTGCATGCAGGCCTGGCTCTTCTTCTTCTCCTCCTCCAACTCCATCCTCCTCCCTCTCCTCCTCGGCTGACTCCTCCTTTTCCGCTGCTAGCGCCTCTTCCGCTGCGCCGCCCAAGCTCCCCAGAACCTATTCGACATGCCAGGTGAGACGTTGCCATGCCGTGCTGCGTCTGTTGTGCCTGGAAGCCAAGAGCCACACTGGCCCGGCACTCCTTTTAGCTTTGCGTTCACAGGCAGATCAGTGGCTAACACCGCTCAATTTGACAGTTGGTAAAGTGGTGTGTGACAACGGTGCCAATCTGCTTAGCGCATTGAAACAGGGCAAAATCACGCACGTGCCATGCATGGCACACGTCTTAAACTTGGTCGTGCAGCAATTTGTTGTCAAATACCCTGGGGTCCAGGACATCTTGCGGCAGGCAAGGAAAATCTTGGCCCATTTCAGAAGATCTTACACGGCCATGGCTCGCCTTGCTGACATTCAGCGGCGACACAATCTGCCGGTCAGACGTCTTATTTGCGATTGACATATGTATGAACTCTGCGGCAGAACAGTTTCTGGGGAGCTGGGGTTTTTTTCACCGCACCAGTGGCTGCTCATGCGCGACGCATGCAGACTTCTGCGCCCATTTGAGGAGATCACCAAACTGGTCAGTCGCAGCCATGGCGCCATCAGTGACATGGTACCTTATGCCTTCTTTATGGAGCATGCATTGCGTCGTGTCATTGATCAAGCTGTGGAGGAGCAGGAGCGGGAAGATGAGGAAGTCGCAATGCTGGATGAATTCCCGGGGGGGATACTCTATCTGAGACAAGTGAACAACAGGAGTCTGAAGAGGAGTCAGAGGAGAATGGTGCCGGGGCGGATGAGGAGGAGCAAGAAGAGCATGCTTTAAACCTTTCTGGGATCCCTGTTGTTGTGCGTGGATGGGGAGAGGAGAATGAAGAGGACGACATTATCCTGGATGATGAGCAGGAGCCAGGCCACCACACCACTTCCAGTTTAGTGCAAATGGGGGCCTTCATGCTCCAGTGTTTTAATAGGGACCCCTGTATAAAAAGCATAAGGGTCAAGGACCAGTACTGGGTGGCAACATACTTAGACCCCCGATACAAACACAAAATGGCGGAAATGTTACCGCCGTCACAGAGGGCTGTCAGAATGGAGCACTTCCAGGCCTTGCTTCGAGAAATGCTGCATTCTGCTTTTGCGTGCGCTGGCTTAGGAGCAATTCCCATTCCCAGAGAAGGAGTTGCGGGTACCAATCCAACAACGCCTGCAAGAAGAGGCCGGTTTGAAGATGTGTTGGTGACTTCGGATATGAGGTCATTCTTTCAGCCGACCCATCGACAGGTGTCATCCGGATCCAGCATCAGGGAACGCCTAGACCGCCAGGTGTCCGACTACATCGGGTTAACGGCCGATGTGGACGCTCTGAGGAGTGATGAACTCCTGGACTACTAGGTGGGCAGGCTTGACCTCTGGCCAGAGCTTGCCCAATTTGCAATCGAACTGTTGGCTTGCCCCTCGTCCAGTGTCCTGTCCGAAAGGACGTTCAGCGCAGCAGGGGGGATCGTGACCGATAAGCGTACTCGCCTAGCTCACGACAGTGTTAACTACCTCACATTTCTAAAAATGAATGAGGCATGGATCTCAGAGGAATTCAACACCTGTGACCAGTAGACCATGTATATGTCTATAAACGATTTTTTTAATCGAGCACACCGGCCTTCTTTCTTCATTTGGCTCACTTCCTTGTCCAAAAAAAGCACAACGTACTATATGCCCGTACCCTCCAGTTTGAAGAGGTTGAGCGGTGTCATATTTCTACTGGGGCTGCTTATTATGAGGGGCTCCCACCATCCCTGTGCTGTGCTGACTTCCTCCTGGGGCTGCTTATTATGAGGGGCTCCCACCATCCCTGTGCTGTGCTGACTTACTCCTGGGGCTGTACCTCTGCTGTGCATATTATGAGGGGCTCCCACCATCCCTGTGCTATGCTCATTATGAGGGGCTCCCACCATCCCTGTGCTGTGCTGACTTCCTCCAGGGGCTGTACCTCTGCTGTGCATATTATGAGGGGCTCCCACCATCCTTGTGCTATGCTCATTATGAGGGGCTCCCACCATCCCTGTGCTGTGCTGACTTCCTCCTGAGGCTGTATCTCTGCTGTGCATATTATGAGGGGCTCCCACCATCCCTGTGCTATGCTCATTATGAGGGGCTCCCACCATCCCTGGGCTGTGCTGACTTCCTCCTGGGGCTGCTTATTATGAGGGGCTCCCACCATCCCTGTGCTGTGGTGACTTCCTCCTGGGGCTGCTTATTATGAGGGGCTCCTACCATCCCTGTGCTGTGCTGACTTCCTCCTGGGGCTGTACCTCTGCTGTGCATATTATGAGGGGCTCCCACCATCCCTGTGCTATGCTAATTATGAGGGGCTCCCACCATCACTGTGCTATGCTGACTTCCTCCTGGGGCTGCTTACGGTGCAGGTGTCAGTGCTGTATATCACGGTGCTGGTGTCAGATCACTCTATCACAGTGCAGGTGTCATTGCTGTATGTCACGCTGCTGATGCCAGTGCTGTATATCACGGTTCTGGTGTCAGTGCTGTATATCACGGTGCTGGTGTCAGTGCTTTATGTCACGCTGCTGATGTCAGTGCTCTCTATCGCGGTGCTGGTGTCAGATCACTCTATCACGGTGCAGGTGTCATTGCTGTATGTCACGCTGCTGATGTCAGTGCTGTATATCACGGTGCTGGTGTCAGTGCTGTATATCACGGTGCTGGTGTCAGTGCTTTATGTCACGCTGCTGATGTCAGTGCTCTCTATCATGGTGCCGGTGTCAGTGCTGTATATCACGGTGCAGGTGTCATTGCTGTATGTCACGCTGCTGATGTCAGTGCTCTCTATCACGGTGCTGGTGTCAGATGACTCTATCACGGTGCAGGTGTCATTGCTGTATGTCACGCTGCTGGTGATCATCTCCTGCACCCTCTTCTTTGCCTACCCTGACCTTCCCTCTCCTCCATTTCCTTCATGCGCTCCACAGTCCTGAATTGTCACAACAATTTCACATATAAAAAAAGAATGCTTGTAGTTGTCGATCCCAGATTCACCTCATACATGTGTTATGTCATTGGCCATGTGGTAGGACTATGTTTGCACAGCTAGTAATTATTTTGTGGCTGCAAATTTGACCTGTAGGTTTGCAAAGTTCGCCTCCCATTGAAGTCAATGGGGCCCGCCGGGAACGTTACGGTTCGCCAACTATCGGCCGCGTTCGCGGTCCGCGTTCGCGAAACGTCCTGTCGGAAGTTCGTCCATCAGTATTAGCAATTCCTCGATGTCCGTATATTCATACAAAATTAGATAAAACCAATATAGTGTAAAACCGTTTCAACTTTAATAAAAACATATTGCACTCACATTTCAGTGTGCCTATTGGCCGACACCAAGCTGGCTTCCTGATGGCGCACAAATGCGAAACGTGTAGGAGTTGTGGGAGACATCCTATTCCTAAACACAAGCCAGGAACAGGTCGGTCCAGAGGAGGGAGAATATCACCACCTGCGGAACAACATTGGCTTGCCCAATTTTAAACGGTTTTCTCATTGCTGGAAAGGCTTGGTGCCGGCCAATAGGCACACTGAAATGTGAGTGCAATATGTTTTTATTGATTTCCCATTAAAGTTGAAATGGTGAGTGGGAGGCGCAAATCCCCTAAGTTTTATGCACCATACGCTTACCCTGATCCTTTTGGTGGAGTACTAAGACTGGGATTGCAGCGGACCCTTAAGCATAAAAGGGTGTAGGTTAAGCGCCGGAACATCTTGGTTTTTGGTACAATTTATGAGCTGCAGATACAAAAACCAAAGGGCCTTGCCTCAATGAATCTTCTCCCATTGTTCTCCATCGATAGGTTCAAGATTTCTTTCCCATTTCCCTCTACAAGGCAGAAGATCGGGCATGTATATAAGTCAGTGAATGTGCATAGATTCTAGATATTATACCCTTTTTCTCCTTGTCAATAAAAATTGATTGAAGAAAGATGGATTCAGTCAAACACATGGAATACATGCCTGTCCTGGCTACTTATAGTGTGATGCAACCACAGGTATTGATAGCAGCAAGTTCTGAGTAACAGAAAATCCACCATCAACTGATTATATGATTTCAACCCAGAGTCGTCAAACAACTTTGAAATATACTGGACTCCAGCACCTATCCACATAGAATTGTTATCAAGCTTTCTCTTGTATCTTAGTATGTGGAAATACTTGCTTTGTAAAAGGTGAGTAATTGCAAAATTAGAGACAGATGGGTGGTCAGTCTGATAGAAAGACACAGAAAATAGCCAGAACAAAACAGTGAAATGTTTGTAAGGGCTGGTTCACACCACGTGCAGTAAAATGTGTTTTCAATTTGCATCAGAGAAAATTGAGTACTGCCCGTGATACTTTTTTTATTTGCACTAACATACAATTTTTCAGGACAAGCTTTCGGGGTATGTCCCCTTCTTCAAGGTCCAAGCAGTACTGATTTACAAATTTTTAAGCAGAATGTTTAAAAAAAAAACACATCTCTGAGGGAAAGGAGAGAGAAAAAAAAGAGAGAAAAATAAACACATACAAATCAATGGCAATAAAGATAGCAGCAAAGTTAGTGAGATAAGACAGAGGGAGAGCTATAGAATGGAGGGGGGATGCTAGTCACTGAGGGGGTCATAAAACTTTGCTATAATGGGTACGGGAATCTATATCTAAATTCAGGCCATTATTTTTTATGTCAAAAAGAATTATCATTCTTGGTTCAAAGGTTTTCCTTTCCTGGATAGTTCTGAAATTACCTTTAAGAACTAAAACATTGAGGTCTTCTATAGTGTGGTATCTTACAACTGTACCTCCACAGGGTGTACCTCATCCAGGGCAAAAGGACCCCATTTTGGAAAACAAACATCCCATCGTATATATTCTATGAGTCATTATGAGTCTTTTGAACAGTTAATTTTTTTATACAAGCCTTCAGAAAACATGGAAAGAAAATTTAAATCTCTTTTTTTTTTTTTTACAAAAAGTTGTTAATTTATAAGATATTTCTAACACATTCTGCTACTCCTCCTGAGTATGGTGATACCACATGTGTGAGACTTTTACACAGCCAGTCCACATACAGAGGCCCAATATTGAAGTACAGGCATACCCCACTTTTAAGTACACAATGGGGTTTATTTACTAAAGCTGGAAAGTGCAAAATCAGGCTCACTTCTGCATAGAAACCAATGAGCTGCCAGGTTTTATTACCAAAGCTTATTTGAACAAGCTGGGGTTAGAGGCTCATTGGTTTCTATGCAGAAGTGAGCCTGATTTTGCACTTTCCAACTTTAGTAAATAAACCCCATTGTGTACTTAAAAGTGGGGTATGCCTGTAGTACCTTTAGGTTTGCTAGGAGCATAAATTACACATCTCATACACATCTCATTTCATTCCTACCTATCACACTTATGAAGGTTCTTGAGCACCAGCCCAGTGGAATTACCCCAAAAAATATTGGAAAGCAAACACCCCAACAAGGCATGGGCTGCAGATAGGTACTCGGGTTCTCTGTTGAACTGGAGACAGGTGCTTGGTTATTCTGATTTGTCTGGTGACAGGTACTGGGTTACTCTGATGGGCTGGTGACAGGTACTGGATTACTCTGAGGGGCTGGTGACAGGTACTTGGGTACTCTGATGGGCTGGAGATAGAAACTCGGGTTCTCTGATGGCCTGGTGACAGGTACTCGGGTACTCTGATGGCCTGGTGACAGGTACTCGGGTACTCTGTTGGTCTGGTGACAGGTAATCAGGTTCTCTGATGGCCTGGTGACAGGTACTCGGGTACGCTGATGGGCTACAGATAGGTACTCGGGTACTCTGATGGGCTGGTGACTGGTACTCGGGTACTCTGATGGGTGCTGACAGGTACTTAGATGGGCAGTGACAGGTACTCCGATGGGCTGTGACAGGTACTCAGGTACTCAGGTGAGGTGTGACAGGTACTAATATACACTGTGACAGGTACTCGTGAACTCAGATGAACTGTGACAGGTACTCAGGTACTCGGGTACTCAGATGTACCCGTTCTCTGTCCTCTGTCCCCGTGTGTCGCCAAATTCAAAAAGTGAAACACACACATTACATACAGTATAATGTAATCTTACAGATTACATTGCTGTATGTAATTATTTCACATCCCTTTTGTCCCTGTCCAGTGCCCTGCATGCAGTTTTATATTATAAAAACTGTTCTTTCTGCCTGGAAACTGGAGATTGTCCATAACAACCAAAACTGTCCCTTTACATCAAAAGCGGGTTTTAGACCAACTAGAAAACAGCGATAATAAATTAGAATCACTCGCAGAATTGAGCGATAGTGATTTGTGGGGAAATTCGTCATCAAATACTAAAAAGTAATGACAGTGACAATTCTGCAACTGAGCAAATTTCAGTGTGTTCGATTTGATTACATTATTGAATAATTTTTATTATTATTATATTATTATTTGGTATAATTCTTTATAGTTATTTATTATATTTTAATTAATGATTTTGTTTTTCAAATTTTATCATACCTGGGATGCCTACTAGACTCTGGTTTAGACAGATTTAAGTGAGTAATTCCTAAGAATTACAGACCTACAATATAAAATGCCAAATTTTCATGCAAAATAATTGTACCACTTTCAGCACCAAAAATCTGAAGTAATCATACCGCCAGGGAGGTTAATGTTTGTAATGTATTACTGACAAAAATATTCAATATTTTCATCACCATGAATGAATTTTGGGGAGTCATGAAAATGGCGTGATCGTGGCAAATTATAAAGAACTGTGGGTATTATTTACTAAAGGAAATTCCACTTTGCATTCCAAGTGCACTGCAAAAGTGTCTTTGTCGTGCAAAGTAGATTTTCCTTTAGTAACTAACCCCCATTGTCACTGTAAAAACCAACTTGCTACAAAAATTGCTATTGAGCATTGAAAAAAGAAGCCACACATTGTTGAGTAGAAAAATTTTACTCAAAGCACATTCATATGTGCGTTAGAAAAGGGTTTTGGAACAAACCAACATCTTTGGTGTATAATTATTTTTTTCACATTGTAAATATCCTTTTTTTGGTTAAACAGGCATGTTTCAAAGCATAACATATAAAACTCAGGAACTTACAAAGTTCAACTTTGACAAAGTAAGGGCAATATCAGTCATTAGTATGTCCAAACTGTGTTGATATTGCCTTCATCAGATGGGGTGTCACCCCTGTAAAAGCCAAATTTTGAACATACAAAGAAATTGGGGTTCAAACTGGAGATTTCCCTCCTGATCCCATGTCTAATGTCAACATGGGGGATCAATGGACTTGTTTTGGGGGTGCAATCCCTTCCTCTCATCTAATTGAGTTGCGAAGAAGGGGGTTTACCCATAAAACAAGTACATTGATATCTTGTGATGGCAGATAGTACATGTTGACACACTGTGTGCATCTTCAAAAGTTGGCTTTTAAAATACTTTAAAAAAAAATTTCGAAGCAAAAATATATGATAAAACTGTACAATTTTTGTGTGTTTTATATTCTGCCTAAAACATCAATGATGTTCTTCATTTTTTGTTGAACATCATTGATGTTTTCCTTTATATTTTCTAAATCACGATTGCACCCCATTCTCTCCCCGATGAGGATCTGGGCACTTTTATTGGTGAAATGCGATTGTCAGGGAAGTAACCATAGGACTGGCGATCCTGGCAGAAACCGTTATGGTTACGCCAGATGAATCCCTTGGCCCATGTGCGCACACAGGTGCATGACAATGGGGGCACGCAGCTGCAATATGGTGGACACACACAGATGTGCTATGGCAGGTGCACACAGACGTGCTCCAGCTCGTGCACATTGACAGTAGTTGGTGCCTTCTGGCCTATTTAGTCTACTGCAGATTGTATACAGGTTGCTGGAATATCATCAGCTCCCCGAGTCCCTTGACTACTCGGCTTGTCTGACTCTCCCTGTTCTCCGCCTGCACCGACCCCTGGCTTAGACCCGACTACGCTTCCGTCTGCACTCCTGTACCTCCACTTGTCCACGCGGTGTTGTCCTCTGGCCTGGCTACCAACTCTGTTCCTGATTCATTCAGTTGTACCTCCTCTCGGACTGAACCTGTTGTGTATGACCCCTGGCCTGGCTTGATCCTGTTCCTGGTTGCTCCACTGGGATCCTTCCATGCACGGTGGCCCAACTTACTATACAGTGCACCCCAGCTGCCCTAGAAACTCGACTACCGAGCAAACCGCATCCGGCAACCCATGAACCTTTGGACACCATACTCCTTGTCTCACTACCAGGGGTATGCTGCACTCAGCCACAAATGGCACCCTCTCAGTAACCGGGCCCCACATCTGAGACTTGATAGAGATTCTTCTTCCTCAACATCCACATCACCTAAAAGAAAAAAACACACCATGTATTAGAAATATGCAGGTATAGATCTCTTATCCGAAGCTGTGGTCTCAGACACTTACCTGTCGTAGTGACAATTTCGCCCACTTCATAAACCTTTCCCTTCTCATCTTCCACTTGTGGTTTTGTGATTTCCCCTTCTTTAGGAGGTGTGGGGTCCCTGGTGTCCGCAGATGTCCTGAGTCTTTTCTCCCCTATGTGAATAAAAAATAGGTATACTTAGCACACAGATATTGGAGGGCAGAAATAGGAATATGAAACATTGCTTGGAAGTGTTGTACAATTGTCTGTTTTGGCAGAGTTCTAAGCTGAAGAACATTTTATTTCCTTTCTAAAGCTGGAATACTTACTTTTTTGTTAAAGTATCACACATGTAGAGACCCCTAGTATCCACAGGAGAACCTACGTGAGACACCCTAAAAATTTAGATTCTGGTGTCCCACACTAGTGCTCCTGCATCCAGATGTGCAAGCAGCTGCAGAGTGTCCTCTCCTTACACTGAATTAAGTTTGCATTTCATTCTAGTTACAAACCCATCTAGACAACAAACTTATTTTAATACAAATAGGCCTGAACAAATGTAGTTAACCTGTATTAGCCGAAAACATCTTATAAGTGGGCGAACGAACGATGTTTGCTATGACTGATTACTGTGCCCATGAAGATGAAAGTTGCCATATTAAACTGTACAACAGTAAAGAAAAGCACATTGAGCAGCATGCAAGTACTAATAATAGGAACGCAGGACAAATACTTACTTTTTAGAAGCAGTTTCCTGATCTTTCTGTACTGATTGTGCTCCCTCAATTTGAGGTCTGACCATCGTTTCCTCAATTGTTCCTTGGATCGTCGTACCTCAAAATTCCTATGCAGACTCTTCAAAACTTTATTCATGATCTTGGCCTTTCTCACATTTGGGTTTGGGTACGGTCCATACTTCCCATTATAGTCGGCCCTCTTGAAGATGTCCACCATCTCCACCATCTCTATAAAGACTATAATTAAGGCCTTTAATCTTTTCCGGGGTCGGGAAGTTCGGGGCTCCGGCCTTTTCTCTTTGCTTCTCTCCTCTGCATACACCATGTGCTCTCCCACTGTGCCGAAAGACAAGGGGCAGGGAATAGACTAGAAAAAACATCAGGGGCAGGCAGAGTTTATTGCATGCGCAGTGTATATAAAGTGGAACATGCATGCGTCGTATGTATGATCAGTGAGCGGAGGACGTAGTAACGGAAGCGACGATCGTTATAATGAAGGTACAATTTTAACTTGGTGCATCAGTGGCCTATACTGCTTATAGATTGAGGCTAGGGATGAGCCGAACACCCCCCAGTTCGGTTCGCACCAGAACCTTTGAACGGACCGAAAATTCGTACGAACTTTAGAAACCCATTAAAGTCTATGGGACTTGAACGTTCTAAATCAAAAGTGATCATTTTAAAGGCTAATTTGGAAGTTATTGTCCTAAAATGGGTTTGGGGACCCAGCTCCTGCCCCAGGGGACATGGATCAATGCATTTTTTTTAAAATGCCTATTTTTTCGGGAGCACTGATTTTAATGATGCTTAAAGTGAAATAAAAAGCCAAATATTCCTTTAAATATCGTGCCTGGGGGGGGGGGGGGGGGTGTCTATTGTATGCTTGTTAAGTGGCACGTGTTTCCCGTGTTTAGAACAGTCCCTGCAAAAAATGGCATTTAACAGAAAAAAAGTCATTTAAAACTGCTTGCGGTTTTAATGGATGAAAATCAGTGAGAAAAATGGCATGGGCAGCCTCCCTGCCCATTACCAGCCCCTTTGGGTTTTGTACGGATATTAAGGGAAACCCCGTACCCCAGGCCCTTTATACTCAGAACAGCAGTATACAGGCGGTGCAAACAAGACAGAGACTGTGTAGGTTTGTTGTGTTAAGTAGAATCTGTTTGTAATTTTGAAGTGGTACATTTTTAAAGTTTAGCTCCAGTCTATAAATCTATTTTTAAGCTTTTTGGAAAACATAGGGAAGGGTTATCACCCCTGTATAATTTTTTTGGCCGTCCGTCTTTTTTCATCTCACTTCCTGTTGTCTCCTTCCGTTTGCAAGTGCAAGTAGGAGACATTTGTAAGTTGGATGTTTGAAAGTAGGGGCCTGCCCTATATGATCTGCAGAAATTTGGCCCTAAGGTGTTGGTGTTGCCACAAGTTAACACTGTAAGCCCTCAAAGTGACTCTTGGTGGGTGCTGGAGCGCCCTCCTGTGAACTATTATATCAAGAATTGTAATTACATGCCATTGCTGAACAGTGGTAATAAAATTGGTCCTTTGGTGGTTGTGGTGGTGCTGGTGCCACAACACTGTAAGTCCTCACATTACTCTCGGTGGGCACTGGAACGCGCCTGCTGTGAAATATTATATCAAGAATTATAATTACATGCACCTGTTAAACAGGGGCTGAAAAATTGGGCCTTAGGCACTGGTGCCACAACACTGTAACACCTCACAGAAACTCTAGCTGGAGAGCAGGAATGAGCCCTGCTCCAAAGTATTGCATCAAAAATTGTAATTACTCACCCCTGTTAAACAGGGGCTGAAAAATTGGGCCTTAGGCGCTGGTGCTGGTGCCACGCCACTTCAACCTCTCCCAGATACTCTAGTTGGAGTGCAGGAATGAGCCCTGCTGTAAAGCATTGCATCAAAAATTGTAATTACATGCTCCTGTTAAACAGAGGCTGAAAAATTGGGCCTTAGGCACTGGTGCTGCTGCCACAACCCTGCAACCCCTCACAGATACTCTAGTTGGAGTGCAGGAATGAGCCCTGCTGCAAAGTATTGTATCAAAAATTGTAATTACATTCCCCTGTTAAACAGCGGTTGAAAAATTGGGCTTTAGGCACTGGTGCTACGACACTGCAACCTCTCCCAGATACTCTAGTTGGAGTGCAGGAATGAGCCCTACTGCAAAGCATTGCATCAAAAATTGTAATTACATGCCCCTGTTAAACAGAGGCTGAAAAATTGGGCCTTAGGCACTGGTGCCGGTGCCACGACACTGCAACCTCTCCCAGATACTCTAGTTGGAGTGCAGGAATGAGCCCTGCTGTAAAGCATTGCATCAAAAATTGTAAATACACGCCCTTGTTAAACAGGGGCTGAAAAATTGGGCCTTAGGCACTGGTGCTGGTGTCACAACCCAGCAACCCCTCACAGATACTTTAGTTGGTGTGCGGGAATGAGCCCTGCTGCAAAGTATTGCATCAAAAATTGTAATTAAATGCCTCTGTTAAACAGTGGCTGGAAAATTGTGCCTTAGCCACTGGTGGCGGCACCCAGAACCAAAACTGTTCTTTCAAGCTATCAGCAGGATCATTGAAGAGGAAGAGGATAGTCAGTAAACATAACAGGATAGTCACTCAGCATCAGCATAGGCAGTCTTGAAGGAATGGGACATTTCAAAAAAATTATTTGGTTACATCAACTTCAGGTGCTTGGTAGCTGGTGGTGATCCAAGACTGATTCATCTTTATGAAGGTTAGTCGATCAACCGAGTCGGTGGACAGGCACACCCTGTGATTGGTTACAAAGCCTCCAGCAGCACTGGATGTACTTTCTGAAAGAATGCTGGATGCAGGACAGGCCAGTAGCTCAATTGCATACTGTGCAAGCTCTGGCCAGTGATTCTCAAGACCCAGAGGATTTTCGGTGGGAAAGGTGCCCAAGTCTGACCTTGCCCCTAGTTATTCCTGCACCATGTAAATCAGACACTGGTGATGGTTGCTGAAACCAATCATACCTTGGGGCTACGGACTAAAAAATTGTCTGAACGCATCGGTCAGATGGCCACCTTCTCCACCGCTCCTTCTGTGACTGACTGAAGCCTCAGCAACACGTTGTCCAGGACCAGGAGTTTGTAAGCTCCCAGTCTCTGGGAACTTGCTGCACAGACCTTTCTGCAAGGCCCCCCGGAGATGTCTCATCCTCTGCTCCCTCTGTGACGGTAAAATAAGGTCCGCAACCTTACCATTGTACCGTGGATCAAGGAGAGTTGCCAGCCAGTAATGATCCCTCTCCTTAAACCAAAGAATACGAGGATCCTTCCGCAGGTTTTGCAGGATCAGGGGGGCCATGCAGCTTAGGTTAGCTGAGGCATTTGGTCCGGAGTCCTCTGGGTCACTAAGGACGACATGATCCGCAGCCACCTCCTCCCAGCCACGTACAAGTCCACGTATTTCTTGGGACTGTAAATCATCCCTAAAAGACTGCTGCTGCTGAGTGCCAGTCTCCACCTCCATGCTGACACAATCCTCCTCCTCGTCCTCTTCCTGTGTGATCGGCAGGACAGCAGGAACACTTTCTGGATAAAAGGGCCCTTGAGAGGCAAGGAAGTCCTCTTGCTGCCTCTGTTCTGCCTCAAGTGCCCTGTCTATTATTCCATGCAGCGTATACTCCAACAGGTGGACAAGAAGTACAGTGTCACTAATGCATGCACTGTCACTGCTCACCATCTTTGTGGCCTCCTCAAATGGTGACAGGACAGTGGATGCATCCCTGATCATGCCCCCCTGGCGTGGGAAAAAAAAACAAGCTCCCCTGACCCTGTCCTGGTGCCATAGTCACACAGGTACTCATTGATGGTCCTCTGCTGTGTTTGCAGCTGCTGCAGCATGGCCAACGTTGAGTTCCACCTGGTGGACATGTCACAGATAAGGCAGTTCTTGGGCAGATTCAACTCCTTTTGGAGCTCAGCCAGCCAAGCACTGGCATTATATGATTGACGGAAATGCACACAGACTTTCCTGGCCTGCCTCAGGACATCCTGTAAGCCTGTGTACCTACCCAAGAACTGCTGCACCACCAAGTTAAGGATGTGAGCCACACAGGGCACATGAGTCAGTTGTCCCTGTCAGAGGGCGTAGAAGAGGTTGGTGCCATTGTCGCAAACCACCATTCCTGGCTTAAGCTAGCATGGTGTCAACCACCTCTCAGCCTGCCCCTGCAGAACTGACAAAATATCTGCCCCAGTGTGGCTCTTGTCCCCCAAGTACACCAGTGCAAGCACGGCATGGCATCTTTTTGCCAGCGTACTTGCATAGCCCCTTGAACGCCTACGGAGCACCACTGGTTCCGAGGACAAAGCACAGGAAGAGGCCATGGAGGAAGAAGAAGAGGAGGGGGTGAAGGAGAGAGGTGTTTCACAACCAGTAGTAGCATTTTGGAAGCATGGTGGCGGAACTCCCTCCAACACTACTGCTCCTTGTCCCGCAACCTTCCCAGCTGCCAGAGGAGTGACTCAATGCCCTGTGAAAGATAGGTAACGTGCCTGTCCATGCCTGATGGACCATAAGTCAGCATTAATATGCACCTTACCGCTTCAGGTGTATACTGTGCAGGTGGCACAATACACCGACTGTAACTGTTGCAGATGCCTGTGGTATAGAAACAGAACAACACCAGCAATTGGGGGTAGCTTCGGGTGTATATTGTGCTGGTGGCACAATACACTGACTGTAACTGCTGCAGCTGCCTGTGGTATAGCAACAGAACAACATCAGCAATTGGGGTTAGCTTAAGGTGTACACTGTGCAGGAGGCATAATACACCGACAGTAACTGCTGCAGGTGCCTGTGGTATAGGAACAGAACAACACCAGCAATTGGGGGTAGCTTCAGGTGTATACTGTGCAGGAGGCTCAATATACCCACTTTAATTGCTGCAGCTGCCTATGGTATAGGAAAAGAAGAACACGAGCAATTGGGGGTAGCTTCAGGTGTATACTGTGCAGGAGGAACAATACACCCACTGTAACTGCTGCAGCTGTCTGTGGTATAGAAGCAGAACAACACCAGCAATTAGGGGTAGCTTCAGGTGTATACTGTGCAGGTGGCAAAATACACCGACTGTAGCTGCTGCAAATGCCTGTGTTATAGAAATAGAACTTCACCAGCAATTGGGGGTAGCTTCAAGTGTATACTGTGCAGGTGGCACAATACACCAACTGTAACTGCTGCAGATGCCTTTGGTATAGAAACAGAACAACACCAGCAATTGGGGGTAGCTTCAGGTGTATAGTGTGCAGGAGGCACAATACACCCACTGTAACTGCTGCAGCTGCCTGTGGTATAGGAACACAACAACACCAGCAATTGGGGGTAGCTTCAGGTGTATACTGTGCAGGAGGCACAATACACCAACTGTAACTGCTGCAGCTGCCTGTGGTATAGGAACACAACAACACCAGCAATTGGGGGTAGCTTCAGGTGTATAATATGCAGGGGGCACAATACACTGACTGTAACTGCTGCAGCTGCCTGTGGTATAGGAACACAACAACACCAGCAATTGGGGGTAGCTTCAGGTGTATAGTGTGCAGGAGGCACAATACACCCACTGTAACTGCTGCAGCTGCCTGTGGTTTAGAAACAGAACAACACCAGCAATTGGGGGTAGCTTCAGGTGTATACTGTGCAGGAGGCCCAATACAGCCACTGTAACTGCTGCAGTTCTCTGTGGTATAGGAACAGGACAACCCCAGCAATTGGGGGTAGCTTCAGGTGTATACTGTGCAGGAGGCACAATACACCAACTGTAACTGCTGCAGCTGCCTGTGGTATAGGAACAGAACGACGCCAGCAATTGGGGGTAGCTTCAGGTGTATACTGTGCAGGTGGCACAATACACCAACTCTAACTGCGCTAGGTTCAATCACAAGAAAAGAAGACACTGTCCCTGCCTATTCTTCTCTCTCTATGAATGCTGCAGCACACTACACAAGGCCACCGCGCAGGTGGCCTTATATAGTGTGCGGCGTGTACAAAATCTCCTGAGCTATAATTGGCCACAGGCATCTTGCCTGTGGCCAATTATGGCTCTCCTCACTGCCGGCGCTGTGATTGGTCAAGCATGCGCGTCACAGTGCATGCTTGGCCAATCATCAGCCAGCAATGCACTGCGGAACGGGCGAATAGCCGATGTTCGAGTCGAACATGCATTCGACTCGAACACCCAGCTCATCCCTAATTGAGGCTTATATTGGGTCAAGATTAGGGAAGTTTTGCCTGACATTAGGGTTTGTCCTGTGTTGTGTCTTTCAGAGAAAATGTATTCCTTCAATGATAGGGAATTTCTAGGAATATTCATTGATATGTTCAGGGGGCTGCCGTGCCTGTGGCAGGTGAACCACCCGTTTTATAATAATCCAACAAAGAGGCAGGCAGTACTGGAGAAACTGCTTGAATTTGTGAAGGCGGTGATCCCCGCGGCAGACATAAAATATTTAACCTCCATAATTGGCGGCATGAGGAGTAATTATAATAGGGAGTGCAAGAAGGGTCAGGATTCCCTGAGATCAGGAGCAGCAGATGACATTTATGTACCCAGGCTGTGGTACCATGACAGACTGCATTTTGTGTCAGACCACAGGGAACCCAGGCCAGCACTCTCCAGTCTTTCTTCAAGGCTTCCTCCCCCCCAGCTGAGGCTTCCAATGACCAACCTGGGCCTTCCAGGCAGCAACATGTGGGGGAGCCCAGCTTGAGTCAGATATAGCATTCTTAAAAATATTTCTCGTTTCCAAATTAATGATGTTAAATATGTTAGTTTTTATCACTAATTTCTGATTTCACAAAGTGTTTTACATATCAATAGACAGTAGTGGCCACAAATGATTGGGACAAGACTGAAAAATGCTGGGGTCAGAATGATAGTCTTTTCTATTTATTAACATTCAATTTGAAACAGTCATGACCTGAAAAGTGTGTGTGATTGATGAACCAAAAATAAAACTATGTCCCTTTTTCATACATAGGAAAGTCTCAGCCAGAAGGAGGCTGTGGAAAGTGGCAGCCAGGAGGTGGTGGAGGTAAGTGGCAGCCAGGAGGTGGCTAGGCCCAGTAGCCTGCCCGAATCCGAGGTCCCTCTGCTCAGCCTTCCACAAAAAAGTGCCAGGAAGAGGAGTAGAAAAACAACTTCATTCTTCTAGAATTCTAAAGAAGAGAATACGCTGCATTAAACTATTAAAAAAGTTGCAGTGTGACGAATGTGCCATCTCCATTACAAAAGCTAGTTTTACCAGACCAGCTTCCATCTCGTAATTTATTCTGAGCATGCGTGGCACTTTGTGCGTCAGAATTGTGTACACACAATCAGAATTTCCGCGAACAGATTTTGTTGTCGGAAAATTTGAGAACCAATTCTCTAATTTTGTGTGTGACGGAAATTCCAATGGAAACTGTCTGATGGAGCCTACACGTGGTTGGAATCTCCGACAAAAGGCCTCCATCAAACTTTTTTACGTAGGAAAATCTGACCGTGTGTATGGACCATTAGGCTTTTACAAGAGTTTAGAAGCTGCTGCGGTTAGGGTAGGTTCAACCTCCCTCTCCTAAACGCAGAAGAATCGCATTCAGGAAAGTAACGTTTTGACCACCGATCGCAAAACACAGCAAAATCACAGCAAAAATGTGGCACAATTTTGCAGAGCTTTACATTTTCCCATTGATGGCAATCAACCTAGTCTGCGTGTACATGAGCCCTAATTGGGTCCGACTTTGTTCTTTAATGTTTGTTTTTGAGCTGAGAACCAGCAGATGGATGATTCGTTTATATAATATCCACTGAAGGTTTCTATTGCTGTCTGTTTCCCTCCATTAACCACTTGCCGACCAGCCACTGCTATTGTACTGTGGCAGGTCAGCATGTTCCCGCGAACTGTCGTTGCTGTACGTCAGTTCCTTTAAGCAGGATAGCAGGCATGCGCACGCAGCCTGGGGCATGTGTGCGCACCCGCTGTGCTCCGGGGGAGCCAATGCGCATGGCCGCCAGTGGCGATGACTGCCAGCCATGTGCGATCGCGGGCACGGGAGCCAGAACAGTGACGTGTGTGTGTAAATAGTGATGGACGAACTTCCGATGGGACGTTTCGCGAACGCAGCCAAAAGTTTGCGAACCGCAAAGTTCGCAGCAGGCCCCATTGACTTTAATGGCAGGTGAACCTTAAAAACCTACAGGTCATATTTTCAGCCACAAAATACTTACTAGCTGTGAACACATAGTCCCACAACATGGACACTGACATAACAAAAGTATTAAGTGAATATAGGATTGACAACGACAAGCATTCTTTTTTTATCAGTGAAATTTTGACAATTCAGGAGCACATGAAGGCCATGGTCAAGCCAGGCTATGAAGGGGATGCAGGAGATGAGCAGTGCCACAGTCAGGGCACCGCAGTCCTGTGCCAGTGTCCCAGTGTGCCAACCTGTGCTTGAGCCCCTCCCTCTGCCCGGCCCTTATCCCCACCTATGCAGGGCTCCACTGCGGTGGTCCGGAGGTTCCAGACCAGTGCTGATCCTCAGCCATGGTGCTGGCACTGCCTGCTGATTGGCTTCTCCGCTGCTATCTCCCTCACTGTCTGAAACCAGCACCGCGATAGAGACTGAGCACTGACACCAGCACCGTGATAGAGACTGAGCACTGACACCAGCACCGAGATAGAGAGCACTGACACCAGCACCGTGATAAAGACCACTGACACCAGCACCGTGATAGAGAGCACTGACACCAGCACCGCGATAGAGAGCACTGACACCAGCACCGAGATAGAGAGCACTGACACCAGCACCGAGATAGAGAGCACTGACACCAGCACCGAGATAGAGAGCACTGACACCAGCACCAAGATAGAGAGCACTGACACCCCACCAGCACTGTGATAGAGAGCACTGACACCAGCACCGTGATAGAGAGCACTGACACCAGCACCGAGATAGAGAGCACTGACACCAGCACAGAGATAGAGAGCACTGACACCAGCACCGTGATAGAGAGCCCTGACACCACACCAGCACCGAGATAGAGAGCACTGACACCAGCACTGAGATAGAGAGAGAGCACTGACACCAGCAGCGAGATAGAGAGCACTGACACCAGCACCGTGATAGAGAGTACTGACACCAGCACCGTGATAGAGAGCACTGAGACCACACCAGCACCGAGATAGAGAGCACCAAGACCACACCAGCACCAAGATAGAGAGAGGGAGCACTGACACCAGCACCGAGATAGAGAGCACTGACAGCAGCACTGATACCAGCAACTCACTGCGGGACCCAAAAATATGACGCTCAACCTCTTCAAACAGGACGGTATGGGCATATAGTATGGTGTGCTTTTTTTGTACAAGGAAGTGAGCCAAAGGTAGAAAAAAGGTCTGTGTGCTCGAGTAAATAAATTGTTTATAGAGTTATGCATATACATGGTCTACTGGTCACATGTGTTGAATTCCTCCAAGATCCATGCCTCATTCATTTTTATAAATGTGAGGTAGTCAACACTGTCATGAGCTAGGTAAGTGCGCTTATCGGTCACGATCCCCCTGCTGCGCTGAACGTCCTTTCGGACAGGACACTGGATGAGGGGCAAGCCAACAGTTCCATTGCAAATTGGGCAAGCTCTGGCCAGAGGTCAAGCCTGCCCACCCAGTAGTCCAGGGGTTCATCACTCCTCAGAGCATCCACATCGGCCGTTAACCCGATGTAGTCGGACACCTGTCGGTGTAGGCGTTCCCTGATGCTGGATCCGGATGACACCTGTCGATCGGTCAGCTGAAAGAATGACCTCATATCAGAAGTCACCAACAAATCTTCAAACCGCCCTCTTCTTGCAGGCGCTGTTGGATTGGTACCCGCAACTCTTTCTCAGGGAGTGGGAATTCCTCCTCTGTCAGCTCATGAAAAAGCAGAATGCAGCATTTCTCGAAGCAAGGCCTGGAAGTGCTCCATTCTGACAGCCCTCTGTGACGGTGCTAACATTTCCGCCATTTTGTGTTTGTACCGGGGGTCTAAGTACGTTGCCACCCAGTACTGGTCCTTGACCTTTATGCTTTTTATACGGAGGTCCCTGTTAAAACACTGGAGCATGAAGGCCCCCATTTGCACTAAACTGGAAGCGGTGTGGTGGCCTGGCTCCTGCTCATTATCCAGGATAATGTCGTCCTCCTCATTCTCCTCTCCCCATCCACACACAACAACAGGGATCCCAGAAAGGTTTAAAGCATGCTCTTCTTGCTCCTCCTCAGACTCCTGTTGTTGACTTGTCTCAGATAGAGTAGCCCACGGGGAATTCATCCAGTATTGCGACTTCCTCATCTTCCTGCTCCTGCTCCTCCACGGCTTGATCAATGAAACGCAATGCACGCTCCATAAAGAAGGCATAAGGTACCATGTCACTGATGGCTCCATGGCTGCGACTGACCAGTTTGGTGATCTCATCAAATGGCCGCAGAAGTCTGCATGCATCGCGCATGAGCAGCCACTGGCGCTGTGAAAAAAAAACAAGCTCCCCAGAATCTGTTCTGCCGCAGAGTTCGTACAGGTAGTCGTTAACTGCACGTTTCTGCTGGAGCAGCCTATCAAGCATATAGAAGGTTGAGTTCCATCATGTTGGGCAATCGCAAATAAGACGTCTTACCGGCAGATTGTGTCGCTGCTGAATGTCAGCAAGGCGAGCCATGGCCGTGTAAGATCTTCTGAAATAGGCCGAGATTTTCCTTGCCTACCGCAAGATGTCCTGGACCCCAGGGTATTGGACAACGAATTGCTACACGACCAAATTTAAGACGTGTGCTATGCATGGCACGGGTGTAATTTTGCCCTGTTTCAATGCGCTAAGCAGATTGGCACCATTGTCACACACCACTTTACCAACTGTCAAATTGAGCGGTGTTAGCCACTGATCTGCCTGTGAACGCAAAGCTGAAAGGAGTGCAGGGCCAGTGTGGCTCTTGGCTTCCAGGCACAACAGACGCAGCACAGCATGGCAACGTCTCACCTGGCATGTCGAATAGGTTCTGGGGAGCTTGGGCGGTGCAGCGGAAGAGATGCTAGCAGCCAAAAAGGAGGAGTCAGCCGAGGAGGAGAGGGAGGAGGATGGAGTAGGAGGATGAGAAGAAGAAACAGGCCTGCATGCAATCCGTGGCGGTAAAACCAAATCTACACGGGTGATACGGGTTACATGCTTGACGGCCGTCAGAAGGTTCACCCAGTGGGCAGTAAAAGTTATATACCTTCCCTGCCCGTGTTTGCTAGACCACGTGTCTGTGGTCAGATGTATCTTGGCACCGACACTGTGTGCCAGAGTTACATTCAGTTGCCGCTGAACATGGCCATATACCTCTGGGGTGCCCTTCTGTGAGAAATACTTCCTTCCTGGGACCTTCCATTGTGGTGTTCCAGTGGCCACAAATTTTCGAAAGGCCACCAGTTTATATGGCAGTAGTTGGCGGGCTATCAGTTCTGACAAGCCAGCCGTCAACCATTGGGCAAGAGGGTTATCTGGCGTCATAATTTTTTTACGCTCGAACATTTGGCCCACGGAAGCCTGCCTTTTTGCAGAAAAACATGAGGACGGCATGATGGAAGGTGGAGTGAATGAGAATTGTGAGGAGAGAGGAGAAGGAGAAGTAGAAGACGAGGCTGGACAGTGAGAACCTGGAATGTGGCTTTGTGGGTTCCGTTGCTCCCACTGGGCTCGGTGATGGCTGCTCATGTGCCTTCTTAAGGCGGTCGTCCCTAGGTGAGTGTTGGGCTTACCACTACTTATACGTTGACTGCAAAGATTGCAGATGGCAACACTATTGTCAGCAGCGGACACGTTAAAAAAAGCCCACACTGCGGAGCCATGTGCCGGCATCCTGGGAGCACCAGATGTGACCGTACATGGTTGATGCCTCGCTCCTGATAAATTAGCAGTCTGCTTTGTCCCTCCTGTGCAATGTAAGTTATTCCTGCTTCTCCTCCCTATCTGCTGTTCCATATCTCCCTCTGAACTCCCCTCCTCTTCCTCTCTTGTGGGCACCTATGTGACATCACTAGACACGTCATCATAGACATCACCTTCCCCACCGCTATAATTAGAGATCTCGGAGTAGGCAGCAACAGCGGGGACCAACCTCCTTGGGCTGATCTGGGTACTGTCGTCAGACTGCTGAGTGGCGGTTGTTGCTACCTCCTCTTCCTGATCCAATGCCAAGAGTGGCTGCGCATCAGAAATGTCTTGTGATGGATCGGAAAATAATTCCTGTGACTCAAGCGGAAGGTATATGGTGGTGGTGGTGTTGTTGGTGGTAGTGTCTTTGGGGGTGCACACAGCAGAGAGTGAAGAAGAGGGTGCAGATCGAGAGGATGAGGAGGGTGCAGAAGAGTAAGGCTGAGTGAGCCACTCAACCAAGTCTGGTGCGTCCTTTGACGTAATCGCACGCACCTTCTGCAATTTGCCACTTTGGCTCAAGTCTGTTGCTCCTGCCCTACCCCTACCACCCCTGCGGAAGGGCCTGCCTCTTCCTCTGCCTGTCATTTCTTAAATGACCCTGTGACAAAAGTCTCTAGAGAAGTACAGTATGTATGTGGAAGAAGGTATATAACACCCCACTTCAATCTGTAGTTTTTGGGGGCCGCTGGTCTATCACACCAGTTATAATACTTTTTTTTAATTGCGTTTATCACTCTTTGTAGTATCGCTGCAGAACCACTCAGCAGTCACAATGCTGCACAGTGAAATTGCACTATACTATGCTTTCTATATGTTCAAGTATTTTATACGTGTATTACACCCCTATATACTGCACACCAAATAGTACACCTATACCAGTCCTTAAAAGGACCTTTGTGGCCCTAGTAGCTAGTGATTTGCAGACTGTCCCTCAGTCCCTACACTGATAAAAGACAGCTGCAGAATCAGTCAGCACTCAGCTCAGCAGTCAAGTATAATAGGCTTTCTATATTTGAAAGAAAGTATATTATATGTGTACAAACCTATATACTGTACACCTATACCAGTCCTTAAAGGGACCTTTGTGGACCTAATAGTAATAGCTAGTGATTAAACTGACTGTCCCTGCTCCACACAGCGACCTGTCCCTACACTGACAAAAGACAGCTGCAGAATCGGTCAGCAGTGCACTCAGCAATCAGCAGCACAGCAGTCAGCAGCAGTGCACCAGAACCCTATATACTGTACACCTATACCAGTCCTTAAAATGACTTTTGTGGACCTAATAACTAGTGATTTGTGTCACTACAGTCTGTCCACACAGCGTCCTGTCTCTACACTGACAAAAGACAGAATGTAAAATGGCCGCCAGATCAGGTCTATTTATAAGGTAGGGGGAATGTCCAATTGTCCATGTGCTGAAATGTCTCAATTGGCTGTCCTGTACCCCATGATGGATGTGTCATCATGGGTCAAAGTTCTTTCACAATGTAAACGCATATGTCCGCCACGCAAACAGCAACTGAAGTTCGCCGGTTTGGCGAATTGCGAACACGCCAAGTTTGCCGCAAACCGACCGCCGGGCGAACCGCAAGACCATCCCTATGTGTAAACACACAAATCCCTTTTCTGTGAGCTGAGGAGAGCGATCGTGTGTTCCTACTAGCTAGGATCTGTCATTTCCTCTAGTAAGTCCCATCCCCCTACAGTTAGAACGCACATGAGGGAATACAGTTAACCGCTTGATCGCCCCCTAGTGTGAACTCCTTCCCTGCCACTGACATTTACACAGTAATCAGTGCATTTTTATAGCACTGATCACTGTTTAATTGTCAATGCTCCCAAAAATGTGTCAAAAGTGTCCGATCTGTCTGCCATAATGTCGCAGTCCCAATAAAAATCGCTGATCATCACCATTATAGTAAAAAAAATTATAATAATAAAAATGCCATAAATGTATCCACTATTTTGTAGATGCTATAACTTTGTGCAAACCAATCAATATGTGCTTATAGCGTTTTTTGCTTTTTTTAAAAAAAATTAGGGATATTTATTATAGCAAAAGGTACCAAATATTGTGTTTTTTTTCAAAATTGTCCTTCTTTTTTTGTTTATAGCGCAAAAAATAAAATCCACAGAGATGATCAAATACCACCAAAAGAAAGCTCTATTTGTGGGAAAAGAAGGGCGTCAATTTTGTTTGGGTACAGTCTCGCACGACCACACAATTGTCAGTTAAAGCAATGCAGTGCCGTATCGCAAAAAATGGCCTGGTCATTGAGCAGCCAAATCTTCCAAGGCTGAAGTGGTTAAAGATTAAAAGGAGGATAAAGGTTAAAGAACAGAAAGTAATGGAAAATCCAAAGTTTTATGTCTCACACTGCCACAGGTAGGGAAGGAACGTCTCCCTAACGGGTCATAAACTGCAAAAAAAAATTAAAAAATGCAGAGGGGTTTTGCTTATGTACTTGAGGTAACATCGTGTGAAAGTCCCCACCACTGCCACCTGGTAAGTTATAAACAATCTTTGGGATTTAATTAAAGGGGTTTGGTACCTAAAAATGAAAGTTCATGTTATTAAAATCAACAGATAGCATACTTACCTAAACGAACCCTGAAAAAAAAATATTATTTAGTTACCTTTTATTTCTGATGTTTCAGCTGACTTCCGGGTTGTCCTCCCGTGGGAGTAGGCGTGGCTATCGTCCTCGCAATGGTCCCTGGGAAATTTCCCAAGAATCCATGGGTGACAATGAAAGTTTTTCCTTCCTTGTCACTGCTCTCACTGAGCATGTGCAAGATGGAGCGGAGCATGCTGGGAGCCAGACGTCATCATATACCAGGAAGTAAATGCCTGAGGGCTTCAGACGCCCACAGTTAAAATGGAAAAGGCCAGAGCAGGTTTTTATAAGTCATCCTGAGGAAAAGATTCGTCGCGCCGGGGGTCAAATAAACGCCGGACGTGGATGCCAATCGAAGGTAGCACTCGCCCACCAGTGAGACAGGTAAGAAAAAAATAAAAAAAGAGTGGAATCCCGCTTTAAGTGGTTATATCTTTTGGTTCAACATTCAAAGTGGATGACTGGAGTCCCCATACCAGTGTTCCATGGGTGACTGTAATAGCTGGGCCATTGGGAACTTGCCAGCCCTGAGCAATAGTCTAGGTTGCAGTTATTTATGTAAAACCTATTGCAGTCACAGTATAAGCAGATACTGTATTTCAATTCTGTGAAAGTTCTGCAGTGAGAGTTAGGTAATTACGAAACCAATACAGAATGGGATCATCAGTCATTTCACAGAATTGGTAGTTCTGCCATTTAGTGGTCAAGCAAGGAAATGTATTTTGAACTATCATTTCTAAGATATAATGTACTGAAGCAAATAGCAAAGTCATCAAACACTGAAAACATTGTAAACTTTTATTTAGTCCTTTAGCAGCAGATAATTATAATATAAATTAATTTGTTATTGATATAAATATATAATAGTAAAATAATGATAAATAACATAAATTAAGTTAGCTAGCATTGTTTAAATTAGTATTGACTGAAATAAACTCATTCTAACATCCTCTTTTCCTTCGTATGCTTTCTCTTTTGCATTTTTGGGTGTTTGATTCTTTTGAATGTTGAGATTCAAAAATGTCATAAGTGCATCTGTAAATTCGTAACAGGTTTTTCATGGCTGACCGCTGGACTTTAATATCTGAGACCTAGTAAAAGAACACAGAATTAAAACTTTATAAAATACGAGCACATACTATAACACAGTATTTATTATATTTTGTGTATTATTTTCTCCTTTCTATTTTTAGAATGATATAGTTATTGGTAATAGGGAGCACTTCTGAAACACATTTTCACATTTTATTATGTGTGGTACTCCCCATATTACTTTATTAAAGAAAAGACACAAAATCAGTCCAAGGTGTCACTAATTGACACCATCAAAAAAATGTTAACTTTATTTAGGCATGACTATTCATAGTCATGCCTAAATAAAGTTAAAAATGTTTTATATTTATATAAAAATGTTTTGCATTTCATTTTAGTTTTAATTTTTTTTTAACTGAATGGGTTGTTTTACAATCACTTTAACTATAGCCATGTGCATCATTTTTCAGTCTATGGGTGTTAGATAATTTGACTTGGTTTCTATAAAATAAGCCAATGTCAGAAATAGCTATATATGCTCGCTCCTCCTTTCTTTAGACAGAAACATGCATACTCATGCAATCTAAATATGCATAGTTTTCACACCAGTCTGTAAAATATGCAGCAATTATCTAACTCACCACTGGAGATATAAACACAAAATAAATAATCTAATCAGCATAAGTGCTACATTGAGACTAAGCATCGAAGCATTGGCCATATATACGTGCATTGGGGACAGCTGGAAAATCCAAAATCTTTAGCATATTTTCCTTTGCTAAAGAAATGTCAATCATTTGAAAAACAGGGACCCCTGGTTCAGTCCCCTGAGTGCAGCATCAAACAAGCCCCCTCCCCTCTTTGTATACTAGCATATCATTTTTAGGGAATATTACATTATGTGTTGGTGAACTTTATACATACACCTGGAAATTTTAATGATGCATCATGCAATGTCAGATATTCCATCTTTACACATCATTTTCAGAAAAATAAATTCTGGAATTGAAAACTGTGCAGGAAAACATCATTATCTATTGTGAGCTTCTCTGAAAGGACGTGTTACATTTTGCTGGTATGCAACTTTCTGCAAAGTTGTCACATGCGTACACAGGATTTTAATAATGAAAAAAAACCTTGATTTTGGTATATGCTCTCAACAATGTTGTAGTAATGTAAACATGTTTGATTGCATAGATAAATATAATGTAGACCAAGATGATTATAGGTTTCCAGTACTGGCAAAGAGATACGCTTGTGATCTCAGAACACATCACATATCACATCACATATCACAGTATTTGTGACCCCTTTAAAAAATGTCTGAGGCCTTTTGCTGAGGAGAATTAAAAGCAACACACCCCTATTCCTGTAATCCATTGATTAACTTGAAAATAAAGTCACCCGCAATGTGAATAAGATAACACAACTAACAAGTGAATGTCACTATTTTTAATACTATTTTTAATCCCAACAATTCCCCCAAGTAAATTTTGATAGAATTGCCCAAATTTAGCATAATTTAAAATGAGAAACATAACATTCCTTTTGACTTTTTGATTTAAAAACACCAAACAAAAAGCTGATTTGTTATCCCTTTGACCAGGCAGTCTCCCTGTGTGCGCTACCATGCTCTTTGGTTATATAAAGAATATTTTATAATCATACCAGCATTTCTTTCAGCTTCATCAGTAATTTCAGTTTATCTTCAGTTGGCTTTAAGTAGTCATCATTGGATTGATACAACATCTGTGACAAGTTAGTAATGCTGTCTTTCACTTCTGTTGCTTTAATAGAAGTAAGCATCTTCATATACATGGGAACAATCTGGCTAAGTAAAAGTTTCTTTTCTCCTTCCTGTAAGGGTAAAGAGAATCTTTTGTAAGATGGAATCTTCGAAAAAAAACGTTGAAAAGTTTCCAGATATTTATATCACTTTTCCCCAATAGTAAAAATAATAGACAAATATACTTTGTAGACTTTATAAATAACTCATTCCACCTGAAAGCTGACGTATCCATTATTTGTAGAGAGAAGTAGTTAAAGGATATATAGAGTATATACACCCCCCTACTGCCAACTGTAGTAAAAAAAATATATATTATATCAAGTACATCCCAGTTCCAAACCTATTTTCTTTTATGCAATACATAAAAAAAAGCCAATAGTGTGATGCATTGTAACAACACAGCACACCACTCCTCAACTCCACTACACAACGCCACCCAGCCCGTATGAATTTTATAATGTGATTAAGCCCTCTGTAAATGGTGTTATGCACTGATAAACATTACACAAAACAGGCCTCTCATTCACTGTTACCACCGCTGGTATTACATGATATACACAGACACTGGGTTATTTATGAAAGGCAAAGCCACTTTGCACTGCAAGTGCACTTGGAAGTGCAGTCGCTCTAAATCTATGGGGTAGATCTGAAATGAGTGGAAGCTCTGCTGATTTTTTCATCCAATCATGTGCAATCTAAAATGTTTTTTATTTTTCTTGCATGTCCCCCTCGGATCTACAGCGACTTTACTTCCAAGTGCACTTGCAGTGCAAAGTGGATTTTCCTTTAGTAAATAACCCCCATAATCTAAAACGGAAGAGATCAGAGCAGTAACTCCACTTCCATTACACTGCATAGAGGCTACATTACACATATTTAGTATTAAGCTAACGAGCCAGAAAATGGCAGCCTCCATTTAAAGTCACTCAGAAAGCTACAAAATCTAAAAAGATATGTGATCTTGTCACTTTAAAGAAAGATAAAGGAATCAACTTACTATATATTATTAAATATTATTGAAACATTCATATCATGAATAATGCAACATTCATCTTAGTACATTTTTTTTTAAATTAAAATATTGAAATGTTCAGTGAACCATCTTTTTCTTTGATTAGTATCCGAGTAGACATTTACCCGTCTATTATAAAAATAAATGTATTATTAAATGTATGTTAACATACCTCCTTAAAGGAGTCCAGGACCTTTGCAAATATTTGATCTGTATCATCAGTATTGCTTTTGTCTTGGGAATTCTGTAATTAGAAAGAAGTTGTTATAAAAAAAAGGAAAATAAAAGCAGGTGAATTAAAGATTGTTCAGCTTACAAGTTACCGGTACATATTAGCTAAGAGGAGTCTGATGGGTTAAGTTACCCTTTGGATTCTAATATTTTTGGGAATTCAAGCATTGAGATTAATAATTGAAAGATAAAAGATCACCAATACGTTACCCCAATAGTAAGAAAATAGAGGTAACCAATAGAGATTAAGAATATCCCGCTGCTGTTTGTACTGTCACACCAATGAGAGTACTTGTGGTTTGGTCCCCAAAGACTAGAAGCTGCATATACATAAGAGTATTAAAGATCTACAAGAATATCTTATGTGAGGACTCCCGGTATTATTGTTAAATTATTACTGTTGCATTATTAAATACACAGCTTTATTAAACAATCAATGATAAATTGGTTCCTATCCCTACACTGTCTACATGTTGTATCCACCTGTTTTTAGATGTTCCTACTTCTTCTATGACATTCTACACCTGTTAAAAAAAAAAACTAAAATTGAACAAGACGTGTGGGACTCCTTTGTATGGCAATGGCAGGTATGTAGACCCAGTAGCACAAGCACACTACCAGCGGTCCAATGAAATGTAAAATAAACATTATGGTCTCTACAGCTTCTTCATCAACTGAAAAAAGTTTTCGTGGATAGATCCTTTATATTAATTGGTTATTTATCACAGATGATAATAGTGAAGTATTTCAGAAACCTGTTGGAGACAATTTTCAGTTGAACTAGTTATAGTATTATAAATAATATAATACATTTTTGCCATCCTTTCAGTCTATAACAGACTGAAGAAATTGTACAAATTTAATGGTAAGGTTAGACAAATTAGTTTACTTGGAGTCTTTTTTTTTTTCATTTCTTATTGATTCTCTAGGATCTGCTAAGAGTGATGAATTTAGCGACACATAATGCAAGCAGCATCTTAGCATTGCTTTAATTGCTTCACTTGCACTGTTAAATAACTTGTGTCCAATAGTGTTTTGAAACGGATATATGCCACACAATTATCATCTATCTGACCTTACATTGCACTAGAAGTTTTATACAGAGTTACGATAACTTACTAATTCCACTCTAACCTGACAAATTGCAAGACATTCGGTTTGCTACCATGTGCACATCAAGACGCTTTGCACACAAAAATCACACTTTTTTTTCATGTCATTTTCAGTGATGGTAAAAAAAGCAACTGCTTTTGCTTCTGCTTTAATTCTGTAGCTTGCATACAGGATGCAAAGAAACAAATGCTAGTAAAAAAATATCCTTTTAAGTTGCCTTATGAAAGTTTCTGCTTATGGTTATAAATTGAGTAGTGTATCTTATGTGCTGCATAGTAAGTGTCATTTCCTCCTACAAGTAAGCAGCGACTTGTTAAATGTTTGACCACATCCACAGTTTCCATCATTGTTTCCAGATCAACAAATACATTTCAATTATTAAATATTACTTTCAGCATTACTACACTATCACTACAATAGTGATCTCTTTGGTGACATACAAATTATGTACAAAATCTTTTCAATCACAGCTATTAACTGTCACAGCCAACAGTCGTACAGTGCCCGAGACTGTCTATGATCCATGCAGCACCACATACAATGACCTCCTTGTCTGGGAACTGACTTTTCAGCCTGCCTCCAAAGATGGACAGGAGCTTCAGGTATGATAATAACAGCTATTCTGATCATGAAATGACCCTCAGATCTATCGCCTTGCCTTAAAAGCCTGCATAGTGTATGACCATCAACAGATTTGTAGGTAGACACACAAAAGATATAAATTGCAATTTTCTTGAATAACAATGATACTTTTCCATAAAGGTTATTATTTTCAATAATGAAAGTCAGCGAAAGCTGAATATGCTAATCGCCTGGCTGAAAATAATAAGCCGTAAAACACAGGACTTCAAGTATAATGTAACTCACAACATTCAATCTTCACTAAGCTTTATACTATTATAAGTAGAAAGGATTTAGTCGCTGTAGATCTGAGGGGAAGATCTGAAATGATCCAATCATTTACAAGCAAAAATGCTGTTTTTTATTTTCCTTGTATGTTCCCCTCAGATCTACAGCGGCTGCACTTCCAAGTGCACTTGTAGTGCAAAGTGGATTTGCCTTTAGTAAATAACCCCCCCTCCCTGTGTCATGTCTGACAAGCTAAAGGGAACCTGTCACAAAGCAATACATGTGTGTGAGAAGCCTCAAATTTCTTTCTCCTGGGCTGCCTATTTGTTTCAGGACCATGGAGCTAAAATCCTTAATGTTATCTAAAAATGGCATATCTGTCCCCAGAAGATTATGCAGTCCAAAAGTTAGACAATCACATCTCCCGTCAGCAGCTTCTTACATTTACTTAAGTATTACTTTACTTTTTGGATACTAATAGTGTTCAAGAAGTGTATTCTCTAGCTAACTATAATTAATCTTTACAGCATATCACCCACAACTTACAACATTGCCAGGAATGTTTACATTGGCAGAATATGTTAGAAAAGCTACCGCATTTATATTACAAGGTACTAACATATCTAAGTAATGTAAAAAAAAAGATTACTCGTCAGTCTAAACGGTGATGAAATTACTTGTCCGACAATAGATGGAAAAGAAAATTAGACCATAAAATATTTGACGGATGTTATAAATGCTAAAAGTGTGTGCAAATATTATATAGCTACATATACAGTACAAGATATACTTACCAAGAATTTTCTCAGCTTTTCAATGTCATTAGCTGCCTTGTTGAGATCTATGTTACGTCCAATGACTTGTCCGATGCAGTAAAGAAGAGTACTGCAGAGCAAAAGCATCTTAAAATGTCTCATCGTTTCTCAGGATATCAATCACAGAACTAAAATTAGTGTCTTTTTGTCAAGTTCAGGTCAGTGAACCAAGATAGTGAAAAAACAATATCTTTCATATAGACTACAGCAGGTATTTATAGCCCACCTAACTTTTTGTACTACGTCACAATTAGTCATTTTTCACAGGCTTAAAAAAAAAAAAATGAGATGGTGTTAGATAGGCGGTGTGATACTTCTGTTTTTTTTTCTGTAGTTGTAGATTTGGTTTGTGGGGTTTTCTGCTTTGAAGTGTTAGTTTCCTCTAAGTGACATAGCAGGCAGGCCCACCTTAAATGTAAAGGGCTTTGGGAAATCAAGAAATCCTTAGAAAGTATTGCTGCAGACCTAAGAAGTGGAAATATTTCAAATGGAAAATAAAAGAATAATGTGCATTTTAATCATACAAGAGTCAGTTTATGTGCAAACAATACATACACTCATTTATGTACTTGCACTTTGTCATTATTATACATTCAATTTTATTTTACTTTATGGTGTTAATAAAATTACATATTATACTTTTTTAGTCTTAGCATTTTAGAATCTTTTCAAAATATGCAAACAGAGGCTTTGAACCTCCCACTCCCTAAACGCTATTTGATTTTGTAACTGTGGTGCAAGTTGTTCTGACCATAAATAAAGAAATAAATGCAATGGATACATGACAATTTATAACCTGTTAATGTGTGCCTGTTGTTCCTTCTCTCTGCCTCCTCATTGACTCATAAACAACAACGGGAGCCAATGGCTCCCGCTGCTGTCAATCACAGCTAGTGGGAAATGAGTGGGGGCTTAGTCATAAGCATGGACAAGTGCCACCATAGCAAGCAGCTTGCTATAGGAGGCAGAGAGAAGGAACAGCAGCAGCTCTCATGCACATCACTGGATTGGGCTCGGGCTCAGGTGAGTATAAGGGGAGGCATTTTTCTGCTGGTTTCCCTATGCCTTACTACACATGACTACCCAGAGTCCCATTCCTTCTAATTGTCCCTGTTTACACTTGTACACTCAAATGCATTATTCTCAATTCACATGTTCCTGAAAAATGGCCCAGATACGACGTTCTTTGCACTGACGAAACGCGTAGAGGGTACTAACATGCTGACATCACCACGTGCTGCACAAGTCCTGGAAGTAACGGGCTGTTATCGAGGGCCAACAGGCTCGATTCTCTTAATGCTGTTTTTATTCATCATGACTGTAAGTGTCCATTTGTCTTTTTAAACTTGAATACATTTAAAAGGTTTTACACTATGCAAGCCTTTCTTGCTTTATGGGGATATATTAATCGTGATGAGGATACCATCGCTGAGTTTGAAAAGTTTGGTGCATGCTACTGAGACCCTAGGCTGGGTTGTAAGCCACTTGCGTTCCCTGGTCCTCTATAACCAGGGACCATATAGTTCTGGTAAGTGGCAGCGTGTGCTTAGGTGGAAGCTCTTTCCTATTCCTATTCTTATTCCTAATGTCACCGTGAACAAGCCACTTATATATTGTGCATGGCTTTTCTTTTTTATCATCATCACTATCATCATATATGGACTTCGCCATTTATTTTATTTTCATCATTCACTTGTTTAAGTACATTATTTATCATTGTCACATATGCAAATTAGCAATTGCTCTCACCTGGTTTAGGTATTTTTTTGTTGAGTTATGTTACTACATTATTGGGTTTATTTCTTCAGATGTTGTTTTGCAATTTTAATTTTTATATCTTTCCTAGTGGATTGGTGGGTAATCCTTAATTAAAAGTTGACTGATCCATCTTCACACTGGTTTATACCAGTTCACCTAATATTCACAGTCATTTTTCAGTGGTGAGTGCATTGGTTTAATTTCATTGGTTTGTGCCTTACAGGTCAATTTATTTAGCGTAACTTCATCTTATTTATAATAGTAATTCCCACCACTTCCCCAGCACCCCCTTAAAGGCTTAAATGTGTTTTAAAAAAACAAAACAAACGTAATACTAACCTGCTCGGTGAAAGAGTTTTGCAAAGAGCAGCATCGATCATCCCCTTCTCGGGTCCTCCTCTGGCGCTCTTGGCTCCTCCCCCCAAGCCACTTGCTATGGTGGCACTTGTCCATGCTTATGCCCAAGCCCCCACTCATTTTCCACTAGCTGTGATTGACAGCAGCGGGAGCCCCATTGTTGTTTATAAGCCAATGAGGAGGCAGAGAGAAAGAAGAGCAGCAGCTCTCATGTATTATCACTGGATCGGACTTGGGCTCAGGTGAGTATAAGGGGAGGCTGCATACTTAAGCATAATGGTAAAAAAAAAACTGTCACGAGCCTGATGATGGGGTCTTGTGTGACTCTGAAATGTTGCCTCTGTAATTATGATGTAAATGCTGAATAAAGCTTTGGACCCATTCTGAAGATCCTTGGTGTGCTGGTGACATATTTTTCACTTATACGCTCAGTTGCCCTATGCTATACGCCCTACACTCAGAAAGATACAAGCGTTTTTTGAGCATATTCAGGTGTTTTTGGCCCCCTAGATTTCAATGGGAAAGTCTCTAAACTAGTGTTTTTTCATACATGCACTTTTATGCCTGAAGAATTCCTCTCCTGCTAAAGAACTGCTCTCCTCCCTTTGCCAAGCCCAGGAAACAAACGCCTGGAGCTTGATACATGTGCAAAAATGCCTTTAAAACACCTGTAATAATGCCTAAAAAAATGCTTCAAAGTCACCAGGCATATTCTCTGCTTATGTCTGAATGCAAGCATAGCTTACCCACAGAGAGAGCCTTCTGAACACCACAAAACCTCCTCTTCAAAACTCTTGTACACTGGCTCTGTTTCTTTCTCACATGTCACAATCTTCATTCATTCCTATGAAAAGGTCGTCCACCATTGATAGGCATCGTAGGAAGGAATGGAGATCACAGCTTGAGGAAGAAACAGAGTCTCGCCAGGAGACTTTTGATGAGGAGGCTGTGCGGTGCCCAGGATGAATGCAGGTAGGAATAAGACCTGAAGGGGCTACAGGGAGGAGGGTGGACAAATGGAGGATAGCTGTTCTAAAAGTACAGTTATCCCTTAATTGTAAGTTGGTACTTTACTCTTCTATTTAGATTTTGATATTCATCACCCAGCATCTTTATTCTTCAGCAATTGGGCAGATACAGATGATGTAACTCTCGTTCACTCATGGTGAATTTACATTGTCCCAACACCTGAGTCCTTTCTATCAGCATCTTACAGATTGGGCCAGGAATGTTCCCTGTACTGTTTATGAGCTGCAGACTGTGTAGACCAAGGGAAAAATGGCAGTGAGGATGCAGAAAACATATAAGGCTTTAGTTCTGCCAGTGCAAGATAAATTTCATTAACTTCTCAACAAACAATAAAAAATCATCATGAAATTCAATCCCATAAAACATAATGTTTGCGTGCTAGATTCTTTAGATTTGCATAGCAGCTCCATTCAACTGACAGGCACACAAAAGTAGAAATAAATTGTTTTCAGCTGAAGACTGGCTAACGTAGCAGCACAGTGTAAATAGAGAAATCCCTCACCCGTTCAGTTCATGGCCTGTTAAATTGGTTGGAACATTGGCAGCACATGCCTCTGACTACAAGTATATCAGCATTATTGGAGTGAAAGCAGAGTCACATACGAATGACAGACATATGAATCGGTTTTTCTGACACTGCATTTCATTATCCCATGCTTGTATATGTATATACTGCATACAGTATATACAGTATCTCACAAAAGTGAGTACACCCCTCACATTTCTGTAAATATTATATTATATCTTTTCATATGACAACACTGAAGAAATTGTACGTTGCTATAATGTAAAGTAGTGAATGTACAGCTTTTTTAACAGTTTAAATTTGCTGTTCCCTCAAAATAACTCAATACACAGCCATTAATGTTTAAATCGTTGGCAACAAAAGTGAGTACACTCCTAAGCGAAATTGTCCAAATTGAGCCCAATGAGCCATTTTCCCTCCCCGGTTTCATGTTACTCATTAGTGTTACAAGGTCTCAGGTGTGAATGGGAATGTTAAATTTGGTTTTATTGCTCTCACTCTCTCATACTGGTCACTGGAACTTCAATATGGCACCTCATGGCAAAGAACTTTCTGAGGATCTGAAAAAAAAGAATTGTTGCTCTACATAAAGTAGGCATCGGCTATAAGAAGATTGCCAAGACCCTGAAACTGAGCTGCAGCACGGTGGCCAAGAACACAGCAGTTTAACAGCACAGGTTCCACTCAGAACAGGCCTCGCGATGGTCGACCAATTAAGTTGAGTGCACGTGCTCTGCATCATATCCAGCGGTTGTCTTTGGGAAATAGATGTATGAGGGCTGCCAGCAGTGCTGCAGAGGTTGAAGGGGTGAGGGGTCAGCCTGTCAGTGCTCAGACCATACGCCACACACTGCATCAAATTGGTCTGATGGCTGTAGTCCCAAAAGGAAGCCTCTTCTAAAAATGACGCACAAGAAAACCTGCAAACAGTTTGCTGAAGACAAGCAGTTTAAGGATATGGATTACTGGAACCATGTCCTGTGGTCTGAGGAGATCAAGATAAACTTATTTGGTTCAGATGGTGTCAACCGTGTGTGGCAACAACCAGGTGAGGGGTAGAAAGACAAGTGTGTCTTGCCTACAATCAAGCATGGTGGTGGGAGTGTCATGGTCTGGGGCTGCATGAGTGCTGCCTGCACTGGGGAGATACAGTTCATTGAGGGAACCATGAATGCCAACATGTACTGTGACATTCAGAGACTGGGCCGCAGAGCAGTATTCCAACATAATAACGATCCCAAACACACCTCCAAGATGACTACTTCCTTGCTAAAGAAGCTGAGGGTAAAGGTGATGGACTGGCCAAGCATGTCTCCAGACCTAAACCCTATTGAGGAGTGGATTAGGACTCCAGTGGCAACCTGTGAAGCTCTGGTGAACTCCATGCCCAAGAGGGTTAAGGCAGTGCTGGAAAAAATTATGGTGGTCACACAAAATATTGACACTTTGGGCTCAATTTGGACATTTTCACTTAGGGGTGTATTCACTTTTGTTGCCAGTGGTGTTGTGTTGAGTGTTGAGTTATTTTGAGGGGACAGCAAGTTTACACTGTTATGCAAGCTATACACTCACTACCTTACATTGTAGCAAAGTGTCATTCCTTAAGTGTTGTCACATGAAAAGATATAATAAAATATTTACAAAAATGTGAGGGGTGTACTCACTTTTGTGCGATACTGTATATATATATATATATATATATATATATATATATATATATATATATATATATATATATATATATAGAGAGAGAGAGAGAGAGAGAGAGAGAGAGAGAGAGAGAGAGAGAGAGAGAAATCTTCCTAGGAACTCGGCCCATCCAGGCGAGTCTGTATGTGTAGTCACTCTGTTATCAGAGGAGTCTAGTAAATTAGTTCTCCTGGGTAATAATTTTGCCTAGGGCCAATTTGTAGTTTTGTTCACTTGGTTTCTCCCTTAAGTTGAGGGTTGCTTCTTTTTCCTGCTGTTGCCACTGGGTGACTCCACTCAGGACAATAGACCTGAGAGTGGTGTCAGTCTTGGGCTTTTGAGCCTTTATGTCACCTCTGACAACCACTCCACTAGGGGATTTAAGCACTTGCTTACTGGGCACTTATAGCCCCTTCCTGACCAGGTCTATTTTCAGCTGTCAATGCTGTCACAATTTGAATGTACCCATATGGCCCTTTTTCCATTTTTTGAGATAGATAGAGCTTTCCTTTGGTGGTATTTAATCACCACAGTTTTTTTGCTAAACAAACAAAAAAAGACAGACAATTTAAAAAAATATATATATTTTTTTCTTAGTTTCTGCTATAAAATTTTGCAAGTAAATAATTTTTCTCTTAACGTTTGCGCTACCATAGTCTACTTCTGAAGTTGTCTTAATCTACTGCCTCCTTTACTTATACTGATTACTAGCGCTATTGCTGTTCTGGGAGAAATCTGATTTAGTAATCAAATGTTATTTTATGGTGCATAATTGGATCCCCTTCCCCCCATATTCCTCCCCACCCTTCCTCAGACCCCTTTCTCCCCCCCCTCTCCCCCCCCCTTATTTTCCACTCTCACTTCCCCTGTGTATGACCTGCTTCGTCTCCCCCTCCTCCCTCTCCCCTTACCCGCTCGACATTAGGGTATTTTGTTTTTTACATAAATGTGTCACCTCTACGGTGCGTATCTAGGACCAAGGGGCTATTATAGCACTGGGAAAACAGACCATAATAGGATGGTGCATGAACTCGTCCAGTCCTTCATTACTCCAGGCCAGTTGTTCTTACTTCAGTGCCTAGGTTCTCAGGTTTCCCATGGCTTGGCCTTCAACCCTACACCCTTCTTCTCGGTGCCCCGAACCGAACCTATTAGGAATTTGTCTTCCCCACAAGGGTCAATCAATTTCCTTCTTTTCCGCATGTGTAATGATAATTACTGTTACTGTTTCCGTAACTTTTTGAGTTTATGTCTCTTTTCATATAGGTTTTGTTCCCCTTGCGGTCAATGTTGCCTGTTTGTATACTAATAATTGTACCGTTGGTCTTTCCGCAATGCTGGCAATTCTACCTGTTCTTGTATGTATACTACCCTGTTTATTAAAATAAAATATTTTGGAAAAAAAAAAAAAAAAAATTTCTCCTTCCCTGATGTGTGCTGATGAGGCTGTATTAATGGGTAGCGATGAGGTCGTACAACTGGACACTGATGAACCTGCACTGATATGTGGCACTGATGGGCACTGATAGGCACTGATGGGGCTGCACTGATTATCAGGGCACTCATGATTAGTGCCCTGATTATTTGTGTGCATGTACCCTGTTGGAATTGCTAGTGATAGCACATGAAAAGAGAAATGTCAATAACTGGCAATTCTGTTTATACTATGATCAGCTGTGAATGTTCATATTGTCCAGAATGTCTTGATATGCTGATGCCTTAAGAGTTATTTTCAATGGAACTAAGGGACCAAGCCCAACCCCTAAAAAACAATGCCCACACCATAATCCCCCTCCACAAAAATGATTAACCAGTGCATAAAGTATGATCCATAAAGACATGGAAGAGCAAGCTTTGGTGGAGGAACTTGACTGGCCTGCACAGAGTCCTGACCTCAAATCGATAGAAAACCTTTAGAATGAATTAGAGTGGAGACTGCAAACCAGGCCTTCTTATCCAACATTAGTCCCTAACCTCAGAAATGCACTTCCGGAACAATGGTCAAACATTTCCATAAACACAACCCTAAACCTTGTGGACAGCCTTCCCAGAAGAGTTGAAGCTGTTATAACTGCAAAGGGTGGGCCAACTCAATATTGCACCCTTCTGACTAAGGCTGGGATGCCATTAAAGTTCATTTGCATGTAAAGGCAGGCATCCCAATACTATTAACAAGTGCAACTCTCAAAAATTCCACTCACCTGCTCACATTTGGCAAGTGGAATTTAGTTGAGGGCGAGTATTCCGGCTCAGGTGAGTCCATTCACTTGGGCAATGGGAGAGTCTGCTCAGGTGCTTAAGCAGGTCTTTTTGGCTCAGCTGGCTTGGACAGGGGGCAGGCCGGTCGGCTTGGGCGGGAGGCAGGTCTGCTCTTCTCAGGCCAGTTCGGCCGTGCTCTGGTGGAAGGTGGATCGGCTCAACTCGGGGCGGGACAGGTTTACTCAGCTTGGGTGCTTAGGCAGGTCCACTCCGCTCGGCTCGACTCGTTCGGGCAGATCCACTCAGCTCGAGCAGGGGGCAGGTCTGCTCAGCTTAGGTGCTTAGGCTGGTCCGCTCGGCTGGCTCGGACAGGGGGTGGATCTGTACAGAGGGATCCGTGTGCCACATGAAGTATGAGTAGAGTGGAACAGGTTAACACTGCTGCAGTTGCATATCTCAGGGGGAAGAATAGCAATCATTGAAGGTTTTCAAACGTGTATTATCAACGATCCTCCTACAAAGTGACTGACTGGGAGGATCATGGGCATGAAATCTCCATCTTACTGGCCAAAATTGGCCAGATTGAGCCACTGTCATCTCATGTCTAATGGTACCCTAAACCAGCCCTCAAAATTTCCAAAATAAGCTGAGGGCGCGTGTTACGGTTTGGGCGGGGGTGGCCTCTCCAGTCAACTATACGGAGGGCTCAGTGTGGCAAGCTGCACGCCAGAAAGTGAAGTTTCCAGTGCAGCCCCATGGATTCTCTTCTCACCAATATGGCGGACAGGAGACGGTGGAGGTGATTACTGTCCTAGGACAGTGAGGAGGAGGAAGAACAGACTGGCAGCGAGAGCACAGGCTCCAGGAAACAGCCAGGCCTATCAGGGAGAAGTGAGAGGACGGGGAGACCATCAGAGACTGAGACAAATCTGAGTATGTAAGTGTGCACAGGCCTGCAGTGTACAGGGATGGTGGGCGCATGAGCTTTTGCCGTATTCAGTTTTGGATGTTTATTTTTTATTTTTTATTACCACTTCTTTTACAGTGTTTGCATATTTTTGCATGCAGACAAACGCATGTCAGCTTGCAGTGTTTGGAATGCCATTAACAATAAATGGCACAGCAAACGTGATATGGTTTTAGCTGGTTTTATAAATGCATGCAAAAATACACAACTTTGCATGCGTTTACAAAATGCGCAGGTGTGAGTGGAGCCTTAGGGATGGGATCGGTGCAAACCCAGAAAGAAGGTGTCACTCCCATCAAGGCAACTAGTGTAGCGCTTCTCTCAACCCTGTAGTCTGTATGTATTTACTAAACAAGGCAGTTATGATGTACAGTGCCTATGGTAGCCAATCATATTTTAGCCGTATTTTATTTATCACAGTCAGAACAATGAAATATGCTTTATGTTAATATTGTTAAAGTTGTTGTTGTAAATATGTATTTTTGTAACTTAATTCTGCATAAAACTTTAATATTGTCATTTCATGAGATAATTTAAGAGGGGGTATTTAGGGGCAGGGCAGGGGTTGGGTAGGGCAACTGGTGGCGAGTAACTCTTAAGGCCTGGCTAGTAGCTCATGACTTAAAATTATCCCTGATATAGTGTATGTACCGAATATATCACATGGCATTCAAAAGAAGTATCTGGGAAATATGCCCTGTTAGCGGTACTTCGGATCAGACAAAAAATGTATTCTTGAATTGGTGAAAACAGTAAATCTAAAAATAACTTGCACAGGTCAATAAATTGTTAAACAAAAAGATTTAAAGGAGGAGTGGGGAATCCTAGGCAGAAACCATGCTTTCATACTTTGTATCTGTGGCTTTCCTGACCTTTCTGGCCTCAAAAAGGGAAGCTCTTAAAAATAACTATGATTTGCTAGGGTTTTGATTAAAGCTGAACTCTGAAAACAGTGTTCTTTGTGAAAACTGTGTTCTTTTGCTGTCGCCTTAAATTCTTAAAACACAGCCAGTGATGATACTGCAGCTGTGCGTTTGTAAATTAAAAAAAAAATCGAATATAGTTTGTGGTAAACTGCCAAAGAATGGAGAGTGCAATATATATCACATAATTCTGTACTTTGCAATACCTATTTATGCATTGTTCCTATCATCACACAATAATTGTATGTCCATACACAAAATCACCAGTAAAATGTTTTTATAAAGGCAAAAATTAGACCATACTGTCTATGTGGACAAATGATTCATAACGTACACGTAATCTAGTCCTTAAAGTCTCATAGGCTGTAATATGTTAATGTAAAAAGTCGTTTTTAATGCCCTTAAAACTACAGTTTTCGTAAAAATAATATTAGTTGATCCTGTCATGAAGGTCCTTGGTCAGACACTTCTTGTTATTGGGAGACAACATTCTATCCCCATCACCCTATTGTGTTCTTGCATTGTTACATTGCAACATAGGCTTACATTGGAAACTACAACACCTTTCAACACACCTTAAACAGGCATAGTCCTCTATTGTCACCCAGGGTTGCCAACCATCCATACATTTCATCATCATCAATCACTGATTTTTACAACTGTCTGTAAATGTCCAGTATAGACATTTTCTGCCTGTGAAAATCAAGGCCTTTTAGTAGAACACTAGCAGGCACCTCTGCCAAAATACACTGAGAGCATTGGGCAGGCGCCCAACACCTAAGGAGCAGGCAACCCCTAAGCTTCACTATGTCCAATTCCCTCATCACACAGCAAGCGCCCTATGCTGCCCTGTGCCCACACTGCAAGGCCGTAATTGGCACCTGCCTGCTGAGGAGGAGAAGAGAAGTGTTAGACCAGGCTCAGCTCATATGACACCACATACGAGGCACACACCGGACACCTTAATGCATAAATTGCTGGGGGGGGGGGGCACAGTGTTCCTGCACTGCTATCACTGCACTGATCTACTATCCCCAGTTTAATTGTAATGTCACCCTACAACAAGCGGAGGTAGAAGTTTCTCTATGGAAAGGCCCCTGGATTGGAGGTGACAGTCCCCCTATGGAGGGGACCCTGGACTGGAGGTAGCAGTCTCTATGGAAAGACCGCTACCTCCAGTCCAATGGCCCCTTAATAGAAAGATTGTCCCCTCCAATCATAGAGAGATTGCCACTTTCAGTCAAGGGGACCCTCCATAAAGAGATTGCCACCTTCAGGCCAGGGGCCCCTCTATAGGGAGATTGGCACCTCCAGTCCAGGGGACCCTCCATAAAGAGATTTCCACCTCCAGTCCTGGGGACCCTCCATGGAGAGATTTCCACCTCCAGTGCAGAGGCCCCTTCATAGAGAGACTGCCACTTTCAGTCCAGGGGCCCTTTCATAGAGAGACTGTCACCTTCAGTTCAGGGGTCCCTCTGTAGAGAGACTGCAACCTTTAGCCCAGGGGCTCCTCCATAGGAGTCTGGCACCTCAATCCCTGGGGTCCCTCCATGGGATAGATATTACATCTTCCAGTCTGGGGGCCCCTCACATTAACTAAGATGATAAAGGTAGGTGGCAGGGGGCAGTTCCATTTAATCATCCTCTTTTAAACCTCAGGCATGCAGAGCAGAACTTGTTCTTCAACTGTATCCCTAGGGGGCGTAAAATCATGCTGTGTTTATTTTTTTTAAGTGTAAACCAGGTAAATGACATATTATGATTGTATTGTCAGTGTTTCCATATCATATTTATACATTTATAATTTATCTATTGTCTTTGTTTTTAACAGGAGTTAAGTTGTTTTTCAGGTTGTTAGTAAAAAGTGTACTCAGTCAGTAAATTCCCCATGCTTTGTCAGTAAAAAAATGTCATGAGAGGTTGCCAACCCTGCTGGAAATTAAGTAAGCTACATAAAAGTATGCAGGGATAATACAATTGGTAACCTGCCCTACTTACATCTTCACTGTCAATTTTCTTTTCATAATACTAAGCTTTGGAACAAGTAGACATAAAAGTATCACCTGTACTCAAGATTCACACTTTTTCTAATTGAATTCAACTGGAAAACATTGGGAAAAATTATTTAAAAATGTATAAAGAGATGTAATTCTGTATCTCCTTATAAAAGCTATATGCAGTTAATAGAATATTCCTTTGTGTGAACTTTCACATAATACTCAGTGCCCTTCTTTTTTTCTTCGCCTGCCTGTTCATTCTGTCAGAATGGCGCTTTTGACATCACTTCTTTGCAGAGCCAATGACATTGCCAAAGTGCTTTGGAGCAGCCACATTAGACAGATTAGTATGATATAGTCACGCTTGCGCTTCCTTCAGTACACAGGTATTGGCATTGTAAAGGAAGCATCAATAACATCTCCTGAAAGGACTGGCAGGAAATATAGTCCAATCAGGGACCATGACATCTGTAATTTGAGTGTTCCACAAGTAACCAATTACCATTCATACAGGAAAACCAGGGTCTAGAGGTTAGGAGGAGCCTAAACACATTAACAACTGCTAAAAAGTATTTACCTGCAATATACTATACTTGTACATGAGAGAGGGAGTGTCGTTGATAAATTTCTCTCACAGCGTGAGACCAAATGGATCTATACCTTATCAGCTATGAAACATCCTGGATTGAACGAGTCCAGGATGTTAGCTATAGCTACAAACCCTTCCTTTAGCCATTTCATTTTTTCTTTCTTCTCTGAAGGAGAATTGTAAGTGCATTTTTTGGATAATCTTTCCTATTAATAAGATGATATAATGTTTGTGTATATGTTTAATAGTTTTTTGTAACTCATTCAAGTATGGAACTGGTTTGTCAGTCAGATTTCCTTGCCTTTAATATATCCTGTCTGTTGTCTTGAGATTTGTTCCATAGACATTTGGCTCATATGTCAATATTACATTTATTTTATATGCTGAGGTTGTATTTCCCATTCTTGGCCACCAGGTGGCGTGCTGTTGGTTACTTATGATGTTCATTGTTTGGAGATGGGTGACCATATGAACGCCCAGGGTGATCACCATAATTCTCCTTTAAGGGCTTTCCTTTGTGGGTGACTTGGTGCTGAGCCACTGGCCATCTGCTCAGCATTCCCCCATAGTAGTATCCTTCCCCTTTACCCTAATTTCTGTTGGGTCTTAGGCAGATCTGAGTGGCTAAGAGCTGTACAGCCTGAAGCCACTCCCTGCTCTGGGCAGATTTTCTAACATGGCACCGGTGTTTTCGTTGCGCTCAGGAAGTGGAGGGGGTATAAAAGGCTCTCTTAGCCTTCTATTTTTGCAGCGGTCTGATACTGGATGGAAGAGATTTGTATGGCACCATTCGGTTAAGGTAAAGAAAAATGTTTGGTATTGTTTCAGTCCTTTCTCTCTCTGATTGAGGGTGAAGTTGATTGTACACTGATGAACTGTTCCTTCTCTTACTCATCATTAATATAGGACTATCACCAACTTTTGAAATTCATTTGGGAAGTTACATTTTTTCAATATGCGACAACCGAGAGTCCATGTTTCTGGGATGAACATTTCAGAACATTGAGTTATAGATTTAGAATTTTCTGGTAGGTTCAACCTATTGGTTGCATTATGTGTACGTGCCTATGTTTGCCCAATTGTTTCTAATATTTATACAGTGTATGATGATCTTTCAAATAATATCTTCCCATATTTACAGGCCTATATCCCCCTCTGTGGTGCACCAGATATCTCCTAATTATCAATGTCCTCTAGACATCCGAGCCGTTAACCTTGACTGATAGGATATTTAGTATATCAGGTAGGTTTATGCTGAATGCAGCTTCTTGGTTCCATGCTTTTTGAGAATTTTCTGATGTGTATACTGTTTGTATTGAGATGTTATATTTATATACCGTATTTGCCGGCGTATAAGACGACCTTTTACACTTAAAAAAACTGGCCGAAAATCGGGGGTCGTCTTATACGCCGGATCAGCCCCTCCGATGCCTGCTGAGGGTTCGGTAATACTGTATGTAGCTTCGGCTACATACAGTATATACCGCTGAGCCAATCCCAGCGAGCGATGTATTCAAATGAACAACAACCTCTGCCAATCCGAGCAGGCTACTCTGTAGCCTGCTCGGATTGGCTTTGAGAGTCAGAGAGGCGCGGGCTGATGATGATACAGCCTCTGCCAATCCAAGCAGGCTTTGTATTCATTAATAGAATACATCGCTCGCCGTGATTGGTTCCAGCAAAAGCAGGAAGAAGGATATGGCGCCAGCTTCTGCTCCAGCAAGAAGGACGAAATATCAAGCGTCGAAAGCCTTGGAAGGGGGTCGTCTTATACGGTAAGTACAAGAAAAAAATGCTTAAACAACAGTAAGATTAGGGGGTCGTCTTATATGCCCGGTCGTCTTATACACCGGCATTTACGGTACATCAATTCTGTATGTCTCTAACATACTGTTTTCAATTCATAGTGACCATACTTGCAGTACTTATCTCCTGAGGAAACCATTGTATGGTGAAACACGTAGAGCAAGAAAATACTGCTGTTCGTCTACAATATGGTTACGGTATGGTGATATCCTGATGTTTTTATGTATAAATAAATTTGATATTTATATATATCAGTTTGTTTTTGGTTCATTCCTGGCACCGTACAAAATCCCATCATCCTCTTTCTATTCATGTACTTTAATATAGGGATGTGGTGCTGTTGACTATCCAACATCCAGCAGTTTACACATTAATAATCTCAAAAATGCATAGATGTCAATTTTGCTGGTTTACTTCCCAGAATGCCACTAGTGATTTTACCATATACCTTCTGGTGATGAGAAAAATGTGTGGTTGTACAAAGAAAAGACACCTCTTTGACTCTGTTGCCTATAGGCACAGGTCAACTGTTGTTAATGGTAAATCTGGCCACAAGTATCAGGGATAGAAATATTCCCCAATAGACAACAGCAAAGAATAGCATTTGTTCCACTACGTGATAGATGCTCTCACATATTAGACAACTGTGCAAACAGAATAAATAGCAAAAAAAAGCTAAATATTCAAATTCTCTATGCAAAAAGAAATCACCATACTTTGTTGTTCTCTAAAAATATACCTGAATACCTCAATACAGGTTAGCAGGCTCTCTGGAATATGTTATATTAACTAGTAAAGCTGTACAAGAGGAGACCTCAGAGCTGGGGTTTAAAGATAACTTCTTCCATATAGTACTTACTGGAGCCGATCAATAATCAAAATAAAGAACATGGGCAGCAAAGCCTGGCAGCACACAATATAGCAATTGCAGACCATGGGACCTCGTGCTTCCACACACCCGGTCCCATAGAATATGGGGACCTTTCATTTGGATGAGTGATAATGTTTGAAGATCATATGGAGTTCAATCTCTTATCACACCATCGAAGGCCTTTTAATTGCTGCATGTGTAGAAGACATGATTATCAGAGCTGAAAAGTATTGGTCTAATGAGATAGGGCCATTGATTGCCCTGGAAATGCCCATTTACTTTATGTATTTACCTAACAATTGCATGCTTTGTTTTTGTATGTTAAGTATTCATATCTTCAAAACCATTAAAAGATCATATCTATATGAAAAGAGTGCTGACTGCAGCTGGAAAGTGAAAGTATATGTTTTCTATTGTTGTCATTAGAAAAAGTAAAGCCAACATGGAAACAGGTGTATCTTACTGACAAGCATGTGTTATATGGTGAAGCAATTCACACCTTTAAATTTGCCCTTCAGATTAGTCAATTAAAGGAAATAATCTTGTAACATCCCTAAAATATTCATCTTCTGTGGGTTGTATAAAAACCACAAAGTGATGCTAGTCATTGACATGCATTTTCCACTGCAATGTAAGAATAATATTTAAAACGAAATATACTAAAAATGTTTATATGGTACCTGTAGCAAAAAAACTTCCCTTTGATGTCCTGCTTGTCCTATGTCTTTAAACCTAGAGGAACATTTTTCCACTTTACATCCATCCAGCACCTTTTTATCTTTCTCCAAAAAAAATAAATAAATAAATAAACATTTTCTGAAAGTACAGAAATATATCCATTGATCCTACAAGAATCCAGTTTTCTTGTAACTTTATGTGCGCTGAACTAAAATCTCAAATAGTATTATCAGCCTACCCATCTCCTCTATGAAATACAGAACACCAAAACCTATGCTATGGAGATGAGGAGAGAAGAAGGTGTTTTTAGTCCAAATTGGAAGAGCACCCTGCGGTGACAATCCTGTTCCTCCATAGATAAAGTAGAGTAAGCATTGATCATTCAAGGACAGGAAGTGTTTGTGACAATAATGAGGTCTAATGAAGTCTACCGAGGTCCCAAACTCAGTAATGATAATGAGAAGTCATACTTTGTTACAAAACTCAAAGGCGACCAGCTGAACTGGTTCAGGGGCCAAACCCTCCGATTCAATTTTCAGTTTGTGACACAGATTAGGCTATCTTTAATTCTGTTTAGTTGGGATCTATTGTAAAATAGTCATTAAACGTTCCTTGGACTGTTTTTTTGTGAATGGCTAATTGGACTAATCAGCAGATTTGGACTAATCAGAAGAGACATTAATTAGCTGGTTGTAAAAAGATAACGACTCATTATCACAGCACTTAATAGAGGCTGTAAAACGAAACACTTTAATATACCTTATATAATATAACTTAAAACCATTATCTTTCTGATATCAGTTGTCCTGAAAATGCCCTCTCTCAAACTCTCAGCTCTCAAAATCCATTTGTAATCCATAAATCCTGATCTGTTAGAATATCAGTAATAACAAGTGCCCATCTGAATATAACAACTGTTAATCCCAAATAATATGATATCAGACATACATAGGATATTATGTACAGGAGAATGATTGGTCTAATTATTTATATCCGATTCATGTTTAGTCTCTATTACACTGCGATTATGTTGCGTACAATAATAGCTTGGTTGCTATATAATTAGAAAAAGTGACAATAAAGGAGAATCTGATGAAGTATACTAATCCAACCATCCTACATCCCACCCTTCAGCCCTTCTGATTTAGTTGAATTGGTTTCCTCTGGAGCAGCCTTTCTGAACTAGGGTTCCTCCAAAGGTTGTTGGGGGTTCCTTGAGATTTGAGATATTTCTGCCTCTCAGTTAAGCTACTACTGACATGAATGATCTTTTTTAGCTATCTGTAGAAGAGGGAATTTTTCCCTCGTGCTCATCCATCATGCTAATATTTAGTATGCTGTAAATATAGTATTTTTTAGCAGGGGTTCCCTGGGACAAACAATTTATGTCAAGAGTCCCTCCATTTTAAAAAGGTTGAGAAAGACTGCTCAAGAGGGTTTATAAACAGCTATTGGAAGTGGCAGCTGCCACTTGCATTAAACTGGACTCCTAGACCAGACAAAACATTGTTAAGTACTTTTCACTTGTATTTTCTTTTATATTACCGCTGCTTTTGTCTGTTTATTTTGTGATATCTTTTTATGTAAATATTGTCTTGCAGCATTTTTTTTTCTTTCTTTCTATTAAACTTAATTTTAAAATTCAGAAGTTTCACCTCTAATCTCTATGATTAAGCCTGTGGGAGGGTGAAACATATTCGAGAGGCACGGCCTGGAAGAAGACAGGATACAGCCATTGCTTTTCACCAGGACTGGGCTGCCTTTGGTGTGCTGCATTCTATGTTTGACATTGGGCACTTCATTGTGAGCTTAGATGAGCTCAGACTGGATGACTGCATCTGCCAGGATTTGTTCATGCTCGTCCTTTGAGTGGCACTCCATGGTTTTTCTTTGGGGTCACTTTACCTCTTTGTGTGTATACAGGAATATGATCCTGTCTGGAGACCAAGGCGCTCTTTCCTAGAGACCATGTTGGAGGGGTTCTATGTCCATGGGACTTGAGAAAATTGAGGTAGCTACGCAAGTCTGGAAGACCAAGAGAGGGTCTGAGAGACTGAGATGGCTGGAACAACAAGGCAGGTCTACAGGACTAAGAGAAGTCTAAGATTAGTTAGAGAGCAGAGGGTGTCAAGAGAACCCTTATCTAGAGGCCATGAGTGGGCATGTGCAGCTCTTCTCTGTAACCAAGGCTGACTGAGCCAGAAGAGCCAGAGATGTGGGAATTACAGTCAGAGGTACTGGTAAGAAAAGCAGCATTGCTGCCAAAGTGAGCTAGGTGGCTTAGCATTTTTTCACTGCCTGTTTTCTGATAATGCTTTGTGAAGCTGATACCCCAGTGTGGGAAAAATACTGACACAAGAGACTTTGTTTTCTTTAACCTTGTTTAATAAAAGGGGCTTACAAGCCTTTTAAACACAGTTCGGACTGACATGACTCACTAAAAATGCATCTACCTCACTGAGCTTAATCACCCCAAATCACAACATATTGTTTTTTTAAGGACAAATAAGGTTTTCTTTTCTTGATAATGTCTTGCAATTTTTTTTTCCGCAATCCTAAAGCCCTGTACACACGATCAGAAAATTGTATGAAAAATACCGCTTTTGAAGCAATCATATGATAATCAGATTGTTAGTACAGAGCTTTCGAGAACCCATCATGACAGTTCATCCAATATTATCTGATCAGAAATGTTTTTCATACAATGCCAGATTGTACGATTTTCGTGTAATCAGTACAGCTGTCGTTCAAAAATGACTTTAATAAACTATTCAGATTCAATCTGAGATTAGCATGCAAAAAATTTTTTTTCACATTTTTCACAAAAAAAAGATTTTCCACATCCAATTCACATGTCAGGAGACTGTGACTCAATAGAGCCGGTTCATACAGCCCCCGGGGCAGCTGCAAAGTGGTTTGCAGAAGAATCCTGTGTGTCTTCTGATCCATTTCAGGTCCAAATCTAGCCAAACAATTTAAACAGAGAACAGGGACGCCCGGACCCCTGCTGTGAGCCGCTCCGCACAGCAGTGTGAACCCAGCCTCAGTGTGTTATTACTACAAACTGAGCCTTTTTGTCCAATGCCATTAAATGTATACATACTTTCAAGGCAGGTTTAATTTCTGCTTGCTTTCTGAAAATAAGTAACATCAGTTCTTAGTAAGAACACTCATTCACCAGACAAGGGCAAAAAAAAACAGCCAGTCAACTAGTCCAGTAAGCCCACCAGATGATTCAACTTCTGCTGCCTGGGTCCCAAGGCAGTAAAGATGCAAGTGCACAAATTTGTAAATAAAAAGAAAATTGCAGAAAATTGCAGGAAAAATCTCCTTTACCCTATGTCTTAATGTTACTACATATCAAAAAGAAAGGGGATTTTTTTATTTATGCCTCAGTAATGGCATTATTTAGATTATAGCACATAATAGGTTCCAAATGTTTAACATGTTTTATATTGAAGGTGTAAAAAAAATATATATAGAAAGTATAAAAAAATAAATGTATGTCTTGTCTTGAGACTTTTTTATGTATGTAATGTGGAAATAACATATTGAAAAGTTCATAACCATATTATTTTTTAAATTGAATATCTTTATTTAGGTAAAAGAAGGACAATATTTTAAATCATTTTACAGAGTAGACAGTAGACTTTTCAAGCTGTATGCTGCCTGTCCTCCAAAAAAGAGCTACATCTTCTTTCCTGTTTACAGTTGTGCATACTCAGTCAAATAGGACATAAACAAAGTATACTGCCTGATTTATATGAATGGACTAGTGATGGTGCACAAACATGTGCATAGACATACACACGTACATAAATAGGTACATATAATAATAGATGGGGCTGGAGTGATAATTGACCCAAAGTAACTAATCAGAGTTTAGTTTACATCCATATAGAATGGTTTGAAGAATTAAAGATGACAGTTGGTTAGTTACTGTGGATTAAAGCACCTTGCATATTGCTCCGTTCCTTTTTACGTGGTTCCATGCTTACAGTAAATCACACAACTGTACCCTGAACACAGAGAGAAGTACTCATTGATCATATAATTTGCATTAAAGTTTAACCAGTGTGGATTTCTTTTAGCCCTATTATGAATAGTAGCCCCCCAAAAGTTAACCACCCTTATTTTTTTCCTGACTGTGGTCCATCCCATGCAGTGTGAAATTAGCATGTTTAACAGTGTTCCTAATAATGCAAAAGTTACATTTTGGAACATATTAAATACATTTTGTAACATAAAGAGACACAGCTGTGGTGCAGAAAATAGCAGCAATACATTAGGCTTGGGCCTTAGTAAAGTAAGTCAGTGACAGAAATACAATAAGAACATGTTAAAGATTGGGTTTGGTTTTTTTGGCACAAAAAGAGGTCAATGACAGTTCAAAAAGAAACTTCCCTAACCCTCAGGAGTCATGGAAACCACATTGCAACCTTAAAAATCACCACAGAATAACTTTTTTTTTTTTTTCTGTTGTCAACAATTTATTTTGCTGAAATGGCAAAATCTCAGTGAAATGTTCACTCAAACGTAAAAAAAGGGACGATAGGAAAAAAAAACATGGGGCCAAATAGGGATGCAGCTAAGTGATAGAGCTTCTCAGCCACTACATTCCCTACATGCAGCATAATGACTGCCCACATCAGAAGTATGTAAAAACAGAAACCACCACAAAATGTTATAAGAGACTACTAGGGGCTAAAACGAGACCATCAACACTGCTGACATGTTTCAATAGATCACTGGAGACAGTCCAAAATCTGTAGTCTAAGGTGACTTACAATAATACCTTAACCCTGATGCATGTACACGCACTAGAAAATCATACAGTTTATAAATTATGATTGGATGGTTTGAATCATACAAGTTAGAAGGCAAAATAAACATTTGATACTCCTGATTCATTTTTCACTGCTTATTGTAAAAACTCATTTAGTATTATGACATTAGCCCCCTGTTAATTACTACTTCCTTCACAACACATTCATTTTTTTAATGTAGCAAATTAGAGGTAAATATCATGCTACTAACCAAAATTTAATCTCACTTGTAGCTGAAACCGTACATAAAATATAAAAACATATAACACAATATATACATCAATAAATATGAAATCAATATGAACAGTAACCATTTTCTTTTATACAGATCTAAACATCAAGAAGAAAGATGAGGGGAAACATTTATAAAAAAGACAGCATAAGAAAACTTACATTGGAGGTTTCAGAACAAAGGTTCCAACATAATGCATGAAAAGTCTGACATTTGGCTAATTTTTACCATTTACATTTTTACAGGATACAGTACATCATATATAACACTTAAAAAAACAAAACTTTATTTTTATTATTGACCTAAATGGGGAAAAAACAGGAAAAGCAAAAAAAGGAACTCTGTCCAAAGTTTGTTATATAAAAGAAGAATATATAAGTACAAGAACTCAAGATGTACTACATGATGGGAAAGTTATTTTGTAAAGCATTGCATTTCTGAAATAAAAGACCTACTGTGTACAGCTGCTAACTTTTAAGTACTACACAGCTTTTCATATCTACTTAGATTATAAATTGCTATAAAATAGGTTAGATGCGGAATAGAGTTCTAAAAAAGTGAGGTGCGTGAGAAAAAGAAATAAAGAAAGAAAGAATGATGAGTATGCCAAAGATTTCCCATAGGTACATACTTGGGAGCTAAATAGAAGGTCTAAGAAGATGCCATGGTTTTGAAGTCTTTTATGTTAGAAAAAAAAAGACTTTGAATTGTATCCTTTGAAAAATTAGGGATCCGCTGTCTCTCCTTATTAAGCCAAGTTCCACTACAAAACAGGCACACATTTTGTCTCCATTGCAATAAACCAATTTGCCATTAAATCATGTAATATGAATGTAAAGTATGGACTATGACATAATAAAAAAGAAGGTCAACTACGCACGTATACTCGAGGTGGCACTCAAATGCTCTTTTGCTCCCTTTTTCCTTCCTTCCTCTTCTCCCATTTTCTACCCTTCTAGCACATAATTTCTCTACAGACTATGCGTACACCCTTCCCCCCTCCATTTTTTTTTCTCTTTCTTTTTAGTCAGTGGGCCTTTCATCTTTGGATGATCCTTGGCCCCTGTCCCATGTTACCCCTCCCTCCCCCTTTTCTTTTTTAACCCCTTGCTTTTGTCTGCATATATATATATGTGATAACACACAAGCCTTTGTTTTGGATTTCAATACAACCTCCTTTATCATTTCATAAGGTCTTACAAGTATGACTCCTTTCTGTTTGAGAATAAACCCTGAACGTTTCCATGTACCGGACCGACCCCATTTTCTGCTCCTGAATATATGTAGGAATGGTAGTTACAAGTGTCCCGAGTGCTCTATTCAGTAACTGTTCTATGGACATCTAACTTTTTTTTATAACGTGTGTTTTCTCTCATGTGCATATGATACATGATGTTGTACCTTTTTTGGTAAAATCACAATAAACATTTATTGAACCTGAAGGTCAATTGTGCAAGGAAGAAGACTGGTGGTAGCCAAGTAAATAGGTTTGGTGATCTAAACTATAACTGAAGAACATTTGATAATAATAATTATTATGATTCTGAAATGTGAATAGAAACTGGCAAATTATCACAAAAATAGTGTACTAAACGTAACAAAAAGGTGAATACATGATGAACCAAACTAGTGAAGAATTTTTGAAAGCAGTGAATCTGACCAGAATTGATGAACTAAAGTGGTGAACTACACTTGAAAGCATTGAGGCTCTATTCACATAGAAATGGGCAGCTCTTTACTTGTTCTGTGATTTAATATTTTTTACTCAACTTTATTTAAAGTGTACAAAAGTACACTTCATTCATGACACTGTACAGCATGTGGTCCTGTACGATGCACTACAATTAAATGCACCATGTCTGCATTTTAGCACAGCTCCTGGCTGTGTTGGAGTGCGAATGGGACACACAGAAAACAACTGTGGTAAAAAACCGGTCACTGCACTATGTGTGAATTCAGCCTGAATCTAAACATAATCGATGAACAAAAGTGGCAGACTAACATTAAAAGCAGTGAATCTAACCAGAAATGATGAACCAAAGAGAAGAACTATAATTGAAAGCTGTAAATCTAGCTATAAATGGTGGATCAAAGTAGCAAGTTATCTATAAAAGCAGTAAATCTAACTGAATGTAGGGAGCAGAAATGTTCAATATGAACAGACAAATAAGAAATGACATCTTTTATTGCATGCAGTAAATGCTTGCCAAACCTTATTTTATTGTAATTAGTTAAATATTTATTTAGTGAATTAATATGCTGGTGGTGCTTGAAATACTTTGTAGAATAAAATAATAAATCTAAGTTGTTTCCTCTGCTCTCCATGAATCCTTATGCCCCGTACACATGATCAGATTTTCTGTCAACAAGTGTTGGATGTGAGCTTGTTGGCTGAAAGTCCGACCATGTGTATGTTCCATTGAACATTTGTTGTCAGGCTTTCCGCCAACAGATGTTGGCTAACAGGTTCTTTCCGATCGCACAAAAGTTCACGCATGCTCGGAATCAAGCAGAAGGAGCCGTACTGGCTATTGAACTTTCTTTTTCTCAGCTCGTTATACGTCTTATACATCACCACGTTCCCACATTCATAATTGTTGGCCAACATTTGTGTGACCATGTGTATGCAAGACAAGTTGGAGCCAACAACCGTTGAACAAAATTTCACGGTTTTGTTGTTGAAAAGTCAGATCGTGTGTATGGGACATTAGGGTTCAGCATTTTTGTGCTGCCATAATAGAGAAAGGGGATTTCTGGTTGATTGCTTTGCATCATATTTTTCTTACTAAATACTTATTAAGTGCTAGCATCTACTGTACAGTTTTCTGTTAGTGAATGAATATGAATATATAAACTAAAATATATATTAGTTAAGCATGACATAAGTGAATCGATAAAGAATATTGTAGGCAACTACAGTAATTGTATGTTTCTATGTAATCAGTAAACATACGATTTATAAAGTGGACTTGTGATTAGGTTGTTTAGGTTAAAGAAAATATGAGATGATTATAGTAAGGATTGAGATGGGTGTAGATACTCAGAGCACGCGCTACTAACTTGTAATACGATTATATGAAAGGAACAATCCGGAATACCAAGGAACAAAACAGTGTACCCTCTTACAAAGCAGGCTGGAGTTTCCAGACACGTAATTACCTCAGCTTTGTTGCTTTACCAGTAAAATGGTTTTAGCTGATCAATGCTAGCATGAGGTGTGCTCTTCAGTGACAGGAAGATGTGGCAAAAGTGACAAAATTTAAGAACCTGCTCTTAAAGTGTTTTACTTACCATCTTGTTATACAAAAGGTTGAAGCTTACTCATTTTAATTTAATACTTGGTATATTGTAAGAAATTCCTGTAACTTTCAACACTGTGAACGAAACTGTTTGAGTTCCCGAACTTGTAATATGGAAAACTGAGATCATTTTATTTATTCGATTTTGGAATTGTATAATATAAAGCATAATGTAAATAAAACCTTGCAGAAAACAAAGTTGGAATGTTTGATTAATGCTTTAGTAACATTTATTGAACATTTATAACTTAAATTTTATTTTTGAGAACAGTTATGCCACGTACATACAATCATACTATCCGGCGGGCCCCCCACCCCAAAGCACCTTGTCCCCATGTTGATGAAGACAAGGGCCTCTTCCCGACAACCCCTGGCCATTGGTTGTCAGGGTCTGCAGGCGAGGGACTTATCGGAATCCGGGAGCCCCCTTTAATAAGGTGCCCCCCCCACCCTGTGTGAATGAGTATGGGGTACATTGAACCCCTACCCATTCACCTGGAGGGAAAAAGTGTCAATAAAGAAAAACACAACACAGGTTTTTAAAGTAGTTTATTAGGCAGCTCTGGGGGTCTTCTTCCAACTTCGGGGGTCTTCTCGCCGGGCTCCTCTGCTATCTTCTGCTCTTTTGTCACTCATTTGCTAGCGGAGCTCGGCTTTCTCCTTCATCATCGTCACTGTCCAGGGGTCTTCTTCCGACTTCAGGGGTCTTCTTCCGACTTTGGGGGTCTTTTTCCAACTTCTCTGCGCTTTCCAGCCCCTTCTCCCTCTCTCTGGTTCTTCTGCCGGGCTCCTCCGCTATCTTCTTCCGGCTCTTTTACTAGAGTTGGCCCGGTCTTCTGTGGGCCCCCAACCCCAAAGCACCTTACCCCCCATGTTGAGGGCATGCAGCCTGGTATGGCTCAGGAGGGGGGGGCGCTCACTTGTCTCCACCCCGTTTCCTGACCGGCTGGGCTGCGTCCTCGGATAAGGGTCTGGTATGGACTTTGGGGGGACACCCGCTCCGTTTTTTTGGCGTAGGGGCTTCCCTTTAAAATACATATCAGGCAACGGGGCTAGCAAGGTGTCAATCTCGCCGATGGAGGCTGCGAGATTGACTTCCTTCTCTAGTCCCGTCGTACCTGAAGTCACGTTCAAAATGAACGGACTTTAGTCCCTGTGTGGGCAAGTCCGTTCATTTGGAAAGTCTGGCGGACCTCCGCCAAAAATCCGGCGGATTGTCCGCCAGAAAGGTCTGTTCGTGTGTGGTCATGTGTGGGGAAGTCTGCTCTTTCAGAAAGTCCGGCGGACCATAGCTGCAAAGTCCGGTGGATTGTCCGATCATGTGTACGGGGCATATGGGGGATTTTTTTCTGGTTTTTGGTTCCATAGACATCAATGGTTTCAAAGCGTATATTGAAAAATGCAAAATGCACCTGGAAAATACAGACTGCAATCTGCATAGGTGCGAATCAGGCCTTAATAAGCCTAAAAGCGCAAATAAATGCACCCGCACTATTTTTGGGTAACACACCACAACACAGATTACATTCACATCTGTGCCAATGGTGTACTGAAAGGCAGTTTGTTTCTTTAACTACTTCAGCACCTTCTACTTTAATATCCCTTATGGACCAAAACAATTTTTTCAAGCCTGCTTTTTGGCGATGACGTTTTCACTACTTAAAAGCACTACACTGGGCTGCTGGTAAATTTACCCATGTGGGTCACCCCTCACTGCATGCTTATTTGGCTATGGGGCAAAAGAATAAGTAGAAATACTTAACTTATACCTTGCTAACACTGGCTTCTTTCTGTGCAACCCTGAAGCCCCTTCACTTCACTACTTGATCAGTCTTAGCGCTCCAAAGTCATATACAATGCAGAATTAGTAGTCCTACATTGTACAGGAAGATAACGAGGGCCTATCCACATTCAGGATTGTTGTACATCAGAATGCAGACTGCCGAGGGAGTGAGGAATAATTTATACATTTCTACCTAATCCTTTCCTCTCTAGCCAAATAAGCATTTAGTTGGCTGTGTATGTAGTGGGGGGACCCCACTGCATGGGTAATTTCTAAAGCCTGAAGTTTTAACCACTTCATATGATGTTCTCCCGGAACAGGTCACTCTGCGGTGCCATTTGATAACTGATCAGTGTACCAGGTGATACCATGTGATCGCTATGATCAATTACAGTAGATCGCATGATAATTATAAAGAATGAATGGCTTTGATGCATGCCATTCATTGTGTACAATTGTGTTTCTAGGTGTGATTGGTCACGGTGATCACATGGTACAGACATGGTCAATCACAGCCCATCTGTAGCATATGTTTAGCTGTGGCCAATCACAGGTAATCACAACAATATACACTGAATTAATCAGTTTTATTCAGTAAAAATGGTTGCTTACTCCAGTGAAATTCACTGGTATAAGAAGTCATAATGTGTAAAAAAAATCCTGATGACTTCCCCAGAGTAGTAAAGTGATACATTATACTACACAGGTAACACTGTATTACTCTGGTCAAAGTGTGTTAAAAAAATCATTGTTTTTTTTACATACTGTCACCAGTCAGTGTCAATGATCACTGCGACACCAGCTATGTGATGAGGCTGTACTGCACTGGTGACAGTGGGCTCCATTCACAAAAGCACCTCACATGCAGTATTTATGTGTCCAGACACATTTTCACTAATTACCGAATGCGATTCTGTAACTTTCAATTCACTATACTGTTTTGTGGTATTTACTGCAAAACATTGAAAATGCTTGGTAGATACCACATGAAAAGGCGTAAAACGCAATTCACAGAAGGAAATAAATAATTAAATGCAAGCAGTAATTAAGTAGTGGCCCAGGCATGCAGTATTTAAGGAATATAAAAATAGAATAGCCAATTTTTAGTAGTCTCTGACTTTTTTGGATCAGTTCTCTCAACAGTAATACATAGAAACCTCAATACTGAAATGCGGAAATCATTGAGGTTGATTTAGTTAAAGCGGGGTTCCACCCTAAAGTGGAACTTCCGCTGATCGGAACCCTCCCCCCCTCCGGTGTCACAATTGGCACCTTTCAGGGGGGAGGGGGGTGCAGATACCTGTCAAAGACAGGTATTTACACCCACTTCCGGGCATAGACTCCCACGGGAGTCTATGCCTCTTCCTGTCCCTGCACGCTGTCTGCTGGGACACACACGGGTCCCAGAGACAGCGCGGACAATTCCTATTGCGCTGCGCGACTCGTGCATGCGCAGTAGGGAACCGGGAAGTGAAGCCTCTTCGCTTGACTTCCTGATTCCCTCACCTAGAATGGTGGCGGCAGCAGCCGAGAGCCGAGCGATAGATCGGCCTCGGCTGCCGGCATCGCTGGACCCCGGGACAGGTGAGTGTCCATCTATTAAAGGTCAGCAGCTGCAGTATTTGTAGCTGCTGGCTTTTAATATTTTTTTCCGCAGTGTAGTCTCGCTTTAAAGTATTACTAAAGGAAAACTTTTTTTTTTCTATGGATAGAGTAGAGGTGGATTAGAATACCTGACAGGTTTGTATTGCTGTTTGTACCCCCATTAGGCAAATTCACCCTCGCCATTTGTCCTGTTTACCATTATCATTGAAAGTGAAAGTAAAAGAAAATTCCACATTTTGGGTTGTCCCCAGAAAAGTAATAGAGGGGACATCTTCCAATGGGGATGATAGATGGCAAAAAACTGACAGGGGTTATAACCCTTCTTTACTATATCCAAAATAGACTATAGTTCTGCTTCAAGGTAAATAGACTGTGCAATTTTCAAGTTAATCCAGAGCTTACTAAATGAGGTAAAGCTTCACTTTACAAAGAATACCCAATCACATGCAAGGAAAAAAAACAGCATTTTTGCTTGCCCATGATTAGATAATTGTGTGACCTCACAACAAAGAATAATATAAGAAATTATACCTAGTGTACCATCATCCAAATTAAATGGAATAGAAATTTGAGAGTCTGGTCCCTGACCAGACCCTACAAAAAAGGGGAGCATGTGTACTATCTCGGTACAGGTATGTGTGTAAACAAACAAATATAGTACAACACATATATAAAAAATATAACAACATTTATTGATATAAAAACAACAACATTGATATCTAAAATTGCAGATGGTATAGTATTTCAACTAGTTTCGCTGTGAACAGCTTCATCAGGAAATACAGTAAATACATCTGAAAAGATATAAATATTACATGATGAGACAAAAACAACTTAATATATTTAAGTAACAATATAGATGGGGAACAAAGTGGCAAAGTATTTTTACTGCAGTAAGCCGCTTCCCTCCAGTCCGGCATCATCAGGGCCCAAAGGCCGTCTGGCAAAGCCTCCCGTGGCGACTGGGGAAGGCAAAAACAAAAACACAAAAAACAGCATTTTTGCTTGCCCATGATTGGATGATGGAAGTCAGCAGAGCTCCCCCCATTACATTTACTAAATATACCCTACTGCATATAGTAAAATATACTTATTTTCTCCTGTCACTTCACCAGATTTTTTGCACAATTATTTTCAGAAATATCTTCCCACTGACAAGATGACCCAGATGACATAATTGATCTTTTTAGCTATCTGTAAAGCCCCATACACACTATCAGATTTTTTTGCTTATTTTTGTCTTCAGATTTACCAAAACCATGTAGTGTAGGGGCCTGCCTCATTGCATACAAATTGAAACGCCTAAGGTTTGACCTCATATTATATGGTTTTAGTAAATCTGAAGGAAAAAATTACTTCTCTAAGGCTGGATTCACACCTATGCATTTTAGTGGTTTTTGCATTTGGCAGATTTGCACTACAGTCCATTTAACATGGTTTCCTATGGAACGCGTTCTGTAGTGCAAATCTGCAAAATGCAAAAGCACTAAAAATGCATAGGTGTGAATCAAGCCTAAATGTAGTATTAAACCAGTATCATTTATTGCACAAGATTAAAAACCCTAATTCCGCGTACACACCACTGGACTTTCTGGCAGACTAGGTCCGACGGAATCAGTCCATCGGACAATCCGATCGTGTGTGGGCTAATCCGATCATTTTTTGTTATAAAAATCTGATGGACCTAGAAATAGAATATGTTTCAAATCTGTCCGACAGACTCAATTCCTATCAGGAAAACCGTTCGTCTGTATGCTGGTCCGACGGACCGAATACGATGCAAGGGAAGCTATTGGCTACTGGCTATTGAACTTCCTTTTTTAGTCCCGTCACCAGCAGGGGGCAGGAGGAAGGGGTCAGGACTGTCACTGGGAATGAAAGGCTACGTGCTCGGAGCTCACAGCTCCTTCCACGTCCACTTCCTTCTACTCCTTCTAGAGGCCAGTGGAAGGAGCTGTGAGCTCCAAGCACGTAGCCTTCCACTCTATTTTTCAAACATGAGTCATTTGGGGGGATATTTGTATGGTCCTGGCATTTTTAGGCCTCAAGAAATTATATAGGCCGACAATACATCAGGGTTGATTGATTTCCATAAATACTGTATACTGTATATCTTAGTTTCTGACTCTATAACTTACCTACAGACTAAATAATAAACACTGATTTGGGTTATTTTCACCAAAGAAATACAGAATACAGTTTGGACTAAATTTATGAAGAAACATTATGTATTTGCAAAATTTTAAAACAGAAAAGAAGAAATACTTGTTTTTATCAAAAAATAAACCCAGTGGTGATTAGGTACCAACCAAAGAAAGCTCTATTTGTGTGAAAAAAATCATAAAAAGTTAGTTTGGGTACAGTGTTGCATGACCGCGTCATTCAAATTGCAACAGCTCTGAAAGATGGAAATTGGCCTGGGCAGGAAGGGGGTGAAAGTGGCCAGTGGTTCAGATAAAAAAGTAGTATGTGGGAAGGCTGAGAGACTATTTAACCCTGTCCAGCATTTCTGTCATCAGCGTTTGTCCAGCTTTTCTGTCATCAGCGTTCTGTCCAGCATTTCTGTCATAGCGTTCTGTCCGGCTTTCTGCCATAGCATTCGGTCCAGGTTTCTGTCATAGCCGGAAGTCTGTCATAGCGTTTCTGTCCAGCATTTGTTGTTGTAGGTCTCTGTCCAGCATGACGGTCATAGTGTGTCTGCCCCTGGATTTCTGTCATAGCGTTTCTGCCCCAGGATTTCTGTCATAGCGTTTCTGCCCCTGGATTTCTGTCATAGTGTTTCTGCCCCTGGAGTTCTATTATAGCGTTTTATGCCCCTGGATTTCTGTACCATGCCATGGGACTTATTTCCCTGGGTTGGAGTCTGACTCTCCTTCCTCGGTTCAGGATTCGATCTTGGTTGGTAGGACTCAGGCTGTAGCACATCCTGTTCATATCCGGTGGGACCAGTGTCCTGTGTCTGGCATGTTGATGATGCTCATTGCCATGGCACCTACTCCATCACATCCATCAGGCAGCCAGCTTTTTCTCTCCTGTCACTGTTTTTTTTGCCACTCACCCTCTCACTTCCTCATACCAGGTATGGGTAGGCCAGGGGTTGGGGGGGGGGGGGGTTTCCACGGTGTTACTTCACTGGTGTCCATTGAGGTTTTTCATTCTGCTCAGCCAGTTTCTTGCAGGGGTTCCTCGGGCCAGCCCTTGCTCCCTTTCCCTCACGTATCCTCTCTTTCACAGCAGTTCATTCTCATGTCTGGGTTACCTTGGGCATAAGGTTCATCCTAGCCTTCACGGGACGTTCAGTTGGATTCTGCATAGGGGTTCCTTCTCATCTCCAGGTCAGGAGTCTGTGGCTTCTCCTGTCACAGCGGATACTTACAGTGTAACTTACTGTTGCCATCCGGGCACACGTCATTCTTTGAGTTTAGATCTTTACCTTCCCTTTTCCACCTAAACTTGTGTCTTTTGCCCTCTTTTCAGGCATACTGACCAGCCAGGCCATGGCACACCTCAGGCCTTGTTTCTTAGTAATATCGCATTTCCCACTTGAAGACTCTGATTACAAATGTGTATATATATATATATATATATATATATATATATATATATATAGTAATATAAATGTGAAACGAAACTTCCCACACTCCGCTTGAGTGCTTTCGTCATATACCGCTTCCTCCCAGTCTGAATATAGATATCAGATATTCCAACCACTAACAACAAACTAGGCATTACTCATTTTGGCGGCTCAACATGAACTCTTTATTTGAACACAGGCACACAGAGATTTTCAAACTTCTCATGAGTAGACTGTCCAATCAGCAGGGAGAGCTGTTGGAGGAATTCCCCACTCCCTCCTCACATCAAATACCCATGCACATCCCATAATAATAGAATGCATACAGGCACAATAGAATAATAGGATACAGCCACATCTAACAAACACATAGCAACCCCCACCCCACCTCAAACCATCTAGCAATTGTCTCTGATGAATGGTGGACTTTATCTTCATATATATATTCTTCAGGTCAGACTGGGGTTCTCGGTCACCCTCTGTCCCTAATAAACACAGGGTAACTTAGACATAGGAGGTGGATGGGGAGCTGAAGCAAGGGTTACCCAACCTCTCCAAGGAATTCTGGGTTCCACGGGCCCCCTGCCCAAAGTGACTCATGTCACAATATTTATATACAGTAGCTCACAAAAGTGAGTACATCCCCTCACATTTTTGAAAATATTTTATTATATCTTTTCATGTGATAACAATGAAGAAATGATACTTTGCTACAATGAAAAGTATTGAGTGTACAGCTTGTATAATGCTCCGTACACACGATCAGATTTTAACAAATGTTGGATGGTAGCTTGTTGTTGGAAAGTTTGACCGTGTGTATGCTTCATCGAACATTTGTTGTAAGACTATCTGACAACAAATGTTGGCTAGCAGGTTATCAAATTTTCCGCCAACAAATGTTTGTTGTCGGGCTTTCCGATCATGTGTACACAATTCCGTCGGACAAAAGTCCACGCATTCTCTGAATCAAGTACGAACCAGAGATATAACTAGCGTTCGTAATGGATATATCACGTACGTCTTCGTAATTGTTGGCCAACATTTCTGTATGCAAGACAAATTGGAGCCAAAATCCTTCGAACAAAAATTGTTGTCAGAAAGTCTGATCGTGTGTACGGGGCATTAGTTTAAATTTGCTATCCCCTCAAAATAACTCAACACTCAACACAACCCTCTAAACTGCTGCCAACAAAAGTGAGTACCCCCTAAAGTGAAAATGTCCAAGTTGGGCCCAAATAGCCATTTTCCCTCCGGGGTGTCATGTGACTCGTTAGTGTTACAAGGTCTCAGGTGTGAATGGGGAGCAGGTGTGTTTAATTTGGTGTTATCACTCTTACTCTCTCAAACTGCCCATTGGAAGTTCAACATGGCACCTCATGGCAAAGAACTCTCTGAGGATCTGAAAAAAAAGAATGTTTGATCCACATAAAAATGGCTCAGGCTATAAAAAGATTGCCAAACCCTGAAATTGAGCTACAGCAGGGTGGCCAAGACCATACAGCAGTTTAACAGGACAGGTTCCACTCAGAACAGGCCTCGCCATGGTCGACCAAAGAAGTTGAGTGCATATGCTCAGAGTCATATCCAGAGGTTGTCTTTGGGAAATAGACGTATGAGTGCTGCCAGCATTGCTGCAGAGGTTGAATGGGTGGGGGTTCAGCCTGTCAATGCTCAGACCATACGCCGTACGCTGCATCAAATTGGTCTGCATGGCGGACATGCCCTGAAGCTGCATGCGGTGAGAAATGTCTGAGCTGAGCTCAACAGGCGGTATCCTTTCTGTTTGATCCTGATCCCATTTACTTGAGCTACCCACCTGGTAATCTGCCTCTGGAGTCCTGGTATACTGTGGAGGCATGTCCCCACCATGCAGAACGGCTGACACTGCTAGAGAAATTCCGCCATCAGGAAGGACAGTCTAAGGCCAAAGATGGCGGTTCCCTGTCCTCCTCGCTTGCCTCTTGTGCCGCTGACAAGACCGAGATCCTGGAAGAGATCACTACTTGCCAAACCTCTCTTACCACCAGAATAGAGGAGGTGAAGCTGGATATATCTCTACTCTGCCAAAATATGCAGCAATTGCCAGAAAGAGGCTTGGAATTGGAGCATCGCTTGGGATGCCTGGAGGATGCTCTCCCCCCTCTGTGGGAGTCCTCTGACCAGGCAAACTGCCTCATTGCTCATCTCCAGCAGAAGCAGAACAACCTTGAGAACTGACTGCGGTTTAACAACCTGCACTTCATAGGCACAGAAGGCAATAACCCTGCTACATTTCTCAAGGAGCTGCTTATTGCATCCTATGGGCGCGAGACCTTCTCACAGTCCGTCATGGCGGAGGTCAAGAGGCAATGCAGCCAGTTTGCAGATATCAAGAGACGCTTGTGAGTCCGCCACTTGAAGTATGCAATGTTGTTCCCTGATCGCCTCCGTGTAGTTGGTGAAGATCGTGTCCATTTCTCAGAGCCTGAGGCTGCCAATGCCTGGCTAGATCGGCTGAACCCTGCTTGAGCTGTGAGTACTGTGTGGGCCCCTGTTTGGATACTGTCTCCCCTACATTGAAAGATTCTGACCACCATCCTACTTTGACACGCATGTTCGGCTCGAACACCGGGTGTTCGCCTGTTCAGCGAAGCCAGAACTTTGTGGGCCGTTCATGCCATATTCATGTGGCGCTCACAGCCCACAATGCACTGCGCCATCGCAGTGCATTCCTGGCTGATGATTGGCCAAGCATGCAATGTGACCCACATGCTTGGCCAATCACAGCACCGACAGTGAGGAGAGCCATAATTGGCAGGATGCCTGTGGCCAATTATAGCTCAGGGTGTTTAGTACACTCCCCACTCTTGTGTAGTGTGTTGCGGCGTTCATAGAGAGAAGGATAGGCAGGGACAGTGTCTGCATTTCTTGTGATTGAACCTAGCACAGTTACAGTTGGTGTATTGTGCCCCCTGCACAGTGTACACCTGAAGCTTCCCCAATTGCTGTTGTTGTTCTGGTCCTATACCACAGGCATCTGCAGCAGTGTATTGTGCCCCCTACACAGTATACACGTGAGGCTACCCCCAATTACTCGTGTTGTTCTGGTCCTATACCACAGTCGGTATATTGTGCCACCTGCACAGTATACACCTGAAGCTACCTCCAATTGCTGGTGTTGTTCTGTTCCTATACCACAGGCAGCTGCAGCATTTACAGTCAGTGTATTGTGCCACCTGCACAGTGTACTCCTGAAGCTATTCCCAATTCCTCGTGTTGTTCTGGCCCTATACCACAGGCAGCTGCAGCAGTTACAGTTGGTGTATTGTGCCCCCTGCACAGTATACACTTAAAGCTACCCCCAATTGCTGGTGTTGTTCTGGTCCTATACCACAGACAGCTGCAGCATTTACAGTCAGTGTATTGTGCCACCTGCACAGTGTACACCTGAAGCTACCTCCAATTGCTCATGTTGTTCTGGCCCTATACCAAAGGCAGCTTCAGCAGTTACAGTTGGTGTATTGTGCCACCTGCACAGTATACATCTGAAGCTACCCCCAATTGCTGGTGTAGTTCTGTTCTTATACCACAGGCAGCTGCAGCAGTTAGAGTCGGTGTATTGTGCCACCTGCACAGTATACACCTGAAGCTACCCCCAATTGCTCGTGTTGTTCTGGCCCTATACCACAGACAGCTGCAGCAGCTACAGTCTGTGTATTGTGCCCCCTGCACAGTATACACCTGAAGCTACCCCCAATTGCTTGTGTTGTTCTGTTCCTATACCACAGGCCGCTGCATCAGTTACAGTCGGTGTATTGTGCCCCCTGCACAGTATACACCTGAAGCTACCCCCAATTGCTTGTGTTGTTCTGGTCCTATACCACAGGCAGCTGCAGCAGTTACAGTCAGTGTATTGTGCCCCCTGCACAGTGTACACCTGAAGCTACCCCCAATTGCTGGTGTTGTTCTGTTCCTATACCACAGACAGCTGCAGCAGTTACAGTTGGTGTATTGTGCCCCCTGCACAGTATACACCTGAAGCTACCCCCAATTGCTTGTGTTGTTCTGGTCCTATACCACAGGCAGCTGCATCAGTTACAGTCGGTGTATTGTGCCCCCTGCACAGTATACACCTGAAGCTACCCCCAATTGCTTGTGTTGTTATGGTCCTATACCACAGGCAGCTGCAGCAGTTACAGTCGGTGTATTGTGCCACCTCCACAGTATACACCTGAAGCTACTGCCAATTGCTGTTTTTTATGGTTCTATACCACAGGCAGCTGCAGCAGTTACAGTCGGTGTATTGTGCCCCCTGCACAGTGTACACCTGAAGCTACCCCCAATTGCTGGTGTTGTTCTGTTCCTATACCACAGGCAGCTGTAGCAGTTACAGTTGGTGTATTGTGCCCCCTGCACAGTATACACCTGAAGCTACCCCCAATTGCTTGTGTTGTTCTGGTCCTATACCACAGGCAGCTGCATCAGTTACAGTCGGTTTATTGTGCCACCTCCACCGTATACACCTGAAGCTACTGCCAATTGCTGTTTTTTTCTGGTCCTATACCACAGGCAGCTGCAGCAGTTACAGTCGGTGTATTGTGCCCCCTGCACAGTGTACACCTGAAGCTACCCCAATTGCTGGTGTTGTTCTAGTCCTATACCACAGGCAGCTGCAGCAGTTACCATCAGTGTATTGTGCCACCTGCACAATGTCCACCTAAATCTACCCCAATTGCTGGTGTTGTTCTAGTCCTATACCACAGGCAGCTGCAGCAGTTACAGCCGGTGTATTGTGCCACCTGCACAGTGTGCACCTAAAGCTACCCCAATTGCTGGTGTTGTTCTAGTCCTATACCACAAGCAGCTGCAGCAGTTACAGTCCGTGTATTTCGCCCCCTTCACAGTGTTTACCTGAAGATACACCAATTACTGGTGTTGTTCTGGTGCTATACCACAGGCAGCTGCAGCAGTTACCGTCTGTGTACTGTGCCCCCTGCACAGTGTACACCCCAAGCTACCCCAATTGCTCATGTTCTTCAGATCCTATACCACAGGCAGGCAGCTGCAGTAATTACAGTCAGTGCACTGTGTCATCTGCTCAGTGTGCACCTAAAGCTACCCCAATTGCTGGTGTTCTCATCTCCCTGCAGGCCATTAGTATGTCTGGAAGGCCAACAAGGAGAGGCAGATAGTCACGAGCCAATAAAAGAGGGCAAGCAGGCTCTGTGTCTAGAGGCAACAGTGCTAGTCGTGGACGCGGTGCATCCTCATCAGCACGTGGCCATGGGACACGCATGTCCTTAATTTTGGCAGCTGGACGTGTTGAGCCGAAACATGCCGAAGACTTGGTAGAGTGAATGACCAAGCCCTCCTCATCCTCCTCATCCTCTCTCACCCAGGCTCAGGGTACTGGCAAAGCAGCTGCAAACGCGTGCTCTTGCCTCATCTTAATGGCATCAGTCACTCCTTCCCTAGACCCACCATGTCCTCCTGAGGAGTCCCCTGAACTGTTTGAGCACAGTGTTGGGTATATGCTCCAGGAGGATGCCCAGCGTTTTGAAGGCTCTGATGATGATACCCAGCTAGAGGAAGGCAGTAGCGTGAGCCAAGAGAGAGGGGATGCTCAAGAAGGACAGCAATCTGGCAGTCATGTTCCACCAGCTGCAGCATACTGCCAGGTTTGCTCCAGTGATGAAGAGGGAGGCGATGATGAGGTCACTGACTCCACGTGGGTGCCTGATAGGAGAGAGGAGGAGGAGGAGGCACATATCCAATGAGGCAGGATGCCCTCCAGGGGCCGGCTTAAGGGCAGCACACTGACTGAATCACACCGCAGAGTTCCACCTGTGCAGGGCGCTACCTCTGCGCGTTATTCCAAAAGTTCTTTGGTATGGGCCTTTTTTGAGACACGTGCATCAGATCGCATCGCTGCTATTTGCAACATATGTCTCAAGCGTATCTCGCGTGGCCAAAACATCAGCCGCCTGGGCACCACATGCTTGACCAGATATATGTTGACCTGCCATGCAGCTCATTGGCAAGCATACCTTAAAGACCCACACCAAAGAACAAAGCAGACCTCTCCTTGCTCCTCATCAGCTGGGATCTCCAACCCCACTATACCTTCAGTCCTCTCTGAAACCTGCACTGAGAGGAATGAAGGTGTAGAATTAGGTGTGTCACAGTCAAGTACTTGTGGGTACTCTGCTAGCAGTACACTGATGTCCGATTGTACCAGGCAAATTTCCCTGCCCCAGCTGCTGGACCGTTGAAAGAAGTTCACTCCCAGCCATCCACATGCCCAGCGGTTGAATACTAGCTTGACTAAATTGCTAGCACTTCAACTGCTGCCTTTTCAGTTGGTAGACTCGGCTCCCTTCCATTCTGGCTCCCTACCGGGATGTGGAAGGCAATGTCCATGCCTTGCTGGACAGGGCAGTCAGCGGTAAGGTGTATATTACTGCTGACTCATGGTCCAGCAGGCATGGACAGGGACATTACCTATCTTTCAAGGCGCATTGGGTCACTCTTCTGGCAGCTGAGAAGGATGCAGGACAAGGTGCAGTAGTGTTGGTGGTTGTTCTGCCACCATGCCTCCAAAATGCTACTACTGGTTGTGACACACCTCTTTCCTCCACCCCCTCCTCTTCTTCTTCCTCCATGGCCTCTTCTTGTGCTTTGTCCTCGGAACCAGTGGTGCTCCGTAGGCGTTCAAGGGGCTACGCAAGTACACAGGCAAAAAGATGCCATGTGGTGCTTGCGCTGGTGTGCTTGGGGGACAGGAGCCACACTGGGGCAGATATTCTGTCAGCTCTGCAGGGGCAGGCTGAGAGGTGGTTGACACCACGCCAGCTTAAGCCAGGAATTGTGGTTTGCGACAATGGCACCAACCTCCTCTCCGCCCTCCGACAGGGTCAACTGACCCATGTGCCCTGTGTGGGTCATGTGCTTAACTTGGTGGTGCAGCGGTCCTTTGGCAGGTACCCGGGCTTACAGGATGTCCTGAGGCAGGCCAGGAAAGTTTGTGTTAATTTCCGCCGATCATATAATGCCACGGCCCAGGACAGGGTCAGAGGAACTTGTTTTTTTTCCCCCGCGCTAGTGGGCCATGATCAGGGATGCATGCACTGTCCTGTCACCATTTGAAGAGGCCACGAGGATGGTGAGCAGTTACAGTGCATGCATCAGTGTCACTGTACCTTTTGTCTATCTGTTGGAGCACACGCTGCGTGGAATAATGGGCAGGGCACTTGAGGCAAAACAGAGGCAGGAAGAGGAGGACTTCCTTGCCTCTCAAGGCCCCCTTTATCCAGACAGTGTTCCTGCTGTCCCGCCGATCACACAGGAAGAGGACGAGGAGGAGGAGAAGGAGGAGGATTGTGTCAGCAAGGAGGTGGAGCCTGGCCCTCAGCAGCAGCAGTCTTTTAGGGATGATTAATGCCCCGTACACACGAGAGGGATTAAGTCTGACAGACCTCCAAAGGAGTTCTGCCGGAGTTCCGACGGAGTTCTGGCGGACTTTTCGACCGAACGGACTTGACCACACACCATCACACCAAACTCCGACGGAGTCGAACGTGATGACGTACGACTGGATTCGACGTAGGAAGTTCCTAGACAGTAGCCAATAGCTGCCCTAGCGTCGGTTTTAGTCCGTCGGAGTAGCACACACACGAGCGGATTTTTCAAAGGGGACCGGGTCCGGCGGAGTTCCGTCGGGAAAATTTAAAGCATGCTTCATTTCTAAAGTCCGTCAGACTTTAGCTTCGCTAAAGTCCGTTGCAGCCCACACACGATCGGATAGTCCGCCGGACTCAGTCCGTCGGAGTTTGGATGTCGAAAAGTCCGCTCGTGTGTACGGGGCATTACAGTCCCAAGAAATCCGTGGACTTGTATGTGGCTGGGAGGAGGTGGCTGCGGATCATGTCGTCCTTAGTGACCCAGAGGACTCTGGAACGAATGCCTCAGCTAACCTACGCTGCATGGCCTCCTTGATCCTGCAAAGCCTGCGGAAGGATCCTCGTATTCAGTAGATCAAGTAGAGGGATCATTACTGGCTGGCAACTCTCCTTGATCCACAGTACAAGGGTAAGATTGTGGACCTTATCTTGCCGTCGCAGAGGGAGCAGAGGATGAGACATCTCCGGGAGGCCTTGCAGAAAGGTCTGTGCAATGCGTTCCCAGAGACTGGGAGGTTACAAACTTTTGGTCCTGGACAACGTATTGCTGAGGCTTTGGTCAGGCACAGAAGGAGCGGTGGAGAAGGTGGCCATCTGACCGATGTGTTCTGAATTTTTTTTAGTCCACAGCCCCAAGGTATGATCGGTTCCAGTAACCATCGCAAGTGTCTGATTTACATGGTGCAGGAATACCTAGGGGCATAGTCAGACTTGGACACCTTTCCCACCGAAAATCCTCTGGCTTACTGGGTCTTGAGGATGGATCACTGGCCAGAGCTTGCACAGTATGCAATTGAGCTACTGGCTTATCCTGCATCCGGTGTTCTTTCGGAACGCACATTCAGTGCTGCTGGAGGCTTTGTAACCGATCACAGGGTGTGCCTGTCCACCGACTCAGTTGATCCACTGACCTTCATAAAGATAAATCAGTCTTGGATCACCACCAGCTACCAAGCACCTGAAGCTGATGTAACCGAATAATTTTTTTTAAAATGTCACATCCCTTCAAGACTGCCTATGCTGATGCTGTGACTGTCCTGTTATGTTGACTGACTATGCTCTTCTTCCTCAATGATCCTGCTGATAGCTTGGAAGAACATTTTTGGTTCCCAATTTTTCAGCCCCTGTTTAACAGGGGCATGTAATTACAATTTTTGATGCAATACTTTGCAGGAGGGCTCATTCCTGCACTCCAACTAGAGTATCTGTGAGGGGTTGCAGTGTTGTGGCACCAGCACCAGTGCCTAAGGCCCAATTTTTCAGCCCCTGTTTAACTGGGGCGCATAATTTAAATTTTTTGATGCAATGCTTTGCACCAGGGCTCATTCCTGCACTCCAACTAGAGTATCTGGGAGAGGTTGCAGTGTCTTGGCACCAGCACCAGTGCCTAAGGCCCAATTTTTCAGCCCCTGTTTAACTGGGGCGCATAATTAAAATTTTTGATGCAATGCTTTGCACCAGGGCTCATTCCTGCGCTCCAACTACAATATTTGTGAGTGGTTGCAGTGTTGTGGCACCAGCACCAGTGCCTAAGGCCCAATTGTTCAGCCCCTCTTAAACTGGGGCGCATAATAAAAAATTTTGATGCAACGCTTTGCAGCAGGGCTCATTCCTGCACTCCAACTAAAGTATCTGGGAGAGGCTGCAGTGTCTTGGCACCAGCACCAGTGCCTAAGGCCCAATTTTTCAGCCCCTGTTTAACAGAGGTGTGTAATTGCAATTTTTGATGCAATACTTTGCAGCAGGGCTCATTCCTGCTCTCCAACTAGAGTTTCTGTGAGGTGTTGCAGTGTTGTGGCACCAGTGCCTAAGGCCCAATTTTTCAGCCCCTGTTTAACAGGTGCATGTAATTACAATTCTTGATATAATATTTCACAGCAGGGCCCATTCCAGCACCCAATGGGGTTCTCCTTAATATCCGTACAAGACTCAAAGGTTGTGGGCAGGGGGGGCTACCCATGCCATTTTTCTCAATGATTTTCATCCATATTGCCGGAACCAGACATTACATTAAAACCGCAAGCAGTTTTAAATGACTTTTTTCCATTAGAAATGTCATTTTGTGCAGGGACTGTTCTAAACATGGGGCACATGTGCCACTTCACAGGTGTACTATAGACACACCCCCCCCCCCCCCAGGCACAATATTTAAAGGTATATTTCATTTTTTTCACTTTGTGTCATTAAAATCAGTGCTCCCGAAAAAACTGCAGTTTTTCAAAAAAAAAAATTGTATTGATACATGTCCCCTGGGGCAAGAGCTGGGTCCCCAAACTCTTTTTAGGACAATAACTTGCATATTAGCTTGTAAAATTAGCACTTTTGATTTCAAACGTACGAGTCACATGGACTTTAATGGGGTTCTAAAGTTCGTATGAATTTTCGGTCCGTTCGAAAGGTTCTGGTGTGAACCGAACCGAGGGGGGGGGGGGTGTGTTCAGCTCTTCCCTAAATGACAGGCTTACTTTTGCTTCTCCAGATCCCACTCTACCATGTCCTAGATAGATTCTATTTGGTTTTCTCACACCCTAATCCTAATGCCACGTACACACGTAGCAGACTATCCGGTGGACTTAGTCTGGTGGACTTTCCGCCGGACTGTCCGCCGGACTTTCCGAACGAGCTAACTGCCCACACACGGCACGTTTGTGGCGGACTAATACGGCGTACTAAGTCCGCCGGACTATCCGGCGTACTTTTGAAATGAACGGACTCGCCCACACACGCGGAGGAAAGTCCGCTCATTTTGAGCGCGTCTCCAGGTAGCCGAATGAGTATGAGTATGAATGAGTATGGGTACAACTCCTCTGGGACTGTGACATCATAATGGGCGGGGGACATCATCCGTCATAAGTTGCCGCGCGTCGCATCCCTGCCATTGTAACCGGAGACAGCGACGAGGCAACATCTCCAGAAGAGAAGAATAGAAGAACAGAAGAACAGAAAACGGCGACAGCGGCGACAGAAGACCGCTTGTAAAAAAGCTAGAAGAAGGCGCGGTGGCCCGGCAAGAAGAACCGAAGAGGGGGACAAGACCCCCGAAGTCGGAAGAAGAGGGCGGCGGCGAAGAAGAAAGCCGGGCTCCTCCGCTAGTGAAAGAGCTAGCAAAAGAGCAGAAGATAGTGGAGGAGTCCGGCGAGAAGACCCCCGAAGATGGAAGAAGACCCCCGGAGCTGTGCAATAAACTATTTTAACCCTTGTGTGTTGTTGTTTTTTTCACAGGTGAATGGGTAGGGGTACATTGTATTAAAGGGGGCTCCCGGATTCCGATAAGCACCCTGCCCGCAGACCCGACAACCAACGGCCAGGGTTGTCGGGAAGAGGCCCTTGTCCTCATCAGCATGGGAACAAGGTCCTTTGGGGTGGGGGCCACGCGACCCCCCCCTTGCCCAAGGCACCCCCCATGTTGAGGGCACGCGGCCTGGTATGGCTCAGGAGGGGGGGGGCGCTCGCTCGTCCCCACCCCCTTTCCTGGCCGGCCAGGTAGCATGCTCGGATAAGGGTCTGATATGGACCTAGGGGGGACCCCCAAGCCAATTTTTTGGCGTAGGGATTTCCCTTTAAATCCATACCAGGTGACGGGGCCAGCAACGCCTCCTTCGCTGGTCCCGGCTACCTGGAGACGCGCTCAAAATGAGCGGACTTTTCTCCGGGCGGGAAAAGTCCGTTCATTTCAAAAGTACGGCGGACTGGCTCACACACGGCCGTACTGTCTGCCGAAATGCGAGTCCGGTGGACAGATTGGAGTGCAAAAATACTTTCTTAGTCCGCCGGACTTTTGGGTAAAAAAAAGTCCGCCGGAGCCCACACATGGGCAGTCCGCCGGACTTTTCCACCAGATTGTTTGATCTTGTGTATGAGGCATTAGGCTGAAAAATGCTGGATTTGGCCCCCGACTATTGTCCGATCATTCCCCCCATTGGTTTGAGCTGACACCATATAATGACCCCCCACCGATATTGAACTGGAGATTAAATCCCTTTTGGCTGACTGTTATTCCTGATACTGATAGATTAAAGAAGGGAGATTAAGGTCTGGTATGACCCCTCTCACACCTCCATCCCTAATAGTTCACAAAAAAAAACAGAAAAATAGCTCTGAGACTTTAGATGAGGTGAGAAAGGTTTAGCCAATGTCCGCAGCGAACACTGAGACAAAATCAATTTATTTGTTTCAAAATGTTATGTAACAGAGCGTCAACAACAATGATTGTAAGTTACCTGGCATAATAGCCAAAGTACACAACACAGATGAAAATAAATATACAAAGATTTATTACAAATGTTGTACATCCATGAGCAACAATAAAATTGAAAAGTTGTAAACAATAAGCTTTTTTTGGATCTTAGATATAACAATTGTTCAATGATACTCACATTTGTACAGGAGTATCATATTAAAATATAACAAAGTATAATTGAGTTCAGTGGTAGAGTATATTACTAGTAAAACCAACAAAATTGCTTTGTGATCAGCAATAAATAAAACTTAAAAGTTGCTGGGTCAGTAAATACACATACACAATAAGAAAATAAAATGTACATACATGAGGACAGGGGAGTATGCAAACATAATGCAGACATCAATAATACCCAGCATTAACTACACGGCTGGCATTTTGATATCCAGCGTTTGGAGATTTATCTCAGACCTTCGGTAAATATGAGGTCTCTGTTTCAGACCTCTCTTGCCCCCATTTATCAACAACATACATTTATTGATCTTATTATTTACATTGCAGATACAACAATCATGCCTGAGGAAGTGAGCAGGGTCTCGCAAAATGCATAGGGCTTTATTGACGCTTGTTTTATGCCAGTACATGCTGGGTATTATTGATGTCTGCATTATGTTTACATACTTCCCTGTCCACATGTATGTGCATTTTATTTTCTTATTGTGTATGTGTATTTACTGACCCAGTAACTTTTATGTTTTATTGTTGCTCATGGAAGTACAACATTTGTAATAAATCTTTGTATATTTACTTTCATCTGTGTTGTGTACATTGGCTATTATGATGGGTAACTCACAATCATTGTTGTTGCCGCTCTGTTACATAACATTTTGAAACAAATAAATTGATTTTGGCTCAGTGTTCGCTGTGGACATTGGCTAAACCTCTCTCATCTCATCTAAAGTCCCAGGGCTATTTTTCTTGTTTTTTGATACTGATAGATTGGCCATGGATTGTGGATTATATTTTGATAATGGTGCTGATACGTCCTCCCTATTTACAGTATGAGAAGGGTTTAAAAAACATTCCAGAATGCTACCTACCAAATATATTTCCAGGTTTAGAAGGGACTCTAAGCCCTTGTACACATGGTTGGACAAAGTTGTCGGAATTTCCAGTCGAAAAGAACACAGTGACGTAAGCCGGGTACGACGGGACTAGAAAAGGGAAGTTAAGCACCACGTACAGCACTCTTTGGGCTCGTTCTGCTGATCTCCTGTTTATTGCGTGTTAGTAGAAGTTTGGTAAGAGACGATTCGCGCTTTTCAGATTTGTGCTTCTGATCATTACTGGTCTTCAGTTTGTGCTTATCTGTGCGTATCTGATTATCAGTGCATGTAGTCAGTTCGCATTTGTTGGTCATTGCGGACTGTATCTTGGTATATAGTACGCTTTGATTTACAGTGCTTATTGTCCGCTCGTTTCTGGTTTTCAGTTCATTCTTTCAGGCCTTGCTGTTTATCGGTGCTTTCTGTTGTCTGTTCTGACCAGCCGACCATTTTAAGCCATGTTTCGTGTACGTACTCTTTGTAGAGTTCATGCTGTGCAGGGGCTTGGTGTTGGGCTTTTAGTTTTGGCACAAGCCCAGTCCATGAACAGGGCGAGGAGGAGTTTGTGGACCAGGAATTGGTTGCCCCAGCGTGACCAGTTCTCGCACATGCCTCTGCTTCGTGAGATCCGGGAGAATAATCCTGATGATTTCAGGAATTATCTCCAGATGACGGAGCCCGTTTTTCACCGTCTGCTGGCTTTGCTGTCCCCTTATATCAGCAGGTAGGATACCTGCATGTGGCAAGCCATCACTCCAGAGCAGAGGCTCATCACCACGTTGCGGTACCTGGCGACAGGGAGAAGTCTTCAGGACCTCAAGTTCTCCATATGCATCTCCCCCCAGGCTCTGGGAATCATTATTCCAGAGACCTGTTCTGCCATCATACAGGTCCTGCAGAAGGACTATATTAAGGTAAGTTTTCTCCTTAACATCACATTCTATGTATTTAATTTTTGCTAATGTATTGGATTTCTTTGCTCATTCCCTAATTACCATGATTGCAATATGCTAATTGATATGCTGTGCCCCTTTGTCCTCAAGCAGGCTGGACGCTTTTCAAGTTTCTTTTTTGCCCTTCATGCATAGTTGCCTTCACTAACTTCCCCCTCTCCTGGGCCCATAAACCTATAGCCTAGTCACTTAGCAATGTATTTTGTCAGCTCCATACTATTGCTTTCCCCCAAACACCCCTTAAAATGTGTACAAATGTTATGTGTGTGCTTAAATTCATGTAGAGTGGCAGAGAGTTTTTTTTTGGTGGGCCAAACTTATTAGGAACTCCCCTCCACCCAACTGCTAGGTCAGCTGATAGCAATCCTCTATCTGCTGACTTTGCCAAACCCAATACACACTATACCAACCTTTTTTCTGGTCAGATTCATGGATGAATTCACCAAAGCATGTAGTGCAGGGATTTACATAATCTTTCCTATTTTTTGCAAAAATCCCGAAAGTTGCAAAATAGTGCAAAAAAAAAGGTTCAATGTAACAATAATTTTCAAATATATAAACAGTCCGAAGAAGATGAAAGATAGATAGGATGATGAATCTCAGTCCATTTCAGTGACTACAAAACCACCCTTCACGCATGTAGCAGGTGCACCCAGAGTAAGGAGGTTTATCCACCACCAAATTCAGTGAGGCTTACCAGCTGCCAAGATATCTTTTTTAAGGAGATCATACGAGCTTGCAAATAGCACGTCCCTGGTCCCTTTAATAGGCTCTGCTGGTGTCTCCAACTTTCATGCCCCCTTCTTAAAGCGTCTCCCGTTCCACCACAATCTCTCTCTATGGGCTTCTCTCTCTTCCAGAATCATCACAAGCGGCCATTTGCTCTCCCCACTGCGCCGAAAGAGAAGGAGCGGGGAATAGACTAGAAAGAACATTAGGGGCGGACGGAGTTTCACGCATGTGCATTGTATATAAAACGCAACACGCGTGTGTCGTACGTACGATCTGTGAGCAGAGTGAGGAGCTGACACGCCGATTGTTAAAACAAAGGTACAATTTTAACTTGGTACATCCCTATCCTATACTGCTTCTAAATTGAGGCCTATATTGGGACAAGATTAGGAGAGTTTAGCCTGACATTATTAGGGTGTGTCTTGTGTTGTGTCTTGCAGAGAAGATGGATCCCTTCAAGGAACCACATTTTCTGGGGCTAATCATTGATATACTCAGGGAGCTGCCCTGCCTGTGGCAGATGAACAACCCCCTTTCTAAGGACCGAAGAAAGAGGAAGGCAGCACTGGAGAAACTGCTTGGTTTGGGGAAGATCATGCTCCCCACGGCAGACTTGACCTATGTGATGGCCAAAATTGGTGCCCTGAAGAGTACATATCTGAGGGAGCGCAAGAAGTTCCAGGATTCCCTGAGATCAGGAGATCCAGATGACATTTATGTCCCCAGGATGTTGCACTATAAGAGGCTGCATTTTCTGGCAGACCAGAGGGAACCCAGGCCACCCCTCTACAGTCTTCCTTCAAGGCTTCCTTCACCCCCAGCTGAGGCTTCCAATGTCCAACCTGGGCCTTCCAGGCAGTAACATATGGAGGGGCCCAGCTTGAGACAGGTATAGCATTGATGACCAAAAAACTCTGCCTTCTCCTGCCACAACTACAAGAGCAGAGCCACAGCCTGGAAAGAAGCCTGGAGGGAAGTGCCTAAGGAAGACCGGAGAGTTATGGCATGGGTTCAGTCTGACAGAAGATGCAGCCTCTTGTATGACCACAGCCTGGGGACATAGATGTCATCTGCTCTTCCTGATCTCTTGGACTTCTGGACCAGACTGTTCTCCCTCAGATATGTACTACTCAGGCCACCAATTTTGCATTTTAACCTCCCTGGCGGTATGATTAGTTCTGATTTTAGGTGCCGAAAGAGGTACAATTATTTTGCATGGAAATTTGGCGTTTTATATTGTAGGCCTGCAATTCTTAGGAATAACTCTCTTAAATCTGTTCAAACCAGAGTCTAGCAGACATCCTGGGTATGATAAAGTTTATAATATAATAAATAATGATAATAAATAATAATAAAAATTATTAAATAATGTAGTCAAATCCAAAAACACTGAAATTTGCTCATTTGCAGAATTGTCGCTGTCATTAGATTTAGTGTTTGATGACGAATTTCCCCACAAATCGCTATCGCTCAATTCTACAAGTGATTCTAATTTATTATCACTGTTTTCTAGTTGGTCTAAAATCACTTTTGACATAAAGGGATAGTTTTTGGTTGCTATGGGCAATCTCCAAATTCCAGGCAGAAAAAACAGTATTTATAATATAAAAGTGCATGCAGGGCACTGGACAGACCACTAGGGACAAAGGGGTGTGTAATTTTTTTATACAGTACTGTAATCTGTAAGATTACAGTACTGTGTGTGTTTTGTGTGTTTTTACTTTTTTGAATTTGGCGCCGATCTCCGCTCCCGTGCGTCATAAAATTGCAGGGAATGGAGCTCGTCGGCACTCGGGCACTGTGTGAATCGAGCGGAGGACAGCTTGCTCACACAGCCTGGAGGACATCTCTGGATCCAGGGGATAAGTTAAGTAACCTCTCCCTGTATCCTGCGATGCGATCCCGAGTCTGCCTCAGGGTTACCGCTTATGGTACTGAAATCCCAGCCCGAGCCAGACTCGGGATCACCGCCAGGGAGGTTAAAAATATTTCATGTCTGCCCTGGGGGCCAAAGGCTTCGCCAAATTGACCAGTTTCTCCAGCGTTGCCTTCCTGTTTATTTGTTTGACACCTAAATAAAGATTTTTTTGGTTCAAGAAATACTATGTGCCTATGCGTTTTACTTCAAAAAGGACAGTTTATTTGTGAGTAGGCAGGTACATTTCAAAAATACAAAGTCAAATTAATAACAAGGGGCACCAACACCAAACAGCCTCCTAGAGATTAAAAAATAAAACAATAAAATAAAAACATAATAATGATGTTGTGGTAAGTTGACACACAAAACACACCAAAAAAATTCCGAAGTTGAGCAAACTGTCAAAAAAGGAGATCTTGATTAAAAAATAAATAAAAAATGATTGGTGAGACGTGACAAATTAAAATATTGTATTCATGAAATGAGGAAAAAGAATAAAGAAATACGTTTTGGAAAAGTGTGTGTGAATATGAGCAGCAAAAAAAACTTCATTCTTGTAGCATTATAAAGAAAAAGAGAATGCACTGCATTAAAGAATTTTTAACATTGCAGTGTGACGAATGTGCTATATCAATTACAAACGGTAGTTTTTCCTGACCGATTGCTTCCGTCTCAGAATTTATTCTGAGCATGCGTGGCACCATGTCCGTCGGACTAGGCTACACACAATCAGAACTGACGCGCATCGGATCATGTTGTCGGAAAATCTTATAGCCAGCTCTCAAACTTTGTCGGTCGGATATTGCGATGGAAACAGTCCGATGGAGCCCACACACGGTCAGATTATGCGACAAACATGGTCCAATCGGACATTTTCCATCGGAATATCTGACCGTGTGTACAATGGCTAAGGATGGCTATGTCCAGGCTATCGCTCAGTTGACTGAATTTGAAGAGAGTATTGTGGTGGCGCCATCACCCGCTACATTTGCACAGCTGAAATTCAAACCAGGGTGGTTGACCAGATGTGCCAGGAGTGGGCCAGGCATAAGTTATTCTTTAGCAATCAAAGGATCTTTGAGCAGGGTGAACACTCAGGTAAGCTGCTGGCCTTTCTGGCACATTTGGATTCCAGACCTCCAGTAGTTATTACCCTACACTCAGATACGGTGGTTGTCCTCACGGACCCTGCGGTGATTGTTAGGGAGTTCACTAATCACCTCCAAGAAGTATACACATCTAAAGCCAGTTATCTCCCACAGGATCTGGAGAACCTTCTTAACCACTTAAGGACCGCCGCATGTAAATCTACGTCGGCACAATGGCACCGACAGGCACAAGCACGTACCGGTACGTGCTTGCCTTCCAGCGGGTGGGGGGTCCGATCGGACCCCCTCCCGCTGGCTGCGGCGGTCCTTTTCGCTTCAGGAGCGATCCAGGATGAGGGGATGGCCGTTGGTTTCTGGCCATCCCCTCTCGATCGCTCTTGGCGAATGAGAAGCTTCCCCCGTCCATGTAGTGTAAACACAGGCAGGGAGGAAGTGATGCCACTCTCCTCGGGGCAGTCTTTTTGACCGGACTGTGAGGAGAACACATAGTAAGTGTCACTACACTGACACATAGGTACACATAGGCACACAAATCACCCCCCGATCACCCCCCCGATCGCCCCCCAGCCCCCCCCCCCCCTCTCCCAGTTACAGTGTCACTGATTGCAGTGATCATTTATTTACTGATCACTGCATTTAGTGTCAGTTGTGACAGTAAAAAGTGTCAGGGCAGTTAGTGTTAGGTCCAGGGTAGCCCCCTACCTCCCCTAATAAAGGTTTAACCCCCTGATTGCCCCTAGAGTTAACCCTTTCACCCCCTTTTGTGTCACTAAGCAATCGTTTTTCTGATCACTACATTAGGTTCACTGGTGCCGCTAGGTAGCTAGTTATTTTTTTAGGTTCACTGCCAGGTTTTTATAGCATTAGGTGCCCCCATATACTACCCAATAAAGGTTTTTAACCCCCTGATTGCCCCTAGAGTTAACCCTTTCACCAGCGATCACCGTATAAGTGTCACTGGTGATGCTGGATAGCCAGTTAGTTATTTCGTTATTTAGGATCCCCGTCAGGTTTTTATATAGCGTCAGGTACCCCCATATACTACCTAATAAAGGTTTTAACCCCCTGATTGCCCCTAGTTAACCCTTTCACCCCCTTTTGCCAGTGTCACTAAGCAATCGTTTTTCTGATCGCTGCATTAGTGTCACTGGTGCCGCTAGGTAGCTAGTTATTTTTTTAGGTTCACCGCCAGGTTTTTATAGCGTTAGGTACCCCATATACTACCTAATAAAGATTTTAACCCCCTGATTGCCCCTAGAGTTAACCCTTTCACCAGCGATCACCGTATAAGTGTCACTGGTGACGCTGGTTAGCCAGTTAGTTATTTAGGTTCCCCGTCAGGTTTTTATATAGCGTCAGGGACCCCCATATACTACCTAATAAAAATTGTAACCCCCTGATTGCCCCTAGTTAACCCTTTCACCAGTGATCACTGTATAAGTGTTACGGGTGACGCTGGTTAGTTAGTTTGCTTTTTATAGCATCAGGGCACCCACCATTTATTACCCAATAAAGGTTTAACCCCCTGAAAACCCGGCAGGTGATATCAATTAGGTTTTAGGGTCAGGGTCTGCATCGCCCCAGGCAGCGATAGGTTAGTGCCAGTACCGCTAACACCCATGCGCAAAGCATACACCTCCCGTAGTGGTATAGAATCTGAACAGATCAATATCTGATCTGATCAGATCTATACTAGCGTCCCCAGCAGTTTAGGGTTCCAAAAAAACGCATTGTTAGCGGGATCAGCCCAGATACCCGCTAGCACCTGCGTTTTGCCCCTCTGCCCAGCCCACCCAAGTGCAGTATCGATCGATCACTGTCACTTACAAAACACTAAACACATAACTGCAGCGTTCGCAGAGTCAGGCCTGATCCCTGCGATCGCTGACAGTTTTTTTTGGTAGCGTTTTATATTTAAATCCTGAAGGCGGTTCTTGGTTTTCGGGGTCCTGTATGCGGCTAGGCTCCCAAAAAGTCCCCCACATGTGGTATCCCCATACTCAGGAGAAGCAGCAGAATTTATTTTGGGGTGTAATTTCACTTATGCCCATAGCATGTGTGAGCAATATATAATTTAATGACAACTTTGTGCAAAAAAAAAAAAGTTTGTAATATTCCTGCAACTTGTGGCAAATAATAAAATATTTCATGGACTCAACATGCCTCTCAGTAAATAGCTTGGGGTGTCTACTTTCCAAAATGGGGTCATTTGGGGGGGTTTTGTGCTATTTTGGCATTTTATGGCCTTCGAAACTGTGATAGGTAGTGAGGAGTGAAATCAAAAATTTGCACCCTTAGAAATCCTGAAGGCAGTGATTGGTTTTCGGGGTGCCGTACGCGGCTAGACTCCCAAAAAGTCCCACATATGTGGTATCCCCGTACTCAGGAGAAGCAGCAGAATATATTTTGGGGTGCAATTCCACATATAACTATGGCATGTGTGAGCAATATATCATTTAGTGACAACTTTTTGTAAACTTTTTTTTTTGTGTCATTATTCAATCACTTGGGACAAAAAATAAAATATTCAATGGGCTCAATTGCCACTCAGCAATTTTCTTGGGGTGTCTACTTTCCAAAATGGGGTCATTTGGGGGGGTTTGTACTGCCCTGCCATTTTAGCACCTCAAGAAATGAGATAGGCAGTCATAAATTAAAAGCTGTGTAAATTCCAGAAAATGTACTCTAGTTTGTAGACGCTATAACTTTTGCGCAAACCAATAAATATACGCTTATTGACATTTTTTTTAATAAAGACATGTGGCTGAATACATTTTGGCCTAAATGTATGACTAAAATTTAGTTTATTCGATTTTTCTTATAAAAAAAAGTAGAAAATATCTTTTTTTTTTTAAATTTCAGTCTTTTTCCTTTTATATCGTAAAAAGTAAAAATCGCAGAGTCAATCAAATACCATCAAAAGAAATCTCTATTTGTGGGAAGAAAAGGACGCAAATTTCGTTTGGGTACAACATTGCATGACCGCGCAATTACCAGTTAAAGCAGTGCAGTGCGAAATTGTAAAAAGACCTCTGGTCCTTAGGCTGACAATTGGTCCGGGGCTTAAGTGGTTAATAGCCTCACACTTCCCAAATTCACGAATGAACAGGTAGATATACTGGAGGTTTCACTCTCGGCAGACGACATTAATCTTGTTCTTTCGCATTTAGCGAATGCTAAAGCCCCTGGTTCTGATGGTCTAAAATAAAATTATTTTCATTTTTCTGAAGTACTAGTCCGCAGACTTCTTGTCCTTTACCAAGCGATATATGAGGCTATTGTCCTTCCTGAATCCACGAGTGAAGCTATTATAGTGCTCATTCCTAAACCTGGTAAAGACCCCCACCTACCTGTATCATATAGGCCCATCTCACTACTGAACACTGATATCAAAATATTAGCCAAATTCTTAGCCCTCCACCTAAATAAAGTTATTCCCTCCCTAGTTCATCCCAATTAAACAGGGTTTATGCCAGCAAAAAATATGGCATTTAATACCAGGCGTCTATTTATGAACATTCAGGCCTCCCATCACCAAATTGGATCTAGAGTAATTGTTTCCCTCGATGCAGCCAAGGCCTTTGTTTCGGTTGAATGGCAGTACCTATGGCAGTGTCTTTGCTTCTTCGGGTTTGGCCCCAAGTTTATTAAATGTCTTACTATCCGCAGGCCAGGGTGGTGGCCAATAGTTGGACCTCTGACTCCTTTCCACATTCAAGGGGAATGCCCCATTTCGCCGCTTCTATACGTGTTGGCGGTGGAGCCTCTGGCAGTGGCCCTTAGGGCACTTCTATATATCTATGAGCTGATCGCTGGTTCAGTGGAGGAGAGGGTGGGACTTTATGCAGATGATATAATAATGTATCTAGCAGATTCTGGCCCTTTCCTCCTGACACCCCTACAGATCGTCTAAAATTTTGGTAGATTTTCAGGACTTAAAATGAATTGGGACAAGTCCCAGATTCTAACCATACAGTGGTGTGAAAAAGTGTTTGCCCCCTTCCTCATTTCCTGTTCCTTTGCATGTTTGTCACACTTAAGTGTTTCGGAACATCAAACCAATTTAAACAATAGTCAAGGACAACACAAGTAAACACAAAATGCAATTTGTAAATGAAGGTGTTTATTATTAAAGGTGAAAAAAAATCCAAACCATCATGGCCCTGTGTGAAAAAGTGATTGCCCCCTAAACCTAATAACTGGTTGGGCCACCCTTAGCAGCAACAACTTCAACCAAGCGTTTGCGATAACGTGCAATGAGGCTTTTACAGCGTCCTGGAGGAATTTTGGCCCACTCATCTTTGCAGAATTGTCCTAATTCAGTTACATTAGAGGGTTTTCGAGCATGAACGGCCTTTTTAAGGTCATACCACAACATCTCAATAGGATTCAGGTCAGGACTTTGGCTAGGCCACTCCAAAGTCTTCATTTTGTTTTTCTTCAGCCATTCGGTGGTGGACTTGCTGGTGTGTTTAGGATCATTGTCCTGCTGCAGAACCCAAGTTCGTTTCAGCTTGAGTACACGAACAGATGGTCGGACATTCTCCTTCAGGATCTCTTGGTAGACAGCAGAATTCATAGTTCCTTTTATCACGGCAAGTCTTCCAGGTCCTGAAGCAGCAAAACAGCCCCAGACCATCACACTACCACCACCATATTTTACTGTTGGTATAATGTTCTTTTTATGAAATGCAGTGTTCCTTCTACGCCAGATATACTTGGACACACACCTTCCAAAGAGTTCCACTTTTGTCTCATCGGTCCACAGAATGTTGTCCCAAAAGTCTTGGGGATCATCAAGATGTGTTGTGGAGAAATTGAGACGAGCTTTGATGTTCTTTTTGCTCAGCAGTGGTTTTCTCTTTGGAACTCTGCCATGCAGGCCATTTTTGCCCAGTCTTTTCCTGATGGTGGAGGCATGAACGCTGACCTTAACTGAGGCAAGTGAGGCCTGCAGTTCCTTGGACGTTGTTGTGGGGTCTTTTGTGACCTCTTGGATGAGTCGTCGCTGCGCTCTTGGGGTAATTTTGGGCGGCCGGCCACTCCTGGGAAGGTTCACCACTGTTCCATGTCTTCGCCATTTGTGGATAATGGCTCTCACTGTGGTTCGCTGGATTCCCAAAGCTTTGGAAATGGCTTTATAACCCTTTCCAGACTGATAGATCTCAATTACTTTCTTTCTCAATTGTTCCTGAATTTCTTTGGGTCTCGGCATGATGTGTAGCTTTTAAGGATCTTCTGGTGGACCTTACTGTGTCAAGCAGCTCCTATTTAAGTGATGCCTTGATTGTGAACAGGTGTGGCAATAATCAGGCCTGGGTGTGGCTAGAGAAATTGAACTCAGGTGTGGACAACCACAGTTATAGTATGTTTTAACAAGGGGGGCAATCACTTTTTCACACAGGGCCATGATGGTTTGGATTTTTTTTCACCTTTAATAATAAACACCTTCATTTACAAATTGCATTTTGTGTTTACTTGTGTTGTCCTTGACTATTGTTTAAATTGGTTTGATGTTCCGAAACACTTAAGTGTGACAAACATGCAAAGGAACAGGAAATGAGGAAGGGGGCAAACACTTTTTCACACCACTGTAGATGTGTTCCCCTCTTCACGGTATCAAGCCAATTTGCCCCTAGTTAGAGTTAATATCTCAAAACATTTAAGAATTCAGGTCTCGCGGATCCATAGCAGATTATGTCTCATTGAATGTGGAGCCATTACTCCCGCTTATCAAATATAAGATTCAGACCCAGGCAAGATTGCCAGTGGGTGTGATGGGATAACTGGGCCTTGTCAAGATGATACTATTACCCAAAATCTTATGTGTGCTTTGGCATTCACCAGTATATATTCCACTTAGATGCTTTAAAATCATGGATACCCTGCTACAATCCTTTATTTGGGGGGCCAGTAGGCACAAACTATCCTGGAAGGTTCTTCAGAGTCCGACCTCACTAGGTGGCCACACTGTCCCAGACTTTGGGTCTTACTACCTAACAGCACAATTCTCCCATCTATATCACATAAACAAATCTTTCAAACACAGGTATCTGGCCCTTGTATGTAGTCCAGCGGACTCACAGCTCGAAAGGCTCTCTGGTGTTTCCAAATCGATCTGGCCTTTCATTTCAGCGGGAGCGTATTTGGGGCCTGGCAAAGTCCAAGATGAACTGTTCAGTGTTCCATAGTAATACCCCTTTATGGTACAATAATCTTCTTCTGGAACTTCTCCAGGTACCGGTCCCCGCAATTTGGATATCTAAAGGAGTATACCCATTGTCCTATGTTATTCACAATGGAAATATCAATACATTTGATAGGTTGAAGGCAGAGTTTAATCTTTCGAACTATATGCTATTTTGTTTTTTTCAGGTGCTCCATGCACTCCAAGCTCAATTTACAAGTATATATCCTCCCTTACCATCCTTAGATGCTCTAGAGGTACTATGTAGCACCACGTCAGCTCATATCTGTTTTCTATAAAATTCTCATCACTCCAGCTGTGACTAAACTAGTGTATTTTGTTAAACATAGATGGGTAGATGGGATTGCAGAGTTGGATGATGGGGGCTGGGGGGGCGCTGGAGGCCTGGTGTCTCCCAAAATGACTGATAGGCTTATACAAGTGTATATTACACATAGAGCATACTTGACCCCACAACAAATTGCCAAATTCTGCCCTTTTCGCAGTTCTATGTGCCCCAGGTGTTTGTTCTCTGCCGACACCTTTCACCATCTTTTCTGGCAGATGTCTTTTATGTCCTCGCATTCAAGGATACTGGTCGCAGGTCAACCATTTCCTCATTGATCAGATGGGCTCATCTGTGTCACTGGATCCCAGGCAATGCATCCTGAGCTAACTTCCTAATACTGATATAGATAAATATACAGTTACATTTTTCCATGAAATGCTATTTGCAGATATAAAGATCATAGCCCGGAATTGGATTCAGGCCACTACACCCACGCTGGCTGCCTGGATCGCAGAAATTAATAACACCTTACTTTACAAAAAGATGTATCTACATAAATAGAGGATGCCCAGGCAAGTATAACAAACTTTGGGTTAGATGGTTACAATCCTCTTTAATCTCTTAGTTTGCCGCATCGTCTAATCTCCTCTCCATTCTCTATATGTCTTTATATGCAACGTTATCACTGAATATGGAAATAATTGACACCAGTGTTTTTTGTTTTTTTCTCCCCTTGTGTTTGTTTATTGGGTTGTATTTTTATTATATACAATGCTTTGTATAGTTGTTCTGTATAAACTCTTTGCATAAAAATAAAAAAAATAACAAAAAAAATAATCGGTCTGCATGGCTGTTGTCCCAGAAGGAAGCCTCTTCTAAAGATGATGTACAAGAAACCCTGCAAACAGTTTGCTGAAGACAAGCAGACTAAGGACACTGGAACCATGTCCTGTGGTCTAATGAGACCAAGATAAACATATTTGGTTCAGATGGTATCAAGAGTGTGTGGCGGCAACCAGGTGAGGAGTACAAAGAAAAGTGTGTCTTGCCTACAGTCAAGCATGGTGGTGGGAGTGTCATAATCTGGTGCTGCATGAGTGCTGCCAGAACTGCAGAGCTACATTTCATTGAGGGAACCATGAATGCCAACATGTACTGTGACATACTGAGGCAGAGCATGATCCCTTCCCTATGGAGACTGGGCCGCAGGGCAGTATTCCAACATGATAATGACCCCAAACACCCCTTTAAGATGACTACTGCCTTGCTAAAGAAGCTCAGGGTAAAGGTGATGGACTGGCCAAGCATGTCTCAAGACCTAAACCCTATTTAGCATCTATGGGGCATCCTCAAATGGAAGGTGGAGGAGCGCAAGGTCTCTAACATCCACCAGCTCCGTGATGTTGTCATGAAGGAGTGGAAGAGGACTCCAGTGGCAACCTGTGAAGCTCTGGTGAACTCCATGCCCAAAAGGGTTGAGTCAGTGCTGGAAAATAATGGTGGCCACACAAAATATTGACACTTTGGGCCCAATTTGGACATTTTCACTTAGGGGTGTACTCACTTTTGTTTCCAGCGGTTTAGACATGGTTAGACATAATGGCTGTGTGTTGAGTTATTTTGAGGGGACAGCAAATGTACATGGTTATATAAGCTGTACACTCACTACTTTACATTGTAGCAAAGTGTAATTTCTTCAGTGTTATATATATAATAAAATATTTACAAAAATGTGAGGCGTGTACTCATTTTTGTGAGGTACTGTATATACAGTATATAAAACACTGTTATTTGCCTTGAAAGACACCTTGTGATTTTAGTAGCAATCCAGCCATTCATGGGATTTTAAAAGATCTGGTGCATTTCAAAAGAATCAAGAACATTAGAGAATTGGAAAGAATGGACTTTAAAGGCATACTTTAAAAAGGTTTACAGTTTGTATTAATGAAAAATATTAAAGACGTAGACAAATTAAAAAACCCATATAAGTCTGTGAATGTGACTAAAACATGTCTCAATGGCCAAACAGCGGCCTAGAGTCCAGCTGGACTCAATAGACTATACTAATGAGCTAAGAGAAATCCTGAATATTGAGATAAGATGAATAGGTATAATCCTATCCCAAAGGGCCTGGTATGGATTGAGGTGGGGACTCCCATGCCATTTTTTTTTATTTTCTATTGCCTGCAATGGTAATGTATTTTCAGCAATTTAAATGTCATTTCATTCTTTTTTTTTCTTTAAAAATGCCAGTTTTGCTGCAGCAGGTTCTATACACGGTACAGATGTACCATTTTACAGGCAGACTAAGAGGACCCCCGGCACTATATTTAAAGGAATTTTTATTTTTTACCCGGACCCCATACCCTTATTATGGCCAATAACTTTCATCCAAGCCTTCAAAATGGGGACTTTTGATTTTTCAAATTCGGGTCCCATAGACTTTAATAGTGTTTGCTGCTTGGGTCAGAAAATGCTTTCTGTTTGGGAATTCTGGTGCGAACCCATCTCTAATATTCAGTACTCACATATGTAAAGACAAAAAAAACAATGCCAGAGTAACAAGTGGCTTGATTCACATTGAGGTAGTGCCACATCCAGAACAGTCCAACTGAAAGAGGAGCCCCCTGGGGTAATTCATTGCCTCTTTACTGACAGACTGGCAGGGAAGTGACTCTGTGGACATTCTTGGCTCTGCCCCGCCATTTCCAGACATGTGTGGCCTCAGTTTGTGCATGTCCGGAGACATACCCCAGCCATTTTATTCCCTATATATAGGGATGATTTAGGAAGTTTGAGGCAAGCATTTTGTTTTCATTGATTAGGGCTGTGGTAATGTGTGAAGGACTGGTCACTGGCAGATGGATTATCACTAATACTTAAAGGTCAGTTTTCAATATTTTTTTGATCTCATTGGCATTTGGGTTTTAAGCTGCAGGACCCCCGTGGTCCTGGGCATCTCCATCATTTAGGTCCCCATTATTATAGTCTATATATTTACTTTATTTCCATTTCTGGACTTTTGATGCATATTCCATTGTCTTCAGGTCTGGCATATATTTTAAGGGTAACCCCGTGCCCAAAAAAATGACGTGGGGGTCCCCCTCAAAATCCATACCAGACCCTTATTTGAGCACGCAACCTGGCAGGCTGCAGGAAAAGAGGGGGGGACGAGAAAGCGCCCCGCACCTGAACCATACCAGGCCACATGCCCTCAACATTGTAAGGATGCTTTGGGGTCCCCCCAAAGCACCTTGTCCCCATGTTGATGAGGACAAGGGCCTCATCCCCACAACCCTGGCCGGTGATTGTGGGGGTCTGCGGGCGGGGGGGCTTATCTGAATCTGGAAGCCCCCTTTAACAAGGGGACCCCCAGATACCAGCCTCGCCCCTGTATGAAATGGTACCATTTCACCAAAAAAGTGACAAAAGTGTTAAAAAAATGACAAGTCCTTTATTAAAGTTTTCTTTCTACTTCTTTTTTCTGGTCTTCTTCCTTCTTCTTTTTTTCATCCTTCGGTTTCTTCTTCCATCTTTTTTTTTCTCCGACCTGCTTCTTCTTGCTCTGGTGTTCTCATCCGGCAACTTCCTCCACGGCGTCTCTTCTTCGTTCTCGGGCCGCTCCGTGCAATGGGAGGCTCCCGCTGTGTAACGCTTCTCTTCTTCTGACAATTCTTATATAACGGAGGGCTGGGCCACCCGGTGACTCCACCCCCCTCTGATGCATGGAACCGTGCATCAGAGGGGGGTGGAGTCACTGGGTGGCCCCGCCCTCCGTTATAAAAGAACTGTCAGAAGAAGAGAAGTGTCACACAGTAGGAGCCTCCCATTGCGCGGAGGCTCGAATGAAGAAGAGACGCCACGGAGGAAGATGCTGGATAGAACACCGGAGCAAGAAGCGGTTCGGAGGAAGAAGAAGATGGAGGAAGAAGAAGATGGAGGAAGAAACCGAAAGATGAAGAAAGGAAGAAGGAAGAAGACCAGAAGAAAGAAGATGAAAGAAGACTTTAATTAAGGACTTGTCAAAAACTGTCTCTTGTCATTTTTAACACTTTTGTCACTTTTTTGGTGAAATGGTAGGTTACCATTTCACACAGGGGGGAGGCCGGGATCTGGGGGTCCCCTTGTTAAAGGGGGCTTCCAGATTCCGATAAGCCCCCTGCCCACAGACCCCCACAAGCACTGGCCAGGGGGGTTGTGGGGATGAGGCCCTTGTCCTCATCAACATGGGGACAAGGTGCTTTGGGGGGACCCCAAAGCATCCTCCCAATGTTGAGGGCATGTGGCCTGGTCTCTCGCCCCCCCTCTTTTCCTGTGGCCTGCCAGGTTGCATGCTCGGATAAGGGTCTGGTATGGATTTTGAGGGGGACCCCACGCCATTTGTTTTGCCATGGGGTTCCCCTTAAAATCCATGCCAGACCTGAAGGGCCTGGTATGGAATTTCGGGGGACCCTCATGCATTTTTTTTCTTAATTTTTTTTTTTCTTAATGCTAATGCTAAAGCTAACATGACCTGTGTGCAACTCAAATAGCCTTAAAAAACCCATAGAAGACGTACAACATTAGAATCCTACTACAGCTTGTAGTCTAAATATTTGACCGGGAATGTAATGCAGCACCAATTTTCAGCTTTCAGCGCTGTCGCACTTTGAATGACAATTGCGCGGTCATGCTACACTGTACCCAAACAGAATTTTTATTATTTTGTTCCCACAAATAGAGCTTTATTTTGGTGACATTTTATAACCTCTGTGATTTAAATTTTTTGAGCAACAATTAAAAAAAGGCCCAAAATGTTGAAAAAAAACGGGTTTTTCTTTGTTTCTGTTAAAATTTTTTGTAAATAAGTATGTTTTCTTAATCAATGAAGGACACTCACCAGCTTTTCCTATTGACATCGTGATAAGCCGTGATTGGACACAGCTGATCACGTGGTAAAGAGCCTCCGCCGGAGGCTCTTTACCGAGACCAGTGTAGCGGTGTGTCAGGTTGACACACGGCTCCACCTATTGCTGCGATGCGCACCCCCACGGGCACGCGGCGGCATGTTATCCTGAAGGACGTCATATGACACCCAGTCAGGATAACGGAACCACCGCTCAGCCATCATTCTGCTATAGGCCAGGCGGGAAGTGGCTAAACATTCGACAGACACCATAAGCCTTCAATGACAGATTCAACCTTAATTCATTTAGATTTTCGGACAAATGCAATTTAACGAAAAACAAAATAAATAAAAAACTATTTCGGGAGTAACTAAATACATTTATTTTTTGGACGAAAACAAAATTCCGAAACAAAATATTTCAGTGTGCACATGTCTAGTTGGGCCACAATATAAGAGGGAAAGATAAGGCAGATTTTATTTTGAAATAAAAATGATTGTGAGTGTATTATCTTACAGACAAAATCACAATGAGTGCTTAGAAGCTGGACAGTATGTAGATAGCTTAGTGAGGCCACAATATAGAAGGAAGGAAAAATGGAGAAACCCCACTAGAAGTGGGACTTTATAGGTACTACCATATTCACATACGTAGAAAAATATACATAAAAAATGTTTTATTATACAAAAAAATACATAATTACAATATCACAGAAACATATAAATAATCAAGGATGCATAACAATACACAAAAAATCATGGATAGGTGTAATGGAGTAACCCAAACCCAACGACGTTTCAGAGATGAGTCGTATTCTCCTTCATCAGGGTTTTTTTTGGGTAACACCATATATCCTAATCACTAGACATTACATTCTAGAATGTACTAGACAGTACATTCTAGCATCCAAAACTGTTTTAAAATAAATGCAGAAGAGACATCCTGACGCAGGGGCCAATCCGAATCCCGTCCAACCAGATATTCTTTAAAGAGTATATAGATGGTAAACAAGAAAAAGGAAAATTGGAAAAGGCAAGGGAATAATATTGCATTCCCCCACTTAATCACCTATCCTATCAGCCACACTGCAGTCCAAAATATCGGACCAATAGGGGGCCTACATGTGCACTGGGGCCCAGAAGAGGCTGAAAAATCTTAGTCAAACAGTGATGTCACTTACAGGCCACTAATAAACAAGACAGGGACGCATCAAGGGCCCCGGGGTCCCATGAAGTTGCACCCACTGCACAGACTGGGTTCAAGTCATGGCCCCACCAAGTATGCCAAAATCAGGGTCGGTCTCCAAGCCCAATAGGAAGGGATAAGGCAAGCTTTATTTTAAAATAAAAATTAGAGAACATTATCTAAGTGGGAACTACAGCCCAGTTAGCCTAACATCAATAGTATGCAAGCTCGTGGAGGGGATGATATGGGACTAAATACAAGATTTTAGTAACAAGAACAGAATCATTAGCAGTAATCATCATGGCTTCATGAAGAATCATTCCTTGCCAAACCAATCTATTAACCTTATATGAGGAGGTGAGTTGCCATCTAGATAAAGGAAGGCCAGTAGACATGGTGTATCTGGATTTTGCAAAAGCTTTTGACACGGTTCCCCATAATAATTAACTGTACAAAATAAGGTCCTTTGGCATGGACCATAGGGTGAGTACATGTATTGAAAACTAGCTACAAGGGCAAGTTCAGAGGGTGGTGATAAATGGGGAGTACTCGGAATGGTCAGAGGTGGGTAGTGGGGTCCCCCAGGGTTTGTGCTGGGACCAATCCTATTTATTTTGTTCCTAAACGACCTGGAGGATGGGGTAAACAGTTCAATCTTTATATTTGCAGACGATTCTAAGCTAAGCGGGGCAATAACTTCTCTGAAGGATATGGAAACCTTGCAAAAAGATCTGAACAAATTAACGGGGTGGGCAACTACATGGCAAATGTGGCTTAATGTAGAAAAATGTAAAATAATGCATTTGGGTGGCAAAAATATGATTGCAATCTATACACTGGGGGGGGGGGGGACCTCTGGGGGAATCTAGGATGGAAAAGGACCTGGGGGTCCTAGTAGATGATAGGCTCAGCAATGACATGCAATGCCAAGCTGCTACTAACAAAGCAATGTTGGCATGCATTAAAAAGGGGATCAACTCCAGTGATAAAACGATAATTCTCCCGCTCTACAAGACTCTGGTCCGGCCGCACCTAGAGTATGCTCTGGGCTGTACTGGAAATGGAGTGAGTGCAAAAAAGGGTAACTAAGCTAATAAAGTGTCCGGAGGATATTAGTTATGAGGAAAGGTTATGAGCACTGAACTTATTCTCTCTGGAGAAGAGACGCTTGAGTGGGGATATGAGTTACATTTATAAATACCGTACTGGTGACCCCACAATAGGGATAAAACTTTTTCATGGAAGGGAGTTCAACAAGACATGTGGCCACTCATTAAAATAAGAAGACAAGAGGTTTAACCTTAAACTACATAGAGGGTTCTTTACTGTAAGAGCAGCAAGGATGTGGAATTCCCTTCCACAGGTGGTGGTCTCAGTGGGGAGCATCTATAGTTTCATAAAACTATTAGATAAGCACCAGATCAGATCAGACCAGATCAGAGCACAAACAGGAATATACAATGTAATACTGACATATAATCATACACATAACGGAAAATTTATGTCAAAATACTTACCGTAATTTTCCTTTCCTGATGGACTCCATGGCAGCCAACGTGTGGGTTTAGTCCCGCCTCCATTACTCTATAGGACGATACTCCCATAAATCTTTGATCCCTGCCATAGGTCGTGTTCGGTAACTATCCTACTCCAGCCATTTGGGAGGGAACTCCTGCTGCCATGGAGTCCATCAGGAAAGGAAAATTACGGTAAATATTTTGACATAAATTTTCTGTTTTCCTGACAGACTCCATGGCAGCCAACGTGTGGGAAATAACTCGCCAAAACACACCAGGGTGGGCAAAATGCTGCATAACAAAGATTTATTTGACACCGTCAACCGACAAAACTTTAACACCAAAGTCAACTGAGGATATAGCCGCCGGCTCAACACAATAATGAGACATAAAGGTGTGTATTGAAGACCATGAAGCCGCCCTGCATATCACATCAGGAGCCACATGGCGAGAGGCCGCCCACGAGGTAGAAAGACTTCTGGTCAAATGCGCCATCACCGCCTGAGGAGAAGCCATGCCCTTTTCTCTGAACGCCCACTGGATTGCTTGAACTATCCATGCCGCAATTGACCTGACTGATGCTCTAGTGCCCTTGCTCTTCCCACAGAACAGAACGAACAGGAAGTCCGACTGCCGGAATGGAGCTGTAGCCTCCAAATATAGCTTTAATGAGCGACCAACAAGCGGATGAACTTCCGAGGTATCCGAGGATCTGAATGTGGGTAGAGAGATTACCTGATTTTCATGAAAAACCGAGGTGACCTTAGGGTTTGACCCCAACATTGGAACTAGGACCACCCTGTCTGCAAAAAAAGTTAGAAAGGGTTCTTTGACTCCTAGAACCTGAATCTCTGATACTCGTTTTGCCGAGGTGACCGCCACCAGGAATGCAGTTTTCAAGGTGAGTTCTCTGATGGAAAGAGCCTTATTGAAATGAGAAAAAAAGTCCAGAACTAGAGGCAGATCCCATTTAGGGAATCTGGGTTTTCTCTGGGGTCTCAATCTTACTGCGCCTTTGAAGAACTGCTGGATAAGGGCATGCTTGGCCCATGGAACCCCTGTAAATGCGGAGATAGCCGAGACTTGAACCCGAAGGGAACTAACTGACAAGGGTAAGTCCAAGCCTGATTGCAGGAAACCCAAAACTTCTTGAACTGCAGGTGAAATGTAGGAACTAGTTCTGGAAGACATAAAAGATACAAATTTGGCCCAGATCCGTTCATACACTTTATTAGTACTTCTTCTCCTTGCACTTAAGAGGGTGGAAATGACCTCCTTAGGACATCCTAGTGCTTCCAGCCTTCCCCTCTCAAGAACCAGGCCCTCAACTGAAGGTGAGCCGGACATGGATGGAGAATCGAGCAGGTCCCGTCTGGATGGAAGAGGAACTGGGTCCCGAAAACCGAGGAGGGATAGGAGAGGAAACCAAGGCCTGTTGGGCCAATGCGGAATTATTGCCAACACCTCCACTTCCTCCCATCTGAGTCTCTTCAGGAACTGAAAAATAATTGGAATTGGAGGGAAGGCGTATGCCTTGTGGAACCACCACTGCTCTGTTAGGGCATCTATCCCGTAGGCCAGCGGATCCCTGAACCTCAAATAGAACCTTGTTAGCTTCCTGTTGAAACGGGAGGCGAAGAGATCTACTTCTGGAGAAATCCCCGGGATACAACCCACTGAAACACATCTTCGTGAAGGGCCCACTCGTTGTTGTCCAAGTGGACTCGTGAGAGAAAGTCCGCTTGGACGTTGAGAACTCCAGGCACATAGGCTGCTGTTAGGTTGGCCAGATTCTTCTGGGCCCAATTGGATCCACTTCCCGTAGCAAAGACCGACTTCTGGTGCCCCCTTGCTTCCTTACGTAGGCAACCGCAGTCATATTGTCCAGCCTGAGGACTACGGATGCTCCCACTATCAGATGCGGAAATGCCAACAACGCTAGGAAGGCTGCTCGTAGTTCTAGCACATTTGACACTATTCCCTGAGAGGGAAAGTCCCAAATGCCCTGAGCCACTTCCGATAGACAATGCGCCCCCAGCCCCTGTTGCTGGCATCTGACATCACTGTGATCCATTTGAAGGGAGTGGCAATTCAACAGGTTCTCCCGACGAAGCCACCAGAGGAGGGAACCTCTCATGGTCTGAGTAATCTCGATGGACTGGACCTTTTCTCCTGACCATTGGCGAAGAAAACCCATTTGAAAGGGGCGCATCCTCCACTGTGCCCACTTCACCATCGGTATGGTGGACACCATGGTGCCTATGATCTTTAGGCAATGAAGAGCACTGAGACGAGACAAAGAGAGGGCCAGGTGGATCCTGTCCCGTACTGCCGCAACCTTCTCCTCGGGCAGAGAGATGGTACCTTTTGCTGTATTGAACAGAGCACCAAGGAACACGAGAGACTGTGTAGGAACTAACTGGCCTTTCTCCAAATTCAGGAGCCATCCGAATTCCTTGAGGGTTGCGATAACTTGATCCCTGTGTTTCAAGAGACAATCCCTGTCCTGAGCCAGAAGAAGCAAATCGTCCAGATAATGATGAATCCGGATTTTCTTGATTCTCAACAATGCTACAACTGCTAGAAGGACCTTCGAGAATGTGCGAGGGGAGGTTGACAGACCGAAAGGAAGGCAGGCAAACTGTAAATGAAGCTGGCCAATGGAGAAACAAAGAAACTGTTGGAATTCTGTGGCCACCGGGACGTGAAAATAGGCATCTTTGAGATCTATTGAGACAAGCCAGTCCCCTGGCTGCACTGACTGTTGAATCGTGGACAGAGTTTCCATTTTGAATTTCTCCTTTCTTATGAAGCGATTTAGACGCGTCAAGTCTATTACGGGTCTCAACGTACCATTCTTTTACTGGACCAGGAAAAGAGGGGAATACATTCCCATGCCACGTTGGTTGTCTGGAACAGGAATAGCGGCGCCTTGAACCAACAAAGATTTTATGTAGGCTAAAAGAATTTGTCTTTTTTCTTCCGACCTTGGAATGGATGTGGGAACACACTTGAGTTTGGGGACACTGCTGAACGACCAAGTGTGCCCGAAGGAGACCGTCTTGACGGTCCAAAAATCCTGGATCGAGGCCGCCCAGACGTGCCGAAAGTGGAACAAACGAGCTCCCACCCGGACCGCATGGACAGGCCTGATCTCAAAAGGACTTAGTAGGCTCCTTTTCCCCCATCGAACTGCCCTTTGCAGACTTTTTGAGAGATGTCTGTCTGGACCTCCAAGATCTGGAGAATTCCCATCCAGGCCTGTAACTGCGTGCCTCCCTGGCACGGTCTTGACCCTGCTTTCTTGGGAACAATTTCCTTTGAGTCTGCAGGCGCCTATCCTGGGGGAGAAACCCCGACTTACCCCCGGTGGCCCGAGTTATAGCACCATCCAGCTTATTGCCGAAAAGGGAAGAACCATCAAAGGGAATACGGCACCAAACCTGCTTAGAAGCGGGATCGGCTAGCCAAGGACGGAGCCACAGGGCACGCTTGGCAGTTACAGATGAGAGCATAACTCGAGCCACCAGTCGGATAATATAGATCAAGGCCTCCCCCAAGAAAGCCGAAGCCAGCCTTAGTTCTTGAATGGGAGAACCCTTGGCAAGATCTTCTGAGACGTTTCTGAGTGTTTCATCAACACTATCAGACCAAACTTCCATCGCTCTAGACAGAGCCGCTAAGGCCAGAGCTGGTTTACAGGCCATACCAGCCGTAAGATAGATCCTCTTTAGGTCAGAATCAATTCTCCTGTCCAGAGCATCCTTAAAAGAGACTGTGTCCTCAAGAGGAAGGGTCACATGTCTGACCAGTCTCATTACTGCCGCATCCACCAGAGGGGAAGACTCCAAATATTTAACTTCTTCCTCCTTGAAAGGGTAAAGTCTCTGGATCTTAGATAGAAGAGAATTATTTTTCTCTACCTTGCTCCACTCATCCGAGATCACTCTTCCCAACTCTGAGAGGAAAGGGAAGCTAATACGCTCCTTCTTTAATTGTTTAAAAAACTTTCTTTACTTCACCGGAGCCACTACCGGCTCTTCCCAGTTCAGCGTTTCCTTAATGGCTTTGACCAAAGGAGGAAGCAAGGAAAAGTCAAAACCTGAACCAGACTCTTCTTCCTCAGATTCACTATCTGAGAGGAAAGCAGACGGATGGCTAGGCAAAGAGGAATCCCATGTGTCCTGGGCCTGAGCATCCCTCCCCGGAGACCTTGGAGACTCTATGGGAGACAAATGGGGGGCTTCAAATTTCTTTAGACTGTCCTTGACCAATTTTTCCACCATAGACTTCAGCTGTTGGTCAGAGTCACTCCTTTCACCTGTCGCTTTGACATAACAGGCATCACAAAGGGACTTGTCAGCAGGAACCTGCGTCCTGCACCCCCAGCATAAACCTTCAGCTGCGTGACTTGAGCAAGCTGTAGAAGGGTGGGAAGGTTCTCGGCTATGGAGACTAGTTCTCGCAGGAGAATCATGACGTCTGGATCTGGAAGAGGAATGTCGGCGGTGGGACTTAAACAAATCACTTCCTCGGTGAGAACTCCGGCGTTGAGTAGACCTAGAAGGGCTGAAAAAGGGAGAAACCAGCAGTGTTAGAGTGTTAGCGGAAACATCCCCTAATGTTCCACTGTCCGCCCCCCGCGGCAGGTAACCCAAAAAAAAGTACCTGCTACGAGAGGGCTGGCCACTAGCTGGACTGGAAATAAAACAGCCCCAATTAAACACAGAGCTAGGATAAGCAAAGATAAACTGACCTTTCCCCATAGACACATACCTAATGCTGAAGAAATCAGGGCTCAGGAATGGCACTGCAGGCTTTACAAGCATCCCAGAGGCTCTGCAAGCTGTTCTCTGTTTTTAAAACTGCCACCTTAATGACGTCACGAATTAGGCCATGAAAACGCTAGTGCGCATGCACGAAACCTGCAACGCACATGCGCGAACCAAGCCTCGTCCTCGCGCCGGTCTCACGCATGCGCAGGACGACCGAGCGGCGAACGAGGAAGTAGCTGGGCTGCTGGAATGCAAGGAAACCAGCCACCCAGCTTGCCAGATACACAGCAGAACGATGTATGGGGGACACAAGAGACACAGAGCAAGAAAACAAAAACATACAGAAAACGACATAGAATGGCTGCCATGGACAAACGTAAAGCTCACACGCGGCTTCACCTGTCAGTGACCAGGCATACACCTCTTCAGCGCCTCTTCCATATGCCCCTTTTCCATATTCCGCTAGTAGCTAGAGCTTATTGGAAATATCGCTCGGCCGGTCCGTATCACAGAAAAAAATGCAAGTCTTCAGGGTAAAAAGACACATGCAAGGTCCTGGAGGAGGACAAAAAAAGAACACGGCCTCTGGCAGGGAGCAAAGATTTATGGGAGTATCGTCCTATAGGGTAATGGAGGCGGGACTAAACCCACACGTTGGCTACCATGGAGTCTGTCAGGAAAGGTTGGATTTGATGGACTTGTGTCTTTTTTTCAACCTCACCTACTATGTAACTATGTAACTACACTATGTAACTGAAAGACTGCAAACTTCGATGTTCAAAGCAGGATTTTTCCAGCAAACATTAGAAATTTGGCAGCAGAGGTCAAGCTACAGACACATTAGGTGGCACATTTACAGTGCCTGGGCGCTGGCATAGACTGCAAACTTAAAAACACAAAGCAGGATCTACTCTGCTGAAAACATTAGCAATTTGCAGAAATATTTTGTGACACCTTTACAGTGCTGGAGCACTGAAGTAGATGGTAAACTACCGGGCAAACATAAGATTGACCTTGCAGCAAACGTTAAGCTTTTGACAGCTCAGATCCAGTTGTGTAAAATTTTGGGGCACCTTTACAGTATCACAGCACTGAAATAGGCCAGAAACTTTGAGATGCAACACAGGATTTTCTCTGCAGTAATCCTTACACATTATGGCAGCTGAAGTACAGCAGTGCAAACATTGTGTGGCACCATTACAGTGCCAGACCACTGCTTGGCCATTGCGTTTTTAAAAAAACTTTAAAAAGCAGCACTGAGGCAGCAGTTTCCACTGCTGCTCCTTTTTTCTAAGATCAAAAGATCAAAGGCACATTGGTCATAGGGGATCCTGCCAGGTGACCACAAAGTGCTTAATCTATTTGATGAACCGAATCCTGGTGTCCCTATGCAAGACCTCATTTGCCACAAACTACCTGCACAAGAGAGCCCTGTATCCACAGTTTCACTGAGAACAACACTGTCCTCAACAAACTCACTCCACTCACATATAACTCCTTGAATCCTGCCCTATGTCCTACTCCTTATCACTAGCAGCCCATCTCTCCTCATCATATGCCTTCTCTCTCTCCTGCTGCTTGCCCTGAGACAGCAGCAAGTCCTCCTCTTCTGCTTCACCAAAGGGTCCAGTATGGAATTTGGGGAAGATCCCATGCCATTTTTTTACACTATTCCTACTCTTTTGTTTTGTGGAGTCCAACTTAAAATCCATACCTTAAAGGCCGCGGTATGCATTTTGGGAGGAACCCCATGCCTGGGAGCTGGGGGGGGGGGGGGGGGTTACTGATTATTAGAACACCAGTGGCCATCTGCTCTGTTGACAACAAGTGGGAAGCTGACACATTTAACAGCAGTACTAATACTGCTGCTAAATGTTTAATTTCCTGCTGTAGTCACAGCCACAATTCACCTTGAATAAAATAAGGCAGTAGCAACAGGAAATTGTGGTGGTGGTGGGGGGTATTATGTAGCCCAGTGGTCATCAACCCTGTCCTCGGGACCCACTAACAGGCCAGGTTTGCAAGATAACTGAAATACATCCCAGGTGATATTATTTGCTGCTCAGTGATTGCAGTATTCTTTTTTTAAACCAAATCTTCTTTTATTTTATTTGCTTTGTATTCAAGTTCACAGATACAACCACAGAATAAGCACATACAATAATTCCCCTTGCATACAAATTTCCCTACCCTCCCCCACCTGTACCCTTTCTCCCCACCAAACCTCTCCCCCTCCCATTCCCTCAGCCAATAATATTAAATACTCAATATAATCAACAACTTATCCAAAATATAAATAGAATCAAAATTAAACAAACTACTCTTTGCTTTCTCCCTCCCCCCTCCCCACCCCATATTCACTCTCTCCTTCATCCATAACACTTACATCCTGCTCACTCTTGTTCACTACTCAAACCACTTTCCCCATATTTTAACAAACTTCCCATAGTTACCTCTTTTCCTATATATGTATTCCTCCATTTTTATCGTGTCTTTAACCATTTCCATCCATTCCTTTACTGTGGGTGCTTCCCTCCTCTGCCATTTATACGCAATTAGTTTCCTCCCTTGAAAAAGGCATCTGATTACGGCTGTATGGATATCCCCCCGGACCTCCTCCTCTTCTATCAATCCCATTATACAAATTTTAGCTTTTACTTCTAGTGATAACCCAACCACTTGATTTATTTTCCCTATTACTCCTACCCAATATCTATATAATCTTGGGCATCGCCAAATCATATGTATTAGATCCCCTCTTCGATCTCCACATCTTGGGCATTCTGCGTCCTGCCTACTCCCAAACCTAAACAACTTGAGAGGGGTATAATATACCCTGTGTATTAAATACATTTGAGATATAATATGTGATGGAGATAATGAAACTTTCGCTCCCAACGCCAAAACCTTCTCCCACTGTTTAACCGATATTGGGCCCACATCTCTTTCCCATTTTACCCTTTTTTTTCCCTCTATCACCCCTTCTTGTTCCATTCCCTTTAGATACCTGTAGATATCTGAAATAACTCCTTTCGATGTATTGCTACTTATAATTCTCCTGAGTATCGGCATCTTACTCCACTCCAACGTCCTTCCTCTAAATTGTGCCTCAAACGCATGTTTAATTTGTATATAATTGAAGAGGGAATGAGCAGGTAACCCATATTCATCCCTTAATTCCTGAAATGTTTTCAGTCTCCCATCCCTGTATAGTTGCGCTAAGAAGTGGACACCCCTCCGATCCCATTCTACTAATCTCCCCATTTTCTTAATTTCCTCTAAATTTTTATTTTCCCATATTGGGGAGAATTCCGTATATCCTCTATACCCCAGTATTACTTTTACCTCCTCCCAACACTTTACCATCAGTTGAACTGTGGGGCATCTGGTCCTAAATGAGTCGGCCTCCACCGCTTCCACAACCGTATTATGCGGGGTATCCCTCCCCAGGGGACAGCCTCCCTTCTCCATCGCTACTGCTAGGTTACCTCCTTTCGTATACTGTAATTGGGCAGCCAAAAAGTAGTATCTCATATTAGGTAGTGCCAACCCACCCAGTTCCCTTGGTCTCTGTAGCACTTGTAAACTAATTCTTGCCACTCCATTCTTCCATATCACCTCTCTAAACAAACTTTCCATTTTCTTAAACCAATATTTTGGAATCCAAACTGGTGAATTTTGTATGACATACAATATTTGAGGCATCCACACCATCTTAATTAAATTACACCTGCCGGCTACTGACAAGGGGAGGTTCTTCCATACTCTGATTTTACGCTTTAATTTTGACATAAGTGGGACTAAATTCCCTGCTATATACTGCCTTGGGTCTGACGTCATATTCACTCCCAAGTACTTCATTTGCTTAACTATTTCAATTTGGGATACCTGTACTGGCAATGGAGTATCCAGGGGATCCACTGGAAGGAGGACTGATTTTTCCCAGTTAATTTCAAGTCCAGAGAAATACCCAAATTCTTTTATCAGAGTCATTGCCGCCACCAATGAGGGCCCCGTATCCCCTAAAAACAACAGCACGTCGTCTGCATACATAGCGACCTTTTCCTCTTCATTCCCCCTTTTAAACCCCCGGATATCCTGCGCCTCTCTCAAGGCTATGGCCAGAGGCTCCACGAGAGGGCGAAAAGCAGGGGCGACAAAGCGCACCCCTGTCTTGTCCCCCTCTCCAAGTGGAACCCCTCTGAACATTTCCCATTTATCCCCACTTTCGCCCTTGGTCCTGTATACAGTACTCTTATCCATTGCATAAATCTCGGCCCAAATTGAAATTCCGCTAACACCCTCCTCAAATAATGCCATTCCACACTATCGAAGGCTTTCTTCGCATCTAAAGACATAACTGCTCTATTCCCTTCATTTTCTGAAGGAATCTGAATATTTAAGTAGGCACGTCTCAAATTCATATTTGTGGACCGCCCTGGGATAAACCCAGTTTGGTCCTGATGTACTAATTTTGAAATTATGTTTTTTATCCTTGTTGCAAGTACTTTTGTCAGAATCTTAACGTCTGAGCACAGTAACGGTATAGGTCGATATGATGCGGTCTCCAGTTGGTTTTTCCCTTCTTTTGTCAAGACCACCACTGTGGCCTCCATCATTGATAGCGGCAACTGCCCCACTTCAAAGGCCCCATTGAACACCTGTAGGAGAGCAGGTAAGAGTATATCCCCAAATTTTTTATAAATCTCTATCGGCAGTCCATCCGGACCTGGGGCTTTCTGTTTTATCATTTCTGCTGTTACTTTTTGCAGCTCCTCCAAAGTCAATGGAGCCTCCAAACCCTCCCTATCTTCCTCTGACAGACTGGGTAATGTTATTTTTCCAAAAAATTCCTGCATCTCCCCTTCTACATCGGGATTTGAAACTTTATATAATTCCTCGTAATATTTTCTAAATTCTTCCACTATCTCAGGTGTTGACTTCCTTATACCTCCCTCCCTGTCCAAAATCGCCGGTATTATTGGGGACGAACTATTTGATTTAGCGATTAATAATAATACCCTCCCCACTTGTTCCCCTTCACCAAAGAAGGTCTGCCTCTGGAACTGCCTTTTCTTCTCCTCTTTCTCCCATATAAGTCTTTTATAATCTGCCTGATTCTTCTCCCATTCCCTATAGCTCTCTTCTGAAGGGGCCCTTAAATACCTTTCTTCTGACCTCCTTACCTTCTCTTTTACTTCTATTTCCTTAACTGTCCCATTCTTCTTAATCTGCAATATCTTTTTTATTAATTCCCCCCTTAGGAAGGCTTTCAGGGCATCCCACATTATTCCCAGGGACGTAGATCCTACGTTTGTACTCAAAAATTCTTTTAGATTTTCTTTTACCCCCTCCGTGTTATCCATTAATTCTAACCAGAATGGATTTATTTTCCATTCCCTTCTGCTACATCCTCTCCCTATTGTCATTAACAGCGTTACAGGTGAATGGTCTGAAATTCCCCTTGGCTCGTACTCCACCTTCTCCACCATCCCCAATGCCTCTTCATTGCATAGCACCATATCGATCCTGAACAAGGTGGAGTACATCCTGGAGTGGCAAGAACCCTTAAGGGGTTCCACCTCCTCCATATATCCACAAAACCTGTTTCTTCACAAAATTGAAATAACAACCCATTAGGTCCCTCCCTACTACCTGCCTTCTGTGGGAACCTATCTATTTTTTGATCCATTATCATATTAAAGTCCCCTGCTATTATAACCGGGATTCCAGGCTTATCCATTATAAACTTCAACAGTTCATTTAATATTTCATTTAATATTAAGAATCTTGATAGCTTCTCGCTCCCTACTTTATCCTTTATCCATATTTCCACAAATTCAATGAGACCATTGCCTTCACTTTTCTCCGGGAGACCTAAGACTCTGATATTTTTCCTGCGTATAATATTTTCCATATTGTCCATTTTATCCATACACACATTTAACTGGCCCTTCATCATTTGCATCTCCTGTTTCAACTGAAACAAATCATCCTCCACCTGGCTGACTCTCTCCAGGTCTGAAATGCGAACCGCAGCTTTCTGTACTTCATTTTTTAGATTTAACACATCTTCTCTTATCTGTTTTAATTGATCTGATACATCATCCAATGATAATTTACATGTATTAACCGCAGATAAAATTTCTTTTAAAGATGGTTCTTTTCCTTTTACCAGAATTTCTCCTTCTACACCCATCTCAGTGTCCCGTCCAATCCCCTTCTCTGTGGAGGGGTTACTCACGAACTCCTGTGCTTCCAAGATTCCACCTGTTACAACCATGGAGTCTAATTGGGCTGCTATATTTGCTGTTTTATTTAAATTTGTCGGCACTATTTCTGTCACCGAACCCTGGCTCTTCCTTCCAGCCGTTTGCACTGCCATAGTGCTCTGCTGCCACCCCTCTCCACTTTGCACATTCTTTTTAGGTGTTTGACTTGGAGTCAGATTAGGTGTATGGGCATATCGCTCAAGTTTAGAGGCTGCGGCTGCAGCAGCAGCGCCTGTCAGCCCAGACGAGTGACCAGCTTTATCCTTAGAACTGTGCCATGCTTGTGACCCATTGTGCGTGGCCGCCTCCTCCACCCCCCTTTTCCTGGTCATACCTTAGGGTCTAATGTCTCTTCCACCGGGGGGGGAGGGGGGGTAGCGCTCTATCCCACCCTCCGCCTTTATTCCCTCTACGGCGGCCTCCACACTCCTCCGCTGTTGCGCCCTCCGCTGACCGACCGTTCCGTTACTTTGCGGCGTCACGACGTCACCGCGTCCCAGCGTCTCGGCGTCTCAGTGTCTCGGCTTCTCCTTCCCTCCTCCTCCTCCACACTATCTCGGCAGCATTAGCTTCTAGAGCGGGCGGTAGCTCTAAGCCCTAAACCTCTCACCCTGACATCCGGTCACGCCCCAAGAAATCTCTCGAAAGGATTGCAGTATTCTAGCCTGTATCTCCCCAAGGTAATACATAAAACCTGGCCTGTTAGTGGGCCTTGAGGACAGGGTTGATGACCACTGATGTAGCCCACCACACTGCAATCCACAATAATTTACTGCAGTATAGCACAGTATAGCATCATATAGAAAAGAACTCTCCTTGCACAGACTGCCAGCTCTGTCTAAACTACAGAAACACACACTGACAAACAGAGGCTGGGGACAAACCCTTTCATGGTGAGGGGCTGGCACATAAAGTGCAATTATTGAGCCTTCTAAGTCAGCTAACCTTATTTCAAAGGGTAGGCAGTACATTATGGTTACAAATAAATCTGCCAGACTTCAATATGACAGCCTTAAACATCAGTTTGTTTGGAACCCATGGTAGTGGTGACTCCAATTTTATCCCTAAGCCCAGGCTGGAATGAAGTACAAGTTCTAGGTTCACATTTAAAAACAGCGAATATGGAGCAGGGGGAGAGGTAACCAACCTCACGGGACTTTTAAGTGTATCAATATTATATAATGTTAAAGAAGACCCATAGGGATCAAACAACAATAAACCATAAATTTAAAATCACAAAATGTATTACAAGAGAAAATAATCAAAATGTAATACAGAACAGCATGTGTAGAAATCCATCCAATACACAATGATTTTGAAGAATTTCTTTTGAACTCAATCAATATAGTTTAAAACGATGCTCGACATGTTTCACTCAAAAAAAGAGTTTTGTCAGGAGCTTTGAATCAATATGGCAATTGTAGTGCTGTATGGATAGACATATGAATAAATTAAATACAAAATTGTATTTGAAACATTACAGAGAATATACAGAGAATTTTTTATCATAGATACATATAAATTGAATAGAAAAATCACAAAATGTATACAGAGTTAAGGGCATCTGTGTTAGTCAAAGGTCAAGAAACTTGGGAAATTTCGCTCTCACCTGCAATGAAATCAGCAAAGAACCAAACAACCGATGGTGATCTGGACGGAAAGCATACCCAAAAGGGGCCTCAACAAATGGATAACTGGGGATATCTGGACCTTTCTTATGGCTGGCAGAGAGACTCTCCTAAATGTCAGTCTGAATTAAATAATAAATATATAGAGAAAGAAATCAAATGAATATAATTGTATTCAGTGATATCAGGAATCACAAATAATGTGATTCCCAAAAAATAAATATATAATATTTCCATATATACTATTACCTAATAGAATCAATATTCACAGGGAAAAAAGACCAGACACAGGCCAGTCTGTGGTCACTCAGGGGAACACAGCCCCCTGCTGCCCAGAAGCGAAACAGTGATCAGCTGCAGGAAAGTGCAGCTAATTATACCTAATCAAAGATGAGATAAAGAAAAAGAGAGTAGTAACTAAATGGATATGCTGGCAAAAAAAAATAAAAAATTAGAGATTATTTTTAAATTGTCAAGACATCCAGCCATAAGCCAACATGCCTACCTCAGTGTTTCATATCGCGCGGAGTCCATAGAGACGACCATACCCTTCAGGAGTAATGAGGCAAGTGAACACTGCCTCAAGAAGAGTCTCACCCAGTCGGCGGCGTCTGACGTCAACGCCGAGTGGCGGTCGGAAGTAGCCTGGCAACCAATCTCGAAAGGAACCGGGGAAACTAACCGCGCATGCGTGTTATGACGCAGACTGCCGTCACACGTGCACAGCGGCCATTTTGGAAATTTTTACAACCACAAAGAATAGAGGTGGAAGGGAGGCTCCAAAAGTGACGTGCCCGCGCATGCGTCGAATGAGGCGGGTCTGCATCATTCCAGGCAAAAAACGCCATCATAGGAACTGGAGGGCCCACATCAAAAAGTGGGTAGGCAGGAATGGAAAAAGGGGACGGACCAGGAAGGCATGGCATCAACCCCTACGGGGACACCCCCCATCCCCCCCAGGGAGAAGATGAAGTGCCGAACAAAGAACATCCCAGACCTAACCACACCAAAAGATGTGTAGAATCTCCCAATACCAAAAAACTTGGGGAGCGTTCCTTAGTGAAGGGAGAACAACCAGTAATGTGGCGAAAAAGAGCGCCGATTGGTGCAAGGTGAAGAAGGGGACTTACATGGATTACAAAACAGACAAAAATTGATTAGTAGTGCCGAAATTGAACCAAAGCCCCGGGTGCCCTTACAAGCCTTTTAGGTCCAGAGAAACCCAATAATAACCATAAATAATAAAGAGAATTTTAAAAAAAATGTTTATAGGGACTTCCTAGATAGATTTAGATGGGTGGAATCAAATAAGAATCAAATAGGTAGAACAAATTAATGGGTATAGAGCGATTTTCCCAAGCTTGTAGAACAATTGGCTAAACATAATACAGTATATACAAAAATCTAGTACAAATGGAACAGTGCATATGTTTGCTTAGCAAATAATCAAAAACACACATAAAGACACCTAAAAACAAAAACAAAAATAAAGAAGTAAAGAGAGAGGGAAGGAGGCGATAAATAAAAAGACTTTAATACCAGTCAGAGAAAAGGTTTGTAACCTAATGCATCATTCAACCCGGGGGCACAAGTGGCTCTTAAAGTGTAAATCCAGTGGGCCTCCTTTTGTAGGAGTATGCGATCATAATTCCCGCCTCTTTCTCCAGGAGGAATTGACTCTAATGCAAAAAAATGCACGAGTGTCTCATCAAACACGTGAAAGAGGCCCATATGCCGACTAATTGGCGTCTCCATTTTTTTACATGAAAAAATGGGCGCTTTGTCTTCCCAACATAGTAGGCCCCACAATCACATGTCATTATATAGACAATGCCTATCGATTGGCAAGTTGCCAGAAATCTTGGTCTGTATATCTGACCGTGTGGTAAAAAGATGCGCCTAGATACAAAAAGAAAACGACAGAAGTTTCATCGATAGCAAGGTTTTGTACCAGTTTCTTTGATATTTGTTTTAGTTGCTGGAGCGTAATGACTACGAACAAGCATGTCCCGAAGGGATTGGGAACGTTTATAGGTAATCAATGGATACTCACCTACATGTTTAGATATTTTGGGATCAGCACGTAGAAGATACCAGTATTTTTTCAAAACCTTGTGTACCTGTCGGTGCTGCCCGGAGAAGCGAGTAATTAGTCTCACACCCAAATCCTGCTTGGCAAGATTATTGCCATGGATCAGAGTTAATCTGTTTTGTTTCTTAGCTCAGAGATAGGAATGCTTGAGGCACTTGTGGCTGTAGCCACGTTGTCGCAAGCGTTCCTGAAGTAATTTGGCCTCCTTCTCAAATGATGCTTCCTCACTGCAGTTCCTCCTCAAATTGAGGTACTGACTGTAAGGTATGCTAGAAATCAAAAGTAGGGGATGAGAGCTAGTGGCATGTAGTACGGTGTTAGCCGCTGAGGGTTTGCGAAAGAGAGTGGACCCCAAACTGCCATCGCTATTCACAAGAATTTGAAGATCTAAAAAGGTGAGAGACACCTGACTTTTTTCCATGGTGAATTTCAAGTTAAACGGGTTAATTTTCAAAGCCTCACAAAAGGCCAAAAGGTCCTCCTCAGACCCTGTCCAGACGAAAAGCACATCGTCTATATAGCGTCTCCAAATCGGGATCTGATCGAAGGCGTCCTGTAAATTCTCCTGCGATAAAATGTGTCACTCCCACCCCCCCAGATACAGGTTGGCATAGGAGGGGGCACATTTGATCCCCATCGCTACCCCCTGCATCTGGAGGTAGTGGGAGCCACCAAACATAAAGATATTATTTTCCAAAATGAATTTAAGGAGGCTCAGAACAAAGCTGGAATAGCTTGAGGTGCTGTCGCCGACCTCGGAAATGAAGCCCTCCACAACTCGCATCCCCAAATGATGGGGTATAGAGTTGTAGAGGGCTTCAACATCGAGGGCAACAAGCCATGCACCCTCAGGAATTGTAATACCATCCAAAACTTTAAACAAATCTAGGGTATCCTGTAAGTATGAGGCAAGTCGCTCAACATGAGGGCGAAGAAAATCGTCCACAAGTTCGCTAGCCTTTTCAGTCAGGCAATCATTGCCTGACACTATAGGACGTCCAGGGGGCCTAGTGGCATGCTTATGGATCTTAGGCAATACGTAGGCAATACGTATAAAGTGGGAGCCCAAAACCTATGTTTGGTGGCTCCCACTATGGCTCCCAGATGCAGGGGGTAGCGATGGGGACCAAATGTGCCCCCTCCTATGCCAACCTGTATCTTGGGGGGTGGGAGCGACACCTTTTATCGCAGGAGAATTTACAGGATGCCTTTGATCAGATCCCGATTTGGAGACGCTATATAGACGATGTGTTTTTCGTCTGGACGGGGTCTGAGGAGGACCTTTTGGGCTTTTGTGAGGCATTGAAAATTAACCAGTTTAACTTGAAATGCACCATGGAAAAAAGTCAGGTTTCTCTCACCTTTTTAGATCTTCAAATTCTTGTGAATAGCGATGGCAGTTTGGGGTCCACTCTCTTTCGCAAACCTTCAGCGGCTAACACCGTACTACATGCCACTAACTCTCATCCCCTACCTTTGATTTCTAGCATACCTTACAGTCAGTACCTCCGTTTGAGGAGGTACTGCAGTGAGGAAGCATCATTTGAGAAGGAGGCCAAATTACTTCAGAAACGCTTGCGACAACGTGGCTACAGCCACAAGTGCCTCTAGCGTTCCTATCTCCGAGCTAAGAAACAAAACAGGTTAACTCTGATCCATGGCAATAATCTTGCCAAGCAGGATTTGGGTGTGAGACTAATTACTCGCTTTTCCGGGCAGCACCGACAGGCACACGAGGTTTTGAAAAAATACTGGTATCTTCTACGTGCTGATCCCAAAATATCTAAACATGTAGGTGAGTATCCATAGATTACCTATAGACATTCCCAATCCCTTCGGGACATGCATGTTTGTAGTCATTACGCTCCGGCAACTAAAACAAAGATCAAAGAAACTGGTACAAAACCTTGCTATTGATGCAACTTCTGTCGTTTTCTTTTTGTATCTAGGCGCATCTTTTTACCACACGGTCAGATATACAGACCAAGATTTCTGGCAACTTGCAAATCGATAGGCATTGTCTATATAATGACATGTGATTGTGGGGCCTACTATGTTGGGAAGACAAAGCGCCCATTTTTTCATCGCATCAGAGATCATGTAAAAAAATGGAGATGCCAATTAGTCGCATATGGGCCTCTTTCACGTGTTTGATGAGACACTCATGCATTTTTTTGCATTAGAGTCAATTCCTCCTGGAGAAAGAGGCGGGAATTATGATCGCATACTCCTACAAAAGGAGGCCCGCTGGATTTACACTTTAAGAGCCACTTGTGCCCCCGGGTTGAATGATGCGTTGAGTTACAAACCTTTTCTCTGACTGGCATTAAAGTCTTTTTATTTATCGCCTCCTTCCCTCTCTCTTTACTTTTTTATTTTTGTTTTTGTTTTTATGTGTCTTTATGTGTGTTTTTGATTATTTGCTAAGCAAACATATGCACTGTTCCATTTGTTCTAGATTTTTGTATATACTGTATTATGTTTAGCCAATTGTTCTACAAGCTTGGGAAAATCGCTCTATACCCATTAATTTGTTCTACCTATTTGATACTTATTTGATTCCACCCATCGAAATCTATCTAGGAAGTCCCTATAAACATTTAAAAAAAATTCTCTTTATTATTTATGGTTATTATTGGGTTTCTCTGGACCTAAAAGGCTCAATTTTTGTCCTTTTGTAATCCATGTAAGTCCCCTTCTTCACCTTGCACCAATCGGCACTCTTTTTCCCCACATTACTGGTTGTTCTCTCTTCACTAAGGAACGGCCCCCACGTTTTTTGGTATTGGGAGATTCTAAACCTCTTTTGGTGTGGTTAGGTCTGGGATGTTCTTTGTTCGGCACTTCATCTTCTCCCTGGGGGGGATGGGGGGTGTCCCCGTAGGGGTTGATGCCATGCCTGCCTGGTCCGTCCCCTTTTTTCATTCCTGCCTACCCACTTTTTGATGTGGGCCCTCCAGTTCCTATGATGGCGTTTTTTGCCTCGAATGAGGCAGTCCCGCCTCATTCGACGCATGCGCGGGCACGTCACTTTTGGAGCCTCCCTTCCACCTCTATTCTTTGTGGTTGTAGGAATTTCCAAAAGGGCCGCCGTGCGCGTGTGACAGCAGTCTGCATCATAACACGCATGCACGGTTCGTTTCCCCGGTTCCTTCCGAGATTGGTTGCCAGGCTACTTCTGCCCGCCACTCGGTGGTGACGTCAGACGCCTCCGACTGGGTGAGACTCTCCTTGAGGCAGTGTTCACTTGCCTCATTACTCCTGAAGGGTATGGTCGTCTCTATGGACTCCGCGCGATATGACACACTGAGGTAGGCATGTTGGCTTATGGCTGGATGTCTTGACAATTTAAAAATAATCTCTATTTTGCTGTGAAATAATTTTTATTTTTTTTGCCAGCATTTCCATTTAGTTACTACTCTCTTTTTCTTTATCTCATCTTTGATTAGGTATAATTAGCTGCACTTTCCTGCAGCTGATCACTGTTTCGCTTCTGGGCAGCAGGGGGCTGTGTTCCACTGAGTGACTACAGACTGGCCTGTGTTTGGTCTTTTTTCCCTGTGAATATTGATTCTATTAGGTAATAGTATATATGGAAATATTATATATTTATTTTTGGGAATCGCATTATTTGCGATTCCTGATATCATTGAATACAATTATATTCATTTGATTTCTTTCTCTATATATTTATTATTTAATTCAGACTGACATTTAGGAGAATCTCTCTGCCAGCCATAAAAAAGGTCCAGATAATCCCTAGTTATCCATTTGTTGAGGCCCCTTTTGGGTATGCTTTCCGTCCAGATCACCATCGATTGTTTGGTTCTTTGCTGACTTCATTGCAGGTGAGAGCGAAATTTCCCAAGTTTCTTGACCTTTGACTAACACAGATGCCCTTAACTCTGTATACATTTTGTGATTTTTCTATTCAATTTATATGTATCTACGATAAAAAATTCTCTGTATATTCTCTGTAATGTTTCAAATACAATTTTGTATTTAATTTATTCATATGTCTATCCATACAGCACTACAATTGCTATATTGATTCAAAGCTCCTGATGAAACTTTTTTGAGTGAAACATGTAGAGCATCGTTTTAAACTATATTGATTGAGTTCGAAAGAAATTCTTCAAAATCATCGTCTATTGGATGTATTTCTACACATGCTGTTCTGTATTATATTTTGATTATTTTCTCTTGTAATAAATTTTGTGATTTAAAATTTATGGTTTATTGTTGTTTGATCCCTATGGGTCCTCTTTAACATTATATAATATTGATTCCCTTAAAAGTCCCGTGAGGTTGGTTACCTCTCCCCCTGCTCCATATTAGCATATTTAATTTGGGATGTGGTATCGTCTGATTTGGTGGCTCCACCTCGGCTTGCTACATTTAAAAACAGCTTGGCTATTGAGTTGAACTTCTTTTAATTTTGCAACATAAATTTAATTTGAGGTAAATCTTAAACAATATCAGCAATCCCCATTTTCTGTTTCCATCAACCAGTGATGTGAGCTCTGTTATAGACATATCCTTGGCCATATTTTCATTATGGAATCAGATTCAAGTGTAAGATTTCCTCATCCTAGACACACAAGGGACCTAAATAAAAACTATTCTTGATGATGCTGCACAATCTTAAACATGGCAAAATGATACAATAACAATAGATTTGTGTGATAGGACTACACTAGATACAGTGCTGTGAAAAAGTATATGCCCCCTTCCTGATTTTCTTTTTTTTTTCATATTTATTTCACATTTAAATGATTCAGATCATCAAACTAATTTTATCAGATACCCCACAGAAATAAAAAATACAGTTATTAAATGATCATTTCATTTATTAAGGGAAAAAAGCTGTCCAAATCTGTCTGATCCTATGTGAAAAAATAAATATTGTCTCCCCCCCCCCCCCCCCTCTGGTTTGCTAAATCATGAATGAACTGTGATTAACCAAATTTTTTGGAAAGCCCAGTTAAATTTCACTTGCCACACCTGGACCTGACTACCAGACCTGTTGAATAAAGAAATCAACTAAATAAAAGCTGTCTGACAAAGTGAAGCATGCTAAAAGATCTCAAAATGCAACACATCAAGAACAGATTAGAAACATAAAAAAACAGATGTATCATTCTGGATAGGGTTACAAAGCCATTTCCAAGGCTTTGGGACTCCAGCGAACCACGGTGAAAGCCACTATCCACAAATGGAGACAACTTGGAACAGTGGTGAACCTTTACAGGAGTGGCTGGACTACCAAAATTGCTCCAAGAGCACAACGGTGACTCATCCAGGATGTTATAAAAGGACCCAGAACAACATCTAAAGAACTGCAGGCCTCACTTGCCTCAGTTAGGGTCAGTGTTCATGATTTAACAATAAGAAAGAGACTGGGAATGGTATCCAAAAGCCACTGCTGATCAAAAAGAACACAAGGGCTCGTCTTATATTTGACAAAAAACATCATGATTATCCCCAAGACTTTTAGGCAAATATTATGTAGACTGGTGAGACAAAAGTTTAACTTTTTGGAAGGTGTGTGCAGGGCCGCTGATAGGGCAATACAACCAGCCCTGTTGTACCGGGCCCAGCCAGCAGGGGGGGCCAGAGCAGATTTCTAGCTAAAAAAACTAATTCGCTAAATAACTTTATTAACCTGCACCCACTTGATTGGCAAGGTATATAGTACCTTCCTGGGCCCCATCAGGTTAATAGAGGGGCCCAGGAGGTGAGAGAAGAAGAGGGACTTTTTCTCCATTTTCGGGTGGAGGCATACAATCCCTGCTCTGCATCTGTGTACCTTGTGCTCACTGTATGCTTTCCTGGGCGGATGGATTCAATTGTAATGCAGCTCTCTTCCCTCAGTAAGTGCCGTACATCTGCAGCCTGAAGGAGAGACTGAAAGAGAGAGTAATCCTGATGCTGGTCCCACAGGCAAGCAATTCCCCTACACACATCACATCACACACATCAAATCACACACACTGACACATCACACAGGCTGAGGCTTAGTCCCCTGACTCCCCATTGTGTGCTCATGGTCATTATGATGATCAAAGCACAGCAGGTTCTCTATGGCTCTGTCAGTGTAACATGCTGTGTGGTGCTGACTTTATTAATATATGGCTGTGCTGTGTGTTACAGACTGTAACACAGCACAGCCATAAGAAAGTCAGCACCACACAGCATGTTATACTGACAGAGCCATAGAGAACCTGCTATGCTTTGATCATCATAATGACCATGAGCACATAGTGAGATGCTACTTTACACATGTGATGGGGGAAGGGACAGTAAAAACACATAGCCAAGGTGCATTTTTACCACCCCCAAATCACTCCCCTTTAAGAATTTTTCACCCAAGCTTTGCAATCAGGTCCGCCTGTCAGTTTTTCCTGTGGACCAGTGGGTACAGTAGCTGTGTATGATGGGCACAGTGGCTGCATTTGATGGCACAGTAGCTAAGTTTGATGGGCACAGTGGCGGCAATTGATGGCACAGGTGCGGCAATTGATGGCACAGTAGCTATGTTTGATGGCACAGTGCGGAAATTGATGGTTACAGTAGCTGCGTATGATGGCACAGTGGCGGCAATTGATGGGAACAGTGGCTGCATATGATGGCACAGTGGCGGCAATTGATGGCACAGTGGCAGCAATTGATGGGTACAGTAGCTGCGTATGATGGCACAGTGGTGGCAATTGATGGGTACAGTAGCTGCGTATGATGGCACAGTGGCGGCAATTGATGGCACAGTGGTGGCAATTGATGGGTACAGTAGCTGCATATGATGGCACAGTGGCGGCAATTGATGGCACAGTGGCGGCAATTGATGAGTACAGTAGCTGTGTATGATGGCACAGTGGCCGCAATTGATGGGTACAGTAGCTGCATATGATGTTCATATGATTTTCAGTTTGTTTGCGCCCCCCTCATAAATTTTGAGCACCGACTGCCACTGATGTGGACCTGATTGAAAGCCCCATGTAGGTCTACAGGAGTCCAGATATGAACTGACTTGTGTCCTGGTCAAAAAAAAAATTTGAATAATAATGGTTATTAAAGCACAGTTCCACCCAAAAGTGGAACTTCTGCTCATCTTATTCCTCCCCCCTCCGGTGCCACAATTTGCACCTTTTGAGGGGGAAATGGGGGGGGGGATAAGGTATCAGCTATCCTTTTCCACTTCCGGGAGTCCCTGCCATGGAGCTGTGATGTCACCGCGGGGCTCCCTCCTCCTCCCCTGACCCCTGGGCCAAAAGGGGAGAGGAGCGGGGCCTCGCGCATGTGCAGTAGGGTTTCCGGGGGGGAAGCTGAAAGACTACACTGCCAGGTTCCCTTACCCGGAACGGTGGTGGAGCACCCAACAGCTGATGGAAACATCCGCTGTGGTTGTCGACATCGCTGGACTCCAGGACAGGTAAGTCTCCATTTATTAAAAGCCAGCAGCTGCAGTATGTGTAGCTTCTGGCTTTTAACATTTATTTTTTTGGGGGCATAACACCACTTTAAAGGTTCACCTTTTGGAACATCTTACATGTTTCAGCTCCTGCCACCTTTCCCCCAGATTTCGTGACAGCATGGGGTCAGGGGCAGAGCCAGGGGTGGGGTTGTGGGCGGGGCCAAGGGGCCCTGTCAGGTACTCTGTATGGGGCCCCATGATTTCTAACAGCGGCCCTGGGTGTGTGCGTCCTGTTACATCTGGCGTAAAACGAGCACATCATTTCATAAACAGAACATGATACCAACAGTCAAACATGGTGGTAGTAGTTTAATTTCCTGGGACTGCTTTGCAGCGTCAGGACCTGGACCACTTGTCATAACTGAATGGGGACATGATTTCTGTGCTCTACCAGAAAATCCTGAAGGAGAATGTCTGACCATCAGTTCGTGACCTCAAGCTCAAGCCCACTTGGGTTATGTAGCAGGACAATGATCCGCAAAACACATTAACAAGTCGCCCTCTGAATGGCTCAAAAAAAAAAATAAGGCTTTGGAAAGGTCCAGTCAAAGTCCAGACTTAAATTCGATTGGGATGCTGTGGCATGACCTTAAACAGGCTGTTCATGTTCAAACTCTCCAAAGTGGCTTAAAACAATCCTGCAAAGAACAGTGGTCAAAAATTCCTCCACAGTGATGTGAAAGACTCATTGCCAGTTATTGCAAACCTTGATTGCAGTTGTTGCCGCAAAGTGTGGCACAACCAGTTATTAGGTTAAGGGGGCAATTACGTTTTTACATAAGGCCAGGCAGGTTTTGACATTTTTTTTTTTCCCAACAAATGAAATCATCATTTAAAATGACAATTTGTTAGTACTCGGATTATCTTTGTGTAATATAAACATTTGTTTGATGATCTGAATCATTTAAGTGTGGCAAATATGCAAAAAAAAATAAAAATCAGGAAGGGGCAAATACTTTTTCACAGCGCTGTTTGTGTGATATGATTACAATAGATATGTGTAATTTCGGAAAAATGGGCCTACTTAAAGTGATTGTAAATCCTCTCATCCCCAGTGACGTGAACAGCATCAGATGATAAATAGCGATGAAACAAATCCTCCTACATACGTTTTATTTGTTTATCTGCAGTCTTCTCTTCCCTACCACCAAAAGGGCAAAATTGTGTTAAAACCCTTCTTCATTTGTCAGGAGCAGAGAGGAGGGGGCGGAAAAAGTTGCAGTTACAGTGTGTGAGAGCTATTTGGTGGAAAGGCATACAACCCCCTTCACACAGCACACAGGAGCAAAGGAAGGATACAGAGCTGTGTTGTGAATAGACAGGCTGTGTGCTGAGCTATCTCCCCCATCACCAATTTATCTCATGTGTTGAAAAAACTTCTCAGAAGTAAGACATACTAATAAAAGAGGAACGATGCACCAGAGAGAAATTACACTTAGAACTTTGGGTAGAGATATGTGCTTTGTTCAGATTCTATGACTGAGGTTTACAACCACTTTAATTTTGAAAAAATAATATTGGTTTAATGGTCTTTTGTCAAGTAACAAAGCGCAATTGTCATGTGACATGAGGTGCCTGTGTAAAACTTTGTAAGATGATCTGATTTGAAGAGGTTTGTAATAAGCAATTATTTTTAAAAGTAAATGGTACAACTGGGAGCATACTTTAAATGGCCGTTTATGAAAAAATTAATTGTAGCATCCAAAATGTAAAATTTTGGAGAATGTCGTTTTTTTAATATTTTAGGAAGTTGGTGCTGTTAGTAGTTATTATATTCGCTTTTACTAGTTTGCTATTTTCAGTTTGTTTATTTTATAAATTCAAATTACCGGTAAGTCTTTTTGGAGAAAATCTGAAAATTTGAAAAAAATAAATCATGCTAAAATGAAAGTAGGTTGACCATAAAATAAACTTTGAACATCTACCTCTAGGCATATATAATTCTTGCATTTTGATAATTATTATATTTATGTTTAATTAAAGGTCAGAAAAATATTGCATTCTTTTATGATGTCTACACAATGTATATTTTCTTAACTGATTAAGTTAAAATAAACATGGGAATCCAGGTATTACTGGGGGTAAAGGTATTTATGTCACAGTAGGTAGTTCTTAAAACCATGTATGACTTATGAGTCCACAATAATATGAAAAGAGAGGGAGTAAACCAGAGCAATCAGAAAAGTGCTCGAGGGTTAGAACACTGCCCAACCACATACTTTCTGAGCTTTAGATTCTTTTAATGTAATGCAATACTCTTTAAAAAGAATGGCGGCACACCCCATCAAAGAAAAGACGCACGGCGACTCTGGGCTCTTCACAAAAACATGGCTGAGCCACACATTCCATCACCCAATCTTCTTTCCTGTCTAAAGATGCCTGTCATCCTTGTGCTTAATGCACTACAATCAGGCCTCTGAAATACTAGTTCAACCTCATCTTTGCTTAGATGTTACAATATTGCCACTGTGCTGGACACCTCCACTTACATTTTCTCCACGCTGATATGGTTTACCTCAGTGGCGTAACTAGAACCTTCAGGGCCCCGATGCAAGAAACCATGAAGGGCCCCCCTGAACCCCAGCCAGGGCCCTTCCCTCCGAGTCCGGTGGTGGAACTCCAGGGCGTGGTCACAGGTATGACCTTTGTGAGCCCTGTAGTTCCACCACTGGTATCAGTAGTTTTTTTTTTATAATTTTTTTTTAATTTTTAGGTGCCCCATTGGGGGACTGTCCCTAGGCAGGATGGGGTCCCCGTCCCCAGAAGAGATGAGGCCTTTTTCTCCAGGGCAGAAGTTACTGCCCCCAGATGAGAAGGGGTCCCGGTCCCCAGGGGAGGTGGGGGTCCCTGTCCCCACGTAAGAAGGGGTCCCTGTCCCCAGGGGGAGAGGGAGGGGGTATGTAATGGTGTGTGGGGGGTGGGGTCCTCTCACGCACCATGACCAAGCTGTAGGCCTCGCACTCATCCATGTTGGCCTGGGCTCCATCCAGTGTGCTGGACGGACGATCAGCATATCGCCCAGAAAGACCTTTCATCATCTGTGTATGACAGGGGAGGAGGGGCGCTGGCAGACAAGCCTGCAGTGTCCTCCGGGGAGCCGGCTCTCATAGGGTTGCACTGCATCTGTGTGCTTAAAGTTTGTTTACCCGGGAGAAGTATGCAGTGCAGTGTGGGCCGGACTCGGGGGGGGGGGGCGGGACTCTAGCTGGGGAGAACAGACATCGGACTGAGTGGCAATGCATGGAGCAGGATAGGGGTACTCTGAGGAGCCGCCTGAGGACACAGGTCATGCGGGGAATGCACAACTAAAGAGCAGCCAGTGCGATAGTCGAGCATGGAGCTCTGCTAGTCACCCTCCACCTCCAGCCACCCGTGTGCATGGTGCACTGGTACCCCTAGCTGCCTATGCTGCTGCTGGCCATATGTAGAGGGGGCTGCATGGGCCCCCTGCATCACAGGGCCCGGTTGCGGTCGCGACTGCTGCACCCCCTATAATTACGCCCCTGGTTTACCTGCTGAGTATCCTAGTTCACTAGCTTATCTTTGGCAGGTTTAAAGTGTTCTTGTTTTCCTAACCGTTATTTTGTTGGAGCTAATCTCCTTTAATTTTAAGTTTTTCTTACAGGCCGAGTGCTGTTGGGGCAAACTGTACCTGCACACTTCTCCCACAGTATACCCCCAGAGGCGGCTCTAGGATTTGTGAGGCCTTAGGCGAAACTTACACATGAGGCCCCAATCACGCCCATAATGGGAAAAAAATTCAAGCAATAAAAATGGCTGCAAAAGGATGCACCGATCTAGCAAACAGTTCATCTGCACCACTTCCAGGGCACTCTCCTCACCCATCAGACATATGCAGCCATTAAAACATCTGGGGCCCACCAAGGTGGCAACCCCTCTAAGAATTTCCTGTGTCTTGGGAGAATGGGGAGGGGTTGTCACTGAGCCATTCCACATCCGCAGAGGAAGTAGAGTGGGGGGATCCCAGCACAGTGCAGGGGGAGCAAGAGAGGGGAAGGGAGACAGAGAGGAGGGGTGAGAGAGGGGAGGGGGAGCGAGAGATTGTGAGAGATAGGGGGAGGGAAGAAAGACATTGTGAGTGAGAGGGAGAGTGGGTGACCGAGAGGGAGGCAGAGAGGGGGGTGAGAGAGGGGTAGATAAAGGGTGCACAAAAGGGGGAGAGAGAGGTGGAAAGAGGAGGGGTGGGGGAGAGAGAGGGAGGAGAGGGAGAGAGGGAGGAGAGAGGGAGGGGAGGAGAGGGAAGGAAGAGGGAAGGAAGAGGGAAGGAAGGGGGAAGGAAGGGGGAAGGAAGGGGGAAGAAACAGGAAGGAAGAGAGAGAGGGAAGGAAGGGAGAGAGGGAAGGAAGGGAGAGAGGGAAGGAAGGCAGGAGAGAGGGAAGGAGAGAGGGAGGGAAGGAAGGGAGAAGAGAGGGAGGGAAGGAAGGGAGGAAAGAGGGAAGGAGAGAGGGAGGGAAGGAAGGGAGAAGAGAGGGAAGGAAGGGAGAAGAGAGGGAGGGAAGGGAGGGAGAAGAGGGAGGGAGGGGAGGGAGAAGAGGGAGGGAGGGGAGAGAGGGAGGGAAGGGAGGGGAGGGGAGAGAGGGAGGGAAGGGAGGGGAGGGGAGAGAGGGAGGGGAGGGAGAGAGGGAGGGAGGGGAGGGAGAGAGGGAGGGAGGGGAGAGAGGGAGGGAAGGAAGGGAGGGGAGAGAGGGAGGTAAGGAAGGGAGGGGAGATAGGGAGGGAGAGAGGGAGGGAAGGAAGGTATGGGAGAGAGGGAAGGGAGGGAGGGGAGAGAGGGAAGGAAGGGAGGGAGGGGAGAGAGGGAAGGAAGGAGATTCTTGGGACAAACAAAAAAAAACCATAGAAAAGGCTGCTTCATCATTTCACAACACATCCTGTAACAAGGTGCTCAGTAGTACATTAGGATACAGTCAAAAGTTTGCAAACATTAACTAAAATAACGCATTCTAGTATTGGTTCTGCTATCTTTCTGCTGCCTGGGAAAAACCCTGTCTCTCTGTCAGGGGTCCCTTTGTGTAGATGTTCATCATATAATAAGTCCACTAATTCAGTTGATGTTTTTAACTTATTGTTCTTCAAATATTGTATTTCTCCAAGTTACAAAGGAGGTCTATGTATAAACATTTTGTGATTGTCTCATCATTCATGCAAAAGTAACAAATATCACCTGTAATGTTTTAAGATGTATGTGTAGCACGCCCCCTAAGGAGTTGATGGTGAATTTGGTCCTAATTCCCCATTCTGAGCACACACAACCAGGCGCACAACATTTCTTTAATTCTTCCACTGGCTCAGAAAGCAGGCTAGGGGTTATTTTCACAGTTTTTATTGGAGATGGTGAACTTACATAGGGAAAGGGAGCATGGGATACTCAGATAAACTACAAACTGGATAATCTGAGGACCCTTAGTTTCTGGCTGTACTTCACAACTGCTGGTGGCACTTCCCAAACTGAATGTCCTAATGCTGCTGGAGACTTGTACTCCCTCAAGAATCAAAAGCTACACACTGTCCCTTTACACCCTTTAGCATTGGGGGGCATCTACTCACTTATTCACCGGGTCACCAATTGCCTCCGGTTGATATCCACCAGACTCTTTCCAATGAGGAAGATGTAGACTCACACCACCAACTTTCCCACCAACTTCCTTCTGGCTCTCTCTAGTGAGATTCCTCCTGACTCAACTTCCTGGACAAAATTTTGCAAATAGGCCCCTCAGCTAAGCCTATCTGTAAACTCAATATCATCCTCAAAGCTCTCTCACCAGGGGGAAGAGCCCCAGGGGCAGACAGGGGTCTCCTCCTGCAAGACTGAACCCAGAAACACTGTCCCTGCTTCCCAGGCCTCAAACAATTTATGGGCTCTATCCTCATCTTCTGGGCACATGTCCCCCGGGATTGGCTGAAGTCCCAAAAATATTCAGGCTTCTTGTTCTGCTCTCTCTCCCACTATACTTCCAGAAGCTTTGCGAAGACAGGGGGGAGTAGAACAGTAGCCTGTAAACACTGAGCAGCCCTAAGCAATCAAACCCTGCTCCAATGATTACAGAAGAACTAAACTAAATTTACCTAGTAGCCTACTATATACTAGGAGAGTGCTACATATGTAATTCCAGCTTCTATTTGTTTCCTTTTGCTGGGTAAATGTTACATAGTTACATAGTTAGTAAGGTAGAATGGAAACAAAGGGATAATGTTTAAAAAAATTGTGTAGGGTCACCCCAATATCCATTCCAGAGCATCCACCGGAAACATATTACGCCACATATGACCAGAAGGGGAAATATTATAAAGGAGACCTTTGCACACTGTAAATTGTATAGGGAGGTTCCTGTGCAAACAGCAAGGCGTCCATGCTGAGAACAACCCCTTGTGGTTACTATGCAGCACGGGATCTGAATAACATTGGTGATCACTGTAATAATGGTGACTACTACAGTAATTTTCTGCTTCCATTGTCCCACAGGTATGGCATATGCATTATTACATCTAGACTAAGCAATAAAATCCTTACCTGGAATTCAGCTTTAATAAATGATGCACTGTGCTCTTTTTATATTCTACAGTGAATGCTTTGCAATTCATAAATATTTTAGCAACTTATTTCAAATCAGAATATCCAGCAAGCACGGGAAAGGCTTGAAAGTGAATGTGTTACCTTTTTTTTAAACCTATTTTAGAAAAAGATGCAAAAGTTATAATTGGTTATTGAAGAACTGAATTTTGGGAGTAAAAAATAGGTTGGCAGAGGTCAAAGGATTAGTCACCAGTATTGTCTGTGGTATGCCTGTAGCTGGATTTTCCCAGTTACTGCCTAGTTCTGCACTGTGGCTCTGTATGGAACCAGCCATCTTGGTAGAGACAAGGATTTGCTTATACAGTATCTAACAAAGGTGAGTATACCCATCACATTTTTGTAAATATTTTATTATATCTTTTCATGTGACAACACTGAAGAAATTACACTTTGCTACAATGTAAAGTAGTGAGTGTACGGCTTGTAAAACTGCTGTCCCCTCAAAATAACTCAACACACAGCCATTGATGTCTAAATCACTGGCAACAAAAATGAGTAAACCCCTAAGTGAAAATGTCTACATTGGGCCCAAAGTGTCAATATTTTGTGTGGCCACTATTATTTTCCAGCTTTGCTTTAACCTTCTTGGGCATGGAGTTCACCAGAGCTTCACAGGTTGCCACTGGAGTCCTCTTCCACTCCTCCATGATAACATCATGGAGCTGGTGAATGTTAGTGACCTTGTGTTCCTCCACATTCCATTTGAGGATGCCCCACAGATGCTCAATAGGGTTTAGGTCTGGAGACATGCTTGGCCAGTCCATCACTTTTACCCTGAGCTTCTTTAGTAAGGCAGTGGTTGTCTTGGAGGTCTGTTTATGGTCGTTATCATGTTTGAATATTGCCCTGTGGCCCAGTCTCTAAAAGGAGGGGATCATGCTCTACTTCAGTATGTGATAGTACGTGTTGGCATTCATGGTTCCCTCAATGAACTGTAGCTCCCCAGTGCCAGCAGCACTCATGCAGCCCCAGACCATGATACTCCCACCACACCTTGACTGTAGGCAAGGCACACATTTGTCTTTGTATTCCTCACCTGGTTGCCGCTGCACACACTTGACGCCATCTGAACCAAATAAGTTTATCTTGGTCTCATCAGACCACAAGGCATGGTTCCAGTAATCCATGTCCTTAGTCTGCTTGTCTTCAGCAAGCTGTTTGTGGGCTTTCTTGTGCATGATCTTTAGAAGAGACTTCCTTCTGGGATGACAGCCATGTAGCCCAATTTGATGCAGTGTGCTGCGTATGGTCTGAGCACTGACAGGTTGACCCCACCCCTTTAACCTCCTCAGCAATGCTGGCAGCACTCTTACATCTATTTCCCAAAGACAACCTCCGGATATGATGCTGAGCACATGCACAACTTCTTTGGTCGACCATGGCGAGGCCTGATCTGAGTGGAACCTGTCCTGTTAAATCGCTGTATGGTCTTGGCCACAGTGCTGCAGCTCAGTTTCAGGGTCTTGGCAATCTTCTTGTAGCCTAGGCCATCTTTGTGTAGAGCAACAATTCATTTTTTTCTCAGATCCTTTAGAGAGTTCTTTGCGTGAGGTTCCATGTTGAACTTCCAGTGACCAGTATGAGAGAGTGATAACACTAAATTTAACACACCTGCTCCACATTCATTCCTGAGACCTTGTAACACTAATGAGTCACATGACACTGGGGAGGAAAAATGGCTAATTGGGCCCAATTTGGACATTTTTACTTAGGGGTGTACTCACTTTTGTTGCCAGCAGTTTAAACATTAATGGCTGTGTGTTGAGTTATTTTGAGGGAACGGAAAATTTACACTATTATACAAGCTGCACACTCACTACATTGTTACATTGTAGCAAAGTGTCATTTCTTCAGTGTTGTCACATGAAAAGATATAATAAAAAATTTACAATAATGTGAGGGATGTAATCACTTTTGTGAGATAATGTATATAGTATGATATATATACAGTGTATATATTATACTGCATGTACAGTATTTATCCATCCTTATATCAAAGCCTTCAGCAAGGAGAACAATGAGCAGCACAGTGGTGGCATCATCAAATATCATTCCAAATCAATTCAAACTAGCAGTCAGTGGCAGCAGTGCCTTAGATCTTCACAATGCAGATACAGAGCTATGGGCCACTGGAACACACACCTGAAAATGCACTGCTTTTTTCCAGGAGGAATTGCAGACAAAAGAAGAGTGTTACTTAGGAACAATGTGAATTTTCTAAATGTTCCCTATAACACAGCAAATCTCCAAATGTCCACTGTAAAGTTGTGGGTTGTTTAGCTCAGTGTAGAACCTACCAGTGAGCGGAGTCCACAACAGATATGCCGTTTAAGGGCTTGTAGGCCCACTTTTAAGAAAGAAAATGTCCATCCAGAATTCTCATCCAAGGGTTTCAACTTCACAGTAGTAATAAATGAAAAATACCAAACCACCTGTCTCTCGAGCAGCACCGCTGCTCAGGCTTATGCTTCAGCCCTCTTGGCTCTATAACAAAGTTCCTGTACAAACCCTGTACATCAGCACTCTTTTACAGCTTCCTTGCTGTTCCAGCCCACCAGCTTGGACCCCCTGTCTGCTCTGACAGATGGAACTGTGCAGACAAGCACACTTCTCCCTTGCTCGCCTGGACTCCTCGGGAAGGTGGAGCCCAGAACCCTGATCCTGACTCTACTATCAGGCCCACACACACCTGAGAAATCAGTGTGCTGGTGAGTCTCAAAACTCGGACCCAGGACTGGGAATTTCATCCCACCTCGATCTCTAAGAAATCCCCGGGCTCCAGGTCCCAAATGGGACTTTACTAAATAATGAGGAAACTAAAAAGCTAGTTTCCTCAAAAATAAGCAAATACACTGGAGCCCCTCAGCCTGCCTGGTTGGGAGTCCTGCATCCATAAACTGGTGGGGTACCACACTACCACACTAAGAAATATATAATCTCTGTAATTATTTGTAATAATCTTGAGTCACAGCAATGTATAGCATTTATTTTTCCTGCTGTGATTTGTAAACTGGTAAAAAGTGGTTACCAGTTAGTTCAGTATTTCTTTGACGACTGACAGAGGGCCTTACAAGAAACTTTAAACTTTCACTTTTGTTGGCCCCAGGAAATAGAAACCACCGTGGTTGCACGAATAAAGTAAAAAAATCCCCAAATTATAGAACATTATATCAGTTACACACTACAGTATGGTGAAAGGAAGAGAGAAAATGCAGTTTTCAAGTTTACTACATTTAAATAATTGTAAAGTAACTTACAATAAAAGTGTAATATTTTCCAGTTATAACATACTACATACTACATAGAATGCTAGCCCCAAAACTCAATTTTAAGATGGCTGCTTACAGACGTTTTTTTTGTGATTATAGTGGCATTGCTCACAGAGCTAGTCTCAAAGGGTTTCTGCCCATAAACCAATTCTGTTGAATAACAGGACCGATATATATCTGTTTGCTGTAAGCTTTAGGGCAGCCATATATGGATCAAAATTCAGTCAGTTCAGCAGGGACAAGCCAAATGTTGATCCATGTATAGGCAGGCTGGTTGTACAGAAGTCGATCTATTGATTAAAGGATAAGTGATAAGTTCACCTTTCGTAAAATGTTACACTTATATTTAACATGTTATGAACATACCAGCCCCCACACTTCCCCAGTCGCCGTTGTGACAGCTAGCATCTCCCTCCCAGCTAGCTGCCCCAATTTAAAAAATAAAAATGTGTCACTGATTCACCATGGAAAACGACAATGTCTGGCAGTCTTTGCGGCTGTTTTCTTGTAGTTTTCAGTGAACTACCACAGTGCTGTGGAGTGTCGTGGTAGTTCATTCATGCTTCATGTCAGAATGTATCTGTTTGCCTATACAGGAATTATGGGCAAGCAGATACACTGCCAGATCTGCTGGAGATCTGCATGGCACCAGCGACCTGCTGATCACTGGTCCAATGCTATACAGGCTCCAAAAAAGAAAAATAATAAATGGACATTTTTTTACCTGCAAAAAAAGTGAACTTTTCCTTTAACTTCGTACAACCACCCTGTTGGATTTTGCCTAAACGATCAGTGTATTTTAATGGCACGGAACTCTCCCCGTTGTCGATAACTCAGCATGATTCCCCCATCCACCTTAGATGTGTGAATGGGTGAATTGGGTCAATTTCTTTTGCTTTTTTTGTTTAACCTGCTGACAATCAAAAAAATGAGTATTGTATGGCCAACATGTTATTTTTGCTATGTTATGTTATTTTATTTTTTTGCACTTCATATATTTTCTGAAAGCAGAGGTCCTGGAGAATAAAATGGTGTTTGTTGCCATTTTTTATTTTGCACAATATTTTATTTATTTTATTGTATGCCAGAGAAAAAAAAAACATATTCAATACTCCTGTCCAATGCTTGCACATTTCCCCATGTTTTGCAAAGAAAAATACTCTGCTTGTTCTGCACCAACATCCCAAGCAGCATTATCAGACATGCCCAGTTCTCTTCTATGAACTACAGACCAGTTCCCCATAGGTTATGGAGATTAGGAGAGGGAAGTTATGTAGTCCAAATCAGAAAATAGCCTCTCTGGTCTCTTGCACACTGTACTGATGTATGAGCATCAGCTGTTTCTAGCAGTAAAAAAACACGAGGATGGACTGTACATCACTTATGCGTATTTGCGTGTATTTGTGAGTTTGCACACACAGGCATATAAATTCTTCTGGCTTTATTTATTTTAGGAAGTGTGACACCTGTGTGCATTTGTGCATATTTGGACATATTTACTGGCAACTTTTTTTTTACTGATCTATACACAACGCATATTTATGCACCTGTGTGTACCGGCACGTTGAACAAAATGGTCTGCATTTACATAAGTAATAAGAAATTCCTATATGCCTAAAAACATTGTATTTTTAGGCAACAGTGTGCAAGAGGCCTATAAATACGCTACTGTAGGAGATTCCACACAGGTACTATGCTTTTAGATAAAACTTCCTTTGCTCATCTTATTTGTTTACTTATGCAAATAATTAAATTTTTATCTCATCTGACCATTACATCTTTTTCCATGTGGCCTCAGAATCGTCAAGGTGCGTTGAAGGTGTGTTAGGCAGCCAGACTGGAAAGCCAAAAACTCTCATCCGAAGAGACTTTTGAGAGAAGTGAAGAATGTAAACTATATGATGACTCAACAATGTGATCTTATAATCAGATCCCTTTAGATGAGAGTTTTTGGCTTTCCAGTTTGGCTTCTTAACACCTGAGTTACAGCCTCACACTTACCTGCATGATTCCCTGGATTCGTTCTTGGAGCTCTTTGGATTCCATGGATCGTTTTGGAATTCTGCTGATCAGGCTATCCTCGATTGATTGACTCATTGTCCCTGGCATTCGAGTCCACTATTTCCGGTAGGAGTGTATAGCCCTTATCTCGGGTGGAGGATACACTATTCCTGATGCTTTACATGCCAGCTGAGGCCTTTATACCCCAGTTCTGAGCAACAACTTTTAGTGGTGGACTCCATATATGTTTACCATAGGACTGTTTCACCTTTGGGACTTTCTCACCTGTGTTTCTACTCATTATATACATGTTCTGTTTTATATTCATTACATTTGTGATAGATTTTTATCACAAAGTTAATTGTTTTATATTTGTAGCGCTACATTTTTCACTGATCTTTTACCTTCCAACATGACAATGACCCAAAGCACACAGCAAAAATGACCACACAGATGTTGAAGGAGAAAAAGGTAAATGTCCTTGCATGTCTTAGTCAGAGCCCAGACTTAAACCACATTGAAATTCTGTGGAATTACTTGAAGACTGCAGTCCACAAACAGTCACCATCAAATTTAATTGAACTTGAGCAGTTCTGTTGGTCAAATATTGCAAAGTTTAGATGTGCAAAGATAGTAGAGACATATCCCAACAGACTAAAGGCTGTAATTAAAGCAAAATGTGGTCCAACAAAATACTGACATAAGGGGGTGATCCCTTTTCCAACTCAGTGCTTCAATTTGTACAAGCATTTAAAATAATTAAAAAATTCCCACTATGACATTTTAGCGCCACAAATGAAAGTAGCCCTTTATGCCTCTTATGTCCATTATTAGTGTCCTTGATTGCAACCATGGTCAAGTAACACATATATCATATGGTTAGTTATGGTTAGAAATGTCCCATAGAGCCAATACTGGTTGAGATACTCATTGTTGGAAAATATTTTGCCATCTGATCTCTTAGTGGATTCTGCTTTCCTGGCAACTAGACTGCTGATAATTGCCTGTAAGAGGCTCTTCACCCAGAGAAAAGCTTCTGTTGCAAGATGTAACAGGAAAAGACCCTTGGTGCCCCCTTGGCAGGCAGTGTAGGCTACTGCTGGCTTGTTGTCAATCAACTTCACTCTGACCCCCTTGGAGAAGATCCTGAAAGGCTCGCAATGCTAGAAAAACTGTCTTCTATTCAGGAAAGTTGGAATGTCTGCAGTAACCTTGCACCTGTCCCCTCAGGCTGGAGAGAGACTTGTATCCAGCCAGGGCCAGACTGGCAATAAAATCCAGCCCTGGAAAAAATTTCATAGCAGCCCCATAGCATTATTATACCAGCACAATGGCATAACGTCAGTATTTTCTTGTTCATAAAAGGGAAAACCATACATCTTAAAGCACATTTGAAGAGTGTATTATATATAGATAAGACAGATATAAAATCACATAGGGCTTTATATATATATATATATATATATATATATATATATAAAAGCAAATTCCAGTTAAAAGTGGTCAATCATCAAGGGGGACCCCAGGAACTCAGAATGGGGGGGGGTACACCCTCTGCAGAAAGAATACACTAAGGTGAGGGGGGGGTGGGTTACTGATATAAGGGGGAAACCCTTTATATCAGTGCCATTATCGTATTCACTCTCCCCCTTACATCAGTGACCCCCCTTTAGACTGGCCTGGCGACGCTGTCACTGACCTCCTCTCAGGTGCACTGTGCAGGGCTCAGTCAGTCGGCTTCAGCTTGGTGGCTCTGGTTTTATCCTATAGTCTCCACTCCACCGTCCACACAAGTCTGACTTCTCCCATGACCCCCATCCTGGCGGCGGTCCTACTCTTGGCTCCTCTCCAGACTCCCTCAGAGACTGCAGACATGATACAGGAAATGGTCAGAGACTGCAGACATAATACCGGAGATGGTCAGAGACTGCAGACATGGTAACAGAGATGATTAGAGACTGCAGACATGATACAAAAGCTTAATGCAGCCTCACTGTGCCCATCAAATGCAGTTTTACTCTGCCAGTGAATGCAGTCTCGCTGTGCCCATGAATGTGGCCTCACTGTGCCCACCATTGCAGCTTCACTGTATCCATCAATGCATCCTCACTGTGCCGTGAATGCAGTTCACTGTGCCCATGAATGCAGCCTCACTGTGCCCACAAATGCAGCCTCACTGTGCCCATCATTTCAGCCTCTCCTGTGTCCCATGTCCCAGTATGCAGTCCCTGTCTGTGGGAAGGTGTGCTGTTGATGCTTGTTACGGTACCTTGCATGCCAGCAGGGTATCCATGACAGCCAGCAGCAGACAGGGTCTGTTATCGTTTTGGACAGGCATGGTGCTCCTTCGAGAGGATCTGTTTGTTGTGAGATGAAGTGGTCCCTGGCCACCTGTACCTTCAGCTGTCCTCATTTTCCGGACCCAATCAGCCTGTCCTCTGGTCCTGGGGAAGTGGAGAGCACTGGGTGGGAGCTGGAGAGAAGGGGGAGCAGAGAGTACTGGCGGGTTGGAGAGCACATGGGTGGGGGCAAAAAGCAGGGGGAGTGGAGATCACAGCAGTGGGGAGTGGAGAGTGCTGGGAAGAACTTGAGAGCAATGGTGGGGGCCAAAAATAACTGTGGTGGAGAGCATGGGAGGCTGAGAGCACTGGGGGGGGGCTAAGAGTGTGGGGTGGTGAAGAGCACTGGGGGGGAGCTTGAGAGCACTGGGGGGGGAGAAAAACAGGGCTGGAGAGCACTGGGGGGTAAAAAGAGCAGGGGGGAGTGGAGAACAATGGGGAGCTTGAGAGCACCAGTGGGGGCCAGAAAGAATAGGGGTGGAAAGCACAGGGGCTGGAGAGCACTATGGAGGTGGAGAGCACTGGCGGGGTTTGGAGAGCACATGGGTGGGGGAAAAATGCAGGGGGGTAGAGAGGAGAGCACTGGAGGGGGAGCCAAAAAGAACAGAGGTGGAGAGCATGGGGGGCAGAGAGCACTGGGGGGCTGGAAAGCAATGGGTGGAGCTTGAGAGCAACGGGGGCAGAAATAACAGAGGTGGGGAGCACGGGGGGCCGGAGAGCACTGTTGGGGGTGGAGAGTACTGGGGTGGGGGCTGGAGAGTGATGGGGAGAGCTGGAGAGCACTGGGGGGGGGGGGGTGGAGAGCACTGGGATGGTGGCTAGAGAAGTATAGGGAGAGCTGGAGAGGAGGGGGAGCTGGAGAGTGTGGTGGGGGAGGAGAGCACTGGGGGAGACAGGGAGCACAAGGAGAACTGGAGGGGAGTAAAATTTGTGGGATTGGAGGAGCAGGGGATCGGCATATAGAGGAGATGAGCTTTCTATATTCCTCCATGCAGCCGCTGAATGCTTGATTCTCCTCCTCTCAAGCATTCAGCGGGTGCATGGAGGAATATAGAAAGCTCAATTCCTCTATATGCCACCCCCCTATCCAGGCACACAGGGCGGGCATCTCCTCCCCTGGATCATGGAGCTGGCTGAGTCTGTGTTCGGTGGCCGCTCTGTAACATGGTTCCGCCCCCTTAGACCGGCTTTTGTGATAGGCTGGACACTGATTCTCTCTACTATCACACGAGCCGGTCTAGGGGGACCATGTTCCAGCGTGCTCGCCGAACACAGACCCAGCCAGCTTTGTGATCCAGAGGAGTAGGAGAGAGGGGAGCAATGCAGCCGTGAAGTGGCTCCAGGGCAGGCGGCCTACCTGGAAATCTCCCGGTATCTCGGTAGGCCAGTCCTGCTCTGTATCCAGCATCAGAATTATCCCATCTCCTGGGCTGAGAAGCATGCCCTGAAAGAGATGCACTGGTGATGTCCAAAATTTGAATTCTTGCTAAATTCGCGCAGAGACAAAAACCTTCTGATCCATAGACAGCCCATCACATCGACTAAGTAATGCAAACTGAAATGCCCCCATGAGCACAGCACAGCAGGGAGCAACAGGAACATATCTTCACCTCACATGAGAAAACTGGCAGGGCTGCCGAGAGAGAGCGATGGCTGCTGTATAAGGTCCCAATGGGGATAATGCAATTCCTTATTGATATAAACACTGTCTCCATGACTCTACGTATGGGAATTTTCATTTCATCAATTTTACAGTTTTGAAAAATCACTTGACCTATTTGGGTATCAAAAACTACTCTAAGCCCTTGTACACATCGTCGCATATTCCGACGGAAAATGTCAGATCGGACCGCGCTGTCGGATAATCCGACCGCGTGTGGGCTCCATCGGACTGTTTCTGTCGGAATATCCGACCGACAAAGTTTGAGAGCTGGCTATAATATTTTCTGACAACATGATCCGATGCGCGTCAGTTCCAATCGTGTGTAGCCTAGTCCAACGGACAAGGTGCCACGCATGCTCAGAATAAATTCTGAGAGAGAAGTGCTCAGTCAGGAAAAACTACCGTTCGTAATCGATATAGCATATTCGTCACGCTGCTATGTTAAAAATTATTTAATGCACCGCATTCTCTTTTTCTTTATAATTCTACAAGAATTAAGTTGTTTTGCTGCTCATATTCACACACACGTCTCCAAAACGTATTTCTTTATTCTTTTTCCTCGTTTCATGAATACAATATTTTAATTCGTCACATCTCCCCAATTATTTTTTTTATTTTTTTTATTTTGTGGTTGGTTTTTTTAATCAAGATCTCTTTTTTTGACTGTTTGCTTATCTTCGTAATTTTTTTTGTGTATTTTGTGTGTCAACTTACTACAACATCATTATTATCTTTTTATTTTATTGTTTTCTTTTTTAATCTCTAGGAGGTTGTTTGGTGTTGGTGCCCCTTGTTATTAATTTGACTTTGTATTTTTGAAATGTACCTGCCTACTCACAAATAAACTGTCCTTCTTGAAATAAAACACAGGCAAGTATTTCTTGAACCAAAAAAAACCCTTTATTTAGGTGTCAAACAAATAAACAGGAAGGCAACGCTGGATAAACTGGTCAATTTGGTTAAGCCTTTAGCCCCCAGGGCAGACTTTAAATATTTTTTAAAATGCAAAATTGGTGGCCTGAGGAGTACATATTTGAGGGAAAACAGTCTGGTCCAGAAGTCCAAGAGATCAGGAAGAGCAGATGACATCTATGTCCCCAGGCTGTGGTCATACAAGAGCCTGCATCTTCTGTCAGACCAGACTAAACCCAGGCCATCACTCTCTGGTCTTCCTTAGGCACTTCCCTCCAGGCTTCCTTTCAGGCTGCGACTCTGCTCTTGTAGTTGTGGCAGGAGGAGGAGGAGGAGGAGGGCGATGGTCGACCTCCCGGCTGCCACTTGCCACAGCCTCCTCCCGGCTGAGGTCTTCCTGTGTATGAAAATGGGACATAGTTTTAGTTTTTTAGTCATCAATCACACAATTTTGTGCTCGTGACTGTTGCAAATTGAATGGACTATCATTCTGAGCCCAGCATTTTTCATTCTTGTCCCAATCATTTTTGGTCACTACTGTCTATTGATATGTAAACCACTTTGTTAAATCACAACTTACTGATCAATAATAACATCTAGTTAACATCATTAAATGTACGGCAAGAAATATGTTCAACAATGCTATACCTGTCTCAAGCTGAGACCCTCCACATGTTGCTGCCTGGAAGGCCCAGGTTAGACACTGTAAGCCTCAGCTGGGGGTGAAGGAAGACTGTAGAGTGGTGGCCTGGGTTCCCTCTGGTCTGCCAGAAAATGCAGCCTCTCGTAGTACAACATCCTGGGGACATAAATGTCATCTGGATCTCCTGATCTCAGGGAATCCAAGAGCTTCTTGCGCTCCCTCAGATATGTACTCCTCAGGGCACCAACTTTGGTCATCACATAGGTCATGTCTGCCGTGGGGAGCATGATCTTCACTATACCAAGCAGTTTCTCCAGTGCTGCCTTCCTGTTTATTATTAGGTCCTTAGAAAGGGGGTTGTTCATCTGCCACAGGCAGGGCAGCTCCCTGAGCATATCAATAATTAGCTCCAGAAAATGTGGTTCCTTGAAGGGATCCATCTTCTCTGCAAGACACAACACAAGACAACCCCTAATAATGTTAGGCTAAACTCTCCTAATCTTGTCCCAATATAGGCCTCAATCTAGAAGCAGTATAGGCTAGTGATGTACCAAGTTAAAATTGTACCTTCATTTGAACGATTGTACGTACGACACACGCATGTTGTGTTTTATATACAGTGCGCATGCGTGAAACTCCGCCCTCCCCTGACGTTCTTTCTAGTCTATTCCCCACCCCTTCTCTTTCGGCGCAGTGGGGAGAGAACATGGCGGAGACACAGCAGGGGCATGCTAATAATTCTACTAATGAGGAGGAGGAAGAGGAAAGCCCGGAGCCTGAAACGTCCCGATCCCGCAGGAGAAGGCTTCAAATATGTCTTTTGGAGAGGTGTTGGAGATGGTGGACATATTGAAGAGGAACGACTATGATGAGAAGTATGGACCTTACCCAAACCCAAATGTCAGAAAGGCCAAGATCATGACTAAAGTTGTGAAGAGTCTTCAGAAGAATTTTGGGGTACGGCGATCCAAGGATCAACCGAGAAAGCGCTGGTCAGACCTGAAACTGAGGGAGCACGATCAGTACAGAAGGATCAAGTGAGTTCTTCAAAAAAGTAAGTAGTTGTCGTGTGTTCATATTATTATTATTGCTTGCATACTGCTCTATGTGCTTTGATTTAATGTTGTACAGTTTAAAATAGCCACTTTCATGTTCATGGGTTCAATCATTCGTAATAAACATCGTTCGTTAGCCCACTCCAAAAACGATGTTTTGCCAAGTTGCACTTGACTACATTTGTTCACACAACAGGTAAGTATTCCAGCTTTATAAAGTGTCAAAAATAATGTTTTCAGCTTTGAACTCTGCCAAAAAACACAATTCCAAGCAATATTTCATATTCCTATTTCTGCCCTCAAATATCTGTGTGCTAAGTATTCCTTTTTTACATTCTCATAGGGGAGAGAAGACTCGGGACGTCTGAGGACACCAGGGACCCTACACCTCCCAAAGAAGGGGAATTACCAACACCAAAAGCAGAGGAGGTGGAAGAAGGAGGGATTGTCAAAATTGGTGAAATTGGCACCACAACAGGTGAGTGTTGGGGACCACAGCTTCTGGTAAGCTAATCAATGTATGCCTGCATATTTATAATGTATGGTGTGTTTTTTTGGTTTCTATTTAGGTGATGTGGATGTTGTGGAAGAAGAATCATATTTTACCAGTGAAAGTGCTCATTGGGGAGATAAGATGCTCATTGGGGAGATAATGGGGTGCAATTGCGATTTAGAGAATATCCAGAAAAACATCAATGATGTTCAGCAAAAAATGAAGAACATCATTACATAGTTAGTAAGGTTGAATAAAGACACCAGTCCATCCAGTTCAACCTGAGTGAGTAAAAACCAAAAATACCAAGTTGTACCGGCGCTCAACCTCCCCCTTGCTGTGCTTGAGGGTCCGCTGCAATCCCAGTCTTAGTCCCCCCCCCCAGAAAAACCAGGGTAACTGAATGATGTATATATATATCTTTAGGGGATTGCGCCTCCCACTCACTATTTATACTACCCCCTTCTCAATAGAGAATGCTTAATAATACTTATATTCACTAAATAATCACTGTGCCCCCATATTATCCAAAATATATACACAAGACATTAATTTATAATTGCAAAAAATATAGCGTCCTTATTGTGCGATATTTTAATTCGATTGCTCCAACTGTGCCGTCTTAATCACCGATCATCTTCTAATCAAAAGTCCACTTGTGCCAACTAAAATAACCAAAACTGTGCCACCGTCACCAAGCAGAATGGCCACTCACCAGATGTCCCCAATCAGTAAGCCTTCGGTTCATTCAACGGATAACCAATCCACAACGCATTCCTCCCGTTAGCAATTCCTCAACGTCCATATATTCATGCAAAATTAAATGGAACCAATATAGTGTAAAACCGTTTTGACTTTAATGGAAAAATCAATAAAAAACGTATTGCACTCACATTTCAATGTGTCTATTGGCCGACACCAAGCCTTTCCAGAAATGAGAAAACCGTTCTAAAATCGAGCAAGCCACTGATGTTCCGCAGGTGGTGTTAGTCTCCCTCCACTGGGCCGACCTGTTTCTGGCTTGTATTCAAGGACCGTATGTCTTCCATAACTTAGGAGTGGGGAGATTCTCAATTTGTGTGCATCTTCCAAATTTGGCTTTTCCAGGGGTGATACCCCATCTGATGAAGGCAATATCAGCACAGTTTGTACATATTTATGTCTGATATTGGGCTGACATTGTCTTCACTTTTCAAAGTTGAACTTTGTAAGTTCCTGTGTTCTGTATGTTATGCTTTGATACATGCCTGTTTACACAAAAACGCCAAGTTAGAAAAATGTTACCAAAAATAATGTTTTATATACACCAAATATGATAGTTTGTTGTAAAACCCTTTTCTAAACGCACATGTGAATGTGCTTTGAGTAAAAAGTTAAATTATCAACAATGTGTGGCTTCATTTTGCGCAAAAGCAGTATTTGTAGTAAAGTTGTTGTTTTCTGTGGCAATGGGTGGTATTTACTAAAGGCAAATCCACTTTGCACTCCAAGTGCAGTTTCAGGTGCACTTTTGCAGTGCACTTGTAGTGCATAGTGGATTTGCCTTTAGTAAATAACACCCACAGTGATGTTTAAATTTCCCCAATCATGCCATTTTCATGACCTCACATATTTCTACCATGGTGCTGAAAATTAGCAATATTTTTGTCAGTAATGCACTATGTACATTAACAACAAAAACAAGGTGTGTGTAGCAGACCCACAACATAATAAGATTATCTGAAGAAGAGACTGTCACCTCATCTCGCTCTGAAAGTGGGTTTGCACTGTTGTAGAAAAAGGGCCAAAAAAACCCAAATAAAACCTAGGAGACACCTAAAACAAAGCCAAGCAGTAAATGAAAACAAAGATTGTTGGAGTTTCAAAGAAAAATGTATTAAAAAATGCCTCTCAGACATTATCTGGCATATCAATGACCCCCCTACCCACAAAGTACTCCACATATATTTATCTGACCTCACGGGCACTTTGGGGGGGCAAGCCTGGACCACCAGATTCAAGGGCTGTCAGGTTGACATTTTCCGGCAAGTCTGCATCAGGCCCAACTGAGGCCACATAGTTTGCTGAGTGTTTTTTCAAAAAATTGTGCAGAATGCAGCACGAAAGCACAATATGATTGAGTTTATATTCCGCCATGTGGATTGGAGTAAAAAAAAGGTGGAACAGGCTGGCCATTATCCCGAAAATGTTCTCCACTACTCTTCTGGCTCTGGCCTGCCGCAAATGAAAGATCCTCTGATTTGGGGTGAGGGTCCTCCTCAGGAAAGGCAGCATCAGTTTGTTTGCCAGAGCAAATGCCTCATCCGCAACAAAAACAAAGGGGAGTCCTTCGACATTCTCCTCTGGAGGTGGCAAGCCCAGACTGCCACTCTGGAGACGCCAGTAGAACTCCGTCCGCGCGAACACTCCACCATCCGACATACGGCCATTTTTCCCCATGTCCACATACAGGAAGTCATATGTCGCTGCCACCATATATGACACCACCGCCAACATCACGATACTATTATACCCCTTGTAATTATAATAGTAGGACCCCGAGTTGGGTGTGGGATGATGCGGACATGTTCCCCATCAATTGCACCTCCACAATTGGGAAAGTCCCAACGGCTGGCAAAGTGGGAGGCCACAGTCTGCCATTCCTGTGGCGTTGAAGGAAACTGTGAAGTCAAACAAGAAAAAAAGTTAGTAATTTTACACATCAACATTGCAAGCAGATTAGACACAAACATTTTTGGCCAAGATCAGTATAACATTTTTGGAAATTAAAGTATTTAAAGCCAAAATTACAAGGTCCCCTTATCAGATTCCTCACCCCCCCATCTGATGGCCCATTGCAAAAAATTAGGGGGGGATGTCTTGGACAGGTAACCCTCTTCACTTCATTGAGAGCTGAATGCATAAATAATGTGTGATACCTTGGCCAGCCCCTCCTTACTTACACTATTGGCAGCCCACCGGACAGGTAATCTCAGGGAAATAGGTGCATCCCTAGGCGCAACCTCGCAAGGTACGTTTGTGTTAACGCATGTCAGCGCACACGGAGGCGCAATGTGTTTCCAAAACGAACGCCCGACATTACGTCTGATCGAGCGCGTGTACGCGATGGTGATACGAACGCATAACGTTACACGTCGTAGGCGTATGAACGCTATGGCGTGCACACGACGTGACCTAGGCACCTTGCCTATTTAAACGTTCACCTGACAGTGCTGCATCGCTGGATTATCGTCAGCTTCTCCTGTGTACCTGTGTCCCGTGATTCCTGCTGTCTGATCCTCTGTGTACCGACCCGGCTTGTTTGACCTGCTCCTGTTGTTCTCCTGGCTCTTACCTCTGACTTGTACCTGACGTCCCCTGTCTGCTCCCTGCACCCGATCTTGGCTTGGCTTGGACTCCTATTCTCCGATCCTCAGCTCAGGACCCGTTGCTCCGACCTCAGGACTGATCTTCTGTGTTTGACCCCCGGTTTGGCCTTGACCCTGCTATTGGACTTTCGTTTATCCCTCTCTTGGACTTCCTAGCACAGTTGCCCCCGGAGACCTGTTTTACTCAGCTCCTGTCATCTGCTGCTGCTACCAGGCAACCTGTGCTACTGTGGGCACTGCATCCCTGTGTCATCTTCAGGGTTGTGCTGCACTTGGCCACAAGGGGAGCCCTCTCAGCATCTCGGCCTCCCTCCAGACCCCGACAGGTAAGAAGTGTCATAATACAAAAAAACAAAAAAAAAAAGGAACAAATGGAAGCACATTTTGACATTCTGCTATTACCTAATAATAGGAGAAAAAAAAACTTTAAACTGTAGCATTTGAAAGTATTGAGGCAGGCCCTTGCACTACATGCTTTGGTGAATTCATCCATAAAACGTGAACAGAAAAAAGGTAGGTATAGTGTGTATTGGGTTTGGCAAAGTCAGCAGATAGAGGATTGCTATCGGCTAACCTAGCAGTTGGGGGGAGGGGGGTTCCTAATGAGTTTGGCCCACCAAAAAAAAAACTGGCACTCTGCATGAATTTAAGCACACACATAACATTTGTACACATTTTAGGGGGTGTTTAGGGGAAAGCAATACTATGTTAGTGAAGGCAAATATGCATGAAGGACAAAAAAGGAACTTGAAAAGCTTCCAGCATGCATGTGGAGCACAGCATATCAATTAAAGAATATTGCAATCATGGTAATTAGGGAATGAGGAAAGAAATCCAATACATTAGTAAACATTAAATACATAGAATGTGATGTTAAAGGAGAAAACTTACCTTAATATAGTCTTTCTGCAGGACCTGTATGATGGCAGAACAGGTCTCTGGAATAATGATTCCTGTTGAGAACTTGAGGTCCTGAAGACTTTTCCCTGTCGCCAGGTACTGCAATGTGGCGATGAGCCTCTGCTCCGGAGTGATGGCTTGCCGAATGCAGGTATCCTACCTGCTAATATAAGGGGACAGCAAAGCCAGCAGACAGTGCAAAACGGGGTCCGTCATCTGGAGATAATTCCTGAAATCATCAGGATTATTCTCCCAGATCTCACAAAGCAAAGGCATGTGCGAGAACTGGTCACGCTGGAGCAACCAATTCTTGGTCCACAAACTCCTCCTTACCCTGTTCATGGACTGGGCTTGTGTCAAAGCTAAAAGCCCAACACCAAGCCCCAGCACAGCCCGAACTCTACGACGATTACGTACACAAAGCATGGCTTAAAACGGTCGGCTGGTCAGATTGGACAACAGAAAGCACCAATACAAAACAGCAAGGCCTGAAAGAACGAACTGAAAACCAGAAACGAGCGGACAATAAGCACTGTAACTCAAAGCGTACTATATACCAAGATACAGTCCGCAATGACTAACTAATGCGAACTGACTACACACATTGATAATCAGATATACACCGACAAGCACAAACTGAAGAGCAGTAACGATCTGAAGCACAAATCTGAAAAGCGTGAATCATCTCTTACCAAACTTCTACTAACACACAATAAACACGAGATCAGCAGAAGGAGCCCAAAGAGTGCCGCACGTGGTGCTTAACTACCCTTTTCTAGTCCCATCATACGTGGTTTACGTCACCGCGTTTTTGTCGACCGGAAATTCCGACAACTTTGTCCGACAGTGGGGATGCAACACCATTTCCAGACTAAATCCGTCAGAATTTATCAGACAGATTTTGTGGTCGGAATGTCCGACCGTGTGTACAAGGGCTAAGATCCTTCATTGATTGAAAAAGGGTTAATTGTGTGTTTTTTCACTAGCTGACCAAACTTGGAAAAGGAATTCTAGGACAAGGTTGTGATGCTTTGCCAGCTCACGGCTTGAATGTGTGATAATCAAAACGTTGTCCAAAAAGTGGTAGACCAATAAATATAGACATATGGGAGTCCTGCTAAAGATGAGATGTATAGGACTTACCTAGTAATACTAGGAGGGTGTGTATCAGAAAATCAGATGCACAAACAATAAATACAAAAAAAAAGACTTTTACATAGGGACGAACTCCCTACAGATGTAACCAAGCGACCCTGTCCCTTTTGACGTCACGTTCCATCGGAGGGGGGGGTTATTCCATTACGTCAGATGGGTGGTCCCACCCTTGCCTTTGTAACAGCTGTCGTCGCGAAATGACAGCAGTCGGCGGGACGCCTCCTATGGAGATGGAGTTCTTTTTTTTCTATTTTTTGGGTCCGTCTACACCATAATTGAAAATGGATGGGCATTTTTTAAATAAAAAAAATTGTCAAAAAAATGTCTTTTATGTTTTTTATTTTTTGATACTTACTTTTTTTGGTGTAGGGGTACCATGTACCCAATACCCCTTCACAAAGGGAGGGATGGGATCTGGGGACCCCCTTGTTAAAGGGGGCTTCCAGATTCCGATAAGCCCCCCACCTGCAGACCCCTACAACCATGGGGCAAGGGTTGTGGGGAGGATGCCCTTGTCCCCATCAACATGAGAAAAAGGTGCTCTGGGGGGACCCCAAAGCACCCTCCCCATGTTGAAGGTATGTGGCCTGGTATGGTTTGCGGGGGGCGCTCGCTCACCCCCTTGCCTGTCATCCAGGCTGCATGTTCAGCCAAGGGTCTGGTATGGATTTTGGGGGGACCCCCACGGCAAAATATTTTTTTTGTGTTGGCCCAAAGGGCCAGGTATGGATTTTGGGGGGACTCCACTCTGTTTCTTTTTTTTATTTGGAGTGGAGTTCCCGTTAATATCCATACCAGACCAAAAGGGCCTGGTATAGACTGGGGGGGGGACCCACACCATTTTTACCTTGATTTTTATCTATATTACCAGGAGCTGGAAATACATTACAGCTGCAAAAATTTTAAATTACATTTCTTCCTTTAGAAATGTAATTTTGCTGTGGGACTTTAAAAGACATCAGACAGATGAGCTACTTTACAGAAAGACTAAGGGGACCGTCCAGGCACGATATTTAAAGGAATATTTCATTTTCATCGTCTCACGTTAAGCATTCTTAAAATCAATGCTCCTGATAAAATGGTAGCTTTTAAAAAAAAAATTTGCATTGATACATGTCCCCTGAGGCAGTACCCGGGTCCCCATATACTTTTTATGGCAATAACTTGCATATAAGCCTTTAAAATTCGCACTTTTGATTTTTCATGTTCGTGTCCCTTTCTGATGGAAACCGAATCGGGGGGTCCCTGCTCATCCCTACTCACACTTACCAATGAGGATGTATCATGTGCCCAATGAATGTTTACCTGCTGGTTGCTGGGTTAATCCCACACATGGATTTAGTCCATACTACTGACTCACTGGTTGATTGATTACCTAGTCTCCTTTACATCTATAGGATGAATTGGCAATGCTGTTTATATTTTCTGCAGCTGATTAACTTATTTTATGGCTCAGTCTTCTGGGACTTTTCAGCTCCCTGCAGTGTGACTCTCCATGCTTACCATCCTTTACTATGACTGACCGCGGGCATTGTGGGAGGGTTGTTCCTGTGGTGGGATCTGTCAGCACTGTGGTGAGGTGCCTCACTCGCCCATTGAGGTGTGACACCATCCTTCAGCAGTGGGGCTAGATCCTGCCAGAGTAGTTCTTTTAGGGCTATTGTTCTGTAGGGGTTCTGCTTGGGGCTAGGTTAGGCCCAGCTCCCTTGAGCTGGCATTCCACCCTCCATTCATCTAGAGATATGTGGGTGTTTTCCCTTTTGTCAGGGTTGTGTTTTGGGGAGGGTGAGTTAGGGTGAGTTTTATGCTGGGTGGGAAGGTGCACTGTCTGGCTTCTAGAGGGACCAGTTTGGTGTCATATGCTGATATTTTACCTTTTGATAAATAAATGTATTAGTTTACTCTCTATGGGTGTGTTATATCTCTTGTTTTTTGTGTTTATTGTTTGTGCAAGTAGTGGTAGAGCCTTATCCCCAAAGATAAATTATCATCACCACTGCCAACAAGATCCTTGAAAGGAATGTTGGTGCTGTGTCGATTCTAAAAGTGGAAGATACCTGAACTAGAAGTAACATCTGGCCACTAGGGATGAGCTTTGTGTTCGAGTCAAATGTATTTTCGACCCAAACATCGGCTGTTTGCACGTTCGGCGAATACCGAACGTTATGGGTCATTCACGCCAAATTCGTGTGGCGCTCATGGCCCACAATGCACTGCGCCATCGCAGTGCATTGCTGGCTCATGATTGACCAAGCATGCACTGTGACCCCACATGCTTGGCCAATCGCAGCGCCGGCAATGAAGAGAGCAATAATTGGCCACAGGCAAGATGCCTGTGGCCAATTATAGCTCAGGGGAGTTTAGTAAATGCCCCACACTATATAAGGCCGCCTGCACAGCTGCCTTGTGTAGTGTGTTCTTGAGTGCAGGGAAAGAGCTAGATAGGCAGGGCCAGTGTGTTCTTTTCTCAGGCATCTGCAGGAGTTAGTGGGTGTTCTGTGCCTCCAGCACAGTATACACCTGTATCTACCCTTTATTGCTGGTGTTCTCTCATACAGGCATCTGCAGTAGTTAGTGGGTGTTGTGTGCCTCCAGCACAGCACAGTATACACCTGTATCTACCCTTTATTGCTGGTGTTCTCTCATACAGGCATCTGCAGTAGTTAGTGGGTGTTGTGTGCCTACAGCACAGCACAGTATACACCTGTATCTACCCTTTATTGCTGGTGTTCTCTCATACAGGCATCTGCAGTAGTTAGTGGGGGTTGTGTGCCTACAGCACAGCACAGTATACACTTGTATCTACCCTTTATTGCTAGTGTTCTTTCATACAGGCATCTGCAGTAGTTTGTGGGTGTTGTGTGCCTCCAGCACAGCACAGTATACACCTGTCTAGAGACAACAGTGCTGGTCATGGACGCGGTGCTTTGTCATCAGCACGTGGCCATGGGACACGCTTGTCCTTATTTTTGGCAGCTGGACGTGTTGACCCGCATCATGCCGAAGACTTGGTGGAGTGGATGACCAAGCCCTTTTCATCCTCCTCATCCTCTCTCACCCAGGCTCAGGGTACTAGCAAAGCAGCTGCCAACACGTCCTCTTCCCTTGTCTCAATGTCATCATCAGTCACTCCTTCCCTAGACCCACCATGTCCTCCTGAGGTGTCCCCCGAACAGTTTGAGCACAGTGTTGGGTACATGCTCCAGGAGGATGCCCAGTTTTTTGAAGGCTCTGATGGTGATACCCAGCTAGAGGAAGCCAGTAGCATCAGCGCAGAGAGAGGGGATGCTCAAGAAGGACAGCAATCTGGCAGTCATGTTCCACCAGCTGCAACATACTGCCAGGTTTGCTCCAGTGATGAAGAGGGAGGGGATGATGAGGTCACTGACTCCATGTGGGTGCCTGATAGGAGAGAGGAGGAGGAGGAGGCACATCTCCAACGAGGCAGGATGCCCTCCGTGGGCCAGCTTAGGGGCAGCACATCGACTGAATCACACCGCAGAGCTCCACCTGTGCAGGGCGCGGCCTCTGCATGTTATTCCAAAAGTTCTTTGGTGTGGGCCTTTTTTGAGACGAGTGCATCAGATTGCACCGCTGCTATTTGCAACATATGTCTCAAGCGTATCTTGCGTGACCAAAACATCAGCCGCTTGGGCACCACATGCTTGACCAGACATATGTTGACCTGCCATGCAGCTCATTGGCAAGCGTACCTTAAAGACCCACACTAAAGAACAAAGCAAACCTCTCCTTGCTCCTCATCAGCTGGGATCTCCAACTCCACTATACTTTCAGTCTTCTCTGAAACCTGCACTGAGAGGAATAAAGGTGTAGATTTAGGTGTGTCACAGCCAAGCACTTGCAGGCACTCTGCTAGCAGTACACCAATGTCCGATTGTACCAGGCAAATTTCCCTGCCCCAGTTGCTGGTCCGTCAAAAGAAGTTCACTCCCAGCCATCCACATGCCCAGCGGTTGAATGCTAGCTTGGCTAAATTGCTAGCACTTCAACTGCTGCCTTTTCAGTTGGTAGACTCTGCCCCCTTCCGTGAGTTTGTGCAATGTGCGGTTCCTCAGTGACAGGTCCCCAAATACCACTTTTTCTCACGGAAGGCTATTATGGCTCTCTACTGCCATTTGGAAGGCAATGTCCTTGCCTTGCTGCACAGGGCAGTCAGCGGTAAGGTGCATATTACCGCTGACTCATGGTCCAGCAGGCATGGTCAGGGACATTACCTATCTTTCACGCCCCATTGGGTCACTCTTCAGCTGGGAAGGATGCACGACAAGGTGCTTACAAATGTCTCCTACTTGCAAATGGAAGACGACAACAGGAAGTGAGATGAAAAAAGACGGAGGGCAAAAAAAATTATACAGGGGTGATAACCGTTCCCTATGTTTTCCAAAAAGCTTAAAAATAGATTTTTTGACTGGAGCTACACTTTAAAATTTACCAGTTCAAAATTGCAAACAGATTTTACTTAACCACTTTCAGATGGGACCATTTTGCTGGTCAATGACCAGAGGTCTTTTTACAATTTGGCACTGCGCTGCTTTATGTGGTAATTGCGCGGTCATGCAATGTTGTACCCAAACAAAATTTGCGTCCTTTTTTTCCCACAAATAGAGCTTTCTTTTAAAGGTATTTGATTGACTCTGCGATTTTTATTTTTTGCGATATAAACGTAAAAAAACAAAAATTTTGAAAAAAAATGATATTTTCTACTTTTTGTTATTAGAAAAATCCAATAAACTCAATTTTAGTCATACATTTAGGCCAAAATGTATTCAGCCACATGTCTTTGGTAAAAAAAAGTCAATAAGTGTATATTTATTGGTTTGCACAAAAGTTGTCACGTCTACAAACTAAGGTACATTTTCTGGAATTTACGCAGCTTTTAGTTTATGACTGCCTATCTCATTTCTTGAGGTGCTAAAATGGCAGGGCAGTACAAACCCCCTCCAAATTACCCCATTTTGGAAAGTAGACACCCTAAGGAAATTAATAACAGGCATGTTGAGCCCATTGAATATTTTTTTTTTTTGCCCCAAGCGATTGAATAATGACAAAAAAAATATATTTTTTTTTCTCCAAAAGTTGTCACTAAATGATATATTACTCACACATGCCATGGTAATATGTGGAATTGTACCCCAAAATACATTCTGCTGCTTCTCCTGAGTACAGGAATACCACAAGTGGTTGACTTTTTGGGAGCCTAGCCGCGCACGGGACCCCGAAAGCCAAGCACCGCCTTCAGGATTTCTAAGGGCATACATTTGTAATTTCACTCCTCACTACCTATCACAGTTTTGAAGGCCATAAAATGCCAAGATGGCTCAAAACCCCCACAAATGACCCCATTTTAGAAAGTAGACACCCCAAGCTATTTGCTGAGAGGCATGTTGAGTCCATGGAATATTTTATATGTTGCCACAAGTTGTAGGAAAATTACAAACTTTATTTTTATTTTTTTTCACAAAGCTGTCACTAAATGATATATTGCTCACACATGCCATGGGCATATGTGAAATTACACCCCAAAATAAATTCTGCTGCTTCTCCTGAGTACGGGGATACCACATGTGTGGGACTTTGACGCCAGACAGACGCTTGCGTTGACGTTGCGCCTTAGCAGGGGGGGACAGGGGTGTGGGTTTTTTTTGTGTTTTTTTTTATTATTTATTTTGCTTTTTTATTTTCTTTTTAAACTGTTTCTTTCAGTTATATATTTTTTTTAATCATTTTTATTGTTATCTCAGGGAATGTAAATATCCCCTATGATTGCAATAGGTAGTGACAGGTACTCTTTTTTGAAAAAATGAGGGTCTATCAGACCCTAGATCTCTCCTCTGCCCTCAAAGCATCCGACCACACCAAGATCGGTGTGATAAAATGCTTTCCTAATTTCCCAATGGCGCTGTTTACATCCTGCGAAATCTAAGTCATAAAATGCTCGTAGCTTCCGGTTTCTTAGGCCATAGAGATGATTGGAGCCATTCTGGTCTCTGATAAGCTCTATGGTCAGCTGGCAGAACCACCGGCTGCATTCTCAGGTTCCCTGTTGGGACAGGAGAGCCTGAGAAAACCATGGAAGACGGCGGAGGGGGACATTCCCTCCCACTGCTTGTAAAAGCAGTCTAGTGGCTAATTAGCCTCTAGGATTGCTTTTACATAAAAGCTGACCGCTGGCTGAAAAGAATGATACCAAGATGATACCTAAACCTGCAGGCATCATTCTGGTATAAGCACTCAAAATCCAGCAACATACCAGTACGTTGCTGGAACTGGTTGGGCATATATTGTAATTTTTCTTTTCATGCAGCCTGTGGGCTGAACGAAAAAAAAATATTGATCGGTGGGTATGCCCACCATTAGAATACCTCCCTTCATTCACCCACTTCTAATTGTGGGCATACATGCACCATTTATATATGCCGAAGCATGGGGGCATCCTCCCGCAAAAGTTAGGAGCAAATTGCTCCTCCACCCCTTCTGCCCCCGTGCTTCGGCATATATGCTCTTTTTTTAACTGTGGTGGTGAAATCACCTCCGACAGTGCTGGAGTCACGGCTTTATGTATCGTGGGAGCAAACGCTGTTGCTGTCAAGATAAATAAATCCGCGCTGCAGCTGAATGGCGTACCTGCTAAGCAAATGATGGTTAACAATAAAACAAAGTAACATTACAGTATAACATTAGGACTTACCATACCTGCAAAGCAAATACAAAAAAAAAAATAGCAAAAAATAAAACATTTAACGCAACCTGTGTCTAAAATATATATATGCCGAAGCATGGGGGCATCCTCCCACAAAAGGTAGGAGCAGATCGCTCCTCCACCCCTTATGCCCCCATGCTTCGGCATATATGCTCTTTTTTAACTGTGGTGGTGAAATCACCTCCGACAGTGCTGGAGTCGCGGCTTTATGTATCGTGGGAGCAAACGCTGTTGCTGTCAAGATAAATAAATCCACGCTACAGCTGAATGGCGTACCTGAAAACCAAAAATGGTTAACAATAAAACATTGCAGAATAGAATAAAGTACAAAGGATCAGAACAATAGAGAGAGAATAGAGAGAGAGAGAGAACAATAAAAGGACAACTAATTTTGTTTTTTTGGGGTTTTTTTTGTTTTTTGGGGGGTTTTTTATTTTTTACTTTTTTTTTTCTTTACACTTTTTTATGTAACTTTAACAGTTCTGTTGTAACGGTTCCAGCGGTTTGGGTCTCTCAAAATGCGATGGCATCTTGGGAGACCCTGTGAACGTGTGCCTAGCCTGTGCAATGCTGTACCCTACTCTAAAACTCAACTAGTTCATGGTAGCGTTCAAAACATTCACCAATGCAAAGACCAGGATTGTCAGGACAGAGGGGACAATAATGACGGGTGTCACGCCTATATACGCGCTTTCTACAGACACAACATTTTATTTGGGGGGCTTGTTGGGTAGGGGTATGCGGGAGGACATAAGGATAATGCCTCTCATGCAGCCAGCTTACTGCATTTGGTTGGGGAAGGTGAAGTGGAGCACCGTCTGGATACAGAAGGGCTCTGACGATATCCTCCTGGAATTTAAGGAAGGATCCAGTCCGTCCTGAAGCTTTGTGTAGCACATAAGCATTCAGCATAGCCAATTGGAATAAATAAACAGACACTTTTTTGTACCAGCGTCTGGCCTTACGGGCAACTAGGTACGGTGCCAAGAACTGGTCATTGAGGTCCACCCCTCCCATATTAAGGTTATATTTGTGGACACAGAGGGGTTTCTCTACAACACCAGTCGCCGTATGAATTTGGACTGTCGTGTCTGCATGAAGGGAGGTAAGAACGAAAACATTCTTATTATCTACAAGCCGCTGGGGAAAGCCCCGGCGATTAGGTCGCATGGTGCCACATGCTCCAATCTGCTGATCAAACAAGTGACTAAACAGTGGCACGCTCGTGTAATAATTGTCCACATATAAATGGTACCCCCTTTCCGAATAAGGGTGACACCATGTCCCATTCTATCTTGCCAGCGCTTCCTATGTAGTCAGGGCAGTTCTCCGGCTCTACGTGACTATCTTTATCCTCATAAACCATAAAACTACGTGTATAGCCTGTGGCCCTGTCACAGAGCTTATACACACAGGCATGTGGCCTGGTATGGTTCAGGAGGGGGGGCGCTCTCTCTCTTTTCCTGCGGCCTGCCAGGTTGCGTGCTCTGATAAAGAGTCTGGTATGGATTTTTAGGGGGACCCCCACGTCAAATGTTTTTTAAAATTTGATGCGGGGTTCCCCTTAATATCCATACCAGACCTGAAGGGCCTGGTAATTGAATTTAGGGGAACCCCCACGCTTTTTTTTAAATTTTTTATCAATGAATGAATTGGCGGCTCATCCCTAGACCTGGACATGGAAGCAGAGAACAAGTTCATATGGTGAATTGGGTCAATGGACCAATATGACTGCAACTCACTCTTTTTGGTTATGCCCATGTTGAGGGAGAGGCCCAGAAAGATCTTAAATTCGGAAACCGTAATTGGTTTCCAATGTCTGGCAAGGGCGGACCGGGGAATATTGGCGATGTGTTGACCAGCGTACAAATTGCTTTGGTCCACAATAGATCTATAGAGATCTATGGTGAAAAACAGTGAGTAAAAATCAAGTGGAGTAAAATCAACTGTTTCCGCGTTAATGCCAGGTTGGCCAGTGAATGGGGGAAGTACGGGTTCTTCAGAAGTGGTGGGCACCCACTCAGGATTGGCGAATTCTGCAGGAAGGGCACTATGGGTACGATGGGCCTGTCTTTGTCTTGGTGGCAGCGGGACACTACTTGTGCTTGCCACCTTGCCAGCTTGAACTGCACTTATGGGACTCGCCACGTCACCACGTTCTACTGCAGTGCCTGGATGTACATCCAGGGTGTACTAGGCCGCTGGTGCTTGCCAGTTTACCAGAAGGATGAGCGGCTCTAGTACGTCTCTGCTCCATAGGAGGGACCTGCGGTTCCTGCACCTCAACAACAGAAGAAGTTCGGGATCTGGTACGCCTGCCCTTAACAGGGACCTCATCTCTGTCGTCAGAGCTATCTGTCATGGAGCCGCTGTCCTCTACAGGATCGTATTCTGAGCCTGAATCTGACAGATGAGTGACTTCCTCTTCACTATCTGTTATGCTCAGAAACGTGTAGGCCACTTCACTAGTGTACCTTCGCTTTGTTATTTTGGACTCTAAATTTAGTGGTACACTAGTGAGACTCACAGGTAAAAAAACACCTTGGCTGTCAGCGACTGTATCAAAACGCTACAAAAAAAACTGTTAGCGACCGCAGGGATCAGGCCTGACTCTGTGAACGCTGCAGTTATGTGTGTTGTGTTTTGTAAGTGAAAGTGATTAATCGATACTGCACTTGGGTGGGCTGGGCTGGGCTTGGCGGAGGGGCTAAACGCAGGTGCTAGCAGGTATCTGGGCTGATCCTGCTAATAATGCGTTTTTGGGAAACCTAAACTGCTGGCGTTGCTAATATAGATCTGATCAGATCAGATATTGATCTGTTCAGATACTATATTACTAAGGGAGGTGTATGCTTTGCGCGCGGGTGTTAGCAGTACTGTCATAACCTGACGCTGCCTGGGGCAACGCAGACCCTATCTGACCCTAAAACCTAACTTATGTCACCCACCGGGTGATCAGGGGGTTAAACCTTTATTAGGTAATAAATGGCGGGTGCCCTGAAACTATAAAAAAATAACTAACCAACCAGCGTCACCCGTAACAGTTATATGGTGATCACTAGTGAAAGGGTTAACTAGGGGGCAATCAGGGGGTTAAAACATTTATGTGGTAGTATATGGGGGTCCCTGACGCTATAAAAAGCTGCGGCGAATCTAAATACCTACCTGCCTAACTAGCGTCACCTGTGACACTAATACAGCGATCAGAAAAACTATTGCTTATTAGTGACACTGGCGACGGGGGGTGATCACGGGGTTAAACCTTTATTGGGGGGTTAGGGGGGTACCCTAGACCTAAAGGGGGCTAACCCTAACTGCCCTAACAGTTATTGCAGTCACAAATGACACCAATGCAATAATAAAAAAATAAAATACAATTGGTGTCACTGTGACTGGGGGTGCAGGGGGTGATTGGGGGGGTGATCGGGGGGTGAAGGGGAGGTGAAAGTGTGCCTGGCGTGTTCTACTGTGTAGTGTAGTGTTAGGTGCAACTCACTGATCCTCTCTCCTCGGTGCCGGAACGAAAAAGACCGACACGAGGAGAGATTACATCACTTCCTCTGCCTGTGTTTACATTACGGGAGAGGAAGTGATGTAGTGCTAAAATTTAATTCGTCAGGAGCGATCGCGAGAGGGTGGCCATGAATGAATGGGGGCCCGATTGGGCCCCCCACCCGCGGGAAGGCATGGACGTACCTGTACGCCAATATGCCTGCCCGTGCCATTCTGCCGACGTACATCGGCGTGCGGCGGTCGGCAACTGGTTAACACAACAAACCTACACAGTCCCTGTCTTGTTTGCACCGCCTGTATACTGCTGTTCTAAGTATATAGGGCCTAGGGTCCCCACGCCTTTCCTTTTTTTTATTTGGGTACAGTGTTCCCCTTAATATCCATACAAGACCCAAAGGGGCTGGTAATGGGAAGGGGGGGCTACCCATGCCATTTTACTCATGATTTTCATCCGTATTGCCAGAACCAGACATTGCATTAAAACCGCAAGCAGTTTTAAATGACTTTTTTCCTGTTAAATGTCATTTTGTGCAGGGACTGTTCTAAACATGGGAAACACGTGGAACTTCACAGGCATACTATAGACACCCCCCAGGCACGATATTTAAAGGAATATTTCACTTTTTTCACTTTAATCGTCATTACAATCAGTGCTCCCGAAAAAACTGCAGTTTTTAAAAACATTTTAGTCATTGCCCATGTATCCTTGGGAAGGAGCCTGGTCCTCAAACTCTTTTTAGGACAAGATCTTGCATATTAGCCATTTAAATTAGCACTTTTTATTTCAAACGTTTGAGTCCCATAGACTTCAATGGGGATCTAAAGTTAGTACGAATTATCGGTCCGTTCGAAAGTTCTGGTGCGAACCGAACCGGGGGCATGTTCGGCTCATCCCTACTGGCCACTACAAAACTCAGACGTTTCTGGTGTTCTGCACTGATCGGTACACTGAAGCACATGTCAGCCAGGTTGGTTTACACTAACTGGTCTCCCTGATGAACTATCCCCATGGCTCTCTGCAAGGAGTCCATCTTGGACCTTTTCGTGTGTATGTACCCATTCCATTTGTTTAAACCCAAACAAGCCAGAAAGCTTCTGATGCCTTGGGTACTAGAGAAAAGGGGGAGAAACCCCCACGATTCTGTTTTGGTGGCGCCATCATTATGGACTTGTAGTCTAATATTTATAGGTAATTTTGCGGTGCAAGGCTTATGTGGAAGCTCCATCCAGTGGTGCAACCACAAAGATCTCTTAGCTGTGACTGAAAGTGTCAGCCCTCCTACTAGGTCTATTGGTCAGCTGCTAGGTTCAACTCCTCCAGAACCATGCCAAATTAAGGGCCAGTTCACCACAATTTTTGATTCAAGGATGTTTTTCTGCATGTGCATTTTTTAATCACTTTGAATGTGTGCCATGTTCCAGATGCGTTACACAAAAAAGCAACATGTTGTACTTTAGTTGGCTATACTGGAATGCACTGCACTGTTGTGAATTAGGTCATTGGAATTAATGGTAAACATTGTTCATGCATTTTTGATGCAGAATAAAAGTGCACTGGACTGCATGTGCTGTGAACCAGCCTTAAAGTGGTTGTCTCGTTCTTTTTTCTATAAAACTTACAAACAAGTTATACTTACCAGCTCTGTTGCAGTGGATTTGCACAGAGTAGCCTAGATCCTCCTCTTCTCAGGTTGCAATTCTGTGATCATGGCCCCTCCTTCCGGTTCAGTGCCCCCACAGCAAGCCGCTTGCTATGGGGGCACCTGAGCTGAGTCACAGCTCCCTGTGTCCATTCAGACACAGAGCCCCGACCCAGCCTGCCCCCTCTCTCCTCTGATTAGGTAGCTGACTTTGATTGACAGCAGCGGGAGGTTTTTTAACTTAATGCATTCTGTGCATTAAGATAAAAAAGACTTCTGTGTGTAGCAGCCCCCCTTAGCCCCCCCCCCCAACCCTTACCTGAGCTCCCTCTCTGTCCAGCAATGTCCATGAGTGTCTCAGCCCGAGATTCTCCTTCCTGATTGGCTGAAACACAGCAGTGGTACCATTGGCTACCACTGATGCACACAGAAGGCTTTTTTATCTTATCTGTATCATCTGCAGGCTCTTAATTCTTAACAACCTGAGTACAGTGCACTTACACCCCCTTCCTGCCCAGACCAATTTTCAACTTTCAGCACTCTCACGGTTTGAATGATAATTACTCAGTCATGCAACACTGTACCCATATGAAACTTGTGTCCTTTTTTTTTTTTTTACCACAAATAGAGCTTTCTTTTGGTGGTATTTAATCACTAGTGGATTTTTTATTTTTTGTGCTATAAATAAAAAAAGACTGTACATTTTGTGAAAAAAAATGCCTTTTTCTTTGTTTCTGTCAAAAAGGTTGGTAATTAGTAATTTTTCTTCATAAATGTTGGCCAAAATGTATACTGCTAAATGTATATGAAAAGATATAAAAAAATATTTACACAAATGTCAGGGGTGTACTTACTTTTGATACTGCATATAACACCAACAGTTTACCCAGCACATTGCAATAAAAAAGGGAGACAATACAGTTACAATACAATAATATACAAGAGGATTAAGAGGGCTCTGCTCAGAAGAGTTTACAATCGAATAGGGTGGGGCAGGTGGTACAAAAGGTTGTAACTGTGGGGAATGAGCTGATGGAAGCGGTAAAAGATTATTTGGAGGTGTGATAGGCTTTCCTGAAGAGATGAGTTTTCAGGGATTGCCTGAAGGCAACTAGAGTAAGAGATAGCCGGACAAGTTGAGGTAGAGAGTTTCAGAGGATGGGAGAGGCTCTGGAGAAATCCTGGAGATGAGTATGGGAGGAGGAGACTAGGGAGCTTGAGAGGAGCATAGAGGATGGTTTGGGTGATATTTGGAGACAAGATTTGTGATGTAGCTTGGGCAGAGTTGTGAATGGCTTTGTATGTTATGGTTAGTATTTTGAATTTAATTCACTGGGCGATCGGGAACCAGTGTAGTGATTGGCGAATACGGGTTGCAGACACTGAGCGGTTAGTAAGGTGGATAAGCCTGGCAGCAGCATTCATAATAGATTAAAGAGGGGATAGTCTATGGAGAGGTAGGCCTATGAGAAGGTAGTTGCAATAGTCATGGCACGAGATAACAAGGAAGTGAATGAGTAGCTTGGTGGTTTAATTTGTTAAAATAGGGTGTATTTTAGAGATCTTACAGAGGTAAAGTGTACAAGCTTTTGACAGAGATGGGATTTGGGGCTGAAAGAACAGGTCAGAGTCTAGGATTACACCTTGTACCCTGGCATGAGGGGAGGGATTGACGGTTGCATTATTATTTTGATGGAAAAGTCATGGGGGGGAGGGTGGGCAGGGGGAAATATTACCAGCTCGGTTTTAGAGATATTTCGATTAAGGAAGTAGTGCGACATCCACGCTAATATAATATGTCAGTTGAATGAATCAGATTTGGGTACTACTATTGTATGTAGGTAAAGCTTTTTGTAAAAAAAACAATTTCACAGCCACTGCCAGTGTATGGTGTCATTGAGACTCTCCATGAAAATCGTAGCATTCCACAACACCACAAACTGCTTTGAGGCATCCCCCGAGCATATTATTTTAAATATTTGTGCATTTTCAATGTTGCTCTTGAAACCTCAGGTAAAGACCTTCTCCCCGCTGTAAAGTATTTTTTCTACATTTTCTTTTTTCTTGCATTTGTACAATGCTCAGCTTCCCATGCCTTTTTTGATAGTAGTAGCTTTAAAAAAGGCCAGAATTTAACTGTAAGATTCACCACCTATTGGGCTTTGCCGCTAACAAGATCTATATTCAGTTTCAAGCCTCAAAGTTAAATATTTAAAAAAAATCAACCTTTGAAAGTTAAAATTCCAAACACAAACAAGATGCCATTTGCATACCAAATGTCCCATTTGCCAGGAGGTTGATGCTTCCGCCATAGGAGTAGGTGCTTTCCTCTCTCAGCAATGACCTGTGGCAAGCATCACCGATTCATGTTTTAGTTTAAAAAAAATATATTAAATTACAGAAATGTTTCTATGATAAGTCAACTAGGTATTTTTTTGGGATGCATGAAACCTTTTGTCTTCTTCCATCCTGTCTCACCCAATCTTTTCATAATCTATCACAAACTTGGGCAATTCAAACTAAGCAAAAATATGAATTTACCTATACATCATTTTGTATGAATTGAGAAAGATGAGCTTCATGGAAACGTTGATTATAAAAACATTGTTGTTTTTGGTCTTTCTGCTCTGCAAGACCAATGAGTGCCTCTAAGTCACTTTTTCATATAGATAGATGTACAGATTTACAGTATGGACATTTTCTAAATATATTTAACCACTTCAGGTACTTAGGCCTTTTTAAAACATCCTTGACTTGAAATGGTTAAAACAAGCTCATCGCTGCAGCGTCATGAGCTTGGTGTCATTATTTCCAGCTGGTGATAGGCTTTTCAGTAAACATGATACAGGCGTCTTTATAGTTTCCTGATCACTTTTACAGTAGTGAGAAGGGTCACCCCCTCATCCCCACTCCATATATGGATTCTGACTTTGAGGCACCATACACTGACCCAAGGATGGTCACTATGTAACCTAAATTTATTGACATTAAGAGTAACCCTATAAAACTTGTATTATAAGGTCGTGCACTAAAGTACTGGTACAATTATTAGCCAATTAGGCATGATGGTTTACTGCACTTAATGTACACAAATGTTTTTTTTTCCCTCATATGAAAATATCTCATGTTTAAAGAATATTTATATAATATACAATGCTTTTCAAACATAAACATTGCTCTTTTCCTTTTTTTGTGGTATCTATAAAATCCCATTTTGTAAATAAATGCTTCTATCTTGAGAATATTATGAAAACAACTCACAAACAGGGTTTATATTCAGTTAAACTGTAGACAAGATTTGAAGTCACAAGGAGACCTTCCAGACATTTTGCCATTGCCCAACAAGTCAGGAACGCAGTCCTCGTTATCTGGCAATAATTGTCTCTTCTGATTTGGTATTAGTAGCATGGACAAGGCATGTGGCTGAGACCTTCTCTCTCTCTTCACTTTATCCGTCCAGTATATTTTCCCAACAACCCCCAATGCAGGAAGTGACATACATAATTTTATATTGTGGTTTGATACTAGCATCTGACAACAGGGGATCCCTACAAATGCATACATGGGGCATACTTCAAGGACATTTTTGGATATATTTGTTTGCATTAACAGTCACTGTGGCAGTTAGAGAAGCTTCACCTGGTGATGGAAGGAGCCACATTATCCCACCCCATGTGCAAGACTATATGGGGACCTTAGCCATAGGATAGACCCCTATGCAATTGGCTGGTGACTTCTGGATGGTTATATACAATGATTGAGACTGTGTCCATTACTGATACAATACACTTTTGGATGATAAATATTCCCTGCTCCTTGAAGTCCCTGCAAATCTGAGATATGTTGCAGTCAAATCTATTGCCCAATTGAACTCCCTTTGAGTGCTTATTGTGTCACATGAGAATTACCATCAGTCAATGACATTCCAGTCAGTATCCATGCGTGGCTCTGACGGACCGTTTGCTCTCTTTACTTGTTAATTTATTTCTGCTGTTCGGTGGAACGCTTACACTTGGGACTTAAGCTACAGTTTTGGAAGTTTCAAACCCTTTTAGACCCTGAAGAAGATCTACACTGTGTGTTTTTGAAACGCGTTAGACTATCTGTCGGTTGACAGCTTTCGGGCTTCCCCTTCAGTTGGCATTACATCTGCCCCCAACAATATGTGTATGTTTTTATCATCTTGAATTTTTTGTTATTTATGTAATTTGCTTATATATATATCAATAAATTTATCCTTTTTTTTAATGATGACTATTCTTCCAGAAGCACATTTGTGAGCTCAGGCACTGATGTTGGATGAGAAGGCCTGGCTAACATTCACCCCAAAGGTGTTCTATACATTTTTCCCTACTGTAACAATGTTAGGTTTTGCCACTTTGAAAAAGTATTGGAAAGTGACACAGGATTCGCACATATGCAGAGTGCTGTACTCCAGATTGTCAGTTCTGAGCAGAGAAAGTTTTTTTTTTTTTATCTTTCTCCGAGTTTTGCAACTCACGGATCAGTGTCTAGTGCCCAGAGACTTCAAAGTGCCTTGGGTGGGAAGAAGTCTTCAACCCAGTGTCCAGGGTTTTCCGAAGACTAGCAGGGAGTGTGTCCAGGTGAATACAGACCTTATAATGAAGGCTTGGGCATAGCTCAGGGTTCCACCCAAGAGACATGAGGTCTTTGCATAGGAGTCAGGAGGACTCCACCTTTCTCCAGGAATCAGGGAGGCTGCACAGGGCAGCCAAAGTATGTATGTCTGCATTGGACCTAGAAAACGTGTTGTTTGAACAGTGACAGAGTGGATGTTAGAGAAGTTTGTAAATATAACACTTGCATGTTCCTTTCCTTTACCAGCTGTAATGTCTGGTGAAATCCATTTCAATGTCATATGGCTGGCTTGTTATCAGGCTAATATGTCTACCCAGGGGGTCTTATAACTAGGTATGCACAGAAGCAGGTTTACTGCACACAAGACATATTCACGTGTATAAACATTTAATGTTGAAACCACTAGTGTTTTTTTTTTTTTTTTGCTAGAACAACATTTCTACTGAATCGTTTTTCACGTGTTGTTATGGCTAGCTTCCTTCCTGTTTGCATTATGAATCCAGGCACATGGCTTGTCTGTGTTAATGAGAAAAATTCAGATGTATCAAGTGGCAGGAGGCCATTACATAAGCATCACGTAAACACAGGTTGGTGTCATGCTTAGGAAAAAAAATTCAGGCAATACCAGTGCTAAAAATCAAACACTTGTTTGAAATCTCAATAAATACTGTAATACAGAATTTGACGAGAACTGATAAAACATAAATAACTGCAGATTTATTTATTGACGCATATTGCAGCAACAATTACAACCAACTTCGGCTGAAACAAGTTGAAAAGTGATGAAAACTAGAGCATAGGTGAAGCTTTGTTTGCCGCAAAGCAATCCATCAGGGTTTAGCTTTCCTACAAATGTAATAATAATAATTTACAAGGTGTACCTGCTCAAAACGCACATCATTTCTCTTTCACCGGATGAACAGATTAAAGTAGGCAAATCTCCAACAGGTATGGCCACATACATTCATGGTCTAACCTGGCAAATCCAGACATTGGCACCCAAGCCAATGGTTTAGAAACGTTCATTTAAAAACAAAAACATAAAAAAAAAAACATGTCATACTTACCTGCTCTGTTCAGTTGTTTTGCACAGAGCAGCCGCAATCATCCTCTTCTCGGGTCCCTCACCGGCGCTCCTAGACCCTCCCTCCTGCTGAGTGCCCACATTGAAAGCTGCTTGCTCTGGTGGCACTCGTGCATGCTCACTCCTGATCCAACCTCTGTGTGTCTCATAAGCTTGGCCTGCAAGACTTGGCCCCATCTCTGCTGTCTCCTCACTGGCTGTGATTGACAGTAGTGGGAGCCAATGGCTCCCGCTGCTGTGTCTCAGCCAAACAGAGAGGAGAGAGATCCGAGAGAGCTTTTACTCTCAAGCACATCACTGGATCGGGATCGAGCTCAGTTGAGTATAAAGGGAGGCTGAGGAGGAGCTGCACACTGAAAGTTTTATACCTTCAGCCTTTAGAACCACTTTAATATACAAAAAAATGTTGCAGCATATTTAGCTTAATTTCGAAACATGTTATTTAGTGGCAGAATAGATCCAAAGCAGTCAAATATAGATTTGAATTACTATGGAGCTTGGGTACTTTTCATCAGGAATGAATAAATGTGGATCAATGCTGTAATGTATATCAGGCCCGTTTAACCTGTAAAACAACATCTCAGCAAATGTTTATATAATGGCATATATTCTGCCAACATTAAGATATGCATCAGTTGAACACACATTACGGTATATTCATCTTCACATTAGTATCTGGATAGAGTTAATAAAATAACAAATTGATGTTGACAAAATCATTAAATCATGTATTCTTTGTATACAGATGCTCAGTAACTTGCAGTGTTCATTTTGGCAGCAAATTTCGATTTAGATTTAGTCTTGGTCTTAGGACTAAAATTGTATTTTAGTTTTAGTCCCATTTTAGTCTTCTGCAGTTTTAGTCATATTTAGGTGACTAAATCTCCAGTACATTTTAGTCTACTAAAACGTCCTACGTTTTAGTCAACTAAAATCTCTAGTACATTTTAGTCAACTAAAACTCATTTTAGTCGTCTAAAATCGAATGGGTGTAATTAAATTGTAATGCATTAGTTAACATTTCTCTACCGTTTCCAAACTCATTATATACTGCTGAAATGAAAAATCTCATATGTTATTATTTATGGTATTGAGGTATGAACATGCACTACAGACCAGTGTTCATTTTGAAGTCAAATTTCAATTTAGGTTTAGTCTTAGCCCTTGTACACACGGTCAGAGATTCCGACGGAATGTGTCCTATCGGACTGTTTTGTCGGATAATCTGACTGTGTGTGGTCTCCATCGGACTGTTAGACTTCATCCCAGTCTAAGTCATTGTGTGACGTAACGCGTAGGAAACCGGAAGTGACGTTTACACCCGAGCGAGACGCTCGTCAGTCTATTGTTAGCTGTGCGCTCTACCTGTAACCACTTGTGAGTAGATTATTATCTTTTTAAATAAAATTGATGGTTTTACATACTACACTATGGTGGATGTTATCTATCTATCCCTTGAGTGCATACGCTGGTAACATTCACGAGGAAATCGGATGATTTGTGGTGCCGTTAGAAGTTCCTCTCTCCAGTAATCCCCCTGTTTCAAGTGCTTCTTGCAAAAGGCTATTTCTTTGCTGCATACCTTGCAGTAGTGAGGTAATTACCTAGTGTGATCAGCACTTACACGAAAAATCACTGGAATGGAAGAGATTTGGCTTGGCACATTGCACCTTATTATTTGATTGTGATATTGCATTTTAATATTCACGATTGGACTATATATGGGACACTCTAATTAGATTCACTTGCTCGCTGCTATTGTTATATTTTCTTTTGCTGCTGCTATTTTTATATTTTATATTCTAGCTGTTACATGCACTTTATGTTTAATAATTCTATACTATATGCACTTTATTTTGCTTATCGCAGTATCACTGTTGTTGACACTGGAGTTATGCACAGATGCACTTTGAATTATTTGATTTTATGCCACGCACAGGTGCACTTTGGATGCAATTTTTGATTGTTTGATCAAGCACGATTGCACCTCTTCACTTTGACATTATTGTTTAATTTCTATTTTTGCTAGCTTTTTTGAATTTAGGAAGCGCAAAACACACCCCCCCTTTTTTTCATCTTGCAGGCGCTATAGCGTTAGAAATAGCGCCTGCAATCCGGCCTCAAACTGTTGCACCATTGTCTCCAGTGTGAAAGCCCGAGGGCTTTCACACCCGAGCGGTGCGTTGGCAGGACGCCAGCAGCTTCTTTGGAGCGGTGAAGGAGCAGTGTGTTTACCGCTCCTCCACCGCTACTCCCCATTGAAATCAATGGGACAGCGCTGCGATACCGCCGGCAAAACTCCGCTATTGCGGTGTATTGTGGGCAGTTTTAACCCTTTCTCAGCCGCTAGAGGGCTAAAAATAGCAGCGTTTTACTGCCGACGCTATGGGCGGGGTCTTGGGAGGGGCCAGGGGTGGGACTGAAGAAGGGACCATGGGGTGGGACCAGGGGTGGAGCTAAAAGGGGCCCCATCAGGTAGGCTGTACAGGGCCTCATGATTTCTATCAGTGGCCCTGCATGCTACCGATCCTCTGCCACTACACCTTAATGCTACAGAGGTAGAGAGATCAGTAAGCTTTTTTTCTGGTCTCATGCTCTGCTCTGTGCATACTACAATTCCCGTAGCTCTGAATGTATCTGCACATTGGTGTGTAGTCCATCTTGGGGGGAGCAGGAAAGGCTGGCTATATAGAGGGGCATGGAGAGTGAATAAAGCCACCTTAGAAGAGGAAGTTTGAGAATAGCAGAAATAAATTTGAGAGATGCAACAAATGAAGAGACAGATAGAAGATACATACGCACCTTTTCACCCTTAAAATAGGGGGGAAATCATATAGGCTGTCACCAAGGGTAAAGAGGGGACGAGCGCTGCCGAAATAGAGCTGGATCTCCTGTGTATTTGGCTTGGTTTGCAGTCATGCTCAGTCCCGCCCCCTGGACATCTCCTAGCATTTACGTCCGGCATTTGACCGGCATTATGCCCATCATAGGATCCGGGCCAAGGGGCAGGACTGGACGTGATGCCGAGCCAAGTACACAGGATATCCGGATCTATTTCGGCAGCGCTCCTCCCCTCCTTCCCCTCAGTGGCAGCCTATATTTCGGAAAGGCTGCAGATGGACACTGAGCAATGCTGCAGATAGGCACTGATTAGACTGCAGATGGGCACTGATTAGGCTGCAGATGGGCACGATGGAGATGGGCACTGACTCTATCACGGTGCAGGTGTCATTGCTGTATGTCACGCTGCTGGTGATCATCTCCTGCACCCTCTTCTTTGCCTACCCTGGTCCCTGACCTTCCCTCTCCTCCATTGCCTTAATGCGCTCCACAGTCCTGAATTGTCACAACAATTTCCCATATAAAAAAAGAATTCTTGTAGTTGTCGATCCCAGATTCACCTCATACATGTGTTATGTCATTGGCCATGTGGTGGGACTATGTTTGCACAGCTATTAATTATTTTGTGGCTGCAAATTTGACCTGTAGGTTTGCGAAGTTCGCCTCCCATTGAAGTCAATGGGGCCCGCCGCGAACGTTCCGGTTCGCGAAACGTCCCGTCGGAAGTTCATCCATCACTATCCATGACCTATGTGGTTCTGTTAAATGATGCCTTTAGCTAATTACCAATATATTGTCATACTTATATAAATACTTTTACCTCTATCGCTATTTTCAAATGGTTAAATTACAGTAATTATGGTTCGAAAAGGGAACATAGAGGGATCTGAGTTAGCTACACACCCCGTGTCGCATGGAAAATACAAACAAAGAAGAGGTTCCCCCATGGGGTTTTTTAGCAGATAATGAAAACAAAGGAGTTATAAACAATTTCCTGGTTTTATTATCCAAAACACTGATTAGTTAACATGAGGTACAAAAAGTATTTATTAAAACATGAGCTCTGGTATACATAGTGCGAAAAATTTCTATTGGTAGAGGGAAATGCATATACAATTTCACCGTTCAGAAAACGAATATATTAAATACAAATAAATTTCCATAACATATCATTTGAATCACCATCTGAGATACAAGATACCCCAATGCATTTCGACCTAGGAAATATTGCGGTCTTCTTCAGGGGGGAGAAGAGGGAAAAATTATTTCCACATTTCTGCAAGTACAACAAGAGGACAAGTTTTAACATTTCATTCAATTAATTATAATCGTTATTATTTCCTTCTGTTTGTTAAATTTACCCTATCCACCAAGCACTCTTTCCGCACTGACCAGAGACTTTCCTTTAAAAGAACCCCACGTCTTTCTTCCTGGAGGGGGTCCTAGAGCTCGCGCACACTGCCCCTCCCAAGGGGGGAGCCAATTCTAGGGCCCAAAGACTTATAGGGGGTGACAGGTTTAGTGAGACCTCCCCACAACCACTGGGGAGCACCCCTTAATTATAGTAATTAAAGTAAGCTGACAAATACAGTTATAGCAACTCAAACTGAGTAACTGAGTAGCAACTGTTATTTAGCTAAGAAATGTGTTTGTTTGTACACTGTATTAAGAATAAAAAACAAGGAGATTTGCCCATGTTTTTCTCTTTCATTTTTGTTTTCACATTTTTGTCAGGAGAAGGTCGGGGGGGGGGAGGTGGGTGTGAGAAAGGAAAAGGGGCCGGGAACTGGGGGGGCAGGGAATGGTAAAATAAATAATACACATATATTATATATAAATCACATGACACAAGACACTTATAAATCAAAGTTAATGAGATAAAAATGTTTGGGAAATGAAGGGAAGGGGAATTGTATGCACAAGGGGGCATATTAGAAGAGATATATGGAGATTGCATGTATAGGTATTTAATATAAACAAAATACCACTGTAGGGGCATGTCAGGGACCATATCCCTTGCTGGAACCCCCCTAGAGTCAAGACCAAGAGGAGTTTAGGTGGGGTGGGGGGTGGGTAGGGGAGTGGAAGGAGATCTGCCCAAGGCAGCGAGTTGGGCGATATGGGGAAAATATGGGGAGACACTGTGTTATAATGCTATTGTGCTTTTTATGTTAAACCATATGTATGTGTACTCAGTGAGTGTGGGGGGAGGAGGGATGTAGGTGCAACAGTAGACACAAGGGTAAGATAAGGTACAAACTGTGTCGGGAATATCCCCCGATAGAGAGATAGAATAATAAAAGGGTAAAAATCACAAAAGGATAGCGGAGCCAGATAAGGTGGTGAGGAGAGGTCAGGAGGTAAAACTGGTAGAAGCTATACCTTAGAATAGAAACTGGAAGATATGATAGAAAAATGTTTCTAGGGGGATCGAAAATATAAAGATGGCTTGTGTTGACATACAGCTAGCAGAGAGGATAGATAGTCGGGTAAGGAGGGGGAGGAGAGGAATATAGGAGAAAGATGCTGCGATAGAGGATCAAAAGAAGTAAGATAATAGCTGGATGGACGGGGAGGGGTGCTCTGCTATACTGACTATAGCTAGCTACCCCCCATACTCAGCACCGACAGGAAACTAAGTACCCTTAGGTTGATGTTGGTAAGTTTAGTTGTTCCCCTTTTTTTTCTTTTTTTTTTAAACTGCCCTCGATCCAGAGAGGATGGAGGGACTACGCTTCACTTCATTGAATGCTAGAGGGCTGAATATCCCTGAAAAATGTAAGATGTTATTGAATGACCTAAAACACCTTAATACCGATGTGGAAATGGTACAGGAAACATATCTGTAAATAGCTAAAACTAAAGGAGTCGCTATTTTAATTTCTAATCGAATTGCATGGTCTATGTTGGACAAGTGTCAAGATTTGGGGGGAAGATATCTCTTCCTTAAAGGATTCATAGGTAGTGTAAAAGTCACTCTAGCTACTATTTATGTCCCAAATGTTCATCAAGATAGGTTTCTAGATAAAGCCTTAGCAAAATTAACGGAATTTAGGGAGGGAAACTAGGGGGAGATTTCAATGTCCCCCTAGACCCTAAATGAGATACCTCTACTGGAGCCTCCTCGGTTCCTGGGGGAACCAGGAGGAGTATACTCCGGAAGTTCCATGAATTACAACTGATAGATGCTTGCAGGCTCTCCATGCAGAGGAGAGAGACTACACCTACTTTTCTAATCCACATCAATTTTACTCCCGAATTGATTTTTTTCTTAGTACCACAGCAGCTTCTCCCCATAGTACAGGATATATAAATTGAAAATATAATTTGTTATAGTTGGTAGGCGGACGAAAGCCTGTGGAGACGCCGCAAATTCCGAGTTTATTATACGCTACTTGACGATGTTTTACCTTGTAAATGCAATTCTTTAACTCTATTATTTTTTTATAAAATACTATGGTATGGAAGCCTTTTCTGCTTTTGTCTTATGAGCGAAACAGTTATTTCTTCAAGTGTGGAAGCCGATATAGGTTGCGGGGGAGACCTGAATTTTTCCCCTAACGCTTGGAGAGACTATCTGTGTGGTAGTCATTTACTGCTGGTAAGAGGTTTTAATACTCACCTTGGTGTGATTCAACTTGGACTTGGGATCTTTCCCCTGTTGTCGTGTCTGGAGCAACTTTTGCACTTTATGGACTTTGTTTCATGTATTTGGTTGAGATTGACCAATACACTGCCTTATACTATTATCTGTTTGGAGTATTAATTTGCACTTCTTTATGATCTCGTTCACATATCAGCATGTGTTTTCATTAATGCATCGTGTTTTAAGATTTAATGATTACAATACTGACACACATATATTTCTTGTTATTTATTTTGGTGTCTGCTTTAGTTTTTTTTCTAATGCTGCGTACACACGATCAAACAATTGGGTGGAAAAGTCCGGCAAACTCAAGCCTGCCAGACAATCCCACAGTGTGTAGCCTCCGGCATACTTTTTTGACCCGAAAGTACGGCAGACTTAGAAAGTAGTTTTGCACTCCAATCTTCCCGCCGGACTCGCATTTCGGTGGACAATCCGGCCGTGTGTATGCCAGTCTGCCGTACTTTTGAAATGAACGGACTTTTCCCGCCCGGAGAAAAGTCCGCTCATTCGAGCGGGTTTGCAGGTAGGCGGGGCCCGCGAAGGAGACGTCGCTGGCCCCGCCACCTGGTATGGACTTAAAGGGTAACCCCCAATGCCGAAAAAAACGGCGCGGGGGTCCCCCCAGGTCCACATCAGACCTTTGTCCGAGCACGCTACCCGGCCGGCCAGGAAAGGGGGGGCGAGCGAGCGCCCCCCCTCCTGAGCCGTACCAGGCCGCGTGCCCTCAACATGGGGGGTGACTTGGGGAAGGGGGGGCCGTGCGCCCCCCCACCCCAAAGCACCTTGTCCCCATGTTACCGACAACCCTGGCCGTTGGTTGTCAGGGTCTGTGGGCGGGGGGCTTATCGGAATCCGGGAGCCCCCTTTAATAGGGGGGCCCCCCGGATACCGGCCCCCCACCCTATGTGGCCAGAGAGAGCGTCGAGTCAACAGCACATAGGGTGGGGGGCCGGTATCCAGGGCCCCCTTATTAAAGGGGGCTCCCGGATTCCGATAAGCCCCCGCCTGCAGATCCCGACAACCAACGGCCAGGGTTGTCGGGAAGAGGCCCTTGTCCTCATCAACATGGGGACAAGGTGCTTTGGGGTGGGGGGGCCGCGTGGCCCCCCTCCCCAAGGCACCCCCCATGTTGAGGGCACGCGGCCTGGTACGGCTCAGGAGGGGCGCTCGCCCCCCCTTTCCTGGCCGGCCGGGTAGCGTGCTCGGACAAGGGTCTGATGTGGACCTGGGGGGACCAAGACGCCAATTTTTTTCGGCGTTGGGGTTCCCCTTTAAGTCCATACCAGGTGGCGGGGCCAGCGACGTCTCCTTCGCGGGCCCCGCCTACCTGGAGACGCGCTCGAAATGAGCGGACTTTCCTCCGTGTGTGTGGGCGAGTCCGTTCATTTCAAAAGTAGGGCGGATAGTACGGCGGACTTAGTACGCCGTATTAGTCCGCTGAAAAAGTGCCGTGTGTGAGCAAGTAGCTCGTTCAGAAAGTCCGACGGACAGTCTGGCGGGAAGTCCGCCAGACTAAGTCCGTCGGATAGTCGGCTACGTGTGTACGCGGCATAAGAGTTTTTTCACCATTACTCTTAGTCTTATAAAAATATTTTTTTCTTTCTATTTTCAATTTATTTCTGTACAATATAGTATATAACACTGCTTTGAGTGGATAAGTGGGAATTATTTTAGCTACATGTTATTTTTTAGGGATTTTTCACTTTAATCTCTCTTATCATTAATTAGCGCTGCACTTATATGTTTTATGTAGTAGCTACAGACCAATATCATTACTAAATGTGGTCTTAAAAATATTCACAAAGACACTGGCATCCCGTTTACAGTCTCAGCTCCCCCAACTGGTACATTTGGACCAAGTGGGGTTTATTCCTACACGGGAGACAGTACTATCAAAGTGCTGAATCTTGTTCACCATGTAAACCAAAGGAAGATGCCAAGTGTCTTTGTGAATACAGACGTGGAAAAGGCGTTCGATAGGGTTAACTGGACATTTATGCTAGGAGTATTAAAATGCATAGGTCTGGAAGATCAGATGATAAACTGTGTAACCGGGATATACTCTACACCACAAGCCTTAATTGAGACAAATGGAGTATATTCAGAAAAATTCTCAATTACAAATGGGACCCGCCAGGGTTGTCCACTCTCACCGCTCCTGTTTGCTCTGACGTTGGAGCCTTTATTAAACAGAATTCGACAGAACCCCGATATCAAGGGCATAGTTTTGGGAGAACAGGAATATAAAGTCTCTGCATATGCGGATGACTTACTTTTTTCTCTTACTAGCCCACAAATATCACTGCCTAACCTTGTGAAGGAAATCGAACGATACAAAGCACTGTCGAATTTCAACAGGGCCGTCTTTACCGCGGGGCAAAAGGGGCATCTGCCCAGGGCCCTGTCATTGTTGGGGGCCCTGCGCTGCCCGCCGAAGTTCAGCCACCTCTGGTGCTAGTCGCATGCTGGCTCCTAATACACACGCGCTCCTCTCTCTCATCCCTCGGGTACACACATTGCTCTATGAGAGAAGAGGAGGAAGGGGGCGGGGACTCCACACAGAGGCAGGGGCGGATCCAGAGTCCAGTCTCGGGAGGGGCACTTCTATAAAATGTTTTTTTGGGGGCAATTTATATGGGAAATGGCTGGTATTGGCACTTCAATCATTACGGCACCATGGTTGTTATGGTGTCAGGATGATTGAAGCACATTATTTCTATTAATACATTGTAATATAAAATTAAATGGTTCAACTCACCATAATGCAGAATCAATGGCAGCCCTAAGGGTGTCTTTCGCCATGTCGCCTGCCACCAAATGCAGATTGTCACTTGTCACCAAATACGGATTGCTACTTGCCACGTAGCCTGCCACACATTGCGGATTGTCACTTGCCACATAGCCTGCCACACATTGCGGATTGTCACTTGCACGTCACCTACCACACATTGCGGATTGTCACTTGCACGTCACCTACCACACATTGCGGATTGTCACTTGCACGTCACCTACCACACATTGCGGATTGTTTTTCTCAAAAAATATGGAGCAGAATACAGATTGGCCTAAACTGAGGAAGCAATATTTTTTTATAGCAAAAGCAAAAAATATTGTTTTTTTATTTTTTTAAATTCTTGCTCTTTTTCTGTTTATATCGCACAAAATAAAAAATAAAACGCAGAGATGATCAAATGCCACCAAAGCTCTATTTGTGGGAAAAAAAGGACATCAATTTAATTTCGGTACAGCATTGATTGCACAACCGCGCAATTATCAGCCAGTCAAAGTAACGCAGCGCAGGATCACAAGAAATAATCATACATAATGGCACACATGTATTTTGCGATTTGTCACATAACATTCATTTATACTTTTACTCACGTTTAGGGATGGATGGGATGGATGGATCCAGCAGTAATCTTTTCAATATTCTATGTAGAATTCACTCTGTAGACTGCACTGCACAAACCGGTGGAGAAGATGGAGGAGGTGGGTGGAGCTAAAACTAACTCAGGGGTGGCAGAGCGGAGGCCTGTAGCGTGGACAAGATGGAGGGGGAGCTGGGTGGGTGGGACCAACAACGTCAGGGGCAGACTCCAGAACTAAGATTGTGCCACTCTGCAGGATTCGACTTTGTTTTTTAGCTGAACAGCTCAAATACAGTGACTGTGATTGATTATCACAGTCACTCACTGGCATAACATTGACAGAGTCAGACTCAGTCAGTCTGCTCTGAGCTCTCCCGGCCTGGCTGCTGCTGCCTGATCTGTTCTCCAGGCTCCAGCAGCTCTGCTCCGCTGAGTCTGTGTCTCCCTCCCACGTGACCGGCGTGACCGTGACGTCACTCGTTGCTAGACGCCAGGCGGCCCAGGCGTTAGCAACGAGTGCAGGAGAGAGGCTCCACCCACCGCTGTTCCTCCTCCTCCTATCTGTCTGCTGGGCGTAATTACAAGTCTCTCGGGCAGAGGAGGCAGCGGCACCGCGCACAGCCACACGCGAACGAAGCATTGAGAGCAAGTGAGAATGTGACAATGACATGTCACTGTCTCACTCTCACTGCTACTATCTCGGGGGGGGCAATTGACTCGTTGCCCCCCCCCTGGATCCGCCCCTGCACAGAGGAAGCTGCTTCTGAGACTGGCACTCTGCACGGACATCAGAGGACAACATGCTGTGACTGTGAGTAGCACTTGGGACAGAGGAAAACTCTGTACTGGAATGGGGGGGCTTTGTGGGAGGACAGCCTTGGAGAGGAACTCTGTCCTGGAATCTGGGGGGAGGAGAGCTGTGAACCCACCTCACTCTGCACCCACCCCCCTCTGCACACACCTCACTCTGCACCCACCTCCCTGTGCACCCACCCCACTCTGCACCCTCTTCCCTGTGCACCCACCTCACTCTGCACCCACCCCCCTCTGCACCCACCTCACTTTGCAACCACCCCACTCTGCACCCACCCCACTCTGCACCCACCTCCCTCTGCACCCACCTCCCTCTGCACTCACCTCCCTCTGCACCCACCTCCGTCTGCACCCACCTCACTCTGCACCCACCCCACTTTGCACCCACCCCACTTTGCACCCACCTCCCTCTGCACCCACCCCACTCTGCACCCACCTCCCTCTGCACCCCACTCTGCACCCACCCCACTCTGCACCCACCTCCCTCTGCACCCACCCCACTCTGCACCCACCTCCCTCTGCACCAACCTCACTCTGCACCCACCCCCCCCTGCACCCACCCCCCTCTGCACCCACCTCACTTTGCACCCACCCCACTCTGCACCCACCCCACTCTGCACCCACCTCCCTCTGCACCCACCTCCCTCTGCACCCACCTCCCTCTACACCCACCTCCCTCTGCACCCACCCCACTCTGCACCCACCCCACTCTGCACCCACCCCACTCTGCACCCACCCCACTCTGCACTCACCCCACTCTGCACTCACCCCACTCTGCGCCCACCTCCCTCTGCACCCACCTCCCTCTGCACCCACCTCCCTCTGCACCCACCCCACTCTGCACCCACCTCCCTGTGCACCCACCTCCCTCTGCACCCACCTCCCTCTGCACCCACCTCCATGTGCACCAACCCCACTCTGCACCCACCCGCCTCTGCACCCACCCGCCTCTGCACCCACCTCGCTTTGCACCCACCCCTCTCTGCACCCACCTCACTCTGACCCCACCCCACTCTTCACCAGCCTCAGTCCTGCCCTCGGCACCCACCTCACTCTGCACCCACCCCACTCTGCACCCACCTCAGTCCTGCACTCTGCACCCACCTCACTCTTGCACTCTGCACCCACCCCTCACTCTTGCACTCTGCACCCACCCCTCACTCTTGCACTCTGCACCCACCTCAGTCCTGCCATCTGCACCCACCTCAGTCCTGCCATCTGCACCCACCTCACCCCTGCACTCTGCACATAGTGCACCCCTCAATGCTAGCGCAGTTTGGCCACACCCGCAATTTGCACTGTAGTAACCTCTAGAAACTAATCAGTAAGCAATAATGATATGCAGTAACCTCTAGAATCCAATTAGTGAGCACTGAGCAGTAATGATGTATTGTAACCTCTAGCAACTAATCTGTGAGCTGTAATGATGTGTTGTAATCTCTGGCAGCCAATCACAATCACTGCCTGATCTGCTGCCGTAAACTAGTTTTGAGTCTAGCTGGGGGGGGGGGGGGGCAATTAAAATCTTTGCCCAGGGTCCAATCAATATTAAAGACGGCCCTGAATTTCAAAATAAATTATTGCAAATTGGAGGCGATGGGGGTGGCACTGGCGGGCCCAATGCAAATTACCCTACAGAATAACTTTAACTTTAGGTGAACAACAACTGCAATAAAATACTTAGGAATACAGATTCCACCAAAGTTAACAGACTTATACGCACTGAATTTCCCACCAGTCACAATACTGTTAGAGAGATGGAATAGAACCACACACTCTTAGTTTGGGAGATGTAATATTTTAAAAATGAATGTTGTGCCAAAATTCTTATATTTTTTCCAGGCACTACCTATTCTTATCCCCATGTCTTATTTCAGTAAAATCCGAGCCGAGGTGACAAAATTTATTTGGGCGAGTAAACGCCCAAGACTAAATAGAAATCTGTTGACACTACCTAAAAAGATAGGAGGAATAGTGGCACCAGACTTATATAAATACTTCCAAGTTGCTCTAAACTCTGGATTAATATAGAACAACAAGCAAGCCCAGTCTCATTAAGTAGAGCTATTTGGTGTTATGCAACCCTGCCCTCTGAGTTAAAAACGCATCCTACAATCGGCCCCACATTACGTATAGGCTCTATGGCTATCCAGAACCCCACATTTTCCACTCTAGACTCACCTTTGTTTCCCATTTTCAAAACCAATATAGTTCGTGCAGGGTGGCGATTAACACTAGACTGGTCAATCACATCTCAATAAACCAATACTAGAAAAATTGGCCTAGTGCAGATAGCACAGGTGGTACCCCTGGGGATGTTTGAATAAGATACACCAGTCCATAAATAAAGTATAATATAATATATTTATTCGTAGAAAATATTGCATACATGTATGATAAAAAAACGTTGTAGTGGCAGTTGTATGAAAAGTTACTAGACAGAACATTGATAATGTAAACAATAGACTTGCAACTTATGTAAATGTTGAGAAGAATGCCGACATGTTTCAGACCATCCGTCCTTTTTCCTAGGCATATATTTTATCTCGTATGTACATAGTCTAAAATGTAAATATAGTTATATTAGTACAACTGTATACAGATCAATACGTGCAAAAGCCTGCAAACTGGTCATGAATAACAGTGCATAACCCCTCTGAAACGGGAGGCAGTTCCCTTCTTTTTTTTTTTTTCTTTTTTGTTTTGGGGAACTGTTTTTGTTTTGTATGTATAAAAAGGATAGAAAAAAGAAACAGGAATGCAGACTGAGTTGTTGAAATGCTGTTTAAGTTTGAATAATGGATGTAATAGGAATAATGGGCAAGGTGTTATGCCTTTACAAATGTTTGAATGTATTCTTGTAAAGAAATAAAGAATTTAAAAAAAAATACATAAGAAGGATTAACAAGTATTAAACATTCAAATTATTTTTAATAGCTCAGGTATTCACTGTAAACATGAATGAAAATGTACTACAAGCGTTTAGTGGTTACTGGATCCTTGAGTGTTACCACTTAAAGATTTATTTTTTAAAGTAGACATTAAGGGACACTTTCACATTTCATAATACAACAGCCTGTTGTATCTACAGTATATTTTTTATATACTTATTGGATTAACCATTGTAGTTTTGATTAACAATATAAAGGATCCCTTTTTGTGATTCCTCTTTGTTGTAAGGTCTTTCTTCTTGATTGTAAAGGAACAAGAACAAGCCCTTTCATTAGCAAGAGAAAGAATTTGCGTGGTAAAGGGTGCGGCATCACAAGTGTTCTTTAGTGCTCTTGATATAGGATCTCCTATAATGCAGAACAAAGTGGGTGGAATTACATGAAAAAAGAGCTGTTACCTCTAAAAGTACCAACAGTTTGCCTTTTAGGTGTATGTTAGAGATTAACATCCACTGATCAGCAAGTGATCACTTGCATTTTGTATTCACATATCACTTCTGTAGATAGAAGTAAAAGCTTATTTAAAAAAAACAAGAGGTGGAGAGGCTCACTTAATATCACTGCCAAGCTATTAGTGTACCACAATCCACAAGCAGCCGCATACACACGACCGGACTTTTCGACAGCAAAGGTCCGATGGAACGAATCCGTCAATTCGATCGTGTGTGGGCTCCATCGGACCTTTGCTGTCCAAAAACATGACGGACTTTAGAAATAGAACATGTTTCAAATTTTTCCACCAGAACTCCCCCGCGCCCAGTTCCTATTGTGAAATCCATTCGTGTGTATGCTAGTCTGACGGACAAAAACCGACGCTAGGGCAGCTATTGGTTACGGGCTATGAACTTCCTTATTCTAGTCTGGTCGTACATCATCATGCTCAAATCCGTCAGACTTTGGTGTGATTGTGTGTGGCCAAGTCCGTTCATTGGGAAAGTCCGTCGGAACTCCGCCGAAAGTCAGTTGGGAAGACCATTGGACCTAGTCCGTCAAAGAGTCCGGTTGTGTGTACGTGACATTAGAAGACCCTGTGACAAAACAACCACATACCCGTAAAAAAGGAGAGGGAGAACTTTTCATTCCCACTGTCTATGCTGTGAACACACTATTCACAAGAGATGGTCCCCTGTTCACTCCAATACCCTATGTACTCCAAGTCAGAAGCTAAGAATCATTATAATTACAAGTGAAGGAAAAAAAGAAATAAGGATTTAAAGGGGAAGTACCTTCTTTGGATTAAGGATAATTTCATGAGCATTAGACCATTGAAGTAGATGTGAACAATCCTTGGTTTAGTTCTGCTTAAGGGCTGGTTTCCACTGCTGTGTGGTCCGATATCCCATGTGATTGGCACCGCACTGCAGTGCAAATCACATGCAATATCCCGCATTGCAGCAGTGTGAACCAGCCTTTAAAGAATAATTCTCACTTTTGTAGCAGTTGACGCATTTGCAGTGTTTTATTGAGGAACATGAAGGAGAACCTCACCAAAAAATATATTTTTATTGCAACGGCTACCTAAAATGTGTCCCGTATTTTAGTGAAGACTTGTGGGAAAAACAGTGAGCCAATCTCACTAGAAGGAAATTACATATTGTACACAGTGTACAGAAGGCCTTCAGGTTCTTACAGAAAAGGAAAGGTAATTTTTAATAACATTCTATTACAATATAGTTGAAATAGATAAGAACTGCAATCTAGTTCAAGGTTATCTGCTGCTGTTTCTAATTAAAAAGTGTGTACATGCATGCATTCTAGAAGCAAAACTCTCTGACACCGCGTTCAGATCGGTTACTTCTTACACTTCTAATTTATTCCTGGGCGGTGTTAATATTTTATACACAAAGATATGTCATTGCTATGTCAGTCTAAGCCCTTGTACACACGGTCAGAGATTCCGTCGGAATGTGTCCTATCGGACCGTTTTGTCAGATATTCCGACTGTGTGTGGTATGCATTGGACTGTTTCCATCAGAATATCTGTCGGACCAAATTTTCCAACTTGCTGGAAATATTTTCTGACAAACTGCTCCGATCGGACATACTCCAATCATGTGTAGCCTACTCCGACGGACAAAGTGCCACGCATGCTCAGATCAAATTCCTAGACCAAAGCTATTGGCTACTAGCCTTAACGTAGTCCCGTCGTAAGGAAATAACATCATCACGTTATGTACAATCGGATTTTCCGACAACTTGGTCCGACCGTGTGTATGCAACAGTTTCGGACAAAATCTGTCGGACAAAATCCGTCAGACAAAATCCAACGGATTTGGTTGTCAGAATGTCCGACCGTGTGTACAAGGGCTAATAGGTATATCTCATTGGTTGAAATACAAGAGAAATGGAGAAACTTGATGCTTGAAGGTTGATTGAAGCTGGTTATGTCATCACATATGCATTCTTCTAATGCGTGGGATGCAAGGTATAGACGCTATCTTTAGTTCCAAACAGAGAGTCAATCTGTATACTACATAATAAGTAAGGAGTTGCATAGAAACATGTATACACATAAGAAAATAGACATTTTCTGATTATCAGTATGTACATTACATTCCTTCTCCATAGCTTGTGTAGCTAGAGTATATGCTAATTATTTTTGTTTTATTTCGAGTTTTTTTCTCCACTGACAATGTGAGGCCTTGCCACTGTGAACATGTAGGAGAAAGTGACACAGGATTTGCTAGGAGTGGGCCAGTGCAGCAGGGTGCTGTGACTAAAGGCTAAGTGAGCCAAGACAACAAGGAGAGCTGGATGATACAGTCAGAGGGACTGGTAAGAGCAGTGGTGCTGCTGACAAGGGAGCCAGGCAGCTTGGCATTTTTCAGTTGACTGCCCATGTTGATGGTGGAAACCCCTGCGTGGGCAATTGATTTATGCACTATATTACCAAAAGTATTGGGATGCCTGCCTTTACACGCACATGAACTTTAATGGCATCCTAGTCTTAGTCCGTAAGGTTAAATATTGAGTTGGCTCACCCTTTGCAGCTATAACAGCATCAACTCTTTTGGGAAGGCTGTCCACAAGGTTTAGAAGTGTGTCTATGGGATATTTGACTATTCTTCTAGAACCGCATTAGTGAGGTCAGGCACTGATGTTGGACGAGAAGGCCAGGCTCTCAGTCTCCACTTGAGTTCATCCCAAAGATGTTTTATTGGAATAAGGTCAGTACTTTGTGCAGGCCAGTCAAGTTCCTCCACCCCAAACTCACTCATCCATGTCTTTATGGACCTTGCATTGGAAGAGGTTGAACCTTGGGCATGATGCCTGACATGTGGCACTCTCTTTTTTCAAGTATTGCTGGGAAGAGAGGCTTGTTTGTTTTTGCTCTGTACAGCACTTCATAGTGTCCTACTTTCTATTTCTGTTATTTCTGTATACCTCTTTATGGTTTTATATATATATATATATATATATACTTGCTGGTTGCTGTACCTCCCCTCTGGACCCCCCGCTCCCACCCCCATCTCTGTTAATACTTAATAAACTATTACTGCTGTTGCTATCATAGTGGGACTCAATGGGATTTTGTGGAAAACACAAGGTCTTTGTTCTAAAATCCAGTGTTCCCTAGTTTTCACTTTTCTAACATAATAAACTCCACATGTGTGTATTTTGCAAGAGATGCATTTATACGGGGGGGAAGATCTTGGGCTTTAAAAAACAATGGGTTGCCCACCAATATCATGCTACTTACTCTACGCATGCCTGAGCAGTAGGTATCCTTATCCACAAGTCAACCCCATTTAACGTTATTAATTTCACCTTGGATCCAGAGGGTATGTTTATTATACTACATGACACTGTGTTCCATGTTGAAATCATGCTTGTGGGTTTATATTTACCTCCTCCTGCTGATGTGCACTTGCTTTACAATGTTATGTCCAACATGGCCACATGTGCTGGCTATTGGATAAACTCCATTCTTCTTCCCATGATGTTTCTTATCTCCCTAAATGGCCTGAGACATATTCCCCCTTAATGTTCTATGGAGGTGGAAACACCCTACAACTATGATCTACACCAGTCAATCTACCTCCCATAAAACCCTTTTAAAGATAGTCCTAACGCCACTCCTTTTGTACTTTCCAATGTAGCCTCAATTGAAATCTTACCCCAGGGTAATTTGTATCATGTCCCTCTTTTGTTGGAGCTCAAACATCTACCTGATCTCAAGGATAAACTCCAGAGACTCTCTGAATTCTGGGTCTTAGATGAATTAAACCCTACAGCCAACAAAACTGTTTCAAATTCTTTCTCCCTACGTAGGGGTAAAAGACAGTGTTGTCCCCTGTCTCCTAGTCTTTTTGCTTTGGTCGTGGAGCCTTTGGCTAACCTCATTTATACTAATCCAGCTATCCATGGTCTGTGGGTTAGGTCATTAGAGGACAAACTATCATTATATGAAGATGATGTCTTATTGTACTTGAATGAAAAGTCTTCCTTCTTTGCCACCCTACAGACGAATATGGCTCCTACGCTACAATGGGTCCAGCGATTTAAATACCTGAGCATTCAAGTCTCCCTTGATCCTTCCTAGAACTTAACATCACTCCTCTCATCATACAAGTTAAATATTAATTGAAAGTTTTGTCTGCACTCTCTCTTTAGGAATGGTCAACTTAATTAAAATGCTGTTTCTCCCTAAATTAACCTACATGTTCAGACAGACCCAGATCAGGAACCCTTTGTGTATATTTTGCGCTATAGATTCCATAATCACATCTTATGATTTAGATTAAATATTGTTAAAATAGAACTCCTCATAAATGAAGCTGGTCTAGCACTGCCTAATCTGTATTTTTATTCACTTCAGCCCTGGAAGAATTTTCCCCCTTCCTGACCAGGCCATTTTTGTGATACGGCACTGAATCGCTTTAACTGATAATTGTGCGGTCATGCGACACTGTACACAAACAAAATTTATGTCCTTTATTTCTCACAAATAGAGCTTTGTTTGATGGTATTTGATCAACTCTGTGGTTTCTATTTTTTGCACTATAAACAAAAAAGAGCAACAATAAAAAAAAAACACAATATTTTTTACTTTTTGCTATAATAAATATCCCTGATTTAATATATATATATATATATATATATATATATATATATATATATATATATATATATATATATATATATATATATATATATATATATACTTTTTTTCTCAGTTTAGGCCCATATGTATAAAATCACAATAAGCATATATTGATTGGTTTGCCCAAAAGTTATAGCTTCTACAAAATAGGTTATTGATCTATGGTATTTTTAGTTTTTTACTAGTAATGGCGGCGATCTGCAATTTTTATCAGGACTTTGCGTCAGACAGAGCTAAAAATAGCCACGGATTACTGTATAAATGTCACTGGCAGGGAAGGGGCTAACAAGGGGGCGATCGAGGGGTTAAATGTGTTCCCTCATTGTGTGTCCTAACTGTGGGGGGATGGGACTGACTGGGTGAGGAAACCAATCGCTGTTCCTATATACTAGGAACACACAATCTGTCTCCTCTCCCCTGACAGAACATGGATTTGTGTGTTTATAAACACAGATCCCCGTTCCTACTGTGTCAGGAGTGTTTGCGGGTGCCCGGCAGACATCACAGCCGCCAGGTACATGCATTAGCTCCTCAGTGACTCAGCAGTGTACACGCCACCTAAACTCATTAAAGTGTCCGCCGTACAGCTACGGTGATTCATGCAGGGGAGTCATACTGCCACGGTCAAACGACAGCGGGTGGTCGGCAAGCGGCTAAACAAGAAAAGGAGGTTATAGGCACTGAGGCTTGGTCATAATACATAATACGCAAGCAGTGTAATTATAAGGTATAATTCCAAATATGTCCAAAGCACTAGGGCAGGCTTCTTGGAGTTTAGCAGACTCTGAAAATACACAGACAAAAACAAAAGCAGAAAAGCACCTCTAAGTGCAGTAAGACTTTGTAATTTAAAAGACCCTCACAACAGGGCTACTCACAATAGATAGGTAAACAACAGGCGCATCAATAGGTGTAGGTCCGGAACTCCAAATGTAGTGGGCCACGGGAGCTGCTGGTACCGCCAGATGGAATGTGACAGAAGTCCCCGTGTAGAGGAGGATACCGGCCAAAGTTCTTCCAGAAGCGTGTGGGCAGCCAGGAGCAGGATGATGCAGGCAGGACTCAGGACCAGAATGCAACATGTTTCGGAGAATGTGCTATACCACATATGGGCATACGCGCTCCCTTTTCAAATGAAGAATTTGCCATTCCTTACTCGTATTTTTTCAGACACTTACAAGTGTGGCATGCTATTAGGAACCCAATTCCCCAAAGCACCTACTGTATCCTTCATCAATACTCAATAATCTCTTCTAAAGGTTTTTGATCTTGACAAGCCTCTTTCTATTGTTTTTCAAGTGGAAAACTGATATCCCTACCCTCTCTAAAAAAGAATGGGAAGCTATGGTGGCTCATTATACTAAACTGATGATATATTCTAGGGATAAATGTATCCAGTCGACCCCAGGGGGTTGCACCACATCAATCCCACCCTTTTTTCACTCTGTGGCAAGTGTTTGAATGCCACTGGCATCTTTTATTGTATGGTGCCCCTTGATTGTTGATTATTGGAAGCAAGTTATATCCCAATAAGCGTACAAGTGTGAACAAGGACTATTTGAAAGAATGGGAATCTGTGTAGTAAGGCATAGTTAGGGGAAGGGAAATTAACAGAAAAATGGGGCCTAAAGGAAAGGTTGATAGAAACTGACCAGCATCAGGACATTTTTAAATCGGTGAGAATTTTTTTTAATCAGCAACCATACAACTTGAAATTTTCCACATTTTTTCATGTTACAACCAAAAACGTAATGTCATTTATTGAGATTTTATGTGATAGAACAACACAAAGTGGCACATAATTGTGAAGTGGAAGGAAAATGATAAATGGTTTTCAAAACATTTTACAAATAAATATCTGAAAAGTGTAGTATGCATTTGTGTTCAGCTCCCCTGACTCAATACTTTGTAGAACCACCTTTTGCTGCAATTACAGCTGCAAGTCTTTTTGGGATGTCTCTACTAGCTTTGCACATCTAGAGAGTGACATTTTTGCCCATTCTTCCTTGCAAAATAGCTCAAGCTCTGTCAGATTGGATGCAGAGTGTATGTGAGCAGCAATTTGCAAGTCTTGCCACAGATTTTCAATTGCATTTAGGGCTGGACTTTGGCTGGGCCATTCTAACACATGAATATGCTTTGATCTAAACCATTCCATTGTAGCTGCGGCTGTATGTTAAGGGTCGTTGTCCTGTTGAAAGGTGAACCTCCGCCCCAGTCTCAAGTCTTTTGCAGACTTAACAGGTTTTCTTCTAAGATTGCCCTGTATTTGGCTCCATCCATTCTCCCATCAACTCTGACCAGCATCGCTGTGCCTGCTGACGAACAGCATTCCTGCAACATGATGCTTCCACAATTATGTTTCACAGTGGGGATGGTGTGTTCAGAGTGTTTTGCTTTTAGGACAAAAAGTTACATTTTGGTCTCATCTCACCAGAGCACCTTTTTCCAAATGTTTACTGTGTCCCCCACATTGCTTCTCGCAAACTGCAAACAGGACTTCTTATGGCTTTCTGTCAACAATAGCTTTCTTCTTGCCACTCTTCCATAAGCCAGATTTGTGGAGTGCACAACTAATAGTTGTCCTATGTTACCATGGGTCTCTTGGCTGATTCTCTGCTTAATGTTCTCCTTGCCTGGCCTGTCAGTTTAGGTGGATGGCCATGTCTTGGTAGGTTTGCAGTTGTACCATACTCTTTCCATTTCAAAGCTTGGGATATTTTTTTATAACCTAACCCTACTTTAAACTTCTCCACAACTTTATCACTGTCATTTCTGGTGTGTTCTTTGGCCTTTCATGATGCTGTTTGTTCACTAAAGGTTCTCTAACAAACCTCTGAGGGCTTCACGGAACAGCTGTATTAATACTGAGATTAAATTGCACACTGGGGAACTCTATTTACTAATTAGGTGACTTCTGAAGGCAGTTGGTTCCACTAGATTTTACTTAGAGGTATCAGAGTAAAGTGGGCTTTATGCACACCACACTTTTCACATATTAGTTGCAAAACATTTAGAAAACAATTTATAATTTTCCTTCCACTTCACAATTATGTGCCACTTTGTGTTGGTCTATCACATAAAATCCCAATAAAATACATTTACATTTTGGGTGTAACATGACGAAAAGTGGAAGATTTCAATGGAAATGGGATTTCAATAGGAATTTCAAACAGACTTCCAGAAGCAGTTGAAAAATCTAATTGGAAGAGAGTTACCCATCCCTAATATTATTTTGTCTACCAATTACAATATCCGATTGTATTTTGAGATACCATCAGTCTGTGAATGATAATATTGTATGGACTGTGAACAATTACTGCAGTATTTCCTATGATGTATTGGCTAGAGTGATCTATCTTTCCACTTAACAGCAGCAAGTGTGGTTTATTTTCTTGAAAGTAACTTCTCACTTATGAAATGCAGTATATGTGATTCACACTTTAATGTGGCTGATAACGCTGGGAGTGGGGACAGCTGCATTGTTGTAAATGGGCAATGTAGCATCAAAGGGGTTTCTGTGAGGTATAAATAGAAATGATGAGGTTTCTTCATTGTCTGTTAGGAATAATACTGACCAAAGTAATCAAATGCTTTTCAGTGAAATGAAACCTTTATATTTGATTCTGATTTTTTTATTTTTTATTTATTTTTTTAAAATTATTTTTACATTTTGTACAATATAATGGCAGAAGAAAAGTAAAAAAAAATGTCAAACAAGAATACAGAAAATATTATGAATTCACAACTAGGAAATGGTTGACAACATTTTTGGGGAATTGGAAATTGCATAAAGTGTGATATATAATTGTTTAGTTAAAAAAAAAAAGACTAAAATGTAATATAAACAAATGTTGACCTTCCAGCAGATATTTAAAAGCACTATTAAATGTAGTTATTTAAAAAAATGCAATAGATTTTTGCACAAAATTTGCGTAAGTAACAGAATTGTTCTTGATATTAGCCTCCTATAATTTTATTATGATCCAGTCAGTAGGGATCAACCAAACTGCCCTGGTATCAGTTCGGACAGGGTTTGTTGAACTTCAGAGAGATTCGGATACCGATCCTGAACTCCACTGAAATCAATGGGAGCCGAATCTGTCAAATCCAAATAGATAATTTTCTGGGCTAATAAGTAAAGGGTTGTCAAAATTACCATGGGGGTGGGCACTGTCCTCAGAAACATGGACCAGTGCTAAAATTCCATTCATCTAGGAGCAGTGATTTTTTTATACTACTGATATTTATAAAGGCAAAGTGGTTTTAACCACTTAAGCCCCGGACCATTTTGCTGGCCAAAGACCGGAGCACTTTTTGCGTTTCGGCACTGTGCCGCTTTAACTGACAATTGCACGGCCATGCGACGTGGCTCCCAAACAAAATTGATGTCCTTTTTTTCCCACAAATAGAGATTTCTTTTGGTGGTATTTGATCACCCCTGCGGTTTTTATTTTTTGCGCTATTAACAAAAAAAGAGCTTCAATTTTGAAAAAAACACATTATTTTTTACATTTTGCTATAATAAATATCCCCCAAAAATATATAAAAAATGTTTTTTTCCTCAGTTTAGGCCGATACGTATTCTTCTACATATTTTTGGTAAAAAAAAATCACACTAAGTATGTATTGATTGGTTTGTGGAAAAGTTATGGCATTTACAAAATAGGGGATAGTTTTATGGCATTTTTATTAATAATTTTTTTACTAGTAATGGTGGCGATCAGCATTTTTTATCGTGACTGCGACATTATGGCAGACACATGGGACATTTTTGTCATTTATACAGCAATCAGTGCTATACAATGCACTAATTCCTGTGTAAATGACACTGGCAGTGAAGGGGTTAACCACTAGGTGGCAGTGTAGGGGTTAAGTATGTCCTGGGGAGTGATTCTAACTGTGGGGGGGGCATGACTACTTGAGACACGTCACTGTTCTCTGCTCCCAATCACAGGGAGCAGAGATCAGTGACACTGTCACTAGGCAGAACGGGGAGATGCTTGTTTACATTAGCATCTCCCCTGTTCTTCCTCTCCTTGAGGCGACCGCGGGTATCCCCACGGACATCAAGTCTGCGGGACCCACGACCCAGCTCATGGAGTGTCCCGGCCGGCATTTGACATTTGACAAGTCCTTTATTAACCAGCTCAATACAGGGCACTTACACCCCCTTCTTACCCAGGCCATTTTTCAGCTTTCAGCGCTGTCACACTTTGAATGACAATTGCGCGGTCATGCTACACTGTAACTATGTGAAATTGTTATAATTTTCTTCATACAAATAGAGCTCTCTTTTGGTGGTATTTAATCACTCATGAATTTTTTATTTTTTCCTAAAAAAAAAAGACAAACATTCTTTAAAAATAAATACGTTTTTCTTAGTTTCTGTCAGTAAATTTTGTAAATAAGTCATTTTTCTCCTTCACTGATGGGCGATGATGAGGCAGCACTTAGGTGGCACCGATGAGGCATGAATATGCTGCACTTATGGGCACTGATAGGCTGCACTGATGGGCACTGATGAGGTGGCACTTATTGGCACCGATGAGGCTACACTTATGGGCACTGATTAGGTGGCACTGACGCGGAGGCACGAATATGCCACATTTATGGGAACTTATATGTGGCACTGAGCACTAATAAGCGGCACTGATGGGTGGCGCTGGTGGGCACTGGGCACAGATAGGTGGCACAGATAGGCGGCAATGATAGGCGGCACTGATGGGCATTGATGGATGGTATTGATGGGCAGCAGTGATGAGCATTGATGGGCATTGATAGGCAGCACTGACTGGCATCACTAATGGCCACTGATTGCTGGCACTTGTGGGCACAGATTAGTGGCAATTGTGGGCACTGATTGCTGACAGTGGTGGGCAATCATTGCTGGCACTGATGGGCACTTAGTTGTAATCAGGTCACTGATGATTAGTGCCCTGATTACATACCTAGCTGTCCCCTGTGAGGAGATGCTGCTGATTGGCTCTCCTCTCCTCACACTCTGCCTGACAAAATTTTTTGTTTAATAAAAAATTAAATTGTAAAAAAAAAAAAAAATACTGGCATCAACCACTGCCCTGCTGATACCAAACTCTGCTCTGCTGACAACGTTCACTGCTCTCTGACATACATGCATGTGTGTTTGTGCTCTGGGATGCACATCCTAATGCAATAGGTTGCACACGCCAATGCTATCAGGGTTTTTCAAAATGGTGTTAGCAAGGGCACCCATGGCTCCAATTTTGTCTGATTCTTAGAAATCAGCCAAAATTTAAGCCGTGTTTGGCCATCTTAAGAGTGGTTCCGTATATGAATTCTCCGTCTACAGCCGACTTTTTATATCAGCACTCAAAGTCTGGAGTACTGATATTAGAGTTCTTCTTAGAACTTTGACTGTATTGCATAGTGGCATAAACCCATACAAAATAATGTGCTTCGTATTCTTAACCACTTCCAGGACGGCGCACGCCGGTGTACTTCGGCAGAATGGCACGGGCAGGCATATTGGCATGCAGATATGTTTTAAATGCCGCCCTGCCGGCCGTGACCCCCGTGAGTCCGGTCGTGGGTCCCGCGGACTCGATCACCGTGGGCATACACGCGATCGTCTCAAAGGGCGGCTGAATGAGGAGATGCCGTTGTAAACAGCATCTCCCCGTTCTGCCTAGTAACAAGTGATGCTGATCTCTGCTCCATGTGATTGGAGCAGAGATCAGTGTTCACTAAAACAGAGCCCAGCCCCCCACAGTTAGTAACACGCCCCTAGGAACACTTAACCCCTAAACTGCCACCCACTGGTTAACCCCTTCACTGCCAGTGTCATTTACACAGGAATCACTGCAATTGTATAGCACGGATTGCTGTATAAATGACAATGGTCCCAAAAATGTGTCAAAAATGTCTGATGTGTCTGCCATAATGTCGCAGTCACAATAAAAATCGCTGATCGCCGCCATTACTAGTAAAAAAAAAATTATTAATAAAAATGCCATAAAACTATCCCCTATTTTGTAAACGCTATAATTTTTGCGCAAACCATCAATCATCGCTTATTGCAATTTTTTTACCAAAAATATGTAAAAACAAAGCTCTATTTGTGGGAAAAAAGGACGTCAATTTTGTTTGGGAGCCACGTCGCACGACCGCGCAATTGTAAGTTAAAGCGACAGTGCCGAATCGCAAAAAGTGGTCTGGTGTTAAGCCAGCAAAATGGTCCGGTCTGAAAGTGGATAATGAGCTGGAAATACTGTTTTTTAGAAGCATTTCACAGGACATGGTTAAAATTTCAACATCATTTATTTACAAGCCTTTGGTTGCTTTAAAATCATTCAGACAGAATTATCAGATATCAAGTTATGCTTTTTATTAGTTATTGGCTTTGTTTATCTATTTTATTTGTGTATTTGTTTGGTTTGCAAGTTTTTGCTCCATTTTTTGATATTCACTATTGTTATAATGTACAATAACCACTTGATGGAGACAGAGTTTGAACAATATGTGGCACTGATGCATGTCTAAGCTAAACATAACTGAGAAATATTAACATCTATGAAAGTAACTACTATGAGTCAACTGATTGAAGAATCAGGCACCCGTAGAAAAAAAAATAGAATAGAGTTTAGAAGGTGTAGAACATTAATCAACCTTTTATTGTTGTTAGTGTCCCAGTTTAGGAGACATTCCTTTATTTTTGGTCTATTAGACAACAGGAAGTGGGAGAAAATATTCCTCTTTTCTGCATATTTGACGGTAGTCAGACAGTACAGGAAGTGAGGGAAACATTCCCCAAAGAGGACACAGGTAGTGATACAAATACTGTACATTTTCTAGCAGAGAGAGGAAGGCTTAGAATCTCTCTCGGAGTCTTTTGCTGTGTGGTTTTCTCTGAGGAAGTGTTCCCCACACTTCTTATCCAGGCAATAGATATCAAGCATTACAGGAAGAAAAGTCTTCTCTGTGGTGACACAGACAGAAATGAAATCTTACATGCAAAAATCCAAATTAATGGGACTTGCACACACTTTGCCACTGTTTTTGTAGATTAAAACATACTTTTATTAACTACTTTAGCTCAGGAAGGGTTTATCATCTTTATGACCAGGCCCGAACTGCACTATGTTATATGGTAATTGCGCGGTCATGCAACACTGTAACCAAAGGAAATTTATATTATTTATTCACACAAATAGAGCTTTGTTTGGTAGTATTTGACCATCACTGAATATTTTTTATTATATAAACGAAAAAGACTGACATTTTTGAAAAGAAAAACAATATATTTTTTAATTTCTGCTATAAAACATATTCAGTAATTTTATTTATTTTTTTAAACTCAAATTTCTTAATTTTTTGGGCCAAAATGTATTATGCTATACGTCTTTGGTTAAAAAAGAACTCCCAATAAGTGTATATTGATTGGCTTGCTTGAAAGTTATAGCGTCTACAAATGACACTAACTGACACTGGGTGGGAACTGACTAACTGCACTAATGCACAGTTGCACCAGATTTTGCACTCTCCGATTTTAGTAAATCAACCCCATCATGTCCAACAGTAAACATTGGCAGACATATATCGATCTCAGTGTGGTCAGTTTGCTTCTATGCATTTTTACTTGCGAACACAGCCTGCTTGTACTCCAGTGGTCAGACTTCTGCTGACATGCCCCCTGCAAGTTAGTTACTGTGAGGATCAGTGCACTCCTGTTCCTTTGTCTTCTGCTGACCCACCAGCCTGCTCAGCTTCTCAGTCTCTGCATTTTATACTGGACGGTGTCTGTGATCCATTCAAACTGATGCTGTAACCCCCCTTCCCCTACATCGTCACAAGGAATCTCTGCCCCACCTCTCTAAGCTCCATATGCAGCAGAGAAGACCTCTGCCCGCCAGTGCCACCTCCTGCCCACCAGACACATTACAAGGCACAACCTCACACTGTCCTAAATCCTCCCTGCAGTTTCTTGGGCTGGTCACTGCCAGTAGCCATATAAAGGAGCAATGGTAGGAAATAGTGAACAGCTGATCAATAGATGGAATTGGGGGGGGGGGGTATTGCAGAGATGACCTGTGGCTGGAAGGAGAGGGAGAGCAAAGATGACCATTTGATGGAGGGGGGGTTCAGATGTGACTACTGGAAGGAGGGAGTACAGAGGTAATTGGTGGAGGGAGGCGGTGCAAAGGTGACCAGTGTCGGGAGGGGGTTAAGAGGTAACCAGTGGCTGGAAGGAGCTGGGAGAGAAGATGTGTCCACTGAATAAGGCAGGTGCAGAGTTGATCTGTTGTTGGACTAATGGATGGAGGGAGGTTCACAGTATATACATTTTGATCGATTGCACTAATGACACAGTTCATCACAAACAAATGTGATACCTGAGTAATTTCTAGTAGACATGTGTGCTGTCAATAAATTTGTTTTGTTTTGTTTTGTTTTGTATTAGCCGTTAATTCGTATTTCGTAATTTGTGTCCGAAATTCAGTTTGGATTCGTGCAAAATACGAATTTTCATTAGGTTTGTTAACTTTTCATAACAATTACAAACATTCATTATGAGGAATTAAAAAAGCAAAAGATACCTTTCTCAATATGGCAGTCGTCGACTCATTATGCTCATTATGAGGGGCTCCCACCATCCCTGTTCTGACTTCCTCCTGGGGCTGTACCCCTGCTATGCTCATTATGAGGGGCTTCCACCATCCCTGTGCTGTACGGACTTCCTGGGCTTGCACCCTTGCTGTGCTCATTATGAGGGCCTCCCACCATCCCTGTGCTGTGCTGACTTCCTGGGTTTGTACCCCTGCTGTGCTCATTATGAGGGTCTCCCACCATCCCTGTGTTGTGCGGACTTCCTCCTGGGGCCGTACCCCTGCTGTGCTCATTATGAGGGGCTCCCACCATCCCTGTGCTGTGCTCATTATGAGGGGCTCCCACCATCCCTGTGCTGTGCTGACTTCCTCCTGGGGCTGTACCCCTGCTGGGCTCATTATGAGGGGCTCCCACCATCCCTGTGCTGTGCTAACTTCCTGGGATTGTACCCCTGCTGTGCTCATTATGAGGGGCTCCCACCATCCCTGTGCTGTGCTGACTTCATGGGTTTGTACCCCTAATCTGCTCATTATGAGGGCCTCCCACCATCCCTCTGCTGTGCTGACTTCCTGGGTTTGTACCCCTGCTATGCTCATTATGAGGGTCTCCCACCATCCCTTGGTTGTGCGGACTTCCTCCTGGGGCTGTACCCCTGCTGTGCTCATTATGAGGGGCTCCCACCATCCCTGTGCTGTTCTCATTATGAGGGGCTCCCACCATCCCTGTGCTGTGCTGACTTCCTGGGTTTGTACCCCTGCTGTGCTCATTATGAGGGGCTCCCACCATCCCTGGGCTGTGCTGACTTCCTCCTGGGGCTGTACCCCTGCTATGCTCATTATGAGGGACTCCCACCATCCCTGTGCTGTGCTGACTTCCTGTGTTTGTACCCCTATCCTGCTCATTATGAGGGGCTCCCACCATCCCTGTGCTGTGCTGACTTCCTGGGTTTGTACCACTGCTGTGCTCATTATGAGGGGCTACCACCATCCCTGTGCTGTGCTGACTTCCTCCTGGGACTGTACCCCTGCTGTGCTCATTATGAAGGGCTCCCACCATCCCTGTGCTGTGCTCATTATGAGGGGCTCCCACCATCCCTGTGTTGTGCTGACTTCCTCCTGGGGCTGTACCCCTGCTATGCTCATTATGAGGGGCTCCCACCATCCCTGTGCTGTGCTGACTTCCTGGGTTTGTACCCCTGCTGTGCTCATTATGAGGGGCTCCCACCATCCGTGTGCTGTGCTCATTATAAGGGGCTCCCACCATCAATCCTCTCTGAAACCTTCACTGAGAGGAATGAAGGTGTAGAATTAGGTGTGTCACAGCCAAGTACTTGCGGGCAATCTGCTATCGGTACACCGACATCACATTGTACCAGGAAAATGTCCCTGCCCCAGCTGCTGCACTGCCAAAAGAAGTTCACTCACAGCCATCCACATGCCCAGCGGTTGAATGCTAGCTTGGCTAAATTGCTAGCACTTCAACTGCTGCCCTTTCAGTTGGTAGACTTTGCCCCATTCAGTGAGTTTGTGGAATGTGCGGTTCCTCAGTGGCAGGTTCCTAAATGCCACTTTTTCACACGGAAGGCGATTCCAGCTCTCTACCGGCATTTGGAAGGCAATGCCTTGGCCTCGCTGGACGGAGCGGTCAGCGGTAAGGTGCATATTACCGCTGACTCATGGTCCAGCAGGCATGGACAGGGACATTACCTATCTTTCAAGGTGCATTGGGTGATTCTGCTGGCAACTGGGAAGGATGCAGAACAAGGTGCAATAGTGTTGGAGGTTGTTCGGCCACCACACCTACAAAATGCTACTACTGGTGATTCTGACACACCTCTCTCCTCCACCCCCTCCTCTTCTTCTTTCTCCATGGCCTCTTCCTGTGCTTTGTCCTCGGAACCAGCATTCAAAGGGCTACGCAAGTATGAAGGTAAAAAGATGCTATGCGGTGCTTGCGCTGGTGTGTTTGGGGGACAGGAGCCACACTGGGGCAGAGATTCTGTCAGCTCTGCAGGGGCAGGATGAGAGGTGGTTGATGCCATGCCAGCTTAAGCCAGGAATGGTGGTTTGCGACAATGGAACCAACCTCCTCTACGCCCTCCGACAGGGACAACTGACCCATGTGCCCTGTTTGGCTCATGTCCTTAACTTGGTGGTGCAGCGGTTCTTGGGCAGGTACCCAGGCTTACAGGATGTCCTGAGGCAGGCCAGGAAAGTCTGTGTGCATTTCCGCCGGTCATATAATGCCAGTGTTTGGCTGGCTGACCTCCAAAAGGAATTGAACCTGCCCAAGAACCGCCTAATCTGTGACATGCCCACCAGGTGGAACTCAATGAGGCCACGAGGATGGTGAGCAGTGACAGTGCATGCATCACTGTCCCTCTTGTCCACCTGTTGGAGCACACACTGCGTGGAATAATGGAAAAGGCACTTGAGGCAGAACAGAGGCAGAAAGAGGAGGACTTCCTTACCTCTCAAGACCCCCTTTATCCAGACAGTGTTCCTGCTGGCCTGCTGATCACACAGGAAGAGGACGAGGAGGATGAGGAAGAGGATTGTGTCAGCATGGAGGTGGAGCCTTGCACTCAGCATCAGCAGCAGTCTTTAAGTGATCATTTACAGTCCCTAGAAACCCATGGACTTGTACGTGGCTGGGAGAAGGTGGCTGCGGATCATGATGTCCGTAGTGACTCAGAGGACTCCAGACCAAATGCCTCAGCTAACCTACGCTGCATGGCCTCCCTGATTCTGCAAAGCCTGCAGATGGGTCCTCGTATTCGTTGGATCAAGGAGAGGGATCATTACTGGCTGGCAATCCTTCTTGATCCACGTTACAAGGGTAAGGTTGTGGACCTTATCTTGTTATCGCAGAGGGAGCAGAGGATGAAACATCTTCAGGAGGCCTTGCAGAAAGGTCTGTGCAACACGTTCCCAGAGCCTGGGAGGTTATAAATTCCTGGTCCTGGACAATGTGTTGCTGAGGCTTCGGTCAGTCACAAAAGGAGCAGAAGGAGAAGGTGGCTGTCTGACCGATGCGACAATTTTTAATCCGTAGCACCAAGGTATGATCGGTTCCAGCAACCATTGCCAGCATCTGATTTACATGGTGCAGGAATACCTGGGGCAAGATCAGACTTGGAAAACGTAAGGAGGAAAAAAAGGAAAAAAGTGCATAAATATAAATAAATGAATGAAAAACGAGCTAGCTGCACACCCCTAAGTATTCTAGAGAGAATAAAAAGAAGAGTTCCCCTTGGGGTTTTCAGGCAGCAACAAGAAGCAGAGATAAATCCGTAAAAAGTTATATTTATTTTATTAATTCAAAGGCTTATTTTCCATCATAGATTAAAAATACAGGCTCTGGTATATAATATTATAGCATATCAGTGGATAAACAGTATATGCAATACAAAATAGGTTACAGGAACAATTTACAAGTACAACACTTTTTCAAAAGTTGCAAAATAGCACCCGGGCTGCCCCAATGCATTTCGACCTTCAGGGAGTCAGGGTCTTCTTCAGGGGGTAAAAAGCAACAAAGCCCTGGCGAAAGGAGTAGTTATATTGTATATTCTGCAGGTAATCAAAGAAAAAAGACTTTCAATATAATAGGTTTTAACCGAAAAATTAATGTAATATCAAAACTTATTTCGATAATATTTACCAGTTCCACCGAACCAATGCTTTTCAACCAGAGACTTCTAATAAAATCTGAAAAACAGAACAGTGCTTTCCCTCAAAGGGTCATCCTGGATCCGCCGCCCCACTATTTTGACCCACCTCAGCCACCCACCAAGATGGACACAGGAGGGGGGGGAGACAAAAGAAGGGGAGAAAAAAGGCGGAACACGACTTCACGGGGGCATCAAACGCTAGCTTACAAGAATTGACAGTGTCTGGAGTTTCCCCAGGGAGATCAGAGGAACAGAGGAGGAGGTTCTTGGCACACCCAAGGTGGCCACACCTAAAAATAATGAAATACAATATGACATGGAGCAAATACATCACAAAAAAATGTATATTATAACTAGTTATTTGACTGGAGTATTGCGTATATTGTGCTAATCTACAAGAGCATAGATAAGTGGGAATAGTGAAATGAGAGGGGAATGCCACTTTGTTTCCCAAGTAATGTTTAAACAAATAATAAACACGTGTGATATTCCATATTGTGACAATCAGTATTATGCTGAATAATGTGAATGTAGTTCAAAAATGATAACAATAATAATAATAAACTAATGATGCAAATTAACCAAAGTATGTGACTGTGTGAGAGGAGGGAAATAAAAAAAAAACATAAATGTGTATATTGAATCAATAACCCCATAAACATGTGGTGAAATGCCTAAAAAAGTGATAGTATGAATAGTGATAAAAAAATATTAAGAGCGTCAGTGAATAATAATGTATTACCTGCGTATTGTATCTGCCGCACTTATATTGTAGTCTGCAGATAAGTAAAATAGCCCCTTAAAACGAATAACGAAAAGCCCCCAGTGCCTCAACGGCCCTAAAGCTAAATCAAAAGTGATAAAGTTACCAAACTTCATATTACATCAATAAAAAGAGATGCAGCGAAAAAGAGAGATATCTCTCTTCAGCATACTCCATACCTGTTTCAATGATCTGTTTGAATGGTGTTCCAGGACTCAAATAAAAAGGTCTTGGCTATTATACCTTATTTATAGCACTTACTTGTTTGTTAGATTAAATACAGGTGGGATTCTCCTCCTATTTAGGGGTGTGTCAGCTCTCCACCTATCTGCTGCTCTCAACCATCAGAGCCATATTTATGGCTCCTGTCAATTCCTCAGCGTTCCGGAAGGCACATAATGCCCCAGAAATCCTGACGTCTCCGACGCAACCCGCGTGATGTCGCGATGATGCGCACGCACCTGCGCAGTGCAAGACCCCCCATAGGACCCGGGGAGAGCCTGCGATCGCTGCCGGACGTCGCGGTCTTTGCAGTGCGCCTGCGCGGGCTCTCCCCGGGTCCTATGGGGGGTCTTGCACTGCACAGGCGCGCGCACATCATCGCGACGTCACGCGGGTTGCGTCGGAGACGACGAGATTTCCGGGGCATTATGTGCCTTCCGGAACGCCGAAGAATTGACAGGAGCCATAAATATGGCTCTGATGGTTGAGAGCAGCAGATGGGTGGAGAGCTGACACACCCCTAAATAGGAGGAGAATCCCACCTGTATTTAATCTAACAAACAAGTAAGTGCTATAAATAAGGTGTAATAGCCAGGACCTTTTTATTTGAGTCCTGGAACACCATTCAAACAGATCATTGAAACAGGTATGGAGTATGCTGAAGAGAGATATCTCTCTTTTCGCTGCATCTCTTTTTATTGATATAATATGAAGTTTGGTAACTTTATCCCTTTTGATTTAGCTTTAGGGCGTTGAGGCACTGGGGGCTTTTTGTTATTCGTTTTAAGGGGCTATTTTACTTATCTGCAGACTACAATATAAGTGCGGCAGATACAATACGCAGGTAATACATTATTATTCACTGACGCTCTTAATATTTTTTATCACTATTCATACTATCACTTTTTTAGGCATTTCACCACATGTTTATGGGGTTATTGATTCAATACACACATTTATGTTTTTTTTTTTATTTCCCTCCTCTCATACAGTCACATATTTTGGTTCATTTGCATCACTAGTTTATTATTATTATTATTATTATTATTATTATTGTTATCATTTTTGAACTACATTCACATTATTCAGCATAATACTGATTGTCACAATATGGAATATCACACGTGTTTATTATTTGTTTAAACATTACTTGGGAAACAAAGTGGCATTCCCCTCTCATTTCACTATTCCCACTTATCTATGCTCTTGTAAATTAGCACAATATACGCAATACTCCAGTCAAATAACTAGTTATAATATACATTTTTTGTGAAGTATTTGCTCCATATCATATTGTATTTCATTATTTTTAGGTGTGGCCACCTTGGGTGTGCCAAGAACCTCCTCCTCTGTTCCTCTGATCTCCCTGGGGAAACTCCAGACACTGTCAATTCTTGTAAGCTAGCTTTTGATGCCCCCGTGAAGTCGTGTTCCGCCTTTTTTCTCCCCTTCTTTTGTCTCCCCCCCCTCCTGTGTCCATCTTGGTGGGTGGCTGAGGTGGGTCAAAATAGTGGGGTAGCGGATCCAGGATGACCCTTTGAGGGAAGGCACTGTTCCATTTTTCAGATTTTATTAGAAGTCTCTGATTGAAAAGCATTGGTTCGGTGGAACTGGTAAATATTATCGAAATAGGTTTTGATATTACATTAATTTTTCGGTTAAAACCTATTATATTGAAAGTCTTTTTTCTTTGATTACCTGCAGAATATACAATATAACTACTCCTTTCGCCAGGGCTTTGTTGCTTTTTACCTCCTGAAGAAGACCCTGACTCCCTGAAGGTAGAAATGCATTGGGGCAGCCCGGGTGCTATTTTGCAACTTTTGAAAAAGTGTTGTACTTGTAAATTGTTCCTGTAACCTATTTTGTATTAAATGTTGCATATACTGTTTAATAATATTATATACCAGAGCCTGTATTTTTAATCTATGACGGAAAATAAGCCGTTGAATCAATAAAATAAATATAACTTTTTACTGATTTATCTCTGCTTCTTGTTGCTGCCTGAAAACCCCAAGGGGAACTCTTCTTTTTATTCTCTCTAGATCAGACTTGGACACCTTTCCCACCGAAAATCCTCTGGGTTACTGGTTCTTGAGGATGGATCACTGGCCAAAGCTTGTAATTGAGCTACTGGCCTGTCCTGGATCCAGTGTTCTTTCGGAAAACACACTCTCAGTGCTGCTGGAGACTTTGTAACCGATCACAGGTTGTGCCTGTCCATCGACTCAGTTGATCGACTGACCTTCATAAAAATGAATCAGTCTTGGACCACCACCAGCTACCAAGCACCTGATGCTGATGTAACCGTATTTTTTTTTTTTAAATGTCAGATCCCTTCAAGACTGCCTATGCTGATGCTGAGTGACCATCCTGTTATGCTGAGTGACTATCCTCTTCCTCCTCAATGATCATGCTGATAGCTTGTAAGAACATTTTTGGTTCTGGGCTGTCAGGAAAACCTTTCCCGCAAACATCCGAGTGGTGTGAGGGTCAGAAGAATACCTGTGTGCAGGAAAAGCAGTAACGCGATCGGCGGTGCGCGCGTACGCGCGCGAACACGCGCAGCCGTTTTGGCAGCAATTTGCGCCAATGACGCTATTTAAAGGGGATCTTTGCCTTGCTGTCTTGCTGCCCGATCAACAGCGTTCCTGTGTACTCTGCTACCCTGTATCTGAATCTACCTGATCCGTATTGAACTTGGCCTGTTTCTGACTTCTCTGCTTGCTGCCTGCCCCCGACCTTGGCTTCTGAACCTGACTACTCTCTTGGACCCGGACTGCTTAACTACTCTGCTACCTGCCAGTTACCTGCCTACCGCTGCTGGACTACAGAACACCTCCCTGTTCTCCACTGTATCCGGCTGGTGCCTTCTGCTGTTTTCTGTTACCACCTACATCCTGCTGTTGGACTACAGGACTCCTTCCCATTGTCCGCTGTCACCTGCATCCCGCTGCTGGACTACAGGACTCCTCCCTGTTGTCGGCTGCATTCTGCCCGCGGTCTGCATCCCGCCACTGGGCTACAAGGCACATCCCAGCTGTCCATTCCTTCTGGTTGTAACCGCCTGCTGTGTCCTGCTATCATCTGCATCCTGCGGCTGGACTACAGGACACCTCCCTACTACCAACGGTCTCCTGCCTTCTACACTGGCCATCCAGTCAGGCGCTTGTGCTCCTTTGTGCTCCCGAGCCCCTGTCATCTCTATCAGGGCCTCCCGAGTCAGAGGTTTACGAAAGGCCGCTCCCTGCACTCTGGGCTCTGCCTTAAGGTACGTGACATGGGTGCCACCACCAGTGGCTAAGCCCAATTTTTCAGCCCCTGTTTAAAAGGGGTATGTAATTACAATTTTTGATGCAATATTTTGCAGGAGGGTTTGTTGCTGCGCTCAACTACAATATCTGTGAGTGGTTGCAGTGTTGTGGCAACAGCACCAGTGCCTAAGGCCCAATTTTTCAGCCCCTGTTTAACAAGGGTGTGTAATTAAAATTTTTGATGCCATACTTTGCAGCATGGCTCATTCCTGCGCTCCAACTAGAGTATCTGTCAGGGGTTTCAGTGTTGTGGCACCAGTGCCTAAGGCCCAATTTTCAGCCCCTGTTTAAAAGGGCGTGTAATTAAAATTTTTGATGCAATATTTTGCAGGAAGGTTCGTTGCTGTGCTCAACTACAATACCTAAGAGTGGTTGCAGTGTGGTGGCGACAGCAACAGTGCCTAATGCCGCGTACACACGGTCAAACTGTATGACGTACTTAGTCTGGCGGAAAAGTATGCCAGACTGTCCGTCGGAATTTCCGAACGGGCTACTTGCCCACACACGGCACTTTTTGAGCGGACTAATACGGCGTACTAAGTCCGCCGTACTATCCGCCCTACTTTTGAAATGAACGGACTCGCCCACACACGCGTCTCCAGGTAGGCGGGGCCCGCGAAGGAGACGTCGCTGGCCCCGCCGCCTGGTATGGACTTAAAGGGGAACCCCAATGCCGAAAAAAATCGGCCCCAAGTCCACAACAGAGTCCGCTAATTTCAAAAGTACGGCGGACTGGCATACACACGGCCGGATTGTCCGCCAAAATGCGAGTACGACGGACAGAATTTTGAAAAAAACGAAATTCTTAGTACGCCGGACTGCACGCTGAAAAAGTCAGCTGAAGCCCACACACGAGCGGACTGTCCGCTAAAATGTGTTTCGGCGGACTAAGTAGGCCATACAGTCCACTCGTGTGTACGCGGCATAAGGCCCAATTTTTCAGCCCCTGTTTAACAAGGGCATGTAATTACAATTTTTGATGCAATACTTTGCAGCAGGGCTCATTCTGTGTTTCTCATTCAGAGTATCTGTGAGGGGTTGCAGTGTTATGGCCCCAATTTTTCTGCCCCTGTTCAACAGGGACATGTAATTACAATTCTTATATTTCTAATATTTCACAGCAGGGCCCATTCCTGCGCCCACCAAGAGTAACTGTGAGGGCTTACAGTGTTGTGGCAACACCACCACCACCACCAAAGGCCCACTTTTTTAACCACTGTTCAACAATGGCATGTAATTACAATTCTTGATATAATAGTTCACAGCAGGGCATTCCAGCTCCCACCAAGAGTAACTGTGAGGGCTTACAGTGTTGTGGCAACTTACAAACGTCTCCTACTTGCAAACAAAAGAAGACAACAGGAAGGTACGGATCACCAGATAAAGATACCTTTTGTATCCTGTTACCGATCAGCAATAAGATGAGAGGGTAGAAATGATCTAACACAGGTGTTACATCATTTAAAAGAAAAGACAGCATTTATTACCCACCCTGGATGGTTAAGGAATACACCAGTCAGTTGCAGAACCACAACAGAATGCACTGATAGTTTATATGAACTTTATTGGCTCGCAGTTGTTTGAATATAAATTGTGATGATGATTGCACTGAAGTCACAGTTAATTGGTGGATGTATTTTAGTTGCAATACTGGTTTATATTTGCATTTGTTCATTCACTTTAAAGCACTAATCACTTTGAAGATTGTTTTATTATGTGAATGTATATATATATGAAATAATTCATTTGAATTATCATTACATTGCTGGTCAATGAGTGGGAAAAAAAGGCATGTGGTCAATTGGAGTGGATGTTTGGGGATACCTCAGAGACAGTGGTCCCTGAGAAGAAAAAAAAAGGTGTGGGATTAGTGGGAGAAAAGTATGCTCAGTGATAGTGGTCAGGGGAAGAAAAAAGGTGTAATGGTAGGAAAAAAGACCATTGGTGGTCAGTGAAAGTAAGAAAATGTAGTCAGTGGGAGAAAAAAAGTCAGTAGGCATGGGATGAAAGAGTTATCAGGACAAAAAAGTGGAGAAATGTCACCAAAGGGGAAACAAACAGCAATAAAAGCTAAACAGGGGTTCTAACCCTTCCCCAGTTGACCAACAAATAAAAATTTAGGCTTTGGATACAATATTACTATCCTCATCTATGCAGCATGTTGCCTGCAATATTCAGATAGCTAAAAGTGCTCTGTGAATTTAGTTTTGTAGAGAAATATCATTCCCTGATTCATAGTATAAGGTTATTTAAATAAAAGAATGCTAAATACAGTAACATTAAAAAAGAAAACACAAAGGTGACGCTAGCAGCAAATACATGTAGTGTCCTGTGGTTAACAGAGAAAGCAAGTATCAAGTAACTTGTGTTAATATGTGTATTCTATTGTCTATGTCCATGAATTGCCCTTGCATTCTAATGCCCCCTGGATGGTTGATATATGCCACCATGGTGGCATTGACTGACTGCACCAGGAATGGGTGTCCCTTCAGAAGGGGGGTCCAATGCTCCAGGGATAACCTGACTGCTCTGAGCTCAGGATGTTGATTGGGAGCTTGATTTCCTTTCTTGAACACGTTCTCGAACCATCAAGGATTGAAACATTTCTTTCCAGCCTGATAGACTTGCATCTGTAAAAACTTTCCAGTGGTAGGGAAGGAAAGACTTCCCTAGTGTCAGAACTGGGGTAGTGATCCACCGAGACGAGGATGTTTTTGTTTGGCTGGATAGGAGCATGGGTAAGTTGAAGCAAAGAGCATGTGTTTTCCATGCTTACTAAATGTTTTGTTTGAGAGTTCTTGAATGGGCTTGGATGAAGGGTACTGCCTCAAAGCAGGTGACCATATGGCCTAAAACTCTCAATGCAGGATTTCACTTGGATCTCAGTTGATGGCCATGAACCTTCAGAGAAAGTGTTCATGGAACTACAGGAACATAATTTAGCACCCTCCTAGATAGGTGCTACTTTAAGTAAATTTAGTTCTGGCTCACTGAATTCAGTAGACCCGTATTTCATTGTTATGTAACTTTAGTTTGGCTCACTGTATTCAGTAGCGTTGCTTTTGTTTGTTCTGGTCTCTTCTGTGTTTCAATGGCTGCAGGTTCAACTGCTTCCCCCTGCCTTTCTGGAAATTTTCTGGAAAAGTTCTGAAAGATAGAGGGCAGGCCAAGTTTAATCAACAGCTGAACATTTATACAGTCCTGGCCAATCCCTGGGGAGAGTTACCCAGGTGGTGACTGTGAGTGTGTATAAATGTTCTGAGACTTAGAGCAGAGAGTTATTTTTCCCTGAGAAGATCACAGCCAAGGGGTGCTGTTTGCCCCATAGGCAATTCTGCCATGTGTCTGCGGTACATCAAGGCCTTAGTTGGGCTTGCTGAAGGCCTGCTTTGCTGAGAGTTTTCTGAAGCTGACTGAGGGGCATTTCATCTGAGAATTTAGTTTCATATCACTGGGAGAATGTATTTGGAAGATTTTGGAAAGAGGCAACCAATTATCCAAGGACATTACTGAGTACAGGCTCAGTTGGCCATTTACTTAGCTCTTAGTTCTTGCTACTAAAGGTTGCTGGGATATCCTACAATCATCCACCAGTTATCCAAGTTCAAGTTTTCATTAAAGCATCAAAAAAGCATATACATAGAAAAGAACCTTGGACATGTACTCTGCAGCTCCTTTGGGGTAGCGCTACAATAAGACCCCTTTCACACTGAGGCACTTTTCAGGCATTTTGGCGCTAAAAATAGCGCCTGAAAAGTGCCTCTCAAGCCACCCCAGTGTGAAAGTCGAGTGCTATCACACTGGGGAGGGGTACTTGCAGGATGGGAAAAAAGTCCTGCAACCATCATCTTTGGGGTGGGTAGAGAGCAGTGTATACATGCTCTGCCAATTGAAATGAATGGGCAGTCTGCCGAATTGACTGCAAATCACTTCGGCAGCACCGCAACATGGGCAATATTAACCCTTTCCTCAGCCGCTAGTGGGGTGTTTTTAACAGCGGTATACTATAGCAGCGGTAAAGCACAGCTAAAACTAGCGACGCCCGCACCGCCCCAGTGTGAAAGGGGTCTACATTTGAGTAAACCCTACTTTGTTTGTGCACTCAGCATATATAAAAATAATGTAAAAAATATTTTTTATTTTTCTGTGTATTTGTCTAGAGCAGGCCTTGGGCAGGCTGCAAGCTACTCTGAACAATTTTAAATGAGAAGGAAATCAGTCTGTCCCCACTGACAAAGAGGTACACACTAGGAGTTCCCCCTCATTAACATACAATAGATGCCCAAACTTTAGATTTTTAACTCTTTTTAGAATACTTTTCAAAAGATAGTCTACAACTGATAATGAGATCTGCCTGCACATTACATACAGGGTTAATTATGGTAAACACCAACTCCCCCGCCCCCTCTGCATAGCAGAGGAAAACTTCAGTTTTCAGAAAAGAGCAAGTAAATTCAGCAGTTTAATATTCTCAGTAATGCCATGTGAATGAGAACATGTAACAAATATTTAAGCAAAAAACAAAAATGGTGTACTAAAAGTTGTTCTAATATTTTAACTGCTTCTCACCCGACCACTACAATTAAATAGTGGGGCGGGAGCTCCTTCACCCTGAGTCGATGTACCCATACGTTTCTCAGAACAAGGGTGGACACATGGGCGCATGGCCATGTTGCCATGCAGCTGCGTGATCCTGATGTGCTTCTGTCCCCTGGACACATCGCATCTCCGCTCTGCAGAATGGCTCTGTGATTGGCCCTTGTGTTCACATGATGGCTGTGTCCAATCACAGCCAATGTAAACAGAGCCGTCTGTCAGTGGATTGGCTCTGCTTCTCCTCATACAAAGCCTGCCAATGAGGAGAAGGAGAGCCGATCTGTTTTGCCAGCCAAGGATCAGTAAGTTTATAGCACTTGTACTGCTTTACACACACTGATCACCCAGCAGGTGTTCTGTCACAGTGTACCCAAACAGTGTCCTGTCACAGTGTCCCCACACTCCTGACATTTTGGGGCCTCAAGAAATGAGATAGGCAGTCAGTACATCAGGATTGATCAATTTCTAATGGTACGTAGCATAGCTTGTAGACACTAACTTTCACACAAACCAATTATCATACCCTTATTAGGATTTTTTTTTACCAAAGCTGATCGATTATCAGCGCAGTCCCCCCGAGGATGCCCACACTGGACCACCAGGGATGCCACCAGACCACCAGGGATGCCCAGCACCAGGTATGCCACCCTAGACCACCAGAGATGCCAGTCAGTGCCCACAATGGATGCCAATCAGTGCCCACAATGGACATCACTGATTGGCATGCATTGTTTGGCACTGATTGGCATCCATCCGTACAATACTGTACACTACAATGCCACTTATCAGTGTCCATCCATGCAGCCTATCAGTGCCCATCCATGCCGCCTATCAGTGCCCATCCATGCCTCCTATCAGTGCCCATTCCTGCCGTCTATCCATGCCCATCTGTGCCACCTATCCATGCCCATCCGTGCCGCCTATCCATGCCAATCCGTGCTACCTATTAGTGCCTATCTGTGTTGCCTATCAGTGACGCCTATCAGTGACGCCTATCAGTGACGCCTATCAGTGGCGCCTATCAGTGGCGCCTATTAGTGGCACATATCAGTGCCACTTCATTGGTGCCACATCATCGGTGCCCATCAGTGCCCGTCACTGCAGCCCTGTTAGTGCCCATTAGTGAAGGAGAAAACATACTTTTTGCAATGTTTTGTAACTGTAACAAAAAAAAACATTGTTTTTTTTTTTCAAAATGTTAGTTTTTTTTTATTTGTTTAGCAGGAAATAAAAATCCCAGAGGCGTTTAAATACCACAAAAAGAAAGCTCTATTTGTGGGAACAAAACTATAAAAATTTAGTTTGGGTACAGTGTTGCATGACCAAGCAATTGTCATTCAATGTGTGACAGTGCTGAAGGCTGAAAATTGGTCTGGGCCGGAAGGTGTATAAGTGCCCTGTATTGAAGTGGTTAAACATATGCAAGCTACAAAAATTTAAATGATAATATAATTTATTCAAGTAATTCATGTGTACAGACAATACAATTATTAATAAATTATGCATATATTTTTATAATGTAATAATTAAGAATAAATAAGGATAGTTTGACTATTACAATTAAAACATATTATTTATATCACTTGAAAAAATATGGATATTTATTTTTGTAAATAGTCTGGAATGGTAACACCTATTAGAAAACATGCTATAATGTTCCATTTCATCGAAAATACAGATAAGTCATTAAACAATAACACTAAGTTTGCTATAATTTCCCCAATAACTTTTAACAAGCTATATTAATAATTTAGAGTTTTATCGCATGAATAAATACAAAAAATCGATTTAAAAAGTAGTCATCATCCAAATGGATATTAAAATCATACCTTTGCAAGTGTAATATAATATTTTTCCTTTCTGTCTGAAAGCTGTAAGTTACTACTCAAAGCACAATGGCAACCAAAAGCCTTTTTCTACTTAATAGAAGCATAAAATGAGTAAGCCCTTGTACACACGGTCGGATAATCCGTCAGAATGTGTCCTATCGGACCGTGTCGTCAGATTTTCCAACATGTTGGAAATATTTCCCGACCAACTGGGCCGGTCGGACATACTCCGATCATGTGTAGAGAATTTTGATCGGACCAAGTGTCACGCATGCTCAGATCAAATTCCTACATCAAAGCTATTGGCTACTAGCCTGAATGTAGTCCCATCGTAACGACATTACGTCATCACGTTCTGAAAGATCAGATTTTTCACCAACTTTGTCCGACCGTGTGTATGCAACAGTTTCGGACAAGATCCGACGGACAAAATCCGACGGGCAAAATCCGACGGATTTGGTTGTGGAAATCTCCGACCGTGTGTACAGGGGCTAAGGGTTAGTGTCTCTTTCTGGTCTGTGTTCCTTTTGGGGGGATTTTCAATCATTTCCTCTCCCAGTGACAGTAGTAACAAAAAATAATGGGAAATATCTCAAAAAGAAACCGCAACAATGACACAAACACATACAGTGTTAGTATAGTAGGTAATCGTTAGAAAGTTTATACGCTGGAAGCCTGTGATGCCTTCAAACCTTTGATTTTTTTTTTTCTTCCTATTTGAGTCACAGACAGAAATACAGACAGAAATAAAAATAGTATATAGATTCTAACCCTTCCCCGCTATATATTCAAAACAAAAAAAATGGCTTTAAAGTTGTCAAAGTGTTGTCATAATGAGCATGGTTTTGCTATATACTATATTTGTTCTAAGAAGTTTATATAAATAATCATTCAAAAGTTATACAAATCAACTTCCATGAGATATGAATATAAATAATAATAATAATTAATAGTAATAACAATAAATACAATAACTATAGTTATATCTCCTGCATTTGCTTAAATGTGTTCACATTATAGAGTATCTTCAAGTATATCCATTCATGTTTTCGAATCATAATGTGCTTGATATAAATTATTTTCCTTCTTTTGTTTTCTTTAGCTCCTGAATGACAAAATCATTGATCCAGATAAGAAGGATGTCAAATTCACTTACAGCTTTATTTAGTCCCTTCATCCCCTTTACAGCCTTGTTCTGTGAAAACAATAAAACATTGATACTTAATCTTTCTCCAATAAACCTTGTCAATTGATTTATAAAGTAAAGTATGTCAGAACTTTGGTCTGTTTAACAATTAAATTGAGGAAGGGTAAGCAAAGTCAATAAACAACCAATGAATGTTTTGACTAGATTTACACATTTTTGCGCATTGTAATATTCATAAAAACTGCATTCTAAAGTCTATTAGTGCAATGTACCACAACATGCTGTATATGTCTGTTGTCACATTGCCATTCATCTGAATTACACTAAAAAGCTACATACTGTATACAGTGTCCACCAACTTACAAACACAATGCATGTATAGAATTGTACATGTATCGCAGTGAGATGCCTTGGCCAAAAAAAGTGCAGATATGTTTATTCTTGCGTTAAACCTCATGCATTAAGATAAAAATCCTTCTGTGTGCAACAGTCCCCCTAATACTTACCTGAGCGCCCTCAATGTCCAGCGATGTCCACAGTGTCTCGGCCCTCCGAGATTCTCCCTCCTGATTAGCTGAGACACAGCAGCCCTGCCATTGGCTCCCTCTGCTGTCAATCAAAGTCAGTCAGCCAACCAGGAGAGAGAGGGGGAAGGTGCCTAAATAGACACAGGAAGCTGTGACTCAGCTTGGGTGCCCCCATAGCAAGCTGCTTGCTATGGGGGCACTCGACAGGAAGGAGGGGCCAGGAGCACCAAAGAGGGACCCCGAGAAGAGGAGGATCTGGGCTGCTCTGTGCAACAGATCAGGTAAGTGTGACATGTTTGTTATTTTTATTGGAAAAAAAACATACTTTACAATCACTTTAAGGTATAACCCTACTTTTGCTGAGAGAAAAAATATTTTCTCCTGGTAGTTACAGGCATTCCAAGTATTTTAAACTTTGAAGCCCTATTAGTTGCTGTCTCTGTTTAGATCCGTGTTTCTGAACTCCAGTCCACTAACATTCTGTACACATCCAGTGTACAGAACACTCCAGTTCTCATCTTGATTGCCAAGGAGACTATGTGAAATTTATAGCTGACTGGAGATTGAAATATAAAGGTAGTATTGCACTGTATGAGGCTTGTGTAATTAAATATGCCATTTATAAACAAAAGTGGAGTCACCTTTTAACCACTTGCTGACTGCTGCATGCCGATATACGTCGGCACAATGGCAGCAGTGGGCAAATGGGCATACAAGTATGCCCCCTTTAATTTGCGGGCTAGTGGGTGCACATGCTCGCCATGTACTGCATGACCGTGCCCGCGGGTCCCACGGACTCTATGTCTGCCGGTGTCCCACGATTGTGTCACAGAGCGGCAGAACGGGGAGATGTAAACAAGGCATTTCCCTTTTCTGCCTAGCAACATGACAGACCTGCTGCTCCCTGTCATCGGGAGCAGTGATCTCTGTCATGTTGTAGTGAGCCCACCCCCCCCCCCCCACAGTTAGAATAACTCCCTAGGACACACTAATCCCCTTCATCGCCCCCTAGTGTTTAACCCCTTCACTTCAGAAGAGGGTGCACCAAATCCTAATACTGAGTGATGTTGTTTGCTACAGTTTAAGTGATAATATTTAAAGATACCATATCTTATATCACTGCTTAAAAATACTCTATTTAGAGCAACAGAAATGACACCATAATTAAATTAGTGTGTGCAAATACCACTGCGCTATTATTGTAAAAAGTGAAACAATATATGTAAATACAATTATTGACAAAATATATAATGGGCTTACTGCTAATCACTGAAATGTGTTCCCACACCTAATAAAAAACAAACTTATTGTTTATTCGATAATTAAATTAGTATTTATTAGCTGTGTCCAAATGCTTAGCATTAATAATGATGCCTTTATTTCATCCTGACCACCATTCCATGGTGGTCAGGCTTGAATAGTATATTTTACAGTAATTTGTAACAGCATGTAGTAATTAAAATAATATAGATATAAACGACATTATTATTATTATTATTATTATTATTGTACATAATTATTATAAGGTTTACTTTTTTCAAATAAAGCACAGTAATGAATTCTTCCCATCACTCACCCCATCAAATTTTTCCCTAAGCTCTTTCATGTTCTGTGTTACTTCTGTCGATTCGCATTTACCGGGTGGCTGTAGGAAATAAAACAGTATGTTTAAGTATGCATTCCTAGATTTTGTTATATTTCTATTTTTGTAAAAACAGAATACAGTACAATGTCAGGTATTTTTGAAAGTAAACAAATTAACATAAGAAAGGAGAGAAGTCTCAGAGTGTGAGGGTCAAAGTGTGAGGGTATTAAAATTGTTGTTTCAAAATACAGGTCAACATTATATTCATCATGTTTAATGTACAGTATTAATACACTTGAATATTACAATTTCAATAACTTTGCCATAGTAGGTTTTAAAAAGGTCAGTCTAACTGATCTACCAAGTAATCATGAGTGCATTATTTATCCATTATGTAAATCAACCAGCTCAACAGTCATAAGAAACCTTAAAGCCAATGAGAACAATGACTATAATAACATTGATTGAGGGTTGATTTACTAAAGGAAGAATGGATGTCTACCAATCTGAACTGCCTTTTTTTCAGAATAAATACACAAAGTCCAAGAGAAATAAAAATACAAACCCGATTTTTTTTCATTTGCACAGCTTCACCTTATTACCAAAAACTCACTTTACAAAGTACAGTGGTGTAGTGGTTAGCACTTTCACCTAGCAGCAAAAATCCCTACCATGACACCATCTGGCTGGAGTTTGCATGTTCTCCCTGTGCCTGTGTGGGTTTCCTCTTGGTACTCCGGTTTACTCCCACACTCCAAAGACAAGCTGGTAGCTTAATCGGATCCTGTCTAAGTTGGATCTAGTATGTATGAATATGTGGTAGGGATCTTAGCTTGTAAGCTCCTTGAGAGCAGGGACTGATGTGAATGTACAATGTATATGTAAAGCACTGTGTAAATTTATGGTGCTATATAACCTGAAATAAATAAATAATAATAATAAAAATCTCTGCTCCTTAATGCATTAAGGAAAAAAAACCTTTTGGATGCAGCTCTCCCCCAAGCCCCCCCCCCCCCCTTTGTACTTACCTGAGCCCAATCTCGATCCAGCGATGTGCATGAGAGCAGTGGCTCTCCCTGGTCTCTCTCTATCTTCATTGGCTTATACGGCAGTGGGAACCATTGGCTCCTGCTGTTATCAGTCACCGACAGTAAGTCAATGACGAGAAGATGGGGGTGGGGTCGAGCCTCACTCTGTGTGTGAATGGACAATGTCGGGAGCGAGCCTGCTTGAATGCCCCCCATATTTTAATATTTCCTAATAACCAGTTGATTTGAGGGAAACATACTAAGAGTAACACAAGGGCTGTATTCCTGAATTTCTTCAAAGAATACTAATTGCCTGGCTGTATCTTGTTTTCTGAGGCACAGACCTGGAACACGCATGCATATAAGTAAATCTGAGTATAGTCTGGACTCTTTATCTGCATACTTGTTCTAGGTCCCTGTTTCAGACAGTACTGAAGGTACTGGATCAGCATGAAGCCAGACAACTATAACAGTCTCTACATTCACATATAACTGTTTTAATAAAAAAATTTGCATGGAAAGAATGCACCATTTTACAATCTTAACCAGTGATTGGCCTTCTGTATCTAAGCGCCACAACCAATTACATGTTCCTTTTTATGTTACGAGGCAGTTTTGAAAGAGAGTATCTCGCTATTCGTTATAGACAGGCATTTTACTACAAGAGGCATTTATGAATAGTTCATATATCTCTGACATTCTGAGCAGCAATGAGTAATTTTCTAAATGTACATAAAGAAATAAATCACTTTCACCTTGAAAATATTACTTAAATCAGAGCTCCACCCAAAAGGGGAAGTCCTGTTTTAGGGACTCATTCCCCGCTAACCTTGAACAATTGGGACTTTTGAGGAGCGGGGGGGAGCAGGTACCCGATTTTGACAGGTACCCACTTCTCACTTCCATTCCGAGCGCTGCAGTGCTCAGAAATGGAAGTTCTCCTTCCTCCCTCCCTCCCTTGTCTACTGGGACACTGACAGGCCCCAGAAGACTGCATCTGCCATTCACAAAGCACAGCATGACTTGTACATACGTGGTGGGCACTAGGCTGTGAAACCACAAGCTGTCACAGTCGGGTGCCCATAGTGAAGATGGAAAGAAGACAGCGACTGGGGTGAGCACACCACTGGATCGTGGGACAGGTCTATGACTGGTTTTTAAAAGTCAGCAGCTACAGTTTTTGTAGCTGCTGAGTTGTATTTTTTTCACAGGTGACTGTTTAATTTAATGCTTAAATCAGGCCACAGAAATAACTTCAGGAGAGGAAATGCCTTTCATCTGTTATGTCTGTAGACTTTATCATCGAAAAGTGGGTGGTTGCAAGTAAAAGAAACTGAAACTATATAAATCATGCTACCACAGAGTATTGCCTTTTAGAATGATTTAGTCTTCATCACATAAGATACAAATATATACATCATAAAAACTTTAGGGTTGATTTATTAAAGGCAAATAGACTGCGCTTTGCAAGTGCTGTTGCACTTATTTTTTCCAAAACTTAGTGAAGTGGTGGAGCTTCACTTTATGAAGAATGCCCAATCAGGTGCAAGAAAAATAAAAAAACAGCATTTTTGCTTACACATAATTTATGATGAAACTCAGCAGAGCTTCACCAGATTTACTATGCGAAAAACTGCACTAGCAAAGTGTACAGTATATTTGCCTTTATTAAATCAACCCATTTATGTTTTCTAGTAGTGGTATTAAATCTGTATATATTATACAATATATAGAGGGTTATTTATTAAGGTTGAAGAGTGTAAAATCTGGTGCAGCTTTGCTAAGAAACCAATCAGCTTCCATGTTTTATTGCCAAATCTTAATTAAACAAGCTGAATTTAGAAGCTAATTGGCTACCATGCACAGCTGTACCAGATTCTGAATGCACCACTTTTAGTAAATCTCCCCCATTATCTCAGATATCTTTAATGCTTTCTACCACTGTGCTCTTATAACACAGATTTCACGTAACAAAATTTACACCGTATTATATAAATATAGAAAAGAAAGAAAAAGTGTAACTCAGAAACTGCAGACAACAATGGAAATTCTTTACCAGCGCATTTTTATCAAAAAAGCATGCAAGCCCTCGTTTTTGATGTTTTCATGGTGTACTAGGTGTACTATGAACTGGATATACTTTTGTCATTTTTCAACCTGATTAAGTATGTAACTATGTACCTATGCAAGCCCCTTCATTTGTAAAAAGCATCATAAAAAAATATGTATACCACTCAAGGTTAGTGGTTTTGGCTTGTTGCACTCTGGCAAATCAGTCAGAAAAGCAAATGAATCACTGCTCTTTTGGCTGCAACAAATTTTCCTATCTCTTAAAGTGGAGTTCTTTGCTTTTTTTAGTTTATTAAAAGTCTAGCTGCTGACTTTTAATAAACAGACACTCACCTGTCCCACGGTCCAGCAATGCGGCCGCACGGAGCCTTGCTCCTCTCCCCCTCCTCTCCGCAGCGCTGGCATAGAAACTGTTGGCACCCGGTCGTGACAACTTGCGGCCTCATGGCCGGGCGTTCACTGCATATGCGTAAGTCATGCTGCTCTCTCCAAATGGACAGGCAATCTTCTGGGACCTGTGAGAGGAGAAGTCACCTGGGTGGCCTGACGTCGGATGCAGGAAGTGGGACACTCAAAACTAGGCACCCACTCCCCCCCCCCCCCAAAAAAACAACATGCCATATGTGGCATGTAAGGGGGCGAGGAGTGCTGAAAGTATAAGGTCCACTTTTGGGTGGAAATCCGCTTTAAATAGTAACAGGGATCACCTCTGACATGTTTTACAATGAAAAGCACTCTTCAGCGCCAAACATGGTGACCTACTTTTCAATAAAAAAAAAAAGTTTCTGGAGTGTAGTGATTCATTTTCAATAAAAAGCATAGATCTAATTTTATACTCGCATTAGCATCCTACCTTGGCAAACATTTTAGGGCCCTTTCCCACAAGCTTTCCGATCAGGTTCGCCTCGTAGGCAGATCTCATCAGACCCTCCAGTCTCCCCTAATGAGCGACGGATGTCAGCAATTAAATTGTAGCGAAAGTGGAGCATTTCCCATAGCAATCAAAAGGATTTAATGCCTTGTACACACAATGAGATTATCGGATGAATGATCGTTCATTTTTTTTTTGGATGCTAGTTTCATATTCAAAATGAAGAGGTTACTAAAGTTACGAAAATTCTCGTATGACAGAATAAAAAAATTTGAAATACTGTACTGTACTGATTAAACAAAAATTGGACTGTACAAGCAAAAAAATTTTATTTGTCCCTACAGATAATATCGGATGAACTGATCAGCTCTCGAAAAGCTATGTACTAACAATCAGATTATGGTATGATCGGTTCAAAATCTGTATTTGTCATACGATTTTCTGATCGTATGTATGAAGCTTTAGGCCCCTTTCACACTGGGGCGGCGCGGGGGGTAAAACCAAGCTATTTTTAGTGCTGCTTTACTGTCGTTTTAATGGCCGTATTCGGCTGCTAGCGGAGGCGGTTTTACCCCCTGCTAGCGTCCGAGAAAATTAAAACCACCGCTAAACGCTGCTGTAGCGGCACTTTGCTGACAGTATAGCTGCGCTCCCCCATTCATTTCAACCGCTCCTTCACCACTCCAAAGATGCTGCTAGCAGGAATTTTTTTACCGTCCTGCCAGTGCACCGCTCCAGTGTGAAGGCCCTCTGGCTTTTACACTGGAGTGTGAGCTCTTTTTATTTTTAGCGCTGTAGCACTTGCAAAGCGCTCCAGTGTGGAAGGGGTCTAAGTGATCAAATCAAGCAAGGAACCTGTGTGTCTGTTATGAGCAACTATGTAACATTCCCCAATTTTCTTTTTTACGTTTTATTTTTTGTTTGTAAATCAAGCCTTATTGTTTTAAAAGATATTTAGGTAAACCTAGTAACATTGTTTCTAAATATGCTTTTTTTGCTTCCTGTTTATTATTATTTTTATTATCGGACTGCATTGTATGGGACCATTTTGAAATTGTGCTCCAGTAAGATCATTTTCTAGTAATTTGTTGAATTCACCTATAGTGTCAATAAATCAGAAATACCTATAGTTTGACACCTCATAATGCCCTACAGTTTCTGTTTCACATCACACTATAGTGTACTTACATACAGTGAAAGTGACAGACAGAAATGTGTTATAAACACATTAGATGGCTTCAAAATACTTCCTCAAATTTTTGCTTTCAGTCTTAAAAGTTAAGAAAACTCTGGATTCATTTGACTTACACAGAACTGGAGCAGATCTTGAATTTTCATAAAGTCATGATCAATACCGCGTTTCTTGGCCTCGGCTAAGATTTTCCCTACAGACAAGACATCCTCAGCATAGAATGAGAGTAACTGATTTCTGGTGCTGCAGTTTTCCTATACAGGAGAAATATCAAAGTATTAGTTACAAGTATAGGGTTGTGTATGATGATCAATAATGGTTTATATTATATTCCATTTGCTTACCTTAAAGTCATCCTTTAGTGCTTCAGTTAATAGTTTTACAGATTTATTCCTGTCCTGTTAAAAAAAAAAAACAACAAAAAGAAAAAAAAGATAAGTTAATTGCATTAGATTTTTATCTCACTCCCACCTGCAACAATAATACATGCCTATCTCAAGCCCATAGAAACTTTCTTTATGAGTTTACAGGGTTCACTTACAGCAAAAGGTTTTTTGAAGTCATCTATCTTGTTTGAAAGATTTGTAGTGTCTTTAAGAATCATATTTAAATTGCATCGGTTCTTCACTGGAAGTCTGCCCCCACTTGCCATAATCATTAGAGTAGCTAGACAGAGGGCTTGCATGAAGGCAGAACTGTGCTTCATCTTTCTAGAATATAATTCTTTGATTTCTTCACCAAAGGTAAACGCTATAAGTTATTGAATACTTAAGAGGAGATCACAGCTTGTTTAATCTCTCACTCAAGTTAGATCACATTTGTTGTTGGATTATTATATAGATCATCCTCCCAGTTCTGACAAAATCCCCCCGTCATCATCAGTGACGTGTAGTAAAAGACCTACACAGGTTTACCGGCATAAAAAAAAGGTAAGTTTCTAAGAACTATGACCTTACTCACCACAGCAAACATTTCTTGTGTGGCTACTAAACTATTTGACTTTACCTGTGGCTTTGGTTCATGTAATGTGGTCATAAAAATCCCTCAAAGTAGTTTTGAAGCCTTTTTTCCTTAAAAGACAAGATGTATTTCCTTTTGTTAGCAATTTTGCACCATAAAATTGCATTATTGATCTGCACCTACAGCAGATGCATGTATGATGTTTTGCATTGTAAGTAGTAATTTGTCTCCAAAAAATGTTACTTTTTTTAAGTTTATGAATGTAATCTATGCTGATAAGTCCTCTTAAAAATATACAACTTTTCTTCCCTTTTCTTCTGTACCAATCCAAAAAAGGTCATGTGCTTTGTATGTTTGTGACATGAGTTCAGGCTCAGTCAGGTCATAAATCATAAACCACGGTACCAGATGTTTCACAAAATTCTCCCAAAAATCAAACAAAATGGAGCCATGAGGGTCCTCCTACTTCTTCTGCTAAGCGCAAAACAGAGATGCCTCTTTAGGGTAGAACTGTACATGGGTGTGCGTATTACAAAGGTTGTCATTTGAGTTTTTTTATAGACCTCACAGTGTTAGTGAGGAGGTGAGGACCCAGCTCCTTGCACAGATGGAAAGGGCTGCAAGGGCTGGGACAGTGATAATAATAGGAGATTTTTACTACCCAGAAATGTAATGGAGTAATGGCACTGCTGGGACAGTTAAAGGGCAGATATGTATAAACCTGTTACAAGACAATTTTGTGGTCCAGTTTATTGAGGCGTGACTGGGAATGAAGCTCTCCTGGACCTGCTAATCTCAAACCATGCAAAGCTTATTACCAATATTCATATGAAAGAACATCTGGGTAGCAGTGACCATAACATGATTTCATTTAATGTCACCTGTAAGCAACAAACACATACGGGTAAGATAAAAACAACTTTAAGAGAACACATTTTCCAAGGATGAGGGCTGCTCTCCAGGACTTAGACTGGGAGGGCATCAATATTGGCATCAATGGAAATAGAAAAGAAATGGGAATTTTTCAAAGTGACTGTATGTAAACCCACTGCAACGTATATTTCCATTGACAACACGTTTAAAAGGTTAAAAATAAAACCTATGTGGCTCACGACCAAAGTTAAAATGGCTATAAATAGTAAAAAAAAATCTTTTAAAATATACAAAAATTAAGGAACGATGTCATAGTTTAAATGTTACAAAGAATATAAAAGAATATGTAAAAGGGAAATCAAGGATGCAAAAATTCAAAAGGAACGACAGATAGCAAAAGATAGTAGGACAGACCCCACATTTTTTTACAAATATATTAACCACTTCCCATCCGGCCACTGTACGTAAATGGTCGGGTGGGAGCTCCCTCCTTCTGAGTGAACATTCCTGAATGTTCTTCAGAAGGAGAGGGATCGCGTGGGCACGCTCCTGCACAGCCTCGCGATCCCGATGCACGCATATCCCCTGCACACACCGCAACTTGGAACGGCAGAGGGGCAATATGATTTGCCCGCCTGATCCGCACGATGGCTGTGTCTAATCACAGGCATCGTAATGTAAACAGATGGGGAGGGGGGACATCTGACAGGGGATCGCGCCGCTGCGTGCCAGCACAGCGGCGCAATCCCGATCTGCCTGTGCCCCCCAGAGACAGGAGAGAAGTACAACACAGGAGGACTCTGTGATTGGCCCTCCTGATCACATGACGACTCCAATCACAGTCGTCATGTAATGTCAATAGAGAGCGGTTGTAACTGCTCTCATCTCTTCCTCTCCTCACACAGAGCCTGTCAGTGAGGAGAGGAAGAGAGATCTGTGCTGCAGCCGGGAGATCAGTAAATTTTATAGCTGTTTGTCTGCTGTTTACCAACTGATCACCCAGCTAGGGTTCCCAAAACACAGTGTCCCCAAAACAGTGAATACACCTGTCATACAGTGAACAACTGGCACATCTGTCTGCCAAAAGCTGGCATATCTGTCCGCCAACAGCTGGCACATCTGTCCGCCAACAGCTGGCACATCAGCCCTTCAATGGCTGGCACATCAGCTGCCCGCCATCTGACACATCTGTCCACCATCATCAGGCACATCTGTTCGCCCGCCATCTGGCACATCTGATGCCCGCAAACATCAGGCACAGCCACTCAAGATCTGGCACATTTGCCACCCACCATCTAACATCTGTCACCCACCATCTGACATCTGCCCGCCATCAGGCACATCTGCCCGCCAACATCAGGCACATCTAGCTGCCCGCCATCTGACACATCTGCCGCCCGCCATCTGCCACATCTGCCACCCGCTATCTGGCACATCTGCCCGCCAACATGACAAAAAGATTGTACAACGCAGAGGAGGCCCCCCAGATACTCCAGAGTATGTTGGACGAGAGTAGCGGGGAACTCTCTCCCTCAGACTCAGATAGCGATTATGAGCCTGTGGAAAGCAGTGGCTCATGGAAAAGAGATGGAAACTGAGAAAGATAAAATCCTAACAAGGAGAATAAGGAGAAATGAGCAGGCGCAGACATCCACCACCAATGCAGCACTCCAGGGCATCTACCAGCAGGCATCCACCAGCTGTGCAGCACTCCAGGATGATATGCAGGTATCCACCAGCAGCGCAGCACTCCAGGGCATCCACCAGTAAGCATCAGCCAGCAGCGCAGCACTCAGTGTTAGGCAGGCATCCACCAGCAGTTCTGCAACATTCCTAGAGGATAGGCCAGATGCTAGCAACAGAGCATCCCATCAACGAGGCAGTGCCCATACTAGCCTCCCGGATGTTCTACTGTATCCAACATGGCTGCCCGATACGTCAGTAGAAGCTGTAATTCCCCTTTTTACAGCCCAGCCAGGCCCTCACATACAGACAGAAAATGTAACCCCACTTTATTATTTTCACTTATTTTTTACCAATGATCTCCTAACCTACATTGTAGAGCAATCTAATCTATACACCAGCCAACATATAGCCAACAATCCAAGTTCTTCATATGCCCGTCCTTTTGTTTGGAAACCTCTCACCATGGAAGAATTTAACATTTTTCTTGGCCTAACCCTTAACTCCATTCCTACTGGTCTACTCAACCTATCCACCACATGTCAGTCTATTCGTCATTGATGCCCAGAACTCGTTATGAGATGATTATGAAATTTTTACATTTCCACAACAATGCCTCCTTCGAAAATCATCCCAGTTATGATATATTATTCAAAATTCGGCCCCTATTCAATTTTTTTTTTTTTTTGCACCAGCTTCAAGCAGATGTTTACCCCTGATATAAATATTTGTGTAGATGAATGCCTAGTACACTTCACCGGAAGATTTGGAATAAAGCAATACCTCCCCTGTAAAAGAGCCAGACGTGGGGTAATATTTTATAAGGAGCGTGACAGGGCCACGGGTTACACATATGACTTTATAATTTATGAGAGAAAAGACAGCTAAACCCCCCTGGGTGGCCAGTATGCAGAGGGTGAAATGGCTAGTATGCGGACTGAATAGGTACTACATCCTTTCCACAATGCATGATGACACCTTGGTGGAACTACAGAGAAGAAAAGGCCCCATCCAGAAGCCAAAATGTGTCCATGAGTATAACCTATACATGGGGGGGTTGGATATGAATGACCAGATGATACAGCTCTACTTGGCCACCAGGAGATCACTGTTTTGGTACAAGAAAGTTGCTATTTATTTGGTGCAACTAGCCCTGTCCTATATTATTTTTTCTAAGTGCACCCAAAGTTCCATAACCTATATAAAATTCCAAGAAGACGTTGTCACAGCCCTTCTCTATCCCCATGGCCAAGCCCCTCAACTAATTTGTTCCAATTCATTAGCCAGACTCCATGAAAGGCACTTTCCCGAAATCCTCCCTCCTACCCAAACAGGTCGCAAACCCCCCAAAAAAGTTGTGTGTGGGGGCGTGGCCGGAAGTTGAAGCGGACGGACGTGTCCAGGGAGAGCTCCGCTGCGGCCTAATCTCATCCGCCGCCATCCGGACTCAATACTCGGCAGGTGGATATCTCCTCCATCCACGAGGTCCGCTGGGGCTGCCCGCTGTCCTTCGGGGGCCTTTTGGAGTGTCTCCGGGCTGTCCACGAGCTCCGGCCTGTCCGGAGGCTGCTGTCCACACGAGTGGCGCTCCGCCGCCATCTTGCGGCCTACCTCGGCCCCGGGACATCCAGCCGTCCATTACATCTAGAGGGGGTCCTCTCTCCCAGCTTCTGCACAGTATTGCACCCCTGCCTAGGTCCGGCGGGCCGTGCTCGGCGGGGGAGGAAAGCCTGGAGGATTGGGGCCCAGCGATCCGAAGAGTCGGCCGGCGGCCATCTTGGTACACCCGGAGTAGGCCTCGGCCTTCCATCCCCTCTCCCGGTACCTGTTTCTGCCGGGGGTGAAGCGCCCCTTCCCGATTCCGCTCCCCTGGACGGCGTGGGGCGACCTTAGAACTTGTGGGGGCCTCCCCTGCCCCCCCTGAAATATTTAGCCCACGGGCGGATCGAATGCTGTTTGGGGCCTACTGTGTCTTTCCTGCCTCTGCCTCTCACCACTTTCTGGACAGTTCCACAAGTTGTCACCTCAAGTGTTTGCGATTCGCAGTGCTTCTCACCACGGCTATTGCTTCTGTTCCCCCTGGACTCGCAGTGAGTACAACACAGCCTTCCCCCCCCCCTGTTGTTGGCTGCTACCTGGTGCCCTGACCCCCCATTGCTCATCTATTCCGGGGGGTGCCCCCCTTTATTTGTCTCATTGGGACTGGTAGCTACCGGGCTTCAACGTCAGTCTGTGGTACAGCAGCCCCCGGCAAGCCCACAGATTGCTTATTGTCACTACCTTGGTTGCTCCTGTTTCAACACACCACCCCTTTGCACAGTAGCAGCGTACGCAACTAGCTTCAAAATGTTTGTTTGAAGCCCCAAATTAGCTCCGTCCGGGACTTCAGCCTATCCCTGAGGTACATTTGCACCACGTTTCACCCCCCTTTCTTTTTTTTTCTCACCTCACCTCCTAAACTGCAGAGCCTTGGTGTATGCCGGCGAAAAAAAAGAAGGCACGGAGCACCGCCCAAAAGACCCTCACGCAGTACCTTCTACGCTCACAAGAACAATCTAGCATGGAGCGTGAGGGGGCAGTTGGGGGGCACCTCTCCCCCGCCTCTCCACCACGCGCATTGGGTCCACCCTCACCTGCCCCATTGATGGATAAAAGAAGCCCCAATGCCCTCTCAAAGGCGGATTTAGAGGACAGTCTGGAATCCATGTACAACAGATTGGCATCCAAGTTTCAATCGGAACTTCAAAAGACTTCTCATGCACTTTCACAGGAAATCTCCGCTTTGGGCGCAAGGACTGAGAGGCTAGAGACTAAACATGATGAGTTGTCTATAGCTCATAATGACCTCAGCAGAGAACATGAGGCCTTATCCTCCACGGTCCAGCTACTACAGTCTCAGATAGAAGACCTCGATAACAGAAACAGACGCAATAATCTGCGCATCCGTGGTATCCCTGAGTCCGAATCTGAGCTCATCCCGGTGGCGATTAGGTTGTTTAAATCCTTGCTCCCTGACCATGAAGCCAATATGTTCAAATGTGATCGGATACATAGAGCTTTGCGTCCCAAACCCCCGGAGGATAAACCACCTAGGGATGTCATCCTCTGTATGAAAGACTTTCTGGTCAAGGAGGAAATATTGAGAGCGGCCCGTAACAAACAGAGGATCACTCTCGATGACAAAGTAATCCAAATTTTCCCGGATATCGCACCGGCGACTTTGGAGCGGAGAAGGAACCTGAAGGAGATAACCACAGTCTTACAATCAGCCCGCATCAGATACCGCTGGGGGTTCCCATTTCGCCTTGTGATTCCTCATAACGGCTCGACATACTCTGCCACCTCGGTCCTGGAGGGTCAGGAGATCCTGGTGAAGCTTGGACTTTTGGATGCCTCTACGATTCGCAGACTGCCCTCCACCCCCAGAGCTACACCTATTTGGCAAACTCCCCCGACCAGAAGGGACAGGCGTAGGATCCGATATGGTGCTGAGGATCGGGTGGAAGATAGTCCTCGATAATGCTATTTTTCTCTCCTTCATCTGATGGCTCAGACTGCGGTTTGCTTTAATTTCCAGTGGCTGCTTATAAACTGCTTTTTTTTTACATTTTTGAGGGTAGAGTTTGTTCGGGTTTTTTGGTTTTATACTGTTTTTTCCCTCTTTTCTCCCGCTCGCTCCGTGCCTCCATCTTTTTGGGGGGCTGTGGTGCGGGCTGGAGAAGTGGGCTATTTGTGTTCTAGGTTTCCCTACCCAACCCACTGGTCATTTACAAGTCCCCAGGAGCTGTTGTATGGCTCCCCTTTCCAGTGGTTGGTTGCTTCTCTGGTGGGTGCCCCCTACCATGGCGCAACCCTACTGGTCACGAGACCTTGTTGTCTCGGTTTCTAACTGTTATTTTAGTGTGGCTATTCTTTCCCACACGCTACCACGCTTAGCAGTAATGTTGTGTCCCAGACCTCGGTCAAGCTCTGGGCTCTCTTTTTCTAATGTTTATTTTCTTGTTTTACGTTTTTTGCTTTTCTCCCATTTAGGTCGATCATTTTTCATATCCTATGCTCCTTCAGTTACTCAGGCTCCTTTTATGCTCAGGATTAGCGTTCTCATGCTACACTTGGTGTTATTGTACTGTACCTTATCTTTTTGTTACCCTGCTGACGTTATGAGGGCTCCCCTGTTTTTCTGGCGACAGTTGGACGAGTGTTCCTTGAGAGTTCTCCTCTTCCCCCCCGCCACCATATTTGATCTCTTAACTATAGTTGTTTTTTCTCATTCCCCATGGCAATAACGTGTATCTCCCATAATGTTAAGGGATTTAATTCACCCTCCAAACGGCGTAAAGCCTTTTCCTTTTATAAAAGCCTTGGAGCTAAAATCCTTCTACTCCAAGAGACCCATTTCTCCTGCTCCTCTCACCCTAAATTTTTCCATAAAGATTTTCCTCAGGCCTTCCACTCGGTCCACTCGTCCAAAACCAGGGGTGCCGCCATACTTCTCCACTCTTCCCTCCCGATGGAGGTTAAGCATATATTTAGAGACCCCGGAAGTAGATATGTTATTGTTCAGGGCATCGTTCACAACAGAGAACTTACTATTGCCAGTATTTACGCACCCAATGAGGGCTCAGCTACTTTCTTTGGGTTATTCTTTGAGAAATTAGCACAATACCACTCCCCCCACATGATCATAGGTGGCGATTTTAACTCAGTAGCCAACGCCACTCTAGACCGCTCATCGACTTCGATCACCTCTAGAGCTTTCCCGAGGTCTCTCTCCAGAGGCCTACGGGACCTGCAACTCACTGACACCTGGAGAGCCCACAACATAGGCTGCAGGGAGTACACTTTCTTCTCCCACCCACATAATAGTTATGCGAGGTTAGATTACATATACTCCACCCCAATTATACTTGCGAATTCTTTAGAAGCCTCCATTCATCCCTGTGTTTGGTCAGACCATCAGGCTATTTCCTTTACTACGGGACTCATTAAACTCGCCCCCACGCCCCATTCCTGGAGATTGAATGAATCCCTTCTCTCGGACGCAGGGGTGGAGGCCCAGGTAGCTCAGTCTCTGGAGGAGTATTTTGCCCTGAATGCTCTCCCAGATATGCAGCCCTCGACTCTCTGGATGGCACATAAGGCCGTCATTAGAGGAAAGCTTATTAGTATTTCTGCGGCCCGTAACAGATCCAACAGACTTAGGATTGTTGAATTAACCAGGGAATTAGATCACTTATACAAAGACTCGTCCTCCTTGCACTTGGACTCAACCAGGCGTTCCATAGATCAGAAGCGCCTGGAACTTGACTCCTTGTTGTCATCTAAGGTCGAGAAGACACTACGCTGGGCCAAGGCCCGTAGTTTGTTATTCAACAACTCTGCATCGACCTCGTTTGCTAGGAAGTTGTCTAGCACACTGCGCCCGCCTCATGTCTACCGGCTGTCTAATAGTGACGGTTTTGTATCGTCACATCCCAAAGAGGTTCTCAAGATCTTTGAGCAATTCTATACTAAACTCCTGGAATCCCCCCACACTCTTCCTTCTCCCGCTGACCTGTCTTGGTTACATGACATTCCTCTTCCGACACTCTCCCCCTCACAAATAGAGGCATTGAATGCCCCCATCACGGTCTCAGAGATCTTGGGGGTTTTCAAATCGCTAAAATTGGGTTCTGCCCCGGGTCCAGACGGCTTTTCGGCTCTTTATTACAAAAAATTTTCCATTATTTTGGCCCCTAGAATGATGCAACTCTTCAACTCAATTCTGTCGGGCGATAGCTTCCCGGAGGAAATGCTGTTAGCTAACATGTCACTGATCCCTAAACCCAATAAAAATCATAATTTACCTCAAAATTTTAGACCCATCTCGGTTATTAATAACGATATCAAAATATTTAGTAGAATCTTAGCTGACAGACTGGCAAAGTTTATCCCTTCCCTGATTTCCCCTTTCCAATCTGGGTTTATTCCACATCGCTTTATCACTGACAATATCCGCCTAGCCTCTAACGTTATTCAAGATGCCAACCTGTTCTCCCGTAAGCTCCTCCTGTTGAGTTTAGACATACAAAAGGCGTTTGACAGTGTTACATGGAACTATTTAGACACACTTTTGCCACTCATGGGCTTTCAGGGAAGCTTTCTGGTGGGATTCCAAGCCCTCTACCACAATCCTAGGACCCGCATTAAGTTGCCTGGCTGTAGCTCAGAATTCTTCCCTATAGGTAAAGGCACTAGACAGGGGTGCCCCCTTTCCCCTTTAATCTTTGCTTTGGCCCTGGAGCCCCTTGCTATTGCCCTCCTGCGACATCCTGATATTTCTGGTTACACTAAGGGTAACGAAATGTATAAATTTTGCATGTATGCTGATGATGTTTTGATGTTTATTACAAACCCGCATGTCTCCCTGCCCAATCTTTTTCTGACACTGTCTCACTTTGCGAAGGTCTCTGGCCTTTCTATTAATGTTTCCAAATCTGTAGCCCTCCCTATAGGCTTTACCCCCAATGATTTGGCCCTCGTTAAACAGAATTACTCCTTTACTTGGGCTGCCTCCCATATTCCCTATTTGGGAGTGGGACTGCCCGGGAATTTCCGTGACCTCTTTGGGGTCAATTATTCTCCACTGATTAGCAAACTTAAAAACACCTTAAAAAGCTGGCTCTCTTTACGTATCCCTTTCATAGGCCGAATCACAGCTCTCAAAATGGTCATCCTTCCCAGGTTGCTGTATCTATTTCGCTCTCTACCTGTTAAGCTCCCCAAATATTTTCTCCTTAACCTTCAGTCTCATTTCAATAGATTTATTTGGAACAATAGATCTCCCAGGTTTGCTAAGGGGGTACTCTACAGATCTATGAAAACTGGTGGTTTGGGGGTTCCTCAAATTTGGTTGTATTATCTTTCCTGCAGATTCACTCAACAAGCACAATGGTCGATCCCTAATTCTAGAGTCCCCTGGGTACGGTTTGAGAGTGACTCGATTACTCCATTTTATCTCCCTGGTCTTATGTGGTCAACTAATCGTCCTCACTCGACTTTAACCACCCTTAACACCATAGTGGCGGACAGCCTCCTATTGTGGCACCGCTTCAAGCATAAATACGACCTCGTCCTGGGTTGCTCTATGGGCGCTTCCTTCCTGGGTGATCCTAGGTTTCCCCTAGCTTATCTCCATCCTGATTCTTTTGGTATGTGGGTCCTTTGTGGGCTTACCCAGTTGAAGGATTTTGTGACGGGTTCTGGCTTTGTTCCTTTTTCGACACTGCAGACCCAGCACCAACTCCCGGATTCTGAACGTTTTAGATACCTTCAGATCCGCCACTTCTTTCTCTCCCGTTATGGGCTCCGTCCCCAGGCACAGCTCACTATCTTTGAAGACTTATGTTTTAATTTCCCACGCCAAAAAGGGCTGATCTCTCTGATATACAGGGCCCTGGAGGGACAGTCGGAGTGTCAGCCTCTGCGATATAGATCGCGTTGGGAGGAGGAGTTAGCTCTGGAGCCAGGAGTGGTGGATTGGGAGGAGGGTTGGAACAATATGCGCAAATGCACCAGATCCCTAACTATTAGAGAGACGGCCATCAAAGTTCTCACCAGGTGGTACTACACCCCGGTGCGTCTGCACCAGATCTATCCCCTTACATCCCCTAATTGTTTTAGAGGATGCAATCACCCTGGCACTTTTATTCACACTTTTTGGGATTGTGATTTGATTCGCCCAGTCTGGCAGGAGGTCTTAAGGCTGATGGACGGGTTCGCTGGCCGAGCATTGTCCCTCTCTTTTCACCACTGTCTTCTTTTCCAGACCCCCCCTGACACACCTAAACACTTAGTAAGGTTAGTGCACTCTATGTGTGTCGCTGTACTATGGACTATTGCACTTCACTGGAAATCCCCGTCGATACCATTAGCACAGGTTCTCTCACGTATTGACCAAGTGATGCTGTCTGAAAAGATCTTCCACACTCTACATGACACGGAACGCATATATGACCTCAAGTGGAACCCATGGTTCCTATTTCGTTTGCTGAAATGATCGAACCTTAGGTTTTTCATATTTCTCCTCTTTCCTGTTCACATTTTTTCCTCTTTTCCCTTTGTCTCTCTCTGCTCTCTTTCCCCTCTCTCTCTTGTCATAATCTTTCTTCTGTCTTCTGGTTATTATGGTCAGCTCATTGTACAGGTTACTTTCTTTATTTTTTATGACCTGCTGTTGGATGTAAGACCCATACTGTTCATCAATAATCGATGGTTTGTCCTGCGGTTTTCTGCTATTTGTTTATCATATTCCTGTTATCTTGTTATCCAACTACTTTTGCTAATGTTGACATATGATTCCTTCGCTGACTTTGTATCTATGTTTACAGCTTTAATAAAACCTTTTTTTGAAAACAAAAAAAAGTTGTGTGTGTTCAAGTAGAGGAATTTGCGGTGACACCCGATACTACTGTCCCCAATGTCCCTCCCAGCCAGGCCTCTGTATTGGAACGTGCTATCGGAGCTATCGTACTTCACTACACTATTAGGTAAGATGATTTTTTTTCCAGTTTCCACTATCTGCCATTTCTGTGAATGACCTGGACTGTTAACGACTATGCCAAACATGTTTCTGCCTTCAATGTGAATTGACCTTGGCCTGTTAAATGGCCATGCTTTTTGCCTGCCTCCTGAACTGATCATTTGCCCTGCCACCTGAACTAGCCATGCCTTTGCCTGCCACCTGAACTGGCCATGCCTCGCCTACCACCTGAACTGGCCATGCCTATGCCTGTTACCTGAACTGCCTGCTAAACCTTGGACTGTACTGAAACATGTTCACACTTTTCCATATCTGTCTGCTGCCTGGACAATTACTGGACATTTCCTTTGGCTGTCTGGACAAATGTTTTGACTGCTCTGGAACAGTATTCTTGCCTGCTAAAACCACAGGTGAGATTTTTTTTTTTTACCCTTTGCTCAACAGAATGTATTTTGGAGTGTAATTCTTGGTGTGTACATGCTACAGTGGTGTGAAAAAGTGTTTGCCCCCTTCCTCATTTCCTGTTCCTTTGCATGTTTGTCACACTTAAGTGTTTCGGAACATCAAACCAATTTAAACAATAGTCAAGGACAACACAAGTAAACACAAAATGCAATTTGTAAATTAAGGTGTTTATTATTAAAGGTGAAAAAAAATCCAAACCATCATGGCCCTGTGTGAAAAAGTGATTGCCCCCCTTGTTAAAACATACTATAACTGTGGTTGTCCACACCTGAGTTCAATTTCTCTAGCCACACCCAGGCCTGATTATTGCCACACCTGTTCACAATCAAGGCATCACTTAAATAGGAGCTGCTTGACACAGTAAGGTCCACCAGAAGATCCTTAAAAGCTACACATCATGCCGAGACCCAAAGAAATTCAGGAACAATTGAGAAAGAAAGTAATTGAGATCTATCAGTCTGGAAAGGGTTATAAAGCCATTTCCAAAGCTTTGGGAATCCAGCGAACCACAGTGAGAGCCATTATCCACAAATGGCGAAGACATGGAACAGTGGTGAACCTTCCCAGGAGTGGCCGGCCGCCCAAAATTACCCCAAGAGCGCAGCGACGACTCATCCAAGAGGTCACAAAAGACCCCACAACAACGTCCAAGGAACTGCAGGCCTCACTTGCCTCAGTTAAGGTCAGCGTTCATGCCTCCACCATCAGGAAAAGACTGGGCAAAAATGGCCTGCATGGCAGAGTTCCAAGGAGAAAACCACTGCTGAGCAAAAAGAACATCAAAGCTCGTCTCAATTTCTCCACAACACATCTTGATGATCCCCAAGACTTTTGGGACAAAATTCTGTGGACCGATGAGACAAAAGTGGAACTCTTTGGAAGGTGTGTGTCCAAGTATATCTGGCGTAGAAGGAACACTGCATTTCATAAAAAGAACATTATACCAACAGTAAAATATGGTGGTGGTAGTGTGATGGTCTGGGGCTGTTTTGCTGCTTCAGGACCTGGAAGACTTGCCGTGATAAAAGGAACTATGAATTCTGCTGTCTACAAAGAGATCCTGAAGGAGAATGTCCGACCATCTGTTTGTGTACTCAAGCTGAAACGAACTTGGGTTCTGCAGCAGGACAATGATCCTAAACACACCAGCAAGTCCACCACCGAATGGCTGAAGAAAAACAAAATGAAGACTTTGGAGTGGCCTAGCCAAAGTCCTGACCTAAATCCTATTGAGATGTTGTGGTATGACCATAAAAAGGCCGTTCATGCTCGAAAACCCTCTAATGTAACTGAATTAGGACAATTCTGCAAAGATGAGTGGGCCAAAATTCCTCCAGGACGCTGTAAAAGCCTCATTGCACGTTATCGCAAACGCTTGGTTGCAGTTGTTGCTGCTAAGGGTGGCCCAACCAGTTATTAGGTTTAGGGGGCAATCACTTTTTCACACAGGGCCATGATGGTTTGGACTTTTTTTCACCTTTAATAATAAACACCTTCATTTACAAATTGCATTTTGTGTTTACTTGTGTTGTCCTTGACTATTGTTTAAATTGGTTTGATGTTCCGAAACACTTAAGTGTGACAAACATGCAAAGGAACAGGAAATGAGGAAGGGGGCAAACACTTTTTCACACCACTGTATGTGTTAGAATCCTGAAGGTGCTACTTGCATGTTGAGCCTCTGTATATGGCCAGGTAGTGGAAAAGTCTCACACATGGGGTATCACCATACTCAGGACGAGTAGCAGAATGTATTTTGGGGTGTATTTTTTGCAGGGATGTAAATGCTATGTGTTAGAAAGATCTTCTAAATTGACAACTTTGTGAGAAGAAAATATGTTTTCATTTACTTTCCACATTTTCCAAAAACTTATGGAAAAACTTATGGAAATGAATTACATTATGCCTCATAGAATATACATTGGGGTGTTTTCTTTCCAAAATTGGGTCTATTTGTGGGTAATTCCATTGTCCTGGTGCTCCAGGGCCTTCAAACTGTGATAGGTACTCATGTAATCAAATGTGAAATGTATGCCTTTAGAACACCTGATGGTGCTACATGGATGTTGGGCCTCTGTATGTGTCCAGGCTATGGAAAAGTCTCACACATGGGTTATCGCCATACTCAGGATGAATAGCAGAATGTATTTTGGGGTGTAATTGCAATTATGCCTGCACTGTGTGTGAGAAATAACTTGTAAATGTGACAATTTAGTGAAGAAAAAAAAAAATATATATATTTCTTAATTTTCCAAAGCATTGTGGGGAAAAGGTTACAACTTCAAAAAAATCACTATGCCTCTTACTAAATACCTCAGACTGTCTTCTTTCCAAAAAGGTCATTTGGGGGTTATTGTACTGTCCTGACATTTTAGTGCCTCAAGAAATGAGATAGGCCATCAGTGCATTAGGATTGATACATTTTCAATAATGTGTAGAATGGCTTGTAGACTCTATAACTTTCACACAAACCAATGATCATACACTTATCAGGATTTTTTTTTTACCAAAGATATGTAGTAGAATACATTTTGGCCTAAATTTTTAACAAAATTCGATTTTTTTTTGGTTTCTTTTAAAAGAGAAAGTAAAAAATGTGTTTTTTTCAAAATATTCGCTCTTTTTTCACTTCTATCACAATAAAAAAAAAAAAAAAAAATCAAGTGGTGAATGAATAGCACCAAAAGTAAGCTCTATTTGTGTGAACAAAATGATAAAAATTTCATTTGGGTACAGTGTAGCATGACTGAGTAATTGTCATTCAAAGTGAGAGAGCACTGAAAGCTGAAAATTGGTCTGGGAAGGAGAGGGTGAAAGTGCCCAGTATTGAGGTGGTTAATAGTAAAAAGGTCAGGTCTGAGCATGTAGGCCCTTTACAAAATAATCTAGCATTGGTGACTGGGGACAAAGATAAGGCAAATTTATTAAATACTTTCTTCAGCTCTGTGTATACAAAGGAGTAAGGGGGGGGGGCTCATGTCCATAATGGGGGTGGTAGTGACACAGCCCCAAATGAACCCCAATGGCTCAAAAGTGATATGGTCTAGAAATATTTAGACAGAATAAAGGTGGATAAAGCACCTGAACCAGATGCCATCGACCCACGGATCCTAAAAGAATTGAGCTCTGTCATTTCAAAGCCATTGTTTCTAATATTTAGGGACTCGTTAACGACTGGAATGGTACCACTGAATTGGTGCAGGGCCAATGTGGTGCCTATTTAAAAAGGGATCAAAGTCTTTACCAAGTAACTATAGACCTGTTAGTTTAACTTCTATAGTTGGGAAGATACTGGAGAGTTTAATAAAAGACCACATAGACGAGTTCTTGCTGGAAAAAAATATTTTAAGCAACATGGACTAATGAAATTCAGAAGTTGTCAAACAAACCTGATTTCTTTTTATGAGATGGTAAGTAAAACCTTGGACAGAGGGGTAGCAGTGGACATGGTATACCTGGATTTTGCAAAAGCTTTGACACAGTTCCCCACACATGGCTCATGTGTAAGGTAAAGTCTACAGGCCTGGAAATATCAGTTTGTAAGTGCCTGACTGTGACCCATGTTCACTTCAGGCACTGCTCTGGCTCCCCGGACACTGTGCCTTCCCTCTTTGAGTCCCATGCTGCTACACCGTTTGCAGGTTTGGGACTCTGTTCGCTTTTCTGGCAACCTGATGTTCTCCCTTTCTACCCCTGCTCCCCATCACCTATAACCCTCTTTTCCCCCCAGGTCTGGAGGAGTCCTCACGCTTCTTTCCCTCCTTGGAGGGTATTCGGGAAACACAAGGGGCACCGGCTAGTGCGCATTATCGTTTCATCCAATTAAAGCACTGGATTGCAGCACTGCGCCGCACATCCACCTACCCATTCCAAAAAACCTTTTTCGAGCATGTATGCCAACACGCCCCTGAGTCCCCAGGCCTTATTTCGGCCATTTATGCATTCCTGAATGGACACCCGCCATCAGCACTCCTCTCTTATATGGCTCAATGGGAAAAGGACCTTCAGGCCCCAGTAGACTTGGAGGACTGGAGCAAGGCCTGGAGAATGGTAGCCAAATGCTCGTTCAACACGAACACCCTGGAGGCCGCATACAAAGTACTGTTCCGATGGTACTGGGTACCAGCCCGCACAGCCCAGGTTTTCCCTGGAAGTACTGACAGATGCTTTCGCAACTGTGGGCAGCGGGGTGATGTTATGCACACATGGTGGGCCTGCCCAAGGCTGGTGGGGTTCTGGTCTAGGGTTTTTGGTTTGCTGCAGACACTCTTTCATTTAACAATCCAAAGGAACGCTTAGCTAGCTTTCCTCCATTGTCCGATACCTGGTTTGCGAGGCCCTCAGCAGAAGCTGGCTACCTACCTTTTTATAGCGGCCAAGCGGACCATTGCCCAAGCCTGGAAGACCCAATGGGTAGATTTCCAAGGGGTTAAAACACACATGATAGCTATGCTACTTCAAGAACGCATGTCCAGTATTGTACATGATTCCCATGCTAAATTTCTAAAAATCTGGAAGCCGTGGATCTCTTATGAGTTCCCTGCGCTCCAAGCCGCATGCCTGGGCCTGGTCTGACTCCCCTTCGGCGGGGTGTCCACGCCCGAGTTTCCCCATCCCTTTTTCCCCCCTCTCTTCTCTCTAATCTTCTTTCTTTTGTTTTCTTAACTCTCTTCTCTCTTCTTTATAATCTCTCTCATTTCTAACAAGACACCAAGCTATGCAGTGGAATAACGTCCTTACAGGATGTCTCCAATTTACAATCGGACCTCAATGCTCTGTCTAATTGGGCAACTAAGTGGTAAATGTTGCTAAACGTAAAGTTATGCACTTGGAGGCTAAGAATTTGCATGCACCATACATACCAGAGGGAGTACAACTGGAGGAATCCATAGCTGAGGAGAATCTGGGGGTTTTGGTAGATCATAAACTCACTAATAGCATGTAATGCCAAGATGTAGTTTCCAAAGCAAGCAATGTCATTTCTTATATTAAGAGAGGTATGGACTCCAGAGAGAGAGAGATATCATTTTTCCCCTGTACAAATCATTAGTAAGGCTGCATCTGGGATATGCAGTTCAGTTTTGGGCACCAGTTCTCAAAAAGGATATTGAGGAACTGGAGAAAGTGCAGAGAAGGGCAACCAAACTGATAAGAGGCATGGAGGAGCTCAGCTATGAGGAACTAACTCTATTCCCTCTTGAGAAGAGGAGATTAGGGGGGTATGATCAACATGTACAAATACATAAGTGGTCCATTTGGTGAACTTGGTGTTGAGTTATTCACTTTAAGGTTATCACAAATACAAGAGGGCACTCTTTACGTCTAGAGGAAAAAATATTTAATCTTCAAATACGGAAAGTTTTCTTCACAGTAAGAGCTGTGAAAATGGGGAATAGACTCCATCCAGAGGTGGTTCTGGCAAGCTCAGTAGATTGCTTTAAAAAAGACCTGCCTTCTTTCCTAAATGCACATAATATAACTGGGTACTAACATTTAGAGGTAAAGTTGATCCAGGGAAAATCTGATTGCCTTTCCAGGGATCAGGAAGGAATTTTTTCCCCTGCTGTAGCAAATTGGAGCAGAGAGGAGATAATGGCGCTCTGGTGGAGGTGGACAGCTGGTCAGAGGTGATGAGGTGGCACTTCTGGCAGCACTTTGGTTAGAGGAGAAGCAACTCTGAAGATATAAAAAAAGAAAAGAAAGGCGTCTCTAAGTGCAGTATGCAAAATGTAATAAAGTTCACAAAGGGTTAAACGCACTTACAAGATTGAATGTTAAAAGACATGATAAAATCAGGAGTCATTGTGGCATGTGTCCATCCTCAGCATGGTGGTAGAGAGCAGTGTAGAGCCGTCCAGCAGCTGTAAAGCGTTCTCATATGTGTTGGAGAAAGGAGGCAGCAGGGAAGCCTGTATTCACTGCGGGACACATGAGGCTGATGGTGTCAGTGGAGAGAAGGGGGCGGTAACGCATTTCGTAGCAGGTGCTGCTCCTTCGTCAGACCTACACCCATACTCCTCAAGCTGTGGGTAGATGTTGAATACACAATGATAAGGGAAGAGACAGATGTATTACGAGGACAGCCAAGACAACCATGCATCCGCAAATTGTATCATTAACATCAGTGCTACAGTATATACAATGAAGTCCTGAAGGAATTTGACACAGGGGTACAGGGCACAGATGGCAGTGGTTAAATTAACAATAATAAATAAATATACAAACGTAAGGATGACATTGAATACAGGTGTGTTACATGGTTGACCGGGTGTCTACATGCATGTGTTTCAAAGGCGGCAGGGCGTTTGCACACATGAAAATAGGGTTGTAAGTCTAATGTTGAGTTGGCATTGAATAAATATACAGCTGTGTTACAAGGGTGACCAGGCGTTTATACACATGTGTTACAGGGGTGGCCAGACATCTATGTGCATGTGTTACAAAGGCAGCCGTGTGTTTGTACACATGCAAATAAGGTCGTAAGTCTAATGTTGAATTAACAATGAATAAATATGCAGCCATGTTACAAGGGCGGCCGGGTGGCTATACACCTATGTTACAGGGGCGGCAAGGCGTCTGTACACATGCAAATGAAGTAATACATTTGTTGAAAGGGGATTTTAAAAAAAGGAATATGTGATAGTATATAGTGGATGTTGTGTGAACTGTACTAATTATGTCTGTAACAATGATAAAACAATGCTGAATATTACATGGCTATGAATAAGTGTATAGGTGTGTTACAATGGCAGCCAGGCGTCTATACACTAAAGACAGGTAGAAGAAAATAGTGGATGCTTATACAAGTTGTATGAATTGTGCAGATTATGCCTGTAGCAATAATCTCACGGTGAGAGGTATTACTCAACTCTGAATTAGTATATAGAAGTGTTACGGGGAGGCTGAGCGTCTATAAACTACAGAAGGGTAATAGGAGGTGGTGCATGCTTATGCAAATAGTACAGATTATGCCTGTAGCAATACTCTGACAATAATAGATAATAGTAGATAATAATAGACTGTAAATAAGTATACAGGTGTGTTACAGGGGCGGCCGGGCATTTACACACCCGCAAATAAGGTCACAAATCTACTATTAAGAATTTACTTATAGGAATAGGAAATAAGATGTAATGGATGCTCTACAAATAGTACAGATTGTGCCTATAGTTGTCGATAATAGATCATATTTGACTGTGACAGATGGCAGATATGTACATGTATAACAGACAAACACCATGACGTATGGATATTATAATAAGAGGGAATGAATGATAAATGAACAACTAAATGTAGTAGATCATATAACTTACTGTAGTAGATCATATAACTTACACAAGATAAAATTAGGAGGTTAGAGGTGGATAGTAAACTAGTAGTGGATAACAAATAGACACCATAACATCACAGTCTGTATGTTAAATGTAGTATTACCTAGAGTAAGATGCTAATTTCCAATTCTTCATTAATACCTCAAGGCAAAAGTACGTCAAGAGCGTATATCAAATAAGTTTCCCGTTGGCAGAGATGTTTAAATATCTCTGCCACAGGGAAAGTGGCTGGTATGGATTCGATGATCCATACTTTTGGCCTACAGTGGATTTAGGATGATGTTGGGACGCTATGGTGTTCTTTGCTGGCCTCGATGAATTGTCGATGTGTTCTCCAAAATGCTGGCGTAGGGGGCGTATAGTTCGACCTACATAGCAGAGGCCGCAGGAGCAGGTCAGGCAGTATAATACATGGTCTGTAGAACAGGTGTAGAATTCCGAAATTTTGTATGTTTTATATTTAATCGTGAATGTTTTTAGACCAAGTTGTAAAAAACTGCATGTAAGGCAAAGGGGTTTGCGGCATTGTTACATCCCAATCATAAAAAAGAGTTGGAGTGAAGAGCAAATTGGATCGGTTTTTCACCTTCCTCTGGATCAACTGTGGGTAAAGGATTGTGTATATGGGATTGTATTATTTTTTTTTTGGTTGAACTGGATGGACTTGTGTCTTTTTGCAGCCTGACTAACTATGTAACTATGTGTAGCACTGACCCCCGAAGGTGCGGCTGGTTTTCTTGGGCTTACCGTTTACCTCCTCCGCCTTGTAACTCGTCGTTCTTGTCTAGGGGTTCCCCAGGTTGATGGCCCAATAACTGCAGAGACCGACACTTGAATTCCTTTAAGGATTTTGATTTGCATAAAACATTGAACAGAAATCTCTCAGTTGGGAATAGAGGGTATGGGTGTAGAAGAACTCAGGTACTTTGGAACTGCTGACACTTAATAAATGTCTCTCTCTAGGTAATCCAGGGAATAGTCACTCGCAACTGGATTCTTTAACTGTTGGATAAATCCCCGTTTGTGGCTCTAGCAGTCAACAGGTGATTTTAGCTTAGCGAAGTCTCTGCCACAGACTTGGTAGTAAAACTTTAGATGAACACACAAAAAGTCTCTCACAGGAACTTAGTTGCAACAGAAGGATAGAGGTAGGAACTTTCTTACAGTACCAGTATCTTGCAGCCGGTCCGGCAATACCATAAGAAATGAGTATTCCATTAATGTCCTCGCAGCTCAGCTTCCAGGCTCTTACCAGGCAACCAGTTTTGTGCGTGGCCCTCTTCTGAAGAGTCCTCCCCTGGTTGCATGTTGAGTTGCTGGGCCTCTCCAAAACCGGAGACGGCACCGGAACACTTTAGAAATGTCCTTCCAGTTACTGTGCCTCGGACTAGCCAGTTCCCGAGGCTTGCAAATGGATGGATCCGCACCCCAGGCCATGAGGGACTCTGGGGGCTGGTCAGGAGGACCAGGACCACGGAGTCAGAATCAACTTCTGGACCAGAACCCAGAACCACATGACTTCAGCACCTTAAGTACCCTCTCCCGGAATACACAGCGAGACAAACGCACCCACTGATTGGCTCCGGGAGAGAGATTGGTACCCAATGTGTCCAACCAGACTGTGTTCCAATGCCTGTCAAAGGTGCTACCTCCACCTATGACCAGGCAGAACATTAGTACAGCCCAGCCAAACTGATGCCAAAACCACATTTTAAAGCAATTAACCCCAAGACTCAACTATAGTCTTGGGAAAAAACTAAATTTACAGACATAGCGCATACTCTTCAGGAGTACCAGCGCTACATATGTAACTATGTACAGTACCTGACTACGAGAATGTGAATGGGAGAATGGGATCACACTGGTTCTCAGCGACAGGGTACTGTACATCTCGCGCTGGCTGCAATAGGAAAATGTCACATTTTCTTATTGCAGCGAGCATGAGAAAGAAGCGAGAATGTCGCCTCTCTAATAATAAAACTGGCATGGGTTCCCCTCCAGGGGATTTTAAGGGGAACCGATACGCCGAAAAAACAGCGTGGGGGTCCCCCCAAAATCCACACCAGACCCTTATACGAGCACGCAGCCCGGCCGGTCAGGAAAGGGGGTGGGGACAAGCAAGTGATTCCCCTCTGGAACCTTACCAGGCTGCATGCCCTCAACATGGGGGGTGGGTGATTTGGGGAAGGGGGCGCCATGCGGCCCCCCCACCCCAAAGCACCTTGTCCCCATGTTGATGAGGACAAAGGCCTCTTCCTGACAACCCTGGCCATTGGTTGTTGGGGCCTGAGGGTGGGGGGCTTATTGGAATTTGGGAGCCCCCTTTAGTAAGATCCCAGCCCTCCACCCTATGTGAATGAGTATGGGGTACATCGTAGCCCTATCCATTCACCTGGGGAAAAAAGTGTCAATAAAAAAAACACACTAGACAGATTTATTAGTAATTTATAAGGCAGCTCCGGCAGTCTTCTTCCGACTTCGGGGTCTCTTCCGACTCCTTTGCACTCTCCGGTTCTTTTCCCGCTGCCCAGCCTCTTCTCCCGGTCTCTGGTTCTTGTCCTGCTCTCCGGTTCTTCTGCCGGGCTCCTCCGCTATTTTCTTCCAGTTTTTTTGCTAGCGGTGGCCCGGTCTTCTCTGTCCTCCTTCCCTCTTCTCTTCTCTTCTTTCAATGTTGACACGACGCTCTCGCCCTCTGTAATACCGCGTGTGAGGTGCATAACGACTTATATAGGCATGGGACGTGGTCACCCGGTGATGTCACACGGTGACCTCGCCCCTTATAACGTCAAGTCCAGGCGCAGGCTGGGACTGTGAAAGGGGGCTCCCGGATTTCCATAAGACCCCCTCCCGAAGATCCTGACAACCAACGGCCAGGGTTGTCGGGAAGAGGCCCTTGTCCTCATCAACATGGGGACAAGGTGCTTTGGAGTGGGGGGCTGCAGGGGGTCCCCTTCCCCAAAGCATCCACCCCCCATGTTGAGGGAAATGCGGCCTGGTACAGTTTTTCGGCGTAGGGGGTTCCCCTTAAAAGCCATACCAGACTTAAGGGCCTGATATGCTCTTGGAGGGGAACCCATTACTTTTTTAATTTAAAATTTGGCGTGGAGTTCACCCTCATGATTCATACCAAACACAGTCTAGAAATGGGTTACTATTGACAGCAGTAAGTTGATTATATCAAATTAAATTTTATTAAGTATCAAAAAAATCTATTTTATTTACAACGATGCAATTCCTTAAAAATAGTCTCTTTTTAGCCAGACCTTCAATTGGGTTGCTAAAGACAAATTGAACAAAACAGGACAAACATAAAACAACACTAAACACACCAAATAAGTCCGGACACGTTGCTATAGTCTATTGAAGCCACTATGTTTCAACATAATTACCTAATTCATTTATAGGAACAATTTGTCCCATAGCCAAATCACTAAGTGGGTATTCAATAGACTAAATCAACAAGAAATTTAGGAGCAGGGATGAGATAGATTGATTGAGTTCATTCAGGCTGAATCTTCAACCTGGGAAAGAGCAGAGGTAGTTAATTTGCAAGAGATTGAATATGCATAAGTAAGCGGCAAGCAGGTTTGACTTAAGCTTATTAGTGAAAGCAGCAGAGGCATCTGTCAGTTTGCGAAGGGTTAAGTATGCAGGTGCAGATCCTCTTTAAAGCACATTCATCAGCTCACACAGGTAGCAAAAACTATCAGTTTGTGGGAAATCATACGACGCTGAAAAGAACTTGTCAAAATCTATGTTTGAAATCTACCATACCGTAGTAATGCTGGCCATACACTATACGAAAAATCGGGCATACCCAATTTAGAAAAAAACGAACGTGCGGCCGCGAGCGCAAGCGATGCTGCCATCATGTAATGACCGATAAATTGTTCAGTGGACATAAATAAATTAATTTTATGTTTGTTTTTTTTACATATACCTAGCTAGTGCAGACAGTTCGGATGGGAAACACATTAACCTTTCAATTTATCGTTCGTTCGACAGAAAATTTCCAAACTTGTCCTTCATTTTTTTGGCTCAGAAAAATCCAAACGATTATTGATTTTGTGCCCCTTAACTGGCTGAAAAAAACAAACGAATGGTCTAATGGTCGAATATCGGACGATTCTTCGTATAGTGTATGGCCAGCATTAGGCTGTGAGTGCTTTGCGGATTTGGTACAGCTGGATAGACTGAGTTAATTAATTGATAAAGCTCAAATTGGACCTCCTGTCATGGTTATGTAGCTAAATGGAGCTGGCATCCCTTGTTTCATTTTGCATAAGCAGTGTCCACCAGTGCCACCTACCAGTGCCTACCAATGCCACCTGTCAATGCCCACCAGTGCCACCTATCGGTGCCCATCAGTGTTGCCAATCAGTGTCCATAAGTGCCACCTATCAGTGCTGCCTATCAGTGTCACCTACAAGTGTCTATCAGTGCCACCTATGAGTGCCGCCCATCAGGGCCCTTCAGTGCCACCTATCAGTGCCCTTCGGTGCTGCCCATCAGTGCCCTTCAGTCCAACCCATCAGTGCCACCTCTAAGTGCCACCTATCAGTGCCCATCGGTGCCGCCTTATCAGTGCAGCCTATCAGTGCCCATCAGTGTAGCCTCATCAGCACATATCAGTGAAGGAGAAAATATACAGTTTTTTTCCAACATTTTCTGTCTTTAGTCATTTGTTTAGCAAAAAATAAAAAACCCAGCAGTGATTAAATATCATAAAAAAAGTTATATTTGAGTGCGGGAGAAACGAGCTCAAATATAGGAGCTTACAGGAGGAGCGGCGTGTACCAGGCTGGAGGAGGGGGAGCACCGGGCGGGTGTACGAGCACAGAGCCCGCCCTGCACGGTGTCATTTTACATACAAAGGAATCTTAACATACGGTGATCTGACTGCTGTAAATGTGGAATCCAAGCCTTGAAGAAATGTCTCGGGAATAGGGTCTTGCTTTTTTAAATGAGTTGTGTCGAGTCAGAATGAGACCGGTCGGTAGAAGCCCGCCATCCCGGCGGAAGTCCAGGCCTCCAAAGAGAGTGACGCCACCCCCACCATCCCCAAAACTGGTGCTAAGCAGAGCAGGTACCTCCCAAACAGAAGGTACTTTCCTCAGACAGAAACATACGCGTCGTTATCGGCCTGGGACACGAGCGCTCATGGAGATAAGAAAATATCAAAAGTCAACGGACCTGTTAATAAGAAAAGCCCCCTTCGCCAGACTGGTGAGAGAAGTGTGCATGGATTATACTCGTGGCGTGCCATTCATGTTTCAAAGTTTCGCAATCATGGCATTACAAGAGGCAGCTGAAGCTTTCCTGGTGCGACTCTTTGAAGACTCTTACCTCTGCTGTCTGCATGCCAAAAGGGTCACCCTCTTTGTCCAGGACATGCAGCTCGCTCGGGGGATTCGAGGAACACAGGAAGGACTGGGATAACAGCTTTTTTTTCTTACCTAAAGGCCTTCAAAGCCACCCATTTTAAATAGATTACCCTGTCTCAATTACCATGAACTTTACCAAGACAGGGTCCCGATCTCTGAAGCAATACAACATGAAATGCCTTCATTTTACCCATTGGTGGCCCGTGAGCTGCACACCAATTGTTACACTTCTGTATCTAAGTGTGTGTGTGTATATATTCATGAGAATATGTGGATCCTTCCGCTCCACTAGGGAGGCAATTTTAATTTCTGTGTCTGGCTGTTATTAATATTGTATTAAATTTTACGTATGTTTCTACATAAAAAAAAAAAAAAAAAGTTATATTTGTGTGAAAAAAAATGATAAAACTGTCTTATGGGTACAGTGTTACATGACCACATGCATGGGCAGGAAGGAGGTTTAAGTGCCCAGTAAGCAAGTGGTTAAAAGTGAAAAAAAACAATTACATGGCTAAAATATGTGATATCAATATATGGTATTACTGATACTGTTCATGAAAATCTTACTATTCTGTAACACTGTATACCACTTAAAGGCACTTCCCAAGCATATAATTTAAAGAATTTGTATTTTTACTTTGTCATCCTTGAGGTTCCATTAACAACTTCAGCCCCAGAAGGTTTTACTTCCTTCCTGACCAGGCCATTTTTTGCGATACAGCCCTGCGTTACTTTAACTGGCAATTTTGCAGTTGTGAGACACTGTACTCAAATAAAATTGATGTCCCTTTTTTCCCACATATAGAGATTTCTTTTGGTGGTATTTTATCACATCTACGGTTTTTATTTTTTAGTTTCTGCTATAAGGTGTCCCCTTGACCCACTTATTGGCTCCCCCTGTGTCCAATCAATGCATAATCGCGCCTCCAGCGCTGCACACACGCCCCCAGTGGCTATTGCATAAAACCACATACAGGTACGTGATTTCGCGCAATAGAGCCAACTTGCCGCAGTAAATGTGCGGAAGGCGGTCGGCAAGTGGTTAAAAAGACCCACTTGCACTTTACAGTATTATACATTTTTTTTTGCTTTAGTAGATGTCCCTCATGGCAGTGCCCAGATCCCAATGCACTCTTTTGACAAAAGCTTGCCTATTATACTTGGAAATGGCCAGAATTTCATCAAGATGTCACCCGAAGGTTCACCCTTCCCTGGTATCTACCAATGAAATTCTTAAAGCCCAACTCCAGGTAAAATGTTTAATTAAATAGTGCATTGTGCATCAATTAGTTTACTCCTCATGCCGTGTACACACTGTCGGACTTTCCGGCAGAAAAAGTCAGACGGAATAATTTCATCAGATATTCTGATCGTGTGTGAGCTTCATCTGACTTTTTTTTTTTCGAAAATTCTGAGGGACCTAGAAAGAGAACACGTTTTCAATCTTTCCAACCGAATCAATTCCTATCGGGAAAACTGTTAGTCTGTATGCTGTTTCAACGGACCAAAAACGCTATTGGCTACTGGCTATTGAACTTCCTTTTTCGAGTCCTGTCCTACGTGTTGTATGTCACTGCGTTCCAGACGATCGGACTTTGGTGTGATCGTGTGTAGGCAAGACCGTTTCAGCGGAACTCCATCGGAACTCTTTTGTAAAAACTGTCAGAGTTTATTCTGACGGAAAAAATGGTTGTGTGTACGCGGCATTGGTCTTGTTTCCAAAACCTCTTCCTAGGCCATCCAGCAGTGTAATGGATGAAAGTCTTAGTTTCCTCTATGAGCCAAGCTAATCTCCTGCCTCGGGAACCAGGCATTTCTTTCTGATCGTTATCTTCCTGGGCACTGGTCACCTTACTGTCCCCATGAATTCTCCTGCATCTGGAGCCATATAGGCTGCTGGAAGTGTCAAATCCAACAATAAGAGATGTCCACGTCACACAGGCAGCGACAATCAAGACTGCTGTTGACTCCTAAACCCAGACCAAATGGGGAGAAGATAGAAAATTACAACAACAGAGTGACAGAGGGAAACATTGACTTCACAACACTTGAGTAAAATATCTTGCAAGGTAAGTGTGCCATTATGTGAAAATATGCTATATATACAGTATTTTCACATTATGGTAAAAGGTCCAGGGAGGCCAAAAATATTTAATTCCATTTCAGTGCCTTTGTGGCTTGAGCAGGACCTTGGCTTTTAGAGAATTAGCAATCTTCTTTTTTAAATCCAGCAACAACACATTTAAATATCTGACTGCAAATTTTAGTTTAAAAAAATTATAGTATTTTTCTTTTTCAAAAAGACTTGTCAAAATATCAAAAAACAAATGCAAATAAAAGATGAATGCTACTTTACTTTGTATAGAATGTGGTGGTGGTTTACACTGTGCAAAATGTTAGACATGATCGGTTAATTTCAGTCTAATTAATATTCGGACGAATTTTCATTATTAGGTGATTCAGATATAGCCGAATACCCAGATTACTATATAAACACATTTTACCGAATGCTCTGAATAATGAAAAACAAAATTTGGCAGAATTTTGGAAATTCGGACTGACATTCAAAGACTACCATTTCGAAATAATTCTGTTTTAGTTAAGCCAAAGGTGATTTAAAGACTCATTGTAACCATTTGATGAAGATTTTTCTTTTCTTTGTTGACTTTGCCAGATTGGAATAGAAAAAAAAATTAAAGTTTTCATTTCAAACTGATTTAAAATGTATCTATTCAAAAGTTTTGAATAAAAAAATAAAAAAAATGGTAGATTCAAACAATTCCAAATTCGAATTCCAACTATGAATTCCAAATACAAATTTAACGAATCAACCAAATTTAACAAAACAAAATAACTAGATTAACGAATCGATAAAAAACAAAAAAATTTTTTTTGTCATGCACGTGTCTACAAAATTTACTGTGGAATGTGGTGTGCTGTCAAACAAAAGTGAACAGAGGTTTTGCTTTGGCTGCATGATCTTGTGGCCCCAGAGACAACTGTACTTTCTGTATTTACTACTTAGGCAAGCTCTTATGGAATATCTTGTAACCCCATGGACAACCACAGTTACTCCTTGTTAGGCAAAATGAGTGAGGAGAATGCACCCATTATATGCACTCATGCAAGCAGTAATATTGTAACGTGAAAAATAAAATATTAACAGAAAACAGAATCAGAATACTGATTTTTTGAAAGAAGCTTGTTTTCTTCTACTTAAATAAGGTAACCATCTTATCATGCTCACCTATACCAATGTTTTCTAAAGTTGCTCATTGTAAACCTTCAACTGGTGTCTGCTGGTTTTGTGGTTATACAGTATTAAACTATTTTAAACATTTAGTGAAGCGAAATGTAGAAATAAGGAAACTACTGTAAGTGGGTCAGGAGCTTCAAATTAGTCAGCAATGTGAGTACTTAAAGGTTTCTGAATATTACTGTTTGATGTGTACTGAAACAATAACAATGCCTTTGCCAAATTTTTCAATATCTTTTGGTTAACAGTAATTTCTTTTCCCGCTAGTTTTCCCTTTCCCATCTTTCCTACATGTTAACTGCTTCAGATCCACGCTATAGCCTAATGACGGCTACAGCGCAGATCTGCTTTGCCCGGAGGCCGTCAACAGACATCATCCTCTTTGCACGATCGTGACCCCCCCCCCCCTTGAAGGGTGTGCGCGGAGTGACCTGTGATCCCCCGAGTCAATGAGACTCGGGGGATCACAGATCAGAGTAAGGTGTCGATCCTGACTCTTTACCAAATGATCAGCTGTTAGCCAATGACAGCTATCACGTGATGTAAACAGAAGATCGGTAATAGTTTTTTTTTCTTCTCACCCTGACAGCATGAGGAGAAAAAAAAAGCTGATTGCCGGCTTTCGTTGAAGGGACATTGGTCCCGAAGAGGAAGATGTGAAGCCGCCTCATATGTGCCCACCAGTACTGCCTGCCAGTGCCATGAATCAGTGCCCACAGAGCCCACCAGTACATAAGTGCCAGCAATCAGTACCACCTATAAATGCCCATGAGTGCCATCTATCAATGCCCACCAGTGGGGCCAATCAGTGCTCATCATTGCCACCCATCAGTGCCCATTAGTGCCAGCTATCAGTGCCACCTATTGGTGCCCTTAAGTGCAACCTATCAATGCCCATCAGTGCCGCCCATCAGTGCCGTCCCATCCATCAGTGTCCACCAATTCCACCTATCAGTGCCCACCAGTGGCACCTCCTCAGTGCCCACTAGTGCCACCTATTAGTGCCCATCAGTGCCGCCTTATCAGTGCCCATCAGTACCACCTTATCAGTGCCCATCAGTGTCCCCTTATCAGTGCCCATCAGTGCAGCCTATCGGTGCCCATCAGTGTAGCCTCATCAGCGTACATCAATGAAGGGGAAAAATTACCTGTTTGCAAAATTTAATAAGGGGGCCCCAGATACCGGCCCCCCACCCTATGTGAATGAGTATTGGGGTACCATGTACCCCTACCTATTCACCTGGTGAAAAAAAGTGTAAAGAAAAAAACACAACACATGTTTTTAAAATAATTTATTGCACAGCTCCGCGTCTTCTTCCGTCTTGGGGGGTCTTCTCGCCGGACTCCTCCGCTATCTTCTGCTAGCTCTTTTACTGGCGGAGGAGCCTGACTTTCTTCTTCGTCGCCACCGCCGTCCAGAGGTCTTCTTCTGACCTCGGGGGTCTTGTCCCCCTCTTCGGGGGTCTTGTCCCCCTCTTTGGTTCTTCTTGCCGGGCCTCCGCTTTCTTCTTCCAGCTCTTTTACTAGCGGTGGCCTGGTCTTCTGTCACCGCTGTCGCCGCCTTCTCTTCTTCTTCCTTGAGATGTTGACTCAACGCTCTCTCTGGCCGCAATGACAGGCACGCGTTGTGCGGCAACTTATATAGGGACAATGGGCGGAGTCACTGGGTGATGTTCCCAGAGGATGCCGGGACTGTGACATCATAAGGGGGCGGGGTCATCATGTGACATCACCCGGTGATGCCGCCCATTGTCCCTATATAAGTCACCGCACAACGCGTCCCTGTCATTGCGGCCAGAGAGAGCATTGAGTCAACATCTCAAGGAAGAAGAAGAGAAGGCAGCGACAGCGGCGACAGACAAAGACCGGGCCACCGCTAGTAAAAGAGCTGGAAGAAGAAAGCGGAGGGCCCGGCAAGAAGACCCGGAGAGGGGGACAAGACCCCCCAAATCGGAAGAAGACCCCCGGACGGTGGCGACAAAGAAGAAACCCGGGCTCCTCCGCTAGTAAAAGAGCTAACAGAAGATAGCGGAGGAGTCCGGCGAGAAGACCCCCCAAGACGGAAGAAGACCCCCGGAGCTGTGCAATAAATTATTTTAAAAACATGTGTTGTGTTTTTTTCTTTACACTTTTTTTCACCAGGTGAATGGGTAGGGGTACATTGTACCCCATACTCATTCACATAGGGTGGGGGTCGGTATCTGGGGGCCCCCTTATTAAAGGGGGCTCCCGGATTCCGATAAGCCTCCCCACCCGCAGACCCTGACAACCAACGGCCAGGGTTGTCGGGAAGAGGTCCTTGTCCTCATCAACATGGGGACAAGGTGCTTTGGGGTGGAGGGGGCCGCAGGGATGAACCCCCCATGATGAAGGCACGCGGCCTGGTACGGCTCAGGAGGGGGGGCGCTCGCTCGTCCCCACCCCCTTTCCTGACCGGCCGAGCTGCGTGCTCGGATAAGGGTCTGATATGGACTTTGGAAGGACCCCCACACCGTTTTTTCGGCGTAGGGCTTCCCCTTTAAGTCCATACCAGGTGACGGGGACAGCGAGGTGTCAATCTCGCCGCCAAAGGCGGCGACATTGACTTCCTTCGCTAGTCCCGTCTACCTGGAGCCGCGTTCAAAATGAACTGACTTTCCTCCGTGTGTGGGCAAGTCCATTAATTTCAAAAGTCCGGCGGACTCCCGCCATAGTCCGGTCGTGTGTGGGCAGGTCCGCTCTTTCGGAAAGCCTGGCGGACCTCCGCTTGAAAGTCCGGCGAATTGTCCGCCAGACTAGAAAAGGCTTTGTCTTCAGTTGGTTAGAAGAGTGGGTGATTAGTGACATAAGCTTATAAATGTTGTGCATAAAATGCCAGGACGGTTCAACCCCCCCCCATGACCCCATTTTGGAAAGTAGACCCCAAACTATTTACTGAGAGGCATGTCGAGTCCATGGAATATTTTATATTTTGACACAAGAAAAAGATAATTTTTTCTTTTATTGCACAAAGTTGTCACTAAATGATATATTGCTCAGACATGCCATGGACATATGTGGAATTACACCCCAAAATACATTCTGCTGCTTCTCCTGAGTACGGGGATACCACATGTGTGAGACTTTTTGGGAGCTTAGCCGTGTACAGGACCCCGAAAACCAAGCACCGCCTTCAGGCTTTCTAAGGGTGTACATTTTTGATTTCACTCCTCACTGCCTATCACAGTTTCAGAGGCCATGGAATGCCCAGATGGCACAAGCCCCCCCCCCCCCATGACCCCGTTTTGGAAAGTAGACACCCAAGCTATTTGTTGCTGAGAGGTATGGTGAGTGATTTGCAGATCGCGCTTTTTGTCACAAAGTTTTGAAAATTTAAAAAAGAATAAAAACATTTTTTTTTCTTTCTTCATTTTCAAAAACAAATGAGAGCTGCAAAATACTCACCATGCCTCTCAACAATTAGCTTTGGGTGTCTACTTTCCAAAATGCAGTCATTTGGGGGGGGGGGGGGGTTGTGCCATCTTGGCATTTTATGGTCTTCAAAACTGTGATAGGTAGTGAGGAGTGAGATCAAAAATGTATGCTCTTAGAAATCCTTAAGGCGGTGCTTGGTTTTGGGGGCCCCGTACGCAGCTAGGCTCCCAAACAGTCCCACACATGAGGTATCCCCACTAGGGATGAGCTTCGTGTTCGAGTCGAACACATGTTCGACTCGAACATCGGTCATTCGTGCGTTCGCCGAATTCCGAACGTTTGGGCCGTTCGCGGCAAAATTCGTGTGGCCCACAATGCACTGCGATGGCGCAATGCATTGCTGTCTCACGATTGGCCAAGCATGCACTGTGACCCCGCATGCTTGGCCAATCGCAGCGCCAGTAGCGGGAAGAGCAATGGTTGGTCACAGGCATCCTGCCTGTGGCCAATCATAGCTCAGACAGTGTAGTGCACGCCCCACACTATATAAAGCTGCCTTTCAGGCGGCCTCGTGTAGTGTTTGTTAGCATCTGAAGCAGTGGGTGTTCTGTGTACCTTCAACACAGTTACACACCAATCGTTTTTGGCTGATTTACTATTTTGCTCTTGTGTAGTGGTTACTGTCTGTGCCCTGACCGCAGTATACACCACTATATTCACCTCACCTATATAGCTAGTGATCTAGCTTTAATAATAGAGCTTGCAGTCAGTAGTGTTAGTGCGTGCTGTCTGCGTGCTCTGTACCCAGTACATACCACTATATACACCTACATAGCTGTTCTCTATTTGAGCCCGATTGTCATTTGCTGGAGTTATTGGAAGTTGTGTGTGCCTCCAGCACAGCACAGTATACAGCTGTATATGCCCCTTTAACTCTGCTGTTTTCTTGTTATTGTCTGCGTGCCCTGACCGCAGTATACACCGTGATATTCACCTCACCTATATAGCTAGTGGTCCATCTTTAACAATAGAGCTTGCAGTCAGCAGTGTCACTCAGGAGATAGTGCGTGCTGTGTGCCTGCTCTGTACCCAGTACATACCGCTATTATCCACCTACATAGCTGTTCTCTATTTGGGCCCGATTGACATCTGCTGGAGTTATTGGAAGTTGTGTGTGCCTCCAGCACAGCACAGTATACAGCTGTATATACCCCTTTAACTCTGCTGTTTTCTTGTTATTGTCTGCGTGCCCTGACCGCAGTATACACCGTGATATTCACCTCACCTATATAGCTAGTGGTCCATCTTTAACAATAGAGCTTGCAGTCAGCAGTGTCACTCAGGAGATAGTGCGTGCTGTGTGCCTGCTCTGTACCCAGTACATACCGCTATTATCCACCTACATAGCTGTTCTGTATTTGGGCCCGATTGGCATCTGCTGGAGTTATTGGAAGTTGTGTGTGCTTCCAGCACAGCACAGTATACATCTGTATATACCCCTTTAACTCTGCTGTTCTATAAAAAAGGCATCTGCAGGAGTTAGTGGGTGTTGTGTGCCTCCAGCACAATATAAACTACCCAACTACTGTTTTACCCAACTCCCTTCAGGCCATTACCATGTCTGGAAGGCCAGCAAGGAGAGGCAGACAGGCGCGAGCCGATAAAAGAGGGCAAGCAGGCTCTGTGTCTAGAGACAACAGTGCTGGTCGGGGACGCGGTGCATTGTCAACAGCACGTGGCCATGGGACATGCTTGTCCTTCTTTTCTGCAGCTGGACATGTTGAACCGCAACATGCCAACGACTTGGTAGAGTGGATGACCAAGCCCTCTTCATCCTCCTCATCCTCTCTCACCCAGTCTCAGGGTAGTAGAAAAGCAGCTGCCAACACATCGTCGTCCCTCCTCTCAATGTCATCATCAGTGACTCCTTCCCTAGACCCACCACGTCCTCCTGAGGAGTCTCCTGAACTCTTTGAGCACAGTGTTGGGTACATGCTCCAGGAGGATGCCCAGTGTTTGGTGGGCTCTGATGATGACACTCAGCTAGAGGAAGGCAGTAGCGTGAGCACAGAGAGAGGGGATGCTCAAGAAGGACAGCAATCTGGCAGTATTGTTCCACAAGCTGCAGCATACTGCCAGGTTTGCTACAGCGATGAAGAGGGAGGGGATGATGAGGGCACTGACTCCACGTGGGTGCCTGGAAGGAGGGAGGAGGAGGAGGAGGAGGAGGAGGAGGAGGAGGCACATGTCCAACGAGGCAGGATGCCCTCCGGGGGCCAGCTTAGGGGCAGCACACCGACTGAATCACACCGCAGAGCTCCGCCTGCGCAGAGCGCTTCCTCTGCGCAGAGCGCTTCCTCTGCGCGTTATTCTAAAAGTTCTTTGGTGTGGGCCTTTTTTGAGACGAGTGCATCAGATCGCACCGCTGCTATTTGCAACATATGTCTCAAGCGTATCTCACGTGGCCAAAACATCAGCCGCTTGGGCACCACATGCTTGACCAGACATATGTTGACCTGCCATGCAGCTCGTTGGCAAGCATACCTCAAAGACCCACACCAAAGAACAAAGTGGACCTCTCCTTGCTCCTCATCAGCTGGCATCTCCAACCCCACTAGACCTTCAGTCCTCTCTGAAACCTGCTCTGAGAGGAATGAAGGTGTAGAATTAGGTGTGTCACAGCCAAGTGCTTCCGGGAACTCTGCTAGTGGTACATCCACGTCCGATTATAGCAGACAAATGTCCCTGCCCCAGCTGCTGGACCGGCGGAAGAAATTTACTCCCAGCCATCCACATGCCCAGCGGTTGAATGCTAGCTTGGCTAAATTGCTAGCACTTCAACTGCTGCCTTTTCAGTTGGTAGATTCGGCCCCCTTCCGTGAGTTTGTACAATGTGCGGTTCCTCAGTGGCAGGTCCCCAAACGCCACTTTTTCTCACGGAAGGCAATTCCGGCTCTCTACCGGCATGTGCAAGGCAATGTCCTTGCCTCGCTGGACAGGGCGGTCAGCGGTAAGGTGCATATTACCGCTGACTCATGGTCCAGCAGGCATGGACAGGGACGTTACCTGTCTTTCACGGCCCATTGGGTCACTCTTCTGGCTGCTGGGAAGGATGCAGGACAAGGTGCAGTAGTATTGGAGGTTGTTCCGCCACCACGCCTCCAAAATGCTACTATTGGTTGTGACACACCTCTCTCCTCCACCCCCTCCTCTTCTTCTTCCTCCACGGCCTCTTCCAGTGCTCTGTCCTCAGAACCAGCGGTGCTCCGTAGGCGTTGCAGGGGCTACGCAAGTACGCAGGCAAAACGATGCCATGCCGTGCTTGCGCTGGTTTGTTTGGGGGACAGGAGCCACACTGGGGCGGATGTTTTGTCAGCTCTGCAGGGGCAGGCCGAGAGGTGGTTGACGCCACGCCAGCTTAAGCCAGGAATGGTGGTTTGCGACAATGGCACCAACCTCCTCTCCGCCCTCCGACAGGGACAACTGACCCATGTGCCCTGTGTAGCTCACGTCCTTAACCTGGTGGTGCAGCGGTTCTTGGGCAGGTACCCCGGCTTACAGGATGTCCTGAAACAGGCCAGGAGAGTCTGTGTGCATTTCCGCCGATCATTTAATGCCTGTGCTCGGCTGGCTGAGCTCCAAAAGGAGTTGAACCTGCCCAAGAACCGCCTTATATGTGACATGCCCACCAGATGGAACTCAACATTGGCCATGCTGCAGCGGCTGCACACGCAGCAGAGGGCCATCAATGAGTACCTGTGCGACTACGGCACCAGGACAGGGTCAGGAGAGCTTGGTTTTTTCTCACCACGCCAGTGGGGCATGATCAGGGATGCATGCACTGTCCTGTCACCGTTTGAGGAGGCCACAAGGATGGTGAGCAGTGACAGTGCATGCATCAGTGACACTATACCTCTTGTCCACCTCTTGGAGCATACGCTGCGTGGAATAATGGACAGGGCACTTGAGGCAGAACAGAGGCAGGAAGAGGAGGACTTCCTTGCCTCTGAAGGCCCCCTTTATCCAGACAGTGTTCCTGCTGTGCCACCCATCACACAGGAAGAGGGTGAGGAGGAGGAGGAGGATGATTGTGTCAGCATGGAGGTGGAGGCTGGCACTCAGCATCAGCAGCAGCAGTCTTATAGGGATGATTTACAGTCCCAAGAAACACGTGGACTTGTACGTGGCTGGGAGGAGGTAGCTGCGGATCATGTTGTCCTTAGTGACCCAGAGGACTCCGGACCGAATGCCTCAGCTAACCTACGCTGCATGGCCTCCCTGATCCTGCAAAGCCTGCGGAAGGATCCTCGTATTCTTCGGATCAAGGAGAGGGACCATTACTGGCTGGCCACTCTCCTTGATCCACGGTACAAGGGTAAGGTTGCCGACCTTATCTTGCCATCGCAGAGGGAGCAGAGGATGAGACATCTCCGGGAGGCCTTGCAGAAAGCTCTGTGCAACGCGTTCCCAGAGACTGGGAGGTCACAAACTCCTGGTCCTGGACAACGTGTTGCTGAGGCATCAGTCAGAAGGAGCGGTGGAGAAGGTGGCCGTCTGACTGATGCGTTCAGACAATTTTTTAGTCCGCAGCCCCAAGGTATGATTGGTTCCAGCACCCATCGCCAGCGTCTAATTTACATGGTGCAGGAATACCTAGGGGCAAGGTCAGACTTGGACACCTTTCCCACTGAAAATCCTCTGGCTTACTGGGTCTTGAGGATGGATCACTGGCCAGAGCTTGCACAGTATGCAATTGAGCTCCTGGCCTGTCCTGCATCCAGCGTTCTTTCGGAACGCACCTTCAGTGCTGCTGGTGGCTTCGTTACCGATCACAGGGTGCGCCTGTCCACCGAATCAGTTGATCGACTGACCTTCATCAAGATGAATCAGTCTTGGATCACCCACAGCTACCAAGCACCTGAAGCTGATGTAACCGAATAATTTTTTTTGAAATACCACATCCCTTCAAGACTGCCTATGCTGATGCTGAGTGACTGTCCTGTTATGTTGATTGTCTATCCTCTTCCTCCTCCGCTGATATGTTGGAAGAACATTTTTGGTTCTGGGTGATGCCAGCAGCCCAATTTTTCTGCCCCTGTTTAACAGGGGTGTTTAAGTACAATTTTTGATGCAATGCTTTGCAGCAGGGCTAATTCCTGCAAAAAAACTAGAGTGTATGGCAGAGGTTGCAGTGTGATGGCACCAGTGCCTAAGGCCCAATTTTTCTGCCCCTGTTTAACAGGGGCGTTTAAGTACAATTTTTGATGCAATGCTTTGCAGCAGGGCTAATTCCTGCAAAAAAACTAGAGTGTATGGCAGAGGTTGCAGTGTGATGGCACCAGTGCCTAAGGCCCAATTTTTCTGCCCCTGTTTAACAGGGGCGTTTAAGTACAATTTTTGATGCAATGCTTTGCAGCAGGGCTAATTCCTGCAATAAAACTAGAGTGTATGGCAGAGGTTGCAGTGTGATGGCACCAGTGCCTAAGGCCCAATTTTTCTGCCCCTGTTTAACAGGGGCGTTTAAGTACAATTTTTGATGCAATGCTTTGCAGCAGGGCTAATTCCTGCAATAAAACTAGAGTGTATGGCAGAGGTTGCAGTGTGATGGCACCAGTGCCTAAGGCCCAATTTTTCTGCCCCTGTTTAACAGGGGCGTTTAAGTACAATTTTTGATGCAATGCTTTGCAGCAGGGCTAATTCCTGCAATAAAACTAGAGTGTATGGCAGAGGTTGCAGTGTGATGGCACCAGTGCCTAAGGCCCAATTTTTCTGCCCCTGTTTAACAGGGACATGTAATTACAATTCTTGATATAATATTTCACAGGAGGGCCCCTTCCTGTGCCCACCCAGAGTAACTGTGAGGACTTATAGTGTTGTGGCACCAGCACCACAACCACCAAAGGTCAATTTTTCTACCACTGTTCAACAATGGCATGTAATTACAATTCTTGATATAATCGTTCACAGCAGGGCGCTCCAGCGGCCACCAAGAGTCACTTTGAGGGCTTACAATGTTGTTGCAAAACCAACACCTTGTTCCGCCATTTCTGCAGAGCATATAGGGCAGGCCCCTACTTTCAAACATCCAATTTACAAACATCTCCTACTTGCAAACGGAAGGAGACAACAGCAAGTGAGATGAAAAAAGATGGACGACAAAACAAATTATACAGGGGTGATAACCCTTCCCTATGTTTTCCAAAAAGCTTAAAGATATTTTTTTTGACTGGAGCTACACTTTAAAAATGTACCGCTTGAAAATGACAAACAGATTCAACTTAACACAACAAACCTACACAGTCCCTGTCTTGTTTGCACCGCCTGTATACTGCTGTTCTGAGTATATAGGGCCTGGGGGCCACACGCATTTCCTTTTTTTAATATGGGTACGGGGTTCCCCTTAATATGCGTACAAGACCCAAATAGGCTGGTAATGGGCAGGGAGGGCTACCCATGCCATTTTTCTGAATGATTTTCAACCATATTACAGGAACCAGATATAACATTAAAACCGCAAGCAGTTTTAAATGGTGTTATTTCCGTTTAATGTCATTTTGTGCAGGGACTGTTCTAAACACGGGAAACACGTGGCACTTCACAGGCATACTACAGACACCCCCCAGGCACCATATTTAAAGGAATATTTCACTTTTTTTTTTTCACTTTAATCGTCATTAAAATCAGTGCTCCCGCCAAAACGGTAGTTTTTAAAACTTTTTTTTGCAGTGACCCATGTCCCCTGAGGCAGGAGGCAGATCGCCAAACCCTTTTTAGCACACTATCTTGCATATTAGCCGTTAAAATTAGCACTTTCCAATTCGAACGTTCGAGTCCCATAGACTTCAATGGGGTTCTAACGTTCGTGCCGAACGCGGGGGTCGTTCGCAAGTTCTGGTGCGAACCGAACCGGGGGGTGTTCGGCTCATCCCTAATCCCCACACTCGGGAGAAGTAGCAAACTGTATTTTGGGGTGCACTTGAGCTCCCACATTACCGCTGATTGTTCAGTTCTCAGTCTGCTTAGAGCAGAGAACAGTGACTCTCAGTCACTGCTCTCCATTCTGCTCCTCTACATGTGAACAGCAATGGCCACTGTCAGCCTGTCAATAGTTTAAATAGGCTGAAGGGCCACTGCTATTCGCACACCCCGGTCATTCCAGCTGAAAAAATTTGCTGATTCTTGCTGCTGGAATGCGGTGGCTGCAGGTAAACAGTCGTGTGAAGGAGGCCTTATTGATATCACTTTTTACATTTTTATTTATTTTCCTTGTTATTTTTTTAGTATAGCATTTAAAAAGCACAACATAAAAAAAAAAACTGGTTTGTATTTTGTGAGCAACTTTGCAAGGCTTTGTACCAGAATCATAATTTTTGTGTCAAGTTAAGCAGGGTGAGTTATAGAATAAAATGTTAACATTTTATATACAGTAACACAATTATTTTTTTATTTTTATTAACCAACATCATAGCGTAGCTTGCACCTCAGTCCCATTAAAACACCACAGCATACACCCTAGTAAACTCAGCACACCACAGCATGCACCATAGTACATTCAGCACACCGCAAGCTGCATACAATTCAGTGCACTCAGAAGACTGTAGCGTGCTCCCCCACTGCATAGCATTATATACTTATATATTCAGCAGCACAATGCAGCATGCATCCAGCACATTGCAGAATGCATCCTAGTACACATAGCACACTGCAACATGCACCCAAGTACACTAAAAACAATGCAGCATGCACCCCAATACACTTAGAATGCTGCAGTATACACCACAGTACACTGAGCTCACACCAATATGCTCTACAATACATTTAGCTCAATCCAGCATGTTCTCCAATAAACTTAGCACACAGCTGCAAGTGCCCCAGTACACCCACACACTGCAGCATGATTCCCAGTACACTCCCTACACCTCAGTATCAACCCCACTCCACTTTGCACACTATGGCATGCACCCAATATAATCAGAACACTGTAACATGTACCACAGTACGTTTGGCACATTCCAGCATTATGCCCAATACACCAAGCACACCACTGCATGCACCCCAGGGCACTAAGAACACTACAGTATGCAACTCAGCACACTGGGCATATTTCAGCATGAATACCAGTACACTTACACCCTTGCAGTATCAACCCAGTGCTCTCAGTGCACCCACATGCCGCAAAAAAGGACCACGAAACACAACACACAATATACGCATTTACATCCCAAAGAATGTATACAAGACCTTGAAATCCAATACACTCAGCACATAATTGGGTGCACACTAAAAGATTCAAAACACAGCAGCATGTACCCCAGTATACTCAGCACATCACATCATGTACTCCGATACACTCAGCTCACTGCAGGAAGAAATTAAGTACACTCAGAACACTGCAGCATGCGCACCAATACACTCAGCCCAGTGCAGCATGCACACAGGACACTAATCACACTGCAGCATGCACCCCAATACACTCAGCACACTGCAACATGCACCCGAGGGCACTCAACACACTGTAATGTGTACCTCAATGCACTTAGCACACTGAGGATCCCCCCCCCCCCCCCCCAATGAACTTAGCATACTGCTACAGCTGCATGCACACCAGTACACTTGGCACACTGCAGCATTCACACCAGTACACTCATCCCACTGCATCATGCACCTCAATACACTTAGCACACTGCAGCATGCACCCCAGGGCACTCAGCACACTGCAGTGTATACACCAGTACACTCAGCATACTTCAGTGTGCACCCCAATACACTTATCATACTTCAGCATGCACCCCGATACACTCAGCACATCACATCATGTACATGCCATACACTGCAGAATGCACCCCAATATACTTCACACACTGCAGCATGCACCCTAGGACACTCAGCATATTGCCCTGTGTACCCCAATACACTTAGCACACTGCAATATGCACCCCTATACACTTAGCACACTGCAGCATGCACTCCAGTACACTCATCCCACTGCAGCGTGTTCCCCAATAAATGACACACTGCAGCATGCAGCCCAGAACCCATTGCAGTATGCACTACAATACACCTAACAAAAAATTCAGTTGAAGCTGTTTTTAGAGGTTGACTCATCTCTAGCTGAGATAAGACTGTATGCAATGTATTTGACTCATATAGAAATAGATGATAAAACAAACTGCAGGTGATGGTTTATACATTTGATAATCATAGCAAAACTTTTAGAACAATAAAAAAAATAGAAACATTATTGGTTATTGAAGATGTATCTTTGTAAAGATGTGCGTTAATCGGGGAGTTCCCATGTTTATGAAAAAACCAATGGTGGTTGTTATTCTCATCAGTTACAGATTTTTTGGTCTGCCTCTGAATTTAAAGGTGATTTCCATGTTAAAAAGGTTGACCACTGCTTCAGACCCTTTAAAGCAATATCAAGCCCCAGAACCAAAATGTAAAATATTGCAGCTTACCAATCTTTAATGTGATGGCTGCATTAGTTTTCTTTTTGAAAGCTTTTTTTCCTTTATTTTATCTGGTGATTCAGCCCGTAACATACTACCTATCAGAGTATCAAATTAAGTGCGCATCTACTGGCAAAATCAACCGGTATACAGGAAAAACAGGGAGCCTGATCTCATTGTTATGGGCAGCCTACATCATACATGTGAATTTATATTTATACTCCTCTGAAAGATTTTAAATAGTTGTAGCAACCTCTTACTCCTGGGAGATGGATGTGGACCTCCAAGCAGTACAGTGGGATAGTATTTAAAACCTTAGGGTGCAATCCTTGACCATGTGTGAGGAATAAGAAACGAAGCACCAGTGACTTTAGTATGTCTAAAGAGTTTATTATAAGACTATAAACTTAAGGTGAAAGGGTTAGTGCACAGTATACTACAAGGGATAAGGACCTTCATACTGTTGTGCAGCTTCAGACAGCACAATACCTTTACAGTTGACCAACCAGGCTTCCTGCAATGTCCACTAGCAGCAGATTGCACATAGCTCTTCAGCAGTGAAGCTCCTAACTGACTCTTACCGTCAGTGCATATGATAAATGCACATAAGGTCTGATCCTTAGTGATCGAATCCCCCAGCTCTTCCTTGTCCCAACTCAGCAACTCAATCCGGAATATATCCTCAGAGAGCAGAATTATATTCCTCTATATTTCATCAGATGTATCCTCAATAGAAACTCATGGCCACATGCAGAAATGACAAAAATAATTTCATTGCGCAAATACCATTAAAAAATCGATCTTTCTTTAATGTAAAACTCCAATAAAATTACACTCACATTTTTGGTGAAGTTTTTACAGCATATAGATAAAACAACATCCAGCATAAAGAATGGAAACCACTCCCGCACTCCTTCAAATGTCACCAGTCCCTCTTACACCATCAGAGTAAAGGGGCTGACTACAAATGCACCCCATACCTTTCATATATTGATTTGTGAACAAAATTGTAAACCATTTATCATTTTCCTTCCACTTCCCAATTATGTTCCGCTTTGTGTTGGTCTATCAAATACAATTCAAATAAAATACATTTATGTTTTTGGGTGTAACATGACAAAATGTGGAAAATTTAAATGGGTATGAATACTTTTTAAAGGCACTGTATCACCAACCACAATATAACATTCTACAAGTGATTGTTTATATCCTTTTTTACATAATTTTCTGTAATCTTTCTTGTGAATCTTTGTAATGGATAGAATCTTTTGAGTTATCATTTGTTAAATATTTTTGAGACTTGATACCACATTATATATAATATATTTGTTGTTATACAAAATATTTATAGTTTCATATGTGATTTCTTCTGTATACTCTTACAGTATTTTTACCGGATCTGAAGCCCTCACTAAGCGGGTTAACCGGTCCCGCGAAAAAAAAAAGGCTATAAAAGTCAGATCCTAAATCCAGGACAACATCACCCTGAATAATCTGTTTGAGAACTTGTATTTGAAAAACAAACCTGTTTTAAGAAATTGTGTAATACTTTGAATAAAGATACTTTATTTTTTTTATAATTGATTGGTCAGTGTTGCTTATAGAAAAGGAGTGTTGCAGTAGGTTTTGGCGCTGTTCCTATGGCCAATAATACTGTGTTATACCCGCTACAGGTTACAGTGGTGTGAAAAAGTGTTTGCCCCCTTCCTCATTTCCTGTTCCTTTGCATGTTTGTCACACTTAAGTGTTTCGGAACATCAAACCAATTTAAACAATAGTCAAGGACAACACAAGTAAACACAAAATGCAATTTGTAAATTAAGGTGTTTATTATTAAAGGTGAAAAAAAATCCAAACCATCATGGCCCTGTGTGAAAAAGTGATTGCCCCCCTTGTTAAAACATACTATAACTGTGGTTGTCCACACCTGAGTTCAATTTCTCTAGCCACACCCAGGCCTGATTATTGCCACACCTGTTCACAATCAAGGCATCACTTAAATAGGAGCTGCTTGACACAGTAAGGTCCACCAGAAGATCCTTAAAAGCTACATATCATGCCGAGACCCAAAGAAATTCAGGAACAATTGAGAAAGAAAGTAATTGAGATCTATCAGTCTGGAAAGGGTTTTAAAGCCATTTCCAAAGCTTAGGGAATCCAGCGAACCACAGTGAGAGCCATTATCCACAAATGGTGAAGACATGGAACAGTGGTGAACCTTCCCAGGAGTGGCCGGCCGCCCAAAATTACCCCAAGAGCGCAGCGACAACTCATCCAAGAGGTCACAAAAGACCCCACAACAACGTCCAAGGAACTGCAGGCCTCACTTGCCTCAGTTAAGGTCAGTGTTCATGCCTCCACCATCAGGAAAAGACTGGGCAAAAATGGCCTGCATGGCAGAGTTCCAAGGAGAAAACCACTGCTGAGCAAAAAGAACATCAAAGCTCATCTCAATTTCTCCACAACACATCTTGATGATCCCCAAGACTTTTGGGACAACATTCTGTGGACCGATGAGACAAAAGTGGAACTCTTTGGAAGGTGTGTGTCCAAGTATATCTGGCGTAGAAGGAACACTGCATTTCATAAAAAGAACATTATACCAACAGTAAAATATGGTGGTGGTAGTGTGATGGTCTGGGGCTGTTTTGCTGCTTCAGGACCTGGAAGACTTGCCGTGATAAAAGGAACTATGAATTCTGCTGTCTACCAAGAGATCCTGAAGGAGAATGTCCGACCATCTGTTCGTGTACTCAAGCTGAAACGAACTTGGGTTCTGCAGCAGGACAATGATCCTAAACACACCAGCAAGTCCACCACCGAATGGCTGAAGAAAAACAAAATGAAGACTTTGGAGTGGCCTAGCCAAAGTCCTGACCTGAATCCTATTGAGATGTTGTGGTATGACCTTAAAAAGGCCGTTCATGCTCGAAAACCCTCTAATGTAACTGAATTAGGACAATTCTGCAAAGATGAGTGGGCCAAAATTCCTCCAGGACGCTGTAAAAGCCTCATTGCACGTTATCGCAAACGCTTGGTTGCAGTTGTTGCTGCTAAGGGTGACCCAACCAGTTATTAGGTTTAGGGGGCAATCACTTTTTCACACAGGGCCATGATGGTTTGGATTTTTTTTCACCTTTAATAATAAACACCTTCATTTACAAATTGCATTTTGTGTTTACTTGTGTTGTCCTTGACTATTGTTTAAATTGGTTTGATGTTCCGAAACACTTAAGTGTGACAAACATGCAAAGGAACAGGAAATGAGGAAGGGGGCAAACACTTTTTCACACCACTGTATAACCTTATATGTGGAAGAAGCTCAGAAGATGATTAAGACAAGTTCACTTGAACAACCCTAATGGGGCTCGGGATATATATCCCTTTTACCTGCCCCACCCTGTGGTGAGATACACTTTGGCCTAAATACTTTTGCGTGTTTGAAACTCAGCCTGTGCTTAACTACTGTCTGTGAGCTTTTTATGGCCCTCTGGAGTATTTTCCTGGTGCCGACAAGATTTTTCACTCAGGTATATAAAAAATATTTGAAATGAATATTTGAAATTTGAAATTGACCTGTGTTAGACCCTCTGGGTTTTTTTTTGGGGGGGGGGGCAAGTTAGTGAAAAAAATAATAATACAACAATATGAAGCTAAATTAATAATTATTTCCTGTGTTCTAGTGGAGGTGAAATATTGTGCCAATTAAGTGATTTATGCTCCCGGAATTCCAAATACCTCCAGAGAAAAAAAAAAACAACATAAACCAAATTTACTGAGACAAAATTAATTAAAATAAATTAAAATAATTGCAACAATACTAATTAATCAGAGTGCTTACAATAATGCTATATACGCATGTGTGTACAAGAGGTAGACAGGTGTATACACCTATATATATCTCCAGTACAACCTTTTCTCCATATACATAAAGTTACTAGTGCTTAATATAGTGAACAATGGGACTGTGCATTCCATAGGAAAGAAAAAGTGACTGATGCTTAATATGATATACTCCGTACACATATACCATACACAAAAAGTGACTAGTGCTCAATATAATAAACAAGCAAAGTGACTTTGTGCTCTAAGGTAGTTCCGTGATCAGACAACTTTTTGGGGAAAAATTCCTTCTTGTACAGATTGTGCGTGGTGCTGTGATTATTATCCGTGCTCCTATTGCCAATACACTTACCAGAGCGCCTCACCCCTCCAGGGGTATTTTGCGGTCACAGTATGTGCCACTGTGTAGCAATCGGTGGCTCCTGGGCTTCAGTATAATGGCGCTAATTATACTAATATCTCGTTTGGTCACCACATAAAAAAGAAGGGAATGCCCATAGTATAGTTCCATTTTAAACTGAGATTTATTGTAATAAATAATCTACTCACATTTCAGTGAACATAAACAAACAAAATCGAGCATACACGCTGTATCATCAAACTGGAAGTGACGCAATGCTGTTCTATGCGTTTCGTCATCAGACGTCGACTGGAACGTCCATACTGCTACACTTCCTTTGTTTACATAGTACGCAGAGACTTCACTGCGCCTGCGTGAAAATGGCAACATCCATTTTGTTGGTGTTTTTGAGGATCGAAGTCCAGACCCTTTAGCCACTACATAATAGCTACTGCCAATGGGTGAAAAAAAATGTCATATGTGCCAACAACATCAGACCTAAAGACCAGAATGCTAATAAAGCCGATGTTATCATTCTCACAAATTATATTTATCAGCCTAAGGATAACGGCGCTAATTTAAGTGGCGTTACCGCAGCTGTACACCACTCATCCGATTGCATATAACATGATACCAATATTGACAATAATATATATTATAATAAAATAAAATACATTTTAATGTTAATATATGAATATATGAAAATATAAAATTATTTAATATAAAAAAAATCAAATAATAGAATCAGGCTACATTAAATAGTAGACCTGATTTTTTTTTTTTATAAAATCATGATTAAAATCTGATTGGCCCAGAAAATCCATAAACCACCAGCAACTATTAAAGTGATTGGGCCTATCTGCCTTAGTGGGTGAAAAAGGAGGATGAGGAAAGGGCTTGAAATTGACTTAGTTTTACTAGGAAGAAGGAAATATGTATGCATAAATAATATATATATATTTTCTAGAGTTAGAATTAAAAATGAGAAAAAATATATGAGTAAAAATAAAAATGAAAATAAAAAGTATATAGCAATTACACCATCAATATTAATAGCAAAAAAAAATAAGAATAAATTTAACCCTATGGTTATAAAAATATATAGATAAAATAAAATAAAAACAAATTCACAAGATAAGGGTTATTGATAAAGGAATTGATGTCAAAATTGATATTTAATCCATAAGGGGTATAACATTTGATTTTATTTACCCAGGGCATCTCCAATTTAAAGATACTCCTAACCAGACAACTTCCCCTCCACTGTGGCCTATATTTGTCTATGCCCCAAAAGATGGTATTACTTGGGTCTCTATTATGCAGTGTGAAATATTGCTTGGACACAGAATGCTTGGTAAAACCCCTCCACAAATCTGGCCTTTACAGAAAATTAGCTAGAAGAAAGCCGCTGTTGAAAGAAAGCCATAAGAAGTCCCATTTGTGGTTTGTGAGAAGCCATGTGGGAGACACAGAAAACATGTGGAAGAAGGTGCTCTTGTCAAATGAGACCAAAATTAAACTTTTTGGCCTAAAAGCAAAACGCAACACTCCACATCCCCCTGAACGTATCATTCCCCTTGGAAAACATGGTGGTGGAAGCATCATGTTGTGCGGATGTTTCTCTTTTTTTTTTACGTTTTTATTGTTATTTAAGAAATAAAAGTACAAACTAGTGATGACAGATTACTAAGTAGAGATTTGCACATCATTACATGTCATATGGTAAAACTTGGTATATGGTTGAACATAGTGAGGTCAGGCAGCATATAGAAGAGAGCACAGCCGTTAGAATCATTCAATAAAAACAAAGAGGAGATTGTTGAGAGTACAAAGAAGCATCTACCTTGTGGTGGCCCCATCCCCCAAGTTTGGGGGGTAGGAGGGGAGGGAAGGGAAGGATGGGGGTGGGGTAGGGGGGAGGGAGGTCCACTGGTGGGGATGTTTTTCTTTAGCAGGGACAGGGAAGATGGTCAGAATTGATAGGAAGATGGATGGAGTCAAATACAGGGCAATCTTAGAAGAAAACCTGTTAGAGTCTGCAAAAGACTTGAGACTGAGGCGGAGTTTTACCTTCCAGCAGGACAACAACCCTAAATATACAGGCAGAGCTACAATAGAATATTTTAGATCAAAGCATATTAATGTGTTAGAATGGCCCAGTCAAAGTCCAGACCTAAATCCAATTGAGAATCTGTAATAAGACTTGAAAATTGCTGTTCACAGATGCTCTCCATCCAATTTGACAGAGCTTGAGCTATTTTGCAAAGAAAAATGGGTAACAATTTCACTCTCTAGATGTGAAAAGCTGGTATAGACATAAAAGACTTGCTCTACAAAGTATTGAGTCAGGGGGGCTGAATACAATGCATGCCACACTTTTCACATGTTTACAATATTTCAAAAAATAAAATTTGAAAACCATTTTTCATTTTCTTCCACTGCACAATCATGTGCCACTTTGTGTTGGGCTATCACATAAAATCCCAATAAATAATACATTTATGTTTTTGGTTGTAACATGACAAAATGTGGAAAATTTCAAGGGGTATGAATATTATTTCAAGGCACTGTATGTATGTCTACTTGGTACTGTCCTTATTGGTGATTGTAATGAAGTGTGACACTTTGAACTAGAATACAACACTAACTACAGAAGTAACCGGATCTGTTCCTAGAGGTTTTTGAAATCTGTATGGGATTAAACAGGAGGTTGAAATAGAAAAACCAATGTGGATTTGGTGATGTAAAATCTTAGTGCACAATGTGATGAACACACTATAAATGTTACTGTAAATGTAATTTTAACCATTGTAAATTGTTGACAACTTTTAATGGACATCCTTTATTTAAAATCCATGTGGTAATAATGAATTAATATGAGCTCATTTAATATGGGTAATAAAGAGTGAACTCATGAATTCTAATCGCCATATTTTGTGTCTAGAAAGCGTTTTATATATGTGTGTTTGTTGCTAACCAATTCGTTTATTTCTAGGAGAGAAATGTAATAACTCACTAAGACCTTTAAATTTTTTTTTTCGTTCCTAGATAGTACTAAACAGCATCAATCAATCTGTCTAATACGGTTTGATGTCTTAAGAACTAAGGACGAAGATTACAGCCTCCATGGATAACTTGCATTGTCATATTGCTGTTGATATTTTGTTAATGTTTATGTGATAGTAATGACGGTTTTTGTTAGAACTGACTGTAAAAAAGTTTTTTTCCTCCAATTAAGTTGAATCTGAAACAAGAGAAAACTAGTCTTTGATTAATAGTAATATTGTATCACATTTGGAATGGTTTACATATTTTTAATCATTTGGAGGGTGTAAGAATATCTAAACATTTTCACTAAAAATATGGTTGTACGTCTTTTTGTATTGTCCCTTCCTGTTTGCATTTAGGCTTAATTATAGTAGCATGTACTTTGGTATATTCTGCCATAATCATTATAGTGAAACAGTAAGGCAGAACCACTAGCGGAGTGAAAAATTTAATCCAGAGGACAAGTAAAGCACAGGAAAAGAAAGGGTGATACTGCATAAAAGGTTTAAACTTGAGGTTTTACACATAACTAGGGTTGCCACCTTTTCTTCAAGCCAAACCCGAACATTTTCACGGCGCATGGCAATTTTTTTGTAGTACATGCTATAGGATTGTAAAATACCTTGGGTTACCCAAAAAGAGTAGTAATGAAGTGTGCTACAGTGAACTGTGGCTATAGCCAAACTGCATTAACAGTGGGGGGACTTAAAGGGGCATGATTAAATAAAACAAAAGCATTTAGTGTACCCATAAAAAATGATTTGATTAATAAAAGAAATGTCAGTGAAAATAGCCTACCTTAAAAGTGGACACTGTCAGCCAGTAGAGCAGAGGATGGTGTCAGTAGAGCAGAGGACGGTGTCAGTAGGGCAGAGGACAGTGTCATCAGGGCAGTGTCAGTAGAGCAGTGGATGGAGTCAGCAGGGCAGAGGGCAGTGTCAGCAGGGCAGTGTCAGTAGTGAAGACGACGGTGTCAGCAGGGAAGTGGACAGTGTCAGCAGGGCAGTGTCAGTAGGGCAGAGGACAGTGTCAGCAGGGCAGTGGACAGTGTCAGCAGGGCAGTGTCAGTAGGGCAGAGGACAGTGTCAGTAGAGTAAATGATGTCAGTAGGGCAGTGGACGGTGTCAGTAGGGCAGTGGACAGTGTCAGTAGGGAAGTGGACGGTGTCAGTAGGGCAGTGGACAGTGTCAGTAGGGCAGTGGACAGTGTCAGCAGAGTAAATGGTGTCAGTAGGGCAGTGGACGGTGTCAGTAGGGCAGTGGACAGTGTCAGAAGGGCAGTGGATGGTGTCAGAAGGGCCGTGGAAAGTAACAGATTATATATCAGACAGTGCCTGTGCCCCCCCAATAGAGACCTCCATTACAGCGAGACAAAAAAAACCTTACCTTCCAGGAGCCGCTGCAAAGATGTGTGTGTGTGAACCTGTTAGGGGGCGGACTCTGTAATACCATGCCTTCTCCTGCAAAAGCGTCCCTGGTTGCTAGGACACCAGTCTAGTGGCCCTCCATTCACTGTCTCTGGCGGCATCGTTGCTGGCGGCTGGGTGGGAGAAAGAGAGTGCACAGACAGTGCAGTGTGACCTGGCTGCAGGACATTAGCCCCGCTGGAGCAGGGGAAGAAGGGAGGAGGTGCGTGCTGTTTGGGGGTAGCTGACAGAGGAGCAGGGGGTAGCTGACAGAGGGGGCTAGCTGACAGAGGAGGGGGGCAAACAGAGAGGAGGGGGGTGGACAGAGAGGGGGGCTGAAAGAGAGGAGGGGGGCCGACAGAGGAGGGGAGCTGACAGAGAAGGGGAGCTGACAGAGAAGGAGGAGGGCTGACAGAGGAGGGGAGCTGACAGAGAGGAGGGGAGCTCACAGGAGGGTGGTTGAGAGAGAAGGGTGGCTGACAGAGAGGAGGGGGGCTGACAGTGAGGAGGGGAGTTGACAGAGAGGAGGGGAGCTGACAGAGAGGAGGGGAGCTGACGGAGGAGGGGGGCTGACAGAGAGGAGGGAAGCTGACAGAGAGGAGGGCTGGCAGAGGAGGGGAGCTGACAGAGGAGGGGAGCTGACAGAGGAGAGGGGACTGACAGAGGAGAGGGGACTGACAGAGGAGAGGGGACTGACAGAGGAGGGGGGACTGACAGAGGGGTGGCTGAAAGAGGAGGGGGGTCGACAGAGAGAAGGGGGGCTGAAAGAGAGGAGGGGGGCCAACAGAGGAGGGGAGATGACAGAGAAGAGGAGGGCTGACAGAGGAGGAGGGGGGGCTGACAGAGAGGAGGGGGGCTGACAGAGAGGAGGGGAAATGACAGAGAGGAGGGGAGCTGACAGAGAAGAGGGGAGTTCACAGGAGGGGGGCTGACAGAGGAGGGGGGCTGACAGTGAGGAGGGGGGCTGACAGAGGAGAGGGGGGCTGACAGAAGAGGGGGCTGACAGGGAGGAGGGGGCTGACAGGGAGGAGGGGGGCTGACAGGGAGGAGGGGAGCTTACAGAGAGGAGGGGAGCTGACAGAGGAGGGGGCTGAGAGAGGAGGGGAGCTGAGAGAGGAGGGGGGCTGACAGAGAGGAAGGGGCTGACAGAGAGGAGGGGGCTGACAGAGAGGAGGGGGGCTGACAGAGGAGGGAGGCTGACAGAGGAGAAGGGACTGAAAGAGGAGAGGGGCTGACAGAGGAGGGGGGCTGACAGAGGGGTGCTGACAGAGGAGTGGAGGCTGCCAGAGGAGAGGGGACTGACAGAAGAGGGGGGTTGACAGAGGAGAGGGGACTGACAGAGGGGGATTGACAGAGGAGAGGGGACTGACCGAGGGGGGCTGACAGAGGAGGGGGCTGACAGGGGGGTGCTGACAAAGGGGCGACTGATGGAGGAGGGGGCTGACAGGGGGGCTGACAGAGGAGAGGGGACTGACAGAGGGGGGGTTTACAGAGGAGAGGGGACTGACAGAGGGGGGGCTGACAGAGGAGGGGGGCTGACAGAGGAGAGGGGACTGATGGGGGGGTTTACAGAGGAGAGGGGACTGACAGAGGGGGGCTGACAGAGGGGGGGCTGACAGAGGAGAGGGGACTGACAGAAGAGGGGGGTTGACAGAGGGTGGGGGCTGACAGAGGGGGGGCTGACAGAGGGGGGGACTGACAGAGGAGGGGCTGACAGAGGAGAGGGGACTGACAGAGGGGGGGTTGACAGAGGAGAGGGGACTGACAGAGTGGGGGCTGACAGAGGAGAGGGGACTGACAGAGGAGGAACAGACAGAGGAGAGGGGACTGACAGAGGGGGGCTGACAGAGGAGGGGGCTGACAGAGGGGGGGTTGACAGAGGAGAGGGGACTGACAGAAGAGGGGGGTTGACAGAGGAGGGGGCTGGCAGAGGGGGGGTTGACAGAGGAGAGGGGACTGACAGAAGAGGGGGGTTTACAGAGGAGAGGGGACTGACAGAGGGGGGCTGACAGAGGAGAAGGGACTGATGGGGGGGTTTACAGACGAGAGGGGACTGACAGAGGGGGGCTGACAGAGGAGGGGGCTGACAGAGGGGGGGTTGACAGAGGAGAGGGGACTGTCAGAAGAGGGGGGTTTACAGAGGAGAGGGGACTGACAGAAGAGGGGGGTTTACAGAGGAGAGGGGACTTACAGAGGGGGGCTGACAGAGGAGAAGGGACTGATGGGGGGGTTTTCAATCGAGAGGGGACTGACAGAGGGGGGCTGACAGAGGAGAGGCGACTGATGGGGGGGGTTTACAGAGGAGGGGGGGCTGACAGAGGAGAGGGGACTGACAGAAGAGGAGGGTTGACAGAGAAGGGGGCTGACAGAGGGGGGGCTTACTGAGGAGAGGGGACTGACAGAGGAGGGGCTGAAAGAGGAGAGGGGACTGACAGAGGGGGGCTGACAGAGGAGGGGGCGACAGAGGAGAGGGGACTGGGGACTGACAGAGGGGGGCTGACAGAGGAGGGGGTAACAGAGGAGAGGGGACTGACGGGGGGTTTACAGAGGAGAAGGGACTGACAGAGGGGGGCTGACAGAGGAGAGGGGACTGACAGAGGAGGAACTGACAGAGGAGAGGGGACTGACAGAGGGGGGCTGACAGAGGAGGGGGCTGACAGAGGGGGGGTTGACAGAGGAGAGGGGACTGACAGAAGAGGGGGGTTTACAGAGGAGAGGGGACTGACAGAGGCGGGCTGACAGAGGGGGGCTGACAAAGGAGAGGGGACTGACAGGGGGGGTTTACAGAGGAGAGGGTTCTGACAGAGGAGGGGGCTAACAGAGGAGGGGGCTGACAGAGGGGGGGGGGTGACAGAGGGGGGACTGACAGAGGAGAGGGGACTGACAGAGAAGTGGGGCTGACAGGGGGGGCTGACAGAGGGGGGGCTGACAGAGGAGAGAGGACTGACAGGGGGGGTTTACAGAGGAGAGGGGTCTGACAGAGGAGGGGTCTGACAGAGGGGGGCTGACAGAGGAGAGGGGACTGACAGAGGAGTGGGGCTGACAGGGGGGGCTGACAAAGGGGGGACTAACAGAGGAGTGGGGCTGGCATGGTGCTGGGAGAAGAGAGCCACTGTGACTTGCAGCGTTTATGATTCATTAGCCTAGCGCTGCATTGACAGGGGCGAATGGATCGGGGGACTGACTCACCGCTGTCGCCATTCACCATTGGCAGTGAGACTGCCAAAAATCATTAGCCTTGCTGGAGCAGGGGAAGGAGGGGGGCCCGGGAAGCGCGCTGCTTGCGGGAGAGAGAGCGCATGAAGAGCAGGCTGCATTTGCCGATCGGCACAGCCACACTTTTACTGGGGGAGAGGTGCCTGAGGTGGGCGGAGGAGAACGCTCACCACTAAAGCCACACAGGACAGGAGCTGTCAGGGGGGCAGGTGCTATTTTAGAGTGTATATCCAGTGACGGAGGTCGCGCTGCTGGAGGGATACAGGGTGGAGCGCAGCTACAGGAGTGGGGGGCTATGCTGTTGGTGGACTGGAGGTATGATAAACTCTCACCTCCCACACTGGCTGGAGCCTATGCTGCTGTGTCCGGGTTTCAAGAGCAGAGAAACCCGGGCACAGCTGTCAAAATCCGGACTGTCCGGGTCATTCCCGTACAGGTGGCAACCCTACACATAACTGGTGTTTGATTTGAAGTACATTTCCTCATTACATGAATGACAGTTTGAATTTAAGCCAATCGTATCATTTATTATGGAAAAGGTAATTTTATGTCCACTCATAATTGTTGTGCTCAAAGATAACCATGATTACTGCAATGGTTGCAAATTTTAAAACAAGTCATTCAAAGTAAGGTGCTCTAAATATTGATATACTTGACACTCAGCAATCCTTTGGCCATCACGTTTAATAGACTTGATTGAGTTTTCTTGGTAAATAAATATGAAATGAGATAGGTTCCCAGGTTTGGTAGTTCTCAATACTCCCCAATCGTATGGATGTGGGACTGGCATGTAGAGTATAGCGACACATATATGTATGGGTAATATGTACACACATACTGGGGTCAGTGTAGACAAAAGCCAGTTAGCCTGCCAGAATGTCTTTATAGTGTGGTAGGAGACCGGAGTACATAGAGGAAATGCACACATTAAGTGGTTTGAAGTTAGGCCTATGTTTGGACATTGTTTAGTTTAGATACAGCATAAGGTAGAGTTCAAGTGGGAGATGGGTGGTGGTGTTCCTGTACCAATCATTCACCCTGAATAAAAAAGCTGAGTTTTTCTTTTAGTGTTAGGCCAGGTCACTAAGGATCATGGATTTAACTGTTCAGAAATCTATGATGCGCTATATGGGCATTGTTGATATATATGGAATGTTCTACTGTTAATCTTGATAACACATTTGCCTTGATGTCAACCGCAAGCATATTGGAGAAAGGAGACAAATGCTTTTGACAGCAGCAACCATCTATAACCACTTTGCCACTGATCAGCACATCAGCAGCTGAACTGTTGGTGCAAGTTCCACCTGCTCTGGTGGTAATTTACATGAACTGTTCTATCCACTATCATGGTCAAGTACCTGAATTGTTCTATATGTTCTGATGGCCAAGTACCTGAACTGTTTTATCTGCTCTGATGGTGAAGTCTGAACTGTTTGTATAAATAAGCAAAAGTTCCATCTACCGTCATGGTTATGTACCTGCACGTCTATGACTTGTGAGCTGCAATCATCTGAAGGATGATATGGACTTTGTATTCTACAGTACTTTCAGTTCTACAACATTGCAATTGCTGTGCTGTTGCTGTGATCTGGTAACCGGATGTCTAAGACTCTGCTGTCCATCACAAGATATGGGGGACTTTGACAAGCTTCTACACTTTTAAGCTCTTGGAAAGGAACGTTTGATGTTTATACCCACTCCTGTGCTTTCGAAATGAAAAGTTCGGTGTTAGTTCTTTTTTTATATATATGTAAATAACATATTACATATTAGTTAAAGTTGTCTAGTGGTCTCACAAATATTTAAGAATGCCTCCAAGCTTTGGCTAAGGATTACACAGGACAAAGTCTAGTTACTTTTAGTTAAGTCATGTTAAAGGAATGTGTGATTGTAAACTTTCCAAGTCATTGAGAAGTCATATTGCAAAGGGAAGTGGCTTGGGGGTTGTCGATTCCTCATACTCAAGTCTAAATACCACTGCCCAAACTGGAATAAGTTAGTCTCATCCAGAGCTGCATCATGCAACATGCAAGCCTCAGGTCTTATTACCTGGCCACACCATTATGGGGGGACTCCGTGGTGAAACAGAATCTTTAGTTAAGTATTCTTGTTATATTTTCTAATATTATCTGTATCTGTCATTACTTTTAAGAAAATGTTATACATTTAAGTATTTGTGTAATCTCTCTTTGCGCATATTAAACACAACACCAAAAATATGACAAAACAACCATACAACCCAGAACAAAATGGGGTTGCAGAAAGATTAAGCCATACTTTATGTGAGAGTGCTGTTTGATGCACTTATGCCAACCACATACTGTGGGGAGGCAATTATAACCGCATGTTATCACCAGAATCGACTACCAGGGAAATCAAATGAGAAAACTTCATATGAACTGTGGAATGGAAAAGCCCTGAATTTGAACCATCTAAACAATGTTGTAAGCAAAGCCTATGTGCACATCCCAAAAGAAAAACGTACAAAATGGGATGCTTAAGCAAAGGAAACTGTACTTGTGGGGCACAGTGAATCTCAAAAGGAATACAGAATTCTACATCAAGACAAAACAAGGCAACCATCAGTAGAAGTGTAATTGTCGATGAAAATTCAGTCTGTTCAAAATTTCATGAACACAAACACTTGAAACTGAAGGAAATTCCACATCACATGAAAATAAGCAACAAAGTGACTCAGAAATGAACACAGACAATACAAATTCTGTAAAAGTAAAAAACAGGCCACAAAAAGCTTCAATTAGGAAATCCACCAGAATCAATAAAGGCATCCCAGCCAAATGGCTGTCCTATGTTGCTCACTTAGCAAAACCAGAGCGTCCCACTTACAAGAAACAAAAGTGTATCAGAGCTGCTGATGAAGATTGTAGATGCTCTCACAAAACTGATTACAAGAAACATATTTATAGAACTGAGATCCAAAATGGGACTATGTAAGGAGTAGTTGCTGAGTTGGCAGGTTGGAATACATTGTTCATGTATTTTTGTACAACTAAAGGTATATTCTTCAGCCAATAGATGGCAATGTTTATAAGTTTGTAGCTGATCTATGGTAAACCCTATATCTTGTTTCTTTATAAAAAAAATTCTGCTTCCTGTTTGCAGTTAAGCAGAAAAGTCCATGTGGACTGAGGACTGTCTGTTCTGCACGGATATATACAGAATTTCTAACACTATCTATGCATGATCTTTGTGCTTTTGAGATATGGTATAACAACTTTATGTGCCTGATTGATACCATGTATGTACTGTAGGGCGTTGGCCCATTTTCAAAGTTAATGCTTGACCTTTTGTATTATCTGACTGTAACCAAGTTATGGCATTGTCTTGATGCCTCCTCTATTAGTATCTGTGACACAGAGATATGTTTATGTATGATTTATATTTAACCATGCTGTATGTTTTTTTTATCTTTTGTATTGTTCTCCTGGGTATTTTCAATAAAAAACATAAATTACAATTTAGCTTTTCTTACATATATGCTTTTTTTTTGTTTTTTTGTTTTTTTCCCCCCCACAAAAGTGGTGTTACCCTTTAAGCAAGCCAGTATAATTTTTTTTAAAACAAACATTTTATTAATACACATTTAAAGCTTAATTTAATCGCCTTAGCAACACTGGCAACAGCAAAGATATATTCATGTATCACTCATACATCACCATATATGTGCCCTGTGTTTTACACTGTTCAATTCTAATTTCCACATTTCCAATACTATTGAGTTCACTGTTTAGTATAAACACTGTTTTGCACTGAACTTTGCTTTGCATATACCCATATGGCTGGAGTCAAACAGTATATGTATAGTTGGAGTTTTTCTACCACTACTATATTTGGTTTGCTGGCTTAAAAACCCTAGCCATGTGAACAAAAGGGGTAGAGATAGCACTGATATAATTTTCAGAATGTGGCCATAGTTGGTTAATGACGTCACTGGGTATACCCCCACCACCACTGTTTACATTGCAAATGATAGATCAGGAAGCTGGCATTCAGAGCAAGCAGTTGGCAAGATCAAATGTGGTTGGGTGTTTCTTTTGGCAAGTCAGCAGGCATCATTCATTGTGATTGTCAATGGATTTTTTGGGTAGGTTGTTTGTTTTTTGTTATTTTCAAACAGACTTGTCAAACAGTGTGGTGTTTTTATTTACTATTTTTTATTTTGTGAATTAACAGGGGTACTATGTATCCTTTATCCATTCACATAGGGGCGTGGTATCTGTGCCCCCCTTATTTGGTTATTTGAAAGGTTCTAGATTCCAATACCCCCCCCCCCCCCCCCCACCTGCAGACCCTCAAAATCACACACAGGGCTAGGATTGTGGGGAAGAGGCCCTTGTCCTCATCAATATGGGGACAAGGTACCCCCCATGTGGATGGCAGGAAGGTAGGGTGCAACCCCCTCTTTCCTGGCCTGGCAGGCTGCATGATTATAAAGGGTCTGGTGTGGATTTTGGAGGGACCTCATACTTTTTTCTTCTTTGCCTGTGTAGGGTTCCCCATAGATGGAATTTGGGGGAGACTGCATACTGTTAGATGAAAGGAACCCCCTCCTACATCACAAGAGGTTATATCAAGGACAGGATGTGAAATACCTGTCTTGCTATGGTGAAACTTTTTACTCCTTCCTGATGGTTGATGTATGCCACCATTGTGGAGTTTTTTGACTAAATACAGACCGGATGAACTTCGAGCAAGGTGGCCCCAAGCTGTAGAGAGAGCCAAGTCCCCTGAAGTTTGAATCCTTTGAAGATCATGTCTCCGGCATTGACAAAGAGTTCAGGACTTACTCCCTACCCCAGCAGACTTGTATCTGTCATGAGGTATCTGCCAAAGTATGGAAATGAATGAATTCCCCAATTCGAGAGATGGCTACCTGAGTCACCAGGCCAGGTACAACCTGCCAAACCAAATGGTCTCTCTGACTAACTTGTCTCATGACAACAGAACATCTGTTGTAGAGGTCTGTAGTAAAAATTGGGCAAATCAAAATGAGCCCAGGACTCTCGTGCATAAGTGGACAACTCTTGGACTGGAAAGCTCAAATCTTAGACTGCAAAGTTTGAAGTTTGATGTGTAAGAAACACTCTGGTCTCAGCTGTGTACAGGATTAAACCTAAATACTCCAAACTAAACTAAAAAAGTTTGTTCCACCAAAGCTTTGAAGAGGTTGAGGTTCCTACAGAATCACTATTATTTCTGGACAGTCAAGGCCACGTTGTCTGACAGAAATCTGCATCAACTGTTCGACCAACAGTAGTAGGTGATCTAATATCCTACAACATGGATTCCATGAGAGCACAGTAGAGTTAATACTAGGCTAAAACTTTAGACTTTGGACTAGACAACACACAAGGTGCAGGTGAGGGCCTGAAAGTCAGGGTCAAAAACCTGGAAGTACATTGAGGGATACGGGATTCAGAAACATGTGGAATGTCTTAAAACAGTCCGAATGAGAGGAGGACAGCACAGTAAGCAAAGCACCAATAGTTCCAATTATAAACAAACAAGATCTAAAGCCCAAAGCTGTGCTCAGAAGAAGCCTGAATATCTACCTGACAAAACGAAAAGAATGTGTGAACAGACCAGGTGGCAGTCTTGCAAATCCAAGAAACAGTTGCCTGATGCTGAAAGGCCCAAGAAGCACTTGTAGATAAAGTAGACCATGCCTTGATGGGAAAAGGTGGAACCAAATTAGACGATAAACTAGAACAATAATCTGTCTGCACTACTGAAAAATGGTTGAAGAAATATCAAGGGGGGCTTCTTTAGTGGACTCTGACGTGAAGGATGCTGCTGATGGGGACTGATGTGAAGGGGGCTTCTGATGGGGACTCTGATGTAAAGGGGGCTGCTGATGGGGACTGATGTGAAGGGGGCTGCTGGTGGGTACTCTGATTTGAAGGGGGCTTCTGGGGGGGACTCTGATGTGAAGGGAGCTTCTGATGGGGACTCTTATGAGAAGAGTGCTGCTGGTGGGGACTCTGATGTGAAGGGGGCTTCTGGAGGGGACTCTGATGTGAAGGGGGCTTCTGATGGGGACTCTGATGTGAAGGGGGCTTCTGATGGGGACTCTGATGTGAAGGGGGCTTCTGTAAGGGACTCGAATGTGAAGAGGGCTTCTGATGGGGACTGATGTGAAGGGGCTGCTAGTGGGGAATCTGATGTGAAGGGGGCTTCTGACGGGGACTCTGATGTGAAGGGGGCTTCTGATGGGGACTCTGATGTGAAGGGGACTTCTGTAAGGGACTCTGATGTGAAGGGGGCTTTTTATGGGGACTCTGATGTAAAGGGGGCTGCTAGTGGGGACTCTGATATGAAGGGGGCTGCCTGTGGGTACTGTGATGTGAAGGGAGCTTCTGATGGGGACTCTGATGTGAAGAGGGCTGCTGGTGGGGACTCTGATGTGAAGGGGGTGCCTGATGTGGACTCTGATGTGAAGGGGGTTCTGATGGGGACTCTGATGTGAAGGGGGCTTCTGTTGGGGACTCTGATGTGAAGGGGGCTGCTGGTGGGGACACTCAAAATTAAAGTGGGCCAGTCATGATGAAGTCCAGGGCCAAATTTTTGTTCTAGTCCAGCCCTGCTTGGAGCTGCCTAATAAACTACTTTAAAAACCTGTGTAGTGTGTTTTTTTATTGACACTTTTCCTCCCAGGTGAATAGGTAGGGGTACGATATACACCATACTTATTCACATAGGGTGGTGGGCCAGGATCTGGGGGCCTCGCAGACCCCCACAACCAATGGCCAGGATTGTCGGGAAGAGGCCCTTGTCCTCATTAACATGGGGACAAGGTGCTTTGGCGTGGGGGGCCGCAGGGTACCCTCTTTCCGTAAAGCAGACGCCCCCTCATGTTATGAGCATGCAGCCTGGAACGGCTTAGGAGGGGGGGCGCTCTCTCGTCCCTACCCCCTTTCCTGACAGGCCGGGCTGCGTGCTCGGATAAGGGTCTGGTATGGATTTTGGGGGGTCCATGCCGTTTTTTAGGGGTTTACCCTTAAAATCCATACCAGACCTAAGGGCCTGGTATGCCCCTGGAGGGGCATTCCCTCTCGCGCTCGCTGCGATAGGAAAATGTGTTTTTCCTATTGCAGCGAGTGCGAGATGTACAGTATCCTGCAGCCGAGAACCAGCACGATAGGATCGCGCTGGAAACATTCTCGCGGGCAGGTGCTGTAGCTGCCTTTGCATCGTATTTGCTCCTTCGGACCAGCATACAGACGAACGGGCTTCCCGATAGGAACTTGGTCCGGCAGCTCAAGATTTAAAACATGTTCTATTTCTAGGTCCGTCAGACTTTTGGAAAGAAAAAGTCAGACGGAGCCCACAAACGATCGAATTGTTCAGCGGATTCTGGTCCGTGCGACCAAGTCTGCCGGAAAGTCCGATCGTGTGCACGCGGCATTAGCAATGGTAGCAATGGTAGCGATGTTAAATAACATAACAGTGATGATATTATTTTACTAATAAGGTATGGGGAGTAATAGTATTTCCTACTGAGGACAGTAGTTATAATCTCTAAGAAAAGTTGAAATAAAAAACAAATCATGATCAAAATAATTTGGCCCATTATCTGTTTCTTTTCCATGGGATTCAGTGTAGACCAGATTAGCTGTATGCAGCCAGCAAGTGAATTTCTCTTTCAAATCAACAAATAAATCACAGCATGGTATACGTTTTTTAACACAGCAAATCCCACATCAATACAAAACTTTCAGGGTTGGAAAATGTTATATATAGAATCAGTGGCGGCTGGTGAAATTTTAGGATGGGGGCCAGACCCCGCCCTTCATTTTTGACCCCCCCACTTCCCAAAAGCTCCACCCCTTATACAATCCAGCCACTCCATCCCTTGTATTCCACTTGCTTCCACCCATAGTGTTAGCAGTATACAACCCCGGAATCACAGAGCAGAGTATACAGCTCAGCATTACAGATACAGTATATAGCTCAGCACCACAGATACAGTATATAGATCAGTACTACAGATACGGTATATAGATCAGCACCACAGATACGGTATATAGATCAGCACCACAGATACGGTATATAATATATAGATCAGCACCATAGATAAGGTATACAGATCAGCACCAAAGATATAGTATATAGATCAGTACCACAGATACCGTATACAGATTAGCACTACCAATACGGTATATAGATCAGAACCAAAGATACAGTATACAGATCAGCACCACATATACGGTATACAGATCAGCACCACAGATACCATATACAGATCAGCACCACAGATACGATATATAGATCAGCACCACAGATACGGTATACAGTTCAATACCACAGACACTGACAGCATGATAATACCCCCCTGATACTCCACTCACAGCACCCCTCCCCCACGGATGGATCGTGGGACACTCTGCTCACAGCACAACCAACTCCCCACGGAGGGATCGCGGGTCACCCCGCTCACAGCACCCTGCCCCCCACAGATGGATCAAGGGACACCTCGCTCACAGCACAACCCCCCCATGGATGGATTGTGGGACAATCCGCTCACAGCACAACCCCCCCACGGATGGGTCTCGGGACACTCCACTCACAGCACAGGTGGGTCGCAGCACAATTAAAGCAAAGTTTCCCAGGCAAGTGGTCCAGCGCTTACTGGGTGTCCTCTTCTCCAGCATCTCCTCTCCAGTCAGCGTCCTGCGCTCTGTCCCACTTCTGTCAAAGCGCTGGGCATCCAACAGGGGCGCCTCCCGCTTTGGCCAATCAGGAAACAGGTCTCACTGACCTGCCTCCAGATTGACGGGGAGGCAATGCAGTGTAAAAATAGCAAAAATTAATTCGCTATGGTCATACAATTGGGTGCGATCAGGGTGCATGCTCTGCGACCCGAGCCCATACTTTTTTGAAGCCTATTGGAGCCTCTGGCTCTAATGAGATGCTTCAAAAAAATACACCCCCTCCTGCCCCTGCCATAGGAGTCCATGCATCCGGTGTCCTGAAAGGGGCCGGGCGCATGGATAGGGGGGTGGCGCCCATAATGCATGGGCCATAACTGTATAAAGTATCCAATATAGTATGCAGACGTGAGTTGGACGCCCAGCCTTGAAATTAATTATAATAATCAAATTACCTTGTCAATTTTCTTCTAATAATTCAATTCATCATTTCTTTATTTTTATATAAAATTTGCAGAATTATTCCATGTTGCATGCTCCTGATGAGCGGTTGGAATACTGCGAAACGCGTAGAGCCGTTAGCCATTATCCTTTATCTCAACCATGGAATATCAGGATTTATATGATCCTCTCAGTTTTATAATTTATTACTTAGGCATTGTTAATCAATTTTTTAATCTATTATTCACTTACCATGGTTATCATGGCCATTTTGGGTTCAACCACAGTAGGATACGTTTATACATGCATTTACTGCTTTTTGTGTTTTATGTGATTGTGTATTGGATTGTAATTTACCGTGTAATATTAGTCCATGAGTTATTGTGTGGAGGCTGTATGCCCAGAGCATTTTAGCGGTTGATGCCCAAAATGTTTGTATAACATATCATGGACTTTATAAAATAAACATTATAGTCACTTGACTTACTCTTTTACTGATGTGTGCTTCATTTAAAGTCCCAACTCTGTTCTCTCCCTTAACAAAGTATCCAAGTATTCTTTATTAGGGTTAACTTGATGGCAAAAACATAATGGAGTTTATTTACTAAAGGCAAATAGACTGTGCACTTTGCAAGTGCAGTTGCTCCAGAGCTTAGTAAATAAGGGGAAGATCATCTGCGTTCCATCATCCAATCATGTGCAAGCAAACAATGCTGTTTTTTATTTTCCTTGCATTTGATTGGGTATTCTTTGCAAAGTAAAGTGTTAACTCATTTACTAAGCTCTGGAGCAACTGCACTTGCAAAGTGCACAGTTTACTTGCCTTTAGTAAATCAACCCCAATGTTATTCAAAATGCTGTCTTAACATGCTTTCAAAACATTTTACAAAGCCTTTTAAGTTTCAATGTCATGGTGTAACTGGCATTATTATAATGAGGTAACGTTTCTTTGAATAAATTAGCTTTAATTAAAAACTATTTTATTTTCTTTAAGATCATGAAAAATTCAAACTGAACAAATCCACATAATTACAATATAACAGCAATACTTAAATATAAACACAGTATAAAGAACAATATATTCAAACAGTTGTTTCATTTATTCAATCACATTTACAAAAATAAAACAGAGCAAATTGCAAATATAGTTGAAAAATGCTCTTAGTCACAAGAAAAAGCTAAACACTCAGCACAAACAGCCACGGTTTTTTTTTTTTTTTTTTGCTGTTTCACTTAAAAGATGTATATAGTTTCATTCTGGCTTATAAACTGTTATGGTTTCAACAGGAAACCTGACATTCCTGTCTTCTTGGTAAAGGTAGATATTTGCAGGCAAGGCATCCAGTAAATGGTGAAAACAATATAACTGTCACAGCCTAGGGGATTTTTTGTCCAGTGGTGACCATGGTAAAGTAGGGGTTTGGGCTGACCATATAGCATGCTCGTTTATATAACTTCTTAGATTATTATAATACTTGCAATGCACAGAAAAAAAACCTGAAGTAGAATTTTAAAAACTGATGAAAGTATAGGATGTATAAAAATTATTTTAGAAAAAAATGTAATGGTGAACTAACAGCAGACAACCTCCACCAGGCCCCATCTTCCTGGTATCCATTCTACTTACGTCAGTGTAATGGCACTGATCAAACAGAATCCATCTGGTACATCCTAGAAGCGTTGATGGAGAGCAGCTGGGATTTCAAATCCCTATACCACTGGAGCGGATGTGGGGGTGCTGACAGCTCTGAAACCCCTAAGATAAGTAGAGCTAGTATGGGGTGGTGGTGGGAAGGGTGTCCACCGTTAGCTCACCTTTTTTTTCGTTAAAGGTAACCTAACCCTTTAAAAGTAATCTCCACCCAAAATAATACTTTAGTTGTTTGTAGGCACCAGTGGATTGATGCAACACACTGAAAGCTAAAACAGAGATGTCAATCTTTTAAAGCAGGACTGAAGCAGAAATTAATTTTGCATGATAGAATATCCATTAGGAAAGCACTACGAAACAATATAAAATGTGTATGATTGGTAGGGCTGTTGTACAGAAGAGAAAAACAAGACAAAAATGTATTATCATAATTTGTACATTGTGAGCCTTGTGCTGGCCCTCTTACCCAGCTTATTTAAGAACTGCCCCACAAGTGTCAATATGGTAAATACAGACCTGGTTGTACATATGTGAGATATTATACTGGTGGGTACTGCTGGCTTAAAAATGGTCCACAGGGATTTTTTTTTTTTTTTAATACTGCCGTTGTGCTTAATCTGGTGCAGCTCTGCGTGGTAGCAAATCAGCTTCTAACTTCAGCTTGTTCAATTAAGCTTTGACAAAAAAAAAAAAAACCCTGAAAGGGGATTGGTTTCTGTGCAGAGCTGCACTCTTTAGTTTTAGTAAATCAACCCCACTGTATTTTAGTGTATGTGTAACTGTGTGCCACTTTTGCTGTGAGTTCAGCCCCATAATGGCGTCACCATCACAGTGGTTGCAGTGTCATAATAATAATAAAATCATTTTGTTATATCTGTTCCCATCTTGATGTATTTACTGGCTAGCAGAGACTACAGGCACCAAGCTCATCGCTTTCTATGCAGAAGTGAGCCTGATTTTGCACTTTCCAGCTTTAGTAAATAAACCCCATTGTGTACTTAAAAGTGGGGTATGCCTGTATTATATTACGTGAAATATTTGTGTGTAAAGAAAGTAATATAATTAATGACATCTTGCAAAGTGATTCATTCTATTTCTTGCATCAAACATGCAGAAGTTTAGTTACATCCATGTCTTTGATTTGAGATCAATGTTAGTGTTGAAAAGTATTTCATGATTTCAGGAGAGTTATTGGGTCATCAGAAAAAGTTTTTGGCCGTGACATTAAAAATTGAAGAAGTTTCTAACCAAGCCACACTTTATTCAAACTTATTAAAAAATGTTTAGCAATTGGTATACCTTACAACATTACTCTAGCTATAAATAAAATAAAAATTAATAGCTCATTAACCCCTTCCCACCGAGCGTACGCAAATCTGCGTACTCGACTTCCGGGGGTTAGACCGGGAGGATGCCCGCACCTGCAGGCATCATCCCAGTACCGTTTTTTCCAGCGGGCGATTGGCTATCCAGCCATAACAACCATAGCGGCTAAAAGCCGCTCGGCTGTTATGCCGGAAGAGCGGGAGAGGACGTCCCCCCTCCCGCCGCCTCCCGCTGCTGTTACCGGTGCTCCCGCTCGATCGGGAGTACCAATTCAACATCCGATGCCTCCGGCTGCTGGGGAGGAACTGGAACGAAGCCGTATCCTAATAGTAAACACGGAAGCGACGTCACTTCCCGTTTACTCGGCTGCCAATGGCCCTGGTTTAAAAAAAATATACAGTATTCAGAATCGCCGTTTTCGGCGATCTGAATACATTGAAGTGTAAAGGAGGGATGGGGGGTCTTTTAGACCCCCCATCCCTCCATAAAGAGTACCTGTCACCACCTATTACTGTCACAAGGGATGTTTGCCTTCCTTGTGACAGCAATAAAAGTGATCAAATTTTTTTTTTAAACAATTTATTCATTTTAAAATAAATAAAATAAATAAAAAATTTAATTTTTTTAAAGCGCCCGCCGTCCCCGCGAGCTCGCAAAGCAAAGAAAACGCATACGGAAGTACTGCATATGTAAACAGTGTTCAAATCACACATGTGAGGTATCGCCGCGATCGTCAGAGCGAGAGCAATAATTCTAGCACTAGACTTCCTCTGTAACCCTAACCTGGTAACCGTAAAAATTTTTTAAAGCGTCGCCTATTGAGATTTTTAGGTACCGTACTTTGTCGTCAATCCACGAGTGCATGCAATTCTAAAGTGTGACATGTTTGGTATCTATTTACTCGGCGTAACATTATCTTTCACATTATGCAAAATTGGGCTAATTTTACTGTTTTTTTTTTTTTTAATGCATGAAAGTGTCCCTTTTCCCAAAAAGTTGCGTTTAAAACACCGCTGCGCAAATACCGTGTGACATAAAATATTGCAACAATCGCCGTTTTATTCTCAAGAGTCTCTGCTAAAAAAATATATATAATGTTTGGGGGTTCCAAGTAATTTTCTAGCAAAAAATATGGATTTTAACTTGTAAACACCAAATGCCAAAAATAGGCTTAGTCATAAAAGGGTTAAACGATAACATTAAAAAAAAATGCTTCTGTTGAAATATTCACAGAGCATTCTTCCACAGTATTTCTTTTTTACCACCCTAGTCTAATGGCCAGCATCATTTTGACCCTCTTCCTATAATGATATATTCATGATTACAGAACAGCATTAATTTGTGTCTATTGTATCTGTCTAGAGTTCAGCTTTAAACAGAATAGGCATGTTCACAGTTAAAATCATTCATAAAAATGTTTGGTTTATCCATATACATGTTTTCAGTGGGGATTGCACACATGTGGGATTTAAAATACTAAAAAACTATAATCATAATACACAGATAATGTATTCATCAATACAAAAATGTACAAATCGATCCAGGATTTCAGAAGAAAAATACAAAAATCATTTACAAAATTACTAAACATTATTCCTTCTTGCGTATCAAATTCTGTAAAACATATTTTATAAGTAGAAGTTGATGGGTCAACTGATCATTTGTTTCCCCAGAAATTTTCTTTTCTTTTCTGAGCGCGCTCTAGAACTTGTGAGGCCAAAGAGCTAGAAGCTGCTGACCTAGCAGAGATCTGGGAGAGTCGATCATCTAAAAAACAAAATGACAGTAAATGTATTTACAAAAACAAACAGGTAAAGAGGACATATCCTCAGATGCTATCAGTCATGGAAGAAAAGGGTTCCTTTATATACTTATATACAATGTTTTGGAGGTGTTCAGGGCTAAAATATGTATCCAACGTGTGCAAAAATGCAAATGAAAGGGTTAAATACCTAAATGTAGCAAAGGGGGTTAAATACTTTGAGGCCTCATTCACACTAAGCAAAAGCATGAATGCACATATGTTATCCTTACACAAGGGGGGCTGAAAAGTGATAGGCATTTTTCTTGAAGACATTAGAGGTCTTTTTGGCTCCTGATGCTTCCCATGCTCCATGGCAACTCTAAGTGAGGCCCTCATTCAACTGTTTCACCTGGCTCTTTGCAGCTGCAGCATAGGACTCTTGCTCTCTGCGTGGAAGCAGTGGTCTCTCTGTAGAATACTGACACATGCTCTACTGAATAAGACCTGTAGCTCTGCAATCAGCAAAGCTCATGCTATTGGTTGATTGGAGAGCTCTGACTCAGCAGGAGGTCTCAGGGGGACTTAGCAGTGTTGAACTTCTACAAAGAGATCACTGCTTTACCACAGAGAGCAAGGGGTCCATTCTACATCATGCTGATGTGCAATAGGCTTTTCTACTCAGGCCGTGGCTGTTTCTAAATAAAGCCAACTTTGTACACCTTTTTTTGCTCTTAGAATGTGTTTAGCTGATTTAAACTGCATGTTCAGTTGGGCTTTGTTTGTCTCTCATTATATTAATTACACAGCTCTACTGCAAATCTAACTTTGGGATAAAAGCAGTTAATTATTACTTTCAGTCTACCCTAAATATGGCTGAGTGTTTAAAGTAAACCTTTTCTAAGAAAAATACGGGGCTGCTACTGCTAACCTCCTTCTAAATTGCTTCTGATCCTGAACAAGTATGCAAATCAGGAATGTCAATGTTCATCATCTGCATACTTGTTCAAGGTAATGACTCAAATATTGAAGCCAGAAAATCTGCGTGACAGCCAGACAAATAGCAGGTATTTTTTAGGAAAACAAGTGGTAAAACTATTCGATTTTCTCTTAAATCTAAATTATTTTTATGAAATAAAAAAACTACATTATTTTGATATCAGCAGGAAAAAAAGCACTTTCTTCCTATAAGAAATGTTACCGTATATATGGCAAAATAAAGATATTCATCTTATATATCCATACCTTCAATGCTATCGTCATCATTTATAGCTGAACTGTAGAAGCCGATACTGTTAAAGTTCCCTGTAAAATAAAGCATTAAAAAAGAATACCATTTAAATCCAAATGATTTGTTACAGGATATGGACACAATATTTATCTGACTGATAGAAGTTTTTTCACTTTTACGCTTCATAATCATGCGTTCTTGGCCAATATTATTGGCATACACAGTTTTTTTTTAGAATTCTTAAAAAAAGAAAAATGGCATTTCAGTCTCATTACATAGCAAAGATAAAACTTAAAGGTGATTTTCAGAATAGCTGGAAATTATCTGTATTCCCTTATGTATTAATTCTATTTTACTTGGTGCTACCATTTTATATGGCTAAACTAATTTTGTTATTTGGTACATAAAAATTACAGACTTTAAAGTCTGTAACCATATATTTTCTGAAAGGAACAACAGAATTAGGACAGTAATGTTGATTTTGTTGCAATAAACATTTTTCAAAGCGATATTTCCAGTATGAAAATAAAAAAAAAATATATCATTAGCATATATAAACACAACATAATCTCAAACATTTGTACTAAGTATAAAGGATATGTAGTATCTCACAAAAGTAAGTAAACCCCTCACATTTTTAAAATATTTGATTCTATCTTTTCATGTGACAACACTGAAGAAATTACACTTTGCTACAATGTAAAGTAGTGAGTGTAAAGCTTGTATCACATGTAAATTTGCTGCCCCCTCAAAATAACTCAACACACAGCCATTAATGTCTAAACTGCTGGCAACAAAAGTGAGTACACCCCTAAGTGAAAATGTCCAAATTGGGCCCAAAGTGTCAATATTTTGTGTGGTCACCATTATTTTCCAGCACTGTCTTAACCCTCTTGGGCATGGAGTTCACCAGAGCTTTGCAGATTGCCACTGGAGTCCTCTTCCACTCCTCCATGAAGATATCCAACCATGACACTACCTGCCTGAAGTTTGCATGTTCTCCCTGTGCCTGCGTGGGTTTCCTCCGGGTACTCCGGTTTCCTCCCACACTCCAAAGACATGTAGGTAGGTTAAATTGGCTTCTGTCCAAAAATTGGCCCTAGTATATGAATGGGGACCTTGGATTGTGGGCTCCTTGAGGGTAGGGACAGATGTGAGTGTGCAATGTACAGGGATAGGGACAATTGTAGACACTCACTCAGGTTGAACTGGATGGACTGGTGCCTTTATTCAGCCTTACTAACTATGAAACTATGAATATCACAGAGCTGGTAGAGGTTAGAGACCTTGGGCTCCTCCACCTTCCTTTTGAGGATGCCCCACAGATGCTCAATAGGGTTTAGGTCTGGAGACATGCTTGTCCAGTCCATCACCTTTACCCTCAGCTTCTTTAGCAAGGCAGTGATCATCTTGGAGGTGTGTTTGGGGTCATTATCATGTTAGAATATTGCCCTGCGGCCTACTCGGGATCATGCTCTGCTTCAATATGTCACAGTATATGTTGGAATTCATGGTTCTCTCAATGAACTGTAGCTCCCCAGTGACTGCAACACTCATGCTGCCCCAGACCATGACACTCCCACCACCATGCTTGACTGTAGGAAAGACACATTTGTCTTTGTACTCCTCACCTGGTTGCCACCACACAGTCTTGACACCATCTGAACCAAATAAGTTTCTCATCAGACCACAGGACATGGTTCCAGTAATCCATGTCCTAAGTCTGCTTGTCTTCAGCAAACTGTTTGTGGGCTTTCTTGTGCATCATCTTGAGAAGAGGCTTCTTTCTGGGATGACAGTCATGCAGACAAATTTGATGCAGTGTTCGGTGTACGGTCTGAGCACTGACAGGCTGACCCCCCACCACTTCAACCTCTGCAGCAATGCTGGCGGCACTCATACGTCTATTTCCCAAAGACAACCTCTGGATATGAGCATGTGGACTCAACTTCTTTGGTCGACCATGGCGAGGCCTGTTCTGAGTGGATCTTGTCCTGTTAAACCACTGTATGGTCTTGGCCACGGTGCTGTAGCTCAGTTTCAGGGTCTTTGCAATCTTCAGAGCAACCATACTTTTTTCAGATCCTCAGAGAGTTCTTTGCCATGAGGTGCCATGTTAAACTTCCAGTGACCAGTATGAGAGAGTATGAGCAATAACACCAAATTTAACACACCTGCTCCTCATTCACACCTAAGACCTTGTAAGACTAATGAGTCACATGACACCGGGGAGGGAAAATGGCTAATCAGGCCCAATTTGGACATTTTTACTTAGGGGTATACTCACTTTTGTTGCCAGCAGTTTAGAAATGAATGGCTGTGTGTTGAGTTATTTTGAGGTGAAAGCAAATTTACACTGTTAAACAAGCTGTACAGTCACTACTTTACATTGGAGCAAAGTGCAATTTTTTTAGTGTTGTAACATGAAAAGATATAATAAAATATTTACAAAAATGTGAGGGGTGTACTCACCTTTGTGAGATACTGTAGATAAAAAATATATATTTTTCCAGTAATATGAACATCAAAGGTTCAAAAACCTGTAAAACAAGGAACCTTTACTACATAGATTTAATACTTCATTTTTGTTAGTTCTGTAGTAAAATTGATGGCCCTAAAATTATTCCTAAACTTCTCTTGTATGCAAGGACACATAACACTACACTATAACAGGAATCTTAAATGTGCATATGCAAACATTATATTATATTTAGGCTTATGACCTAAAGGATTATAGTTTGCCCGTTTTTTTTTTTTTATATTCTGGCATAATGATTAGTAATGTCTAGTACTCTTTTAACATGCATATAACCATTCCTTTTACCATTATGCTGGAACTCTGGATCTCGCAGTGCTCCCTGTATTCGGCATGATGGACTCCACTGCCGAGGTAGTGGTGAATAAGGTTCCTCTACAGGTCTGCTGACAGGATATGCAATTGTTGCTGGAAAAGGCTTATTGGAAATACGTGAACTTGGCCAGGGATCCTCTCGAAGTGGCAATGGATCTACTGTCCTCAGACCAGCAATTGGTGGAGACTGTGCAGATTGGTGATAATCCTGACATGCAGATACAAATATTATTAAGATGACGGTGTCTCAAGAAAAAGAAATATTCCTTGCTATTTTAGTACATGTATTACATGTTGAAATTACGAAAAAAATTATGATCGATAGTGTCCCTAGTATAATAATATTAACTTTGTTCGATCCAGAAACCCAAAGATGCATACAAACATTTTAGGGATTCCTTTTTCATACAATAGAAAGTAATAGCAATTCCCATAAAACAGTACCAAAAAGTTTTTTTTGCATTTTCAGGCACCAAAAATATTTTTATTGAGATGCAGACAATGGTAAGGAATATTAGCTCAGAGAATACAGTAACAGTTACATTGTTGCATATTTGAATGCCTACAAAATTATAAAGACAGGTTAAATACCAAATACATAGATGTTCTGTAAACAATCATATTTTTGTAAACAAGAACAAAATGTTAGATCTGAGTATACTACAAAAACCCACAAATGGCTTTTTCTTAAGCACGTCACACAATATTCAGCCTATTTGAGCCTGAGTTTAATAGTCCTCCTACTAGAATTAAAATGGTAGAGCTATGTGCTGAAAAAAATAAAGTGGGGTAGAGTGGAAGAGAAAGGAAGGAAAAAGAGAAGAGAAAAGGTTGGCTTACAGGGTATAGGTGAGAAGCAGAAAAAGAAGTGTTGGAAAAGGAAAAAAGAAAAGAAAAAAAGGGAAGGAAGAGGCAGGAGACCACAGAGGTTGCTAGGGTGCTTAAAGAAAAAGAGGAAAAGTTAGTCCCTACATTTCAGAGTTGAAGGAGGCATGAAGTTTGTTGAGAGAAGGGGAAGTTTCTAAGCCATGGTTGCCACATTGAAATAATTAGAGTGTCTTCTAATATGGTGGTCAATTTTTTATTGATAAGTGTACCCTGAACCCTAAACTTAGCCTCCTCAAAGTCGAGGCATGGGGATTTTTATGCAATGATATGTGTAATAAATGTTTGCTATGACGAGGGACATTGTCAATGGGTTTATGAAGAAGGGCCTGCCATGGGTCTTTTTGGAGGTTAATCTGTGAGATTGGATCAATAATTGTGCAGACCCTTACAAACATCAGGCCTTCAGGCAGAACCACCAAATGTGGAACATTTTACCAGCCTCTCAGGACCCCCTGAAGCAGAAGGAAGGGTAATGCCCTGTACACACGATCAGATTTTCCGACAACAAAACCGTGGATTTTTTTCCGAAGGATGTTGGCTCAAACTTGTCTTGCATACACACAGTCACACAAATGTTGGCCCAAAACTCCAAACGTGAGAACGCGGTGATGTACAACACATACAAGCCAAAAAAAAGGAAGTTCAATTATCAGTGCGGCTCTTTCTGCTTGATTCAGAGCATGCGCAAATACCATGTGACATAAAAACCTAAAACCTACCAATTTATTCTATAGAGCCTCTGCTTTAAAAAAAAATTATGTTTGGGGGTTCTGGTTCTGGATGGGCTTTAAGAATGACAACATGGGAAGTGGATCATACAAATCTTGAATCCCCAGCTCCAGTATCTACAATCAAGTTTTAGTCATTTAACTAAAGATATGAGCGGAGGACACTCTACGTACACTCTATGCTTCTATGAAGACAATACATTTTAAAAATGTGCTAGCATTAACTACTGAACAAATCAACAATATTGTCCACTTTGTTATTCAGATAAAGCCCAACTCCAGGAATTTTTTAATTGGGCACACATCCTAAAACAAACAAACAAAAAAAGAAATGGTCCAACTGCAATGCTTATCTATAATACAGAGCAGTTCCTCGCAGTACAATCTTTTCTGCCACAAAATACCCACAGTCTTCCAGGTTGATTGACATCCAGTGTCATTAAAGATGGAAGACCGGGGACAATTTGTGTGGGCATCATGGGCCTGTATCCCTAAGTGAGTGTCACCAGAGCACCATGCAATAACTGTGTAATAGTGCATAGAACAGTGTTAAGGGCATCATATAAGCACCCCTGTCTGCATCATTGTAGACTGCCCAGCATGGAGAAGCAAAGAGGAAGAGGACCTTGCAGCATCGTGTGATTGACCTAAGACTTCAGAAAAGTTCTTGTAAAAAAATATAGAATTAAAAACTGCGTGTGTGGGGAAGGGGGTAGGTGCAGTGCCGAGCCCAAATTGAACTTAAAGTTGAGCTAGTCACCAATATGCAGTTGTATTAATTCTAATATCCACACATGATCTGTTGAAGTAGTGCAGCTTTACCTTCCATAGATAAAGCTTATTTTTTTTTATTTACTTGTATGCTCCCTGTATAAGTGTCAGAAAGAAGTGTTAAGCTGTAAGGCAGTCTTTTCTGTTGCCTCCAGCAGCCCAGACAAAAATTAAATTAGAGTTAACAGTCAACTGGAATTTTCAATAGAGCAGGTCAGCAATACTAGCCTAAAAATGTGTCAGTACAAATTCCTTGAATTAGAGTTCATATGATGACACTCATTTTCCATACAGCAAGTCTGGGGTGATTGCTAAGCCAGCCTAAATCACTAAGAATTTCCATAATTTACTTTCAGTTTGATGTAAGTCTTCTAGTTTAGTGGTCACTTAATTTCTAGGCATTTGTCTCCTATGACATATTTATGGTCATGTAACTTTGTGTAGCTGGTATTTGAACTGGAACAGATTATTGTGTCATGAAATATTAATCATGCACTGTAATCATCAAATTACTAAGTCTACTCCATATTGAATACTCGCAGTTTTGTGATTTCTAGAATAAAACATTTTCCTTACCCTTTTTGAATTTGTTTCATTTACACCTTGGGAGACAGTCTTCTTTGGGGAGCTGTGTTTTTTAGAAGATCCCTTATGCTTATCGTCTGGCATTTGCTGGTGATTTTTTGAAGGTGAAACTAACAGGGCTCCCCCTTTAAAAAAAAATACACTATTGAATTTTTTTCTACAATTATACACACATAAGACCTAGGTGAATGACATGCATGGGGGGGGAGAGAGGTAAAAAAAAAAGTCAAAAACAATTAGCATAGCAGAGGGAGGGTGGAGGGGAGGCAACCCACTGAGGGTGAATATCAGCTTTAATGGCTATTTTGCAAAAAAAAGCAATGCATTCCAGCATCCCCAACACATTACATGTCATTCTTTTGCTGTTCAAATAGTTGCTTCTGTACCCCCCATATATGGGCCTGGCACAGCCTGTCTGAAAAAACTCCTTAGTAGCTGATCCCCCTCCATCCTACCTTAATGGCAGGGCAAGCCAGACATTAGAAATGCACTCCAAGCAGCTCTCCTCTACTCTAGGTAGTGAACTACTTGAATAAGTCATAGTGGCCAGTGGGGGTTAACGTCTAACATCAGGCCTACTGGTGTGTAGGGGATCAGCTATTAATATGTTTTTTTCCTACTTGCTGCACACAGCCTACATGTATGGAAGGGGCAGTAGCAACTACTTGAGCAGTGGAGGGGTGACATGTAATATGTTGTGGATGCTGGTTCATTTATACAGTATATAAAAATGTGTAATGTACATTATAATAGTTAAGTTCTTTCTAAGCCCTTCCAGCAGTGGATGTTTTGCAGGTATCTCACCTAAGAAAGTAATTTTTAGCTCAGCAATGTAGTTACCTGTGTGAGTATCTGCAATACATGAATTGTTAGTGGGACTTGAGCAAACGTCTGGGAAGCAAAAAATGAAAACACACTTTTCAAGCCATATTTTTTTTAAAAATGTTTTAGAAATGCAATATAGTGTTTACTTCAATTGCATAAATACTACACTATTTATGGCAATAGAAGGTATAAAAGAATAATAAAGCCACATGCTCTTGCTTAAGGCCCACTTGCGGACTATTATTTTTAGGACGTTTCAGCGGCCAATCTGATCCTGCTTTCCACGACAGCAATCTACACAAATTACTTTACAATATAAATGTTATAAACATATATTTTCTAGAAAACATACTCTTGATGTGAAGTATACATTTTTTTTTCTTAAAACAAATAAATAATAATAGTGCAACATGTTTAACTTGTTGCCGCCCGCCCACTGTCAAATGACGGCTGGGCGGTGTGGCGTTTGTTCTGGGATGCTCTTGTTCTGGGCCGCGCCGCGTTGCTAGGACAGGGCACAAACCCGATCTGTGTAAAGAGCCGTGTCCACGGCTCTTTAAACATGTGATCGGTTGTGCCCAATCACAGCCGGTCACATGTAAACACGGAGATGCCGGTAATCGGCTCTCCTTGCCTCACACTGACAGAGTGCGAGATGAGTAGAGCCGATCAGCGGCATCTCTTCATGGGGGGACATCTAGGGATGTAATCAGGGCACTGATCATTAGTGCCCTGATTACAAGAAAGAAATATAGTGTAACAATACAGTGCCCACCAATGCCAGCATACAGTGCCCACCAGTGACAACAATCAGTGCCCATCACTGTCCACAAGTGCCACAAATCAGTGCCCATTAGCCATGCCAGTCAGTGCTGGCAATCAGTGCCACCTATCAGTGCTGCCCATTAATGCCCATCACTGCTGTCCATCAATGCCCATCAGTGTCACCCATCAGTGCCTATCTGTACAACCTATCCATGCCACCTATCCGTGCCCACCAGTGACACCTATCAGTGCCAGCCACTGCTGCCTATCAGTGCCCACCAGTGCCGCCTAATAGTGACCATCAGTGCCACCTAACAGTGCCCAGTGCTGCCATCAGTGCTCATCAGTGCTCATAAGTGCCACCTCATCAGTGCCCACTAGTTCAGCCTATCAGTGCCCATCGGTGACGCCTCATGAGCGCACATCAGTGAAGGCGAAAAATGACTTCCTGCCAGAAAAAAAGTAAATAAAAAAACGTTTTTTTTCAAAATTTTTGCTCTTTTTTTTTGTAAAAAAAAAAGAAAGTTTGTTTGGGTACAGTGTAGCACGACCACGCAATTGTCATTCAAAGTGCGACAGCACTGGAAGCTGAAAAATGGCTTGGGCAGGAAGGGGGGTAAAAAAATGAAGACGTAGAAGATTACAAATCTTATTAATCCAAAGTACATTTTATAGATCTGTCCTTTCAAAAATATTACCTGTGGCTGGAGTTGTTAGATCATGGTGGGTCCTCTGGGCCAGTCCAAAGGTTTTCAATTTTGGAGTAGGAAGTCTTCCTTCAACTCCTAAAGTTATCGAGGTACGTTCAGATTCATCATCTGGGAAACTGGATTTTGTGCCATTGATTCTTTAAGGAAAAAAAATATAGTAACCAGCATTAGGCTATGAAAGATGTATAATACCGCTATATTTGTTGATTCAACAAGCAAAATACATATTTATTTTAACTCTGGGCAGAGAATACTTTGACACCAGGCCAGTAGATCTACTTAAATGTTTACTCCAGTCAAAGCTGAAAATTAAGCACTGAGAAACAAACAGCGAGGAACCTACCTACTCGGTACTATAGTTTTTCCTCCAGGCATTTCTGTAAACCAGCAGTCCACCTCTCTTTCAGCAATATTATCTTAAGATAGATACCTGAACAAGATTCTGGAACACCCGTTTGCTAACTTTCATATACAGTAAAAAAATTTATAAAAAATCAGCACTAATAAGGTAGCATTAGCTAAATTTGTATTTAAAAAACAAAATAAATAAAGCTAACTCTATTGCTTATTGGTTTAGATCTTCCGGCAGAACAGCAGAACAGATGGTCCAACAGGGACACACACCCTCCTCCCCATCCACTGAGAAAGGTTCATACATTAGTTACGCTGCTTGTAACACAATCTGTGAATGAGGGAGGAGAGTCTGATCACAGTATCTCCCCCATTCACAGGTGGTGTTACAAGCAGTGTAAACAATAAAATAACTTCTCTCAGATTAGGAGAGAAGAGGGAGCATGTCCCTGATTGTACTGCTGTTCTGCCTGAAAATCCAAAACTATTAACCATTGCAGATCTGGAACCCCGGACACATTCTATCTCCCACAGGGAGTGCCTATAGCTGGGTTGCATAAACTGTCTGTTGACAATCCAGCAGCACACCAAACCCTCCATCAATGGCTTTTTCCTGCTGTAAACAACCACATCCAAGTGCACAAATCTTTGTTACCAGAATAAAGACTGCAGGAGGCAAAGGGATCTGTGAATTTGAGAGCACTTCCTCAAAGTTGGCCAGCATAGGGATGAGGTCACTTGCTCTGTCTCAGGAAATATTTCCCGTAGGTGAAGGTCTTACAGCACCAAAGTGATGTCCAACAAGGTCCAGATCAAAGAACCTACTCATAACAGGATACCCGAGGAAGCAGGCACTGACTGCTCCAGGAAAAATGACCCAGTTCCCAGTCATGAGGACGTGCATAAGAAAAAGACAAAGGGTGGATGGGGGAACCACCCCATAATCCCCCAAGAGACTATGGGTGAAAATTTTAAGATCATTAGCTCCATAGGATCTGTCTACACATCTCACCTCTAGTCCAAAAACCCAGATTTCAGGGGAGAGAGAAAAAGGAAGGCTGAAACTCAACAAGAGGTAGAGATGTAAATCAGGTGTGTTTCTGGCACCCCAGTAGCCCCTATATGGGAAGATTCCGCTAACCCAGAAGGTGCAGCATATTTCAGGGAGGATCTGAGCTTGTCAGCCTTGCTCATTGGTAACCAATAGCTACCAACACTAGACATCTGTAAGGCTCTAACCAATGGAAACCTGCAGGAGCTGGGCCCTGTGAGAAAATTCTATCAGAGTCCAGGAGACTGACCCTTTTGAAGCAGAGTGTCCTAAGCATCCCACGATGGGGATGCTAAGAAAGGGTAATAAGACAGATATAAAGTTCAGTGCTGTAAACAACTACAAGTGCCCTTAAAGGACACTGACTGGACAGGACCTTTCCAAGGATGGGTAGCAGTGATTACTGGTCCCATCTGACTATAGCTTAGAAGGTCCCAGAAGAAATAATGCAATGAAATAGGTGCCATTGCCAACTATTGCAGCCTAAGAGCTAGAGGGGATATCATGAGCATGGGAAAGTCAAGGAGTTCTAATGCACAGGGACCCATCCAGTTTTGCAAACAGCACCCCACATATAGAAGTGTGGGGGGGTGCCCCTTCACGATGAAGGCTTGACAGAGGTGTTAGCAAATCTCTCACTTCGGGATCTACAGTCTAATCAGGAGTATGGGAGTATGCACTGCCAAGACCCGAGGCCTATACCAGCAGGCTGACCTCCAAATGCAGGTGCACCATACCAATAAGGTTTCCAAGAACCCTGGTATAACCTAGTCAACTGAAGGAGTGAGCAGTGACTCCAAAACAGCCTCTCCCAACTGTTGAAACTCTGAATTTGAATCAGAAATGACAACAGGGGCTGCAGATTCAGTTTGACTCAGTCACAGGTGGATCACAGACATATTCTGCCAGGAATGGCCCCAAAGTGTGCTTAGAGCCCCCACAGACAGACTGATCCAGTAGCTAGACACAAACAGTAAGAAAGTCCCTAGTGGACATGGAAGTCCCTATGGACATGAGAGAGACCCCGGCCTCACGCAATAGACCTCAACCAATTAGACAGAAGAAGACCCTATAACAATAGGGGCCTTAGATTTCAGCTTACAAATATTGGTTCCATCTGGGGATGCAGGGTAAATGTTCCCAAAACCGTAGGACTGACCTCTGTAGGTCTCTGAGATGACAGCTTATGTCTTGTGGTCAGCAACTAGGCCTAATGTAAAGTTAGGCCTCAAGTACACAAGAATCTGGCCAGCTGGTGCTAATAAGGTTTCAGACAGTCAGAGGTGACTGAGTCAGTGTAAGTGGGAACTGGCACAGAACAGGAGATGCCACTTCTTCAGCCTAACCAGCCTTTACTCACTAAGCAAGCCTTTTAGAGACAGGGTCACATCAGAGGCTGTGCCATGGCTCTAGACCAAGAATGTACTCTGCAGCTAACATACCCTGTTTCCCCTAAAATAAGACCTAGTGTGATTATCGGTGATAGCTGCAATAAAAGCCCTACCCCCCAAATAAGCCCTAGTTAAAGTCCTTGTAGGTCTTCTTTTCAGGGTAGGGCTTATTTTTGAGGAAACAGAGTAGGGATTATTTGGGTGGTAGGGCTTATATTGCAGCCAACACCGACAATCACGCTAGGTCTTATTTTAGGGGAAACAGGGTAGTACATGAAGGTCTGCAAAGCGCCACAATGCAGAGCCCAGTGCTCGAAGGTTACATTTCCCCTGCAATCTTCCAGTCATATGGGTTCCAGGTAGGGTCTCTAAAGCTGATGCTGAAGAAACTCTGATCCAGATAGCTTCTAAACAGGGGCATGGTGGTTAAAGATGGGGTTGGTCTTTAACATTCTTTGTCCCTCCTGTAGGCAGCAGTATAACCTGATTTTTTTTACAATTCCTGAATTGTTGTGTCCCTCGATGAAAAAGAAAAAAAAAACTAATACTGAGGGGGCATTTACTAAAACTGGAGAGTGCAAAATCCGATGCAGTTCTGCATAGAAACCAATCATTTTCCAGGTTTTATTGGGAAAGTTTAATTGAGCAAGAAGTTAGAAGCTGATTGGTTACCATGCAGAGCTGAATTTGATTCTGAGTGCTTGAGTTTTAGTAAATCTTCACCATTGTTTTTCACTATACAATTTTATGTGCACATGCCAAGCAAAGCAGCAAGTCAGAAAAATCCATGCGCTCTTGCTGTCGGAGCAGAAAAGCTAGCATACATACAGAAATTAATCAGAACCTTCACTCCAAGCAGCAGCACATCAAATTTTAGACACACATGTGCTGTGACCACAGCAACTGTGCAGTACATGTGAACTTTCATACTGCCTACACAATGCATGGTATGTCTTATTTGCTTTTAATGTTTTTTTTGTTTTTGTTTTTTTACAGTCATCTTTATTTATATAAGTTCACAGTTCATGCAGTTTTGTTCTTGCAGGAGATGAGCATGTAAAATCCCTAAGATCCAAAACATTAGAGAAAATCATATTGGTATTTTAGGCATGATTCTACTTAGCTAATATACAGTATATTCAGATGGTGTATAAATGGAAAAATTGGTGTATATCACCCTGACATATATCAAATAGCAGCCAGCACAACACTAAGACAAGTGTAAAGCAAGAGATATGTGAAACATAACATTTTGTGCAGCGCTCAAAAACTCATGATGATAAAAATCCATATACAAACTAATATATATTGTGCAATGACCACAAAAAAAACTGTGAAAAGTGATGAACCAAACTAAAGTCCATGTGCCATCATGTAAAGTTTTTTAAACAATAAATATAACAGTGCTTGGATAAACAGTGAAAACAGGTTATGTAGCCAGAGGTGGAATTCCATGTGACATCAGTGTTGAATGAGTGAAGAAAATAGAACCACCACTGGTTAGTGAGGAGGCTTACCGGAGTAAGAGGATTCAAATGGGCATATGCTCAATGAGTCAACAATGCATATGGTGTAAACACCAAAGTATGGGACCTACACGTCTGGGCTCCAGATCAAGATGGAAGATAGTCCAATTGGTCAAGAGATGTCACAGAGAAGCAGTCCTCAGAAGCAGCCAACTTGTTAGACCAAATCCTCTCAATTGTTCAAAGTAGCATGACCTGGCTGGCTCTTTGTGCTGATTTTCTTCCCTCTTCTCTGGGCACTTCTGTTTACGAACTGCAAGAGACTGGCTTCCTACACTGTGATTCTAATAGTGGAAGGCCATAGAGCTAGCTAAAGATCCCTTGGTCCCATACTTTGGTGTTTACACTATATGCCTTGTTGACTCACTGAGCATATGCCCATTTGATTCCTCTTGCTCCGGTAAGCCTCCTCACTAACCGGTGGTGGTTCTATTGTCTGTGACTTTACTTCAACTCTGATGTCACGTGGACTTCCACTTCTGGCTACATAATATGTTTTCACTGTTTATACTAGGACTGTATATTTGTTGTTTTGTTTAAAAAAGCATTACATAATGGCACATGGACTTTAGTTTGGGTGTGAATTTCACAACACTTTTCAGTTTTTTTTTGTGGTCATTGCACAGTATATGTTAGTTTGTATATGAATTTTTATATTCAGATGGTGGAGCGTACACTATGGATTGTACATTCTACTATCTTGTTAGTAACTCACTGGTGCATAGTAGATAAAAGCATGATTTTATTTAGTTGTCTGCATATGATCAATGCATGGAAGGAAGTGCAGAAGCGTTAAATAGTGATTAACATTTGAGGATACAATTTCAGTAAAAAGTGTCCCATTTCAAAAAAAGAAAGATTGTGGTTTCCCTCAAGTTACAACAAACTTTTCATATAGTTTCACTGTCAGCAATTGTCTCATTGAAAACTAAACATTCAAGTTTTTTCTCAGTGTGTATTCTGCAACTTTTTGAGTTTTGTTTTAGCAGAGTCATAAGACCAATTCACTAATGGTTGGTGTCAGCAGGTTTGCATTGAAACTTTCACAGTTTGCCAGTACAATTCTCACAGTCTATGCCTTAATCTTGATAATGCACTTTCTCTTTTACGCTTGCCATTTTGCCTAAGCCAGACTGGCAAAGAGTGGTTTAACTATATCAAACAAGAGAGAAATTATGGTCTTGGGACTTTGAGTGAGGCGATTTGAGTGAGGCAATCACTAGATATCATGAAATATGAGAAATATAATAATTTCTTATATATACAATAAATTCATGCTCAACACAAGCATCCACATCCAGATGTTAGGCATAGATAAAAAGATTAACAACAAAAAACAAAACATACACATAATAGTACAATTCATAATATATTGTAATTCCATAAAAAGGTGCATAGTAGATCTCTAAATGGTATATCTTAGCATCTATGGAGCCGGACGTGTTTCATGGGTGCCTGTCCAATCATCAGGGGCTTGACGCAGCAGACTATCTGAAAAACGTGGACCTCGTGTTAATATTGAAAAAAAAAAATTATATATATATATATATATATATATATATATATATATATATATATATAAACACAAGGTTCACGTTTTTCAGCTAGTCTGTTGCGTCAAGCATCTACGATGCTCCCTTTTATGGGATTATGATATAATATGAATTGTACTATTATGTGTATGTTTTGTTTTGTTTTTTTGTTAATCTTTTTATCTATGCCTGACATCTGGATGTGGGTGCTTGTGTTGATCATGAATTTATTTTTATTTCATGATATCTAGTGATTGCCTCACTCAAAGTCCAAGACCATAACTTCTCTCTTGTTTGCTACAATTAGGGATGGAGGCGTTTCGCTGTGTATGCTCCTGATCAGATACTTTTGTCCTTGGTTTATCTATATCTACATCTGATCAAATCTTTTTTGAAAAGAAATGTGTCATGAGAGAAATAAGACATCTTTCAGTGCTAAAATTCTTCTAAAAATGCTCTTTGCCTGACTGTTATACCTATACTAAATCTGAGTATAGATGGATCAAAATATGGCCAGTTAAGCACGAATTTGTCAAATTTTTGTCTGTGTGTGGCCCTCCCTGAAAAACTTTTGTTGATCAGCATCCAGAACCCTTCGACTGCAGCCACGGATCAGTGTAGTCTGACAGCAGCGGGAGCCACTGTCAGAATACAATGTCCCAGTGGGAGGAATTCCATCCACACTGCTTCTGTGGATAGAGAAATATTTGTTTGTTTTTTACACCCTGAATGAAAAAGAAACTGACTGTCTATGCCAAATGCAAGTGTATTTTTTATTAATAAAATATGTTTCTTGAAGCATACTACACTATAGGTGATTCCTTCTGTTATGTGAGTCCATTGCAAAAAGTATGAACGATCTTTTAAAGGGCCATACACACACTATATAAGAGGAGTTTTTCAAGAGAAATCTTAACTGACTGGAACCTCAGGGAAGCCCCTAAATAAGGGAGAAGCAATATTTGACCTAGCACTTTGCAGAGTCCACCATTTGAGGTGAGAGCATGAGTGAACGGTGGTGGGAATCACTGTCTTGGTTTAACTAACACTATATATGTAATAAGATCCTTTTGGGGAAGTCAAGAACCTACTAGATGTGTATGTTCTTCATTAAAAGATTATGAGACACTTATTTATATTTATGCACCGGTGAAAGTTAAAATTGTATTGCTTTTTTACACGTCTATGATATATATGTAATTGGAAGTCAGTGATTGAAATTTTAAAAATGTTTGTGATATTTTAGTACATTCAGTGCACTTTTTTAGTTTGCCTTTTACACATAATACATTTGGTATTATGTCATTGTGAAGTTTAACGTATATAACATTTTTAAGGTGTCTTTACTTTTTGTTATATCAGCTGTTTATTAGGTATGCGCAGCAGTGTCACTTTATTAACATATGGCAAAGTGCGGCTTGCATCGGTTGTGCAAGAGGCCTATTAGCAGGCAGGGGGTGTGCCAGAAGGTGAAGGCAGGGGGGGTGTCAGATGTTTGTAACTCAGAGACTGCCAGTAAACTAAACAAATTGCCAGCAGTAAGAAATTGAGAGAAAAAAAAGCGTGCCCCCCAAGCCATACCAGGGACTTAAGGTCTGGTATGGATTTTAAAGGGAAACCGCATGCCAAAATTAAAAAAATAAAAAAACAGCATGGGAGTCCCCCCAAAATCCCTTCGGACCCTTATCTGAACATAGAGCCTGGCAGGCCAGAAAAGGGAGGGCAAGTGAGCACCCCTCCTTCTGAGCCATACCAGGTGACATGCCCTCAACATGAGGGGGATGATTTGGGGTGGCAGGGGGTTCCCCATTTTGATGAGGACAAGGGTCTCTTCCCCACAACCCTGGCCCAGTACTCTGGTGTACATGGGGTATGGGATACCCCTATTCATTCACCAAAAAAAGTGTCAAAAAAGAAATAAAAACACACACACAGTTTTTGACAAGGTGTAGGTGTAGATCCATCGTCAATCATGATGAACATCAGCCACCGACCCAATGAAATCTCCCGTCGTCTGACAGCTCCACTGCTACATAAACTAAGGGATGGAGCCACCCGGTGATGCCACCAGGTGACCCCACCCTTTGTGACATCATTGACCCAGCATGATCCCCGTTGGTGATGTCAATGTCCCTTAGATTATTTCATGGTGGGAGGCTGTGGAGCTGTCAGATGGTGGGAGCCTTTGTCGGTTGCAGATCTACTTTTTTTTTTCTCAGGTGGCTGGTGTTCATCGTGATTGACGATAGATCTACACCAGGGGAGATTGTTTTTTGTTTTTTTTAATAAAGGACTTGTCAAAAACTGTGTGTGCACTTTTATTTACTTTTGGAAACTTTTTGGCCAGCCTGCTCCTTAACAACCTGCTATTCACCAGTTGCTAAGGATGCTGGCAGCCTTTGTTTAAAAAAAAAAAATGCTGGCATAGGACGTAGGAGAGAGAGCTCCAGCTGCATTTTATCCTGTGTTTTATCCTTATGGACTGATTTTGCCTCCTTTAGCGGCACACCACACGGACCCAACGAAATCCGAAAACTAATTTAAGGAAGTTAATGAATATAACTCAACGAAATTAATGAATTAACAAATTAAAACGAAACGAAACTAAACAAATTTTTTTCTTTTGCACATGTCTAGTATAGACATGATTCTGCTCTCCCCCACGCTGCTCCCGTATTTGCAGGACGTGGGGTTTGGTGCCAGGATCCTGTCAGATCATTCACCATACTGGGCCAAAATTCGCTTACCCTCTACTCCAGCGTCTCGTCTGTGGAGGCTGAACCCATTCTGGCTGACGGTCCTCACTGACTTGGAGGTCGTTCAGCGGGTGTGGGTTCACTACTTCCTAACAAATGCGGGCTCAGCCTCGTTTGGCATGGTGTGGGAGGCCTGTAAAGTGCATGCCCGTATGATATTGACAACCCGTATTAACAGACACAGGGCATCCTCAAAGTTCGCTATACAGCAGGCTGAAGAGACGCTGGAGGTAGTGGAAAGGGATTCCTCACACACCCCACGCCTTCCAACTCTACCAAGCTACACTTACACTCTAAACATATGAGTACGGGGAGAGGGCGGGGAAGCTACTGGCTTACATGGCTCACTTGGACCATAGCCCCCCGGTGGTGGTCCAGTTATTGTCAGACACTGGGACCGCATTGTCGGATCCGGTGGAGGTGGCCCAGGAATTCAGGCTCTTTTATGCCGATCTCCACAGCTCAGGGGCCAATAGCTCCCTGGGGGAATTGCAGGCCCTGCTACAGACTGTGGACTTCCCTGCTCTCAAAGGCCCCCAGATAGAGCTCCTTGAGGCTCCTATAACGGAGAAATGCATAGCAGATGCCATAGCATGTCTGATGCCATCCAAGGCCCCGGGCTCTGACGGCCTCCCCCTGGAGTTTTACTCTCAGTTCCAGGAAGTTCTACTATCCAAACTTCACGCGCTATACTCCCATATATTTGACACTGGCATACTCCCCCGCACTATAAGTGAGGCCCTGATCATCCTCATCCCAAAGCCAGGCAAAGATCCCCTGCGTCCCAAGTCCTACCATCCTATTTCCCTATTGCGATTGGACGTCAAATTATTGGCCAAGATCCTTGCCCTTAGACTTAACAAGGTAATCCTCCACCTTATTTACGCAGATCAAACTGGCTTTATGCCCAAAAAAAAACCACAGCTTTTAATCTTAGGAGGTTGTTTATGAACCTGCAGGCCCCCCACGACAACACCGGTGCCAGGGTGGTGGTCAGCCTAGACGCCGCCAAGGCGTTCGATTCGGTGGAGTGGGGCTACCTGTGGAAGTGCCTACGTAGATTCGGCTTGGTCCTAGGTTTGTGCGCTGGATCCAACTCCTATCAGGCCCCCACTGCACGAGTCCAGGTGATCGGCCAGACATCTAGCCCCTTCCCTATGTCACGTGGTACGCGCCAGGGTTGCCCAATCTCGCCTTTGTTGTATGCGTTGGCTGTGGAGCCCCTGGCTATCGCTATCAGAGCACACCCGGATATTCGGGGCCTCCGCATGGGACAACTGTCGGAAGTCATTAGCCTGTACGCAGATGACATGCTGCTTTATTTAGTGGATGCAGGCCCCTCGCTGACGGCGGCTCTGGAATTGATTCAAAGCTTCGGCACCTTCTCAGGTCTCCAGATAAACTGGTCTAAATCCCAAATTCTCCCTATCAATATCACCGCTCCCACGAAAATGCAGGCGACATTACCCCTCGTGCTCACCGACCAGATCAAGTACTTAGGCATACAGTGTTCCCGCTCCCTCGTGGAATTTTATCCGCCTAAATTTGGAAACACTTTTTGCCCTTCTGAAACGGAAGACCCAGGTCTGGTCCAGGCTCCCCCTTGGGATGATGGGCCACCTCGGGCTCGTAAAAATGATTCTTCTCCCCAAACTGCTCCACCTTTTTTGGCATGCCCCGCTCTACATCCCAGCCCACATATTTCGGAATATGGAATTGATCCTTAACTCGTTTGTCTGGGGCTCCTCTAGGCATAAATTAGCCTGGCAGACACTCAAGTGCCCTGTTCACTTGGGAGGCACAGCTCTACCTGACCTGGCAACATACTACCTAGCCTCCCAACTGTCCCACCTCTACTACATTAATAACCATGACAAACTGAGGTACTCCACTCTATTGTGCACAGCGACCACGGATGTCGTGGCACACCCTTACCAGATTATATTTTGTAACCATCGAGGGCTTTCATGTTTGGGGGACAAGCGACACATGCTTACACACCACAGCAGGATCTGGCGGATGGCGCAGTCAAAGACTGGGCCCCCCCCCCCCGGATGCCCATACACCCCTATGGGAGAACCCTTGTCTCCTGGAATTGCTGAGCGTCCCGGATCATAAGGTGTGGATATTCAAGGGGATCATATACCTGTCTCAACTTTACACCAACCTCACTATTAAGACATTTCAGACACTCAAGGAGGAGTATGGTCTTCCTAACCATGCGCTATTCCGCTACTTGCAGGTCCGACACGCTGTCTAGACTCAGTTTGGGAACTCACCCCCAGCTCTAGAACCCACGGCCCTAGCAAACTTAGTACTCGGGGTCGATCCCAGGAAACTGATCTCTCTTCTATATATGCACCTATTTACCCCCAGAGCTACAGCTCGTGCCTATCAGTTGAAAAAAAGGTGGGAGGTGGATCTCAGGGGCATAGAGGATGGTCAGTGGGGAGACATATTAGCAGTGTCTACGAAAGTATCACCCAAGCTCTCGGACAGACTAACCCACCTTTATATCCTCCACCGCTCATATATCACACCTAGTCGCCTCTCCAAATACAAACCGGACTCCGATCCCGCATGCCCCAGATGTGGGGACACTAACAGTACCTTTTACCACCTTATCTGGTCCTGCCCACCTATTAAGCGATACTGGGTGCAGGTCATTAAGTTCCTACACGATCACATGGGTTCTCCCCTTACACTGTGCCCACGTCAGTGCATCCTTGGTCTTCTCCCTCTTCCAGAGGAGGAGAAGTACCTTGTGATGTTCTTGCAGGAGACTCTCTTCACTGCCAGGATGCAGATAGCTCAATTATGGCTTAGACCTGTGTCCCCCACGATCCAGCAATGGAAGAGGGCTGTGAACATTGTACTACCGTACAAAAAGGTCATTTATTCTAACCGTAGGTGCCCGGACAAATTTCATAGAATTTGGGATAGGTGGATAGAGAACTCCCATAGTTGTACGGGCTAGGGCAGCTGTTCTATTTGGATGAAGGTGTGGGGTCTTCTTCCCACTACCGTTGGCATCGAGGGCATGGGATCCCCAGGAGTACTTATTTACTCGCTTTCTTGTATATTGAGACTGTATTGTGTAGATTGTACATTTTTGCTAACTATGTCAGACGAAGTGTGTATATTTTCTCTCATGCTGGTTGGTGCTTGTTGCACCGGTTGTTGAAAGTGTAAAATACTGTATTGACTTATATGCTCAATAAACTTCACTTTGGTTAAAAAAAAAAAACAATACTTCCAGAAAAAAGAGGCACTGTATCGACCTTTCCTGTATGCCAGGTCTTAAAATGTTACTTCACTGCTGCCCACCCATCATTACTGTTCTACACTTCTGGGTGTGTGATGTTCTGCAACCCCCGCCACATTCAGTAGTTCTTCCCATCAGCATATACATATATATATATATATATATATATATATATATATATATATATATATATATATGCTCAATAAACTTCCCTTTGGTTAAAAAAAACAAAAAACAATACTTCCAAAAAAAAAATATATATATATATATATATATATATATATATATATATATATATATATATAATATATATAAATATATATCACTACAGTATGTACAAGCCCCTGGGAGAGCAGGCCCTTATCCTGCCAGAACAGCACCACAGGGGCCTCTACTTTGCACAGATTTTGCTATTTGCTCTTTAGAGTAGTGCAGGTATAGAATAGATGAGCTGGTCTGATGGGGGGGAGGGAGGGTGTCTGCAGCTCAGGTGTAGACAGACATTGACCTACACTCACATCTTGCAACCATCAGATCTGTCCAGCAAGCAGCAGGTCACAGCAGCATCTTGCCATCTTCCCTGTGGCCATCAGATCCCGTCCACTGTCCAGCAAGCAACACACCTTGTCAGCAGGTCAGTTCCAAAATCCAAATCAAATCATCAATGCCAATGATGCCATTGTCTGCTGTCCCCATGGACAGATTTGATTCAGAGATCACCATACACTGGGATCTCTGGATCGGATCTGTTCCTGAGGACAGCATTTAATGTAAAGTATGGGCCATACTTTGTATTGTCAGCTGTCTCCCCATCTCACTCTGATGTCTCCCTCATAGCAGCTTCAGTACAGCTTTCCACTTCCCTGACAGTGGCACGATCTGTCCAAAAATGTGGTATCACCTGAGTGACTGACATGTGGGGAATTTGGGAAATTCGCTTTGATATACAAGTGCTTTGGATTACAAGCATTACAAGCATGTTTCTTGAATTAATTATGCTTGCAATCCAAGGTTTTACTATATACAGTAACAGGACCAACGGCCATTCTTCATAGTTTTATGATGTTCTACTTTCATTGAAAAAGCAGACTATTTTCTTGTGACTGAAAACCAAAAAGTGCAAATGGTCTCTAAATTTTCTGTTAGTTTCGGCAAACCTTACCATAATGTCACTGGATATGATGCCTTATTTCTCCAACAAGAGAATTGTGCACAAGCTGAGAAAACCAGCTGCAATGACTAATGGATTCCATGCTATGGAAAACTTCCTTTGAAGTGGAATTTCCATTCGAAGGATCTAGCACCCAGAAAAACTAGGAACCAAAAATAAAAAGAAACTAGCAGATCCTTATGACATAAGAGCAGAATTTTGTGGTTTAGAGAGCTGTTCCGCTACGTGTTATGGTGAATGCTGAGCTTACCTCTTCCTGCTGAGTCACACAACTGCTACCTCTCCAAGAAGACAATGGTACTATACGAACACACTAACACTGAAACTGGCAAAATAAAGGTTATAACTAAGGTAACTGGTGGAAAATAGAGAGAATATGTAATGCCCTCAGGTTTCTGTCATCTCTGTCTTAATAAGTGAAACTTCGATAAAAAAATGTATTTGTCCTGTTATGATAAATCCTGTAAATGATCATAGAGCACTGTCAATTCACGACAGAAGAAACGTTAAAGAAATTTTGGCGCTAAGATGACATTTCAGTATGCAAATTCTGAAAAAATACTTTATCACAATAAATTACAAAAAAAATTATGCTATTACAATTGAATTATTTATTTAACCACTTGCTGCCCGCCCTATAGGCAATTGACGGCTGCAAAGTGGTTGCATAATCCTGACCGGACGTCATATGACGTGATCAGGATTATGAGCCGCTGCGCGCCCCCGGGGGCGCGCATCGCGGCGATCGTTGTTGCGGGGTGTCAGTCTGACACCCGGCAACTACGATCTTGGTAAAGAGTCTCCGTCGGAGACTCTTTACCACGTGATCATCCGTGTCCAATCACGGCTAATCACAGTGTAAATGGGAAGAGCCGGTGATCGGCTTTCCCTCACTCGCGTCTGTCAGACGCGAGTAGAGGAGAGACGATTGGCTGCTCCTCTGACAGGGGGGGTCTGTGCTGATCGATTATCAGCACAGCCCCCCCGAGGATGCTTACACTGGACCACCAGGGACGCCACCAGACCACCAGGGAAAAGGTAATCCTCCATAGACCACCAGGGATGCCAGTCAGCACAATGGATGCCAATCAGTGCCCATAATGGATGCCAATCAGTGCCCACAATGGGCATCACTGATTGGCATGCATTGTTGTTTGGCACTGATTGGCATCCATTACTATAGTATAACACCAATGCCGCCTATGAGTGCCCACCTGTGCCGCCTATGAGTGCCTACCTGTGCCGCCTATGAGTGCCCACCTGTGCCACCTATCAGTGCCCACCTGTGCCGCCTATCAGTGCCCACCTGTGCCGCCTATCCATGCCCACCCATGCCCATCTGTGCCGCCTATCCATGCCCATCTGTGCCGCCTATCCATGCCCATCTGTGCCGCCCATCCATGCCAATCCGTGCCAGCTATCAGTGCCAATTTGTGCCACCTATCAGTGTCCGTCCATGTCGCCCATCCGTGTCGCCCATCAGTGCCGCCTATCAGTGCCACATATCAGTGTCCATCAATGCCACCTCATCAGTGCCACTTCATTGGTGCCACATTGGTGCCCATCAGTGCCGCCTTATCAGTGCCCATCAGTGAAGGAGAAAACGTACTTATTTACAAAGTTTTAAAACTGAAACAAAAAAAAAACATTTTTTTTTCAAAATTTTCGGTATTTTTTTATTTGTAGCGCAAAAAATAAAAACCGTAGAGGTGATCAAATACCACCAAAAGAAAGCTCTATTTGTGGGAAAAAAATGATAAAAATTTCATTTGGGTACAGTGTAGCATGACCGCGCAATTGTCAAAGTGCGACAGCGCTGAAAGCTCAAAATTGGTCTGGGCAGGAAGGTGTTTAAGTGCCCTGTATTGAAGTGGTTAAAATGACAAAATATGTGGAAATTGGGTGGTCATGTACTACATATGTATAAAGGTGCATACAGTATATAAGAACTGATACTTTTTCACTAGTCGCTGATGCATCCACATTCACATATGATTCACTCATCAAGACGGAAATAAAGGTGTAGTGGCATTTCTTACAGGTCATTTCCACAGACTCACTGGGAGTTCCCTTTATGATACTTTCAAGCAAAAGAACAGTTTTTGCAACTGCTGTTCTTTTCTGACTTTTAAATATTTCAATGCCTCTTTTGGGGAACTTGCTAATACCTATTTCTTCTTCAGCTTCAGGTGACAGCTCTGTTGTTCCAATATTTGGCCATTGGCTCCCACTGCTGTCAATCAAAGTTAGTTAGCCAATGAGGAGAGAAAGGGGGCGCGACCCGTGTCTGAATGGACACAGGGAGCTGCGACAGGGCTCGGGTGCCCCCATAGCAAGTTGCTTCTTGTGAGGGCCCTCAACAGGAGGGAGGGGTCAGGAGCAGCGAAGAGGGACCGAGAAAAGGAGGATCGGGGCTGCTCTGTGCAAAACCACTGCACAAAGGATGTAAGTATAACATGTTTCTTATTTTCAACTAAACAAAATGAGACTTTAGTAGCACTATAAAGGATAACTGAGCTTTCAATGAAGTGTCCCTATGCCCCCTTTCCTCTCATTAAAAGTACCATAAATTACCATAAAAGACCTCAGATGCAAACTCCAGGCTACATTCTCCTGTGAGCACTGCAACAGTGGCTCTGCATCAAGTGATGTGGCAAACCACATGGCCATTGATTAAGGTATTACTAGGGGACTAAGGAACGACAAGGTCTACACACTCACAAAGTTACAATTTACAATCTATTTTATGAATCGGGTGCGTTTTTTATGAACTAAACCATACAGAAACCCCCAAAAAACAAACATATATAGCTTTCATACAATATCTAAATATGATCAAAGCCAACTAATGATTGATAAACATTCATTGATCCTCCTACATCTACATGTTGAAGGAGTAAGGTTTAGAAAGTATTTAGTTCTTCATCTATATCAGTGGTCTCCAAACTGCGGCTCGTGGCCCTTTGCTGTCCTTTATCCAGCCTTTGGGGCACTTTTCCTCCCACTGGCATTAACAATGGGACATAATTCCTCCCACTGACACCAACCATGAGGCATTATTCCTCCCACTAATACCAATAATATGACAATATTCCTCCCACTGACACCAGTATTTAGACACTATTCCTCCCACTGACACCACCAATGGGCAGAGGGTCCTAGGGAAAAAAAGTGTGGGAGCTCATCCAAGATCCCACCCCCCCCTCAAAAATAAAAAGGTGTATATATAGTGAGATCGCCCCTCACATTTTTGTAAATATTTTATTATATCTTTTCATGGGAGAACACTGAAGAAATTATACTTTGCTACAATGTAAAGTAGTGAGTGTACAGCTTGTATAACAGTGTAAATTTGCTGTTCTCTCAAAATACTTCAACACACAGCCATTAATGTCTAAACTGCTGGCAACAAAAGTGAGTACACCCCTAAGTGAAAATGTCCAAATTGGGCCCAATTAGCCATTTTTCCTACTCAGGGTCTCAGGTGTGAATGGGGAGCAGGTGCGTTAAATTTGGTGTTATCACTTTCACTCTCTCATACTGGTCACTGGAAGTTCAGCATGGCACCTCATGGCAAAGAACTCTCTCAGGATCTGAAAAAAAGAATTGTTGCTCTACATAAAGATCAGGCCTTTGCCATGGTCGACCGAAAAAATTGAGCGCACGTGTTCGGGGGCATATCCAGAAGTTTGTCTTTGGGATATAGACGTATGAGTGCTGCCAGCATTGCTGCAGAGGTTGAAGGGGTGGGGGGTCAGCCTGTCAGTGCTCAGACCATAGGTCACACACTGCATCAAATTGGTTTTCATGGCTGTCGTCCCAGAAGGAAGCCTTTTCTAAAGGTGATGCACAAGAAAGCCCGCAAACAGTTTTCTGAAGACAAGCAGACAAAGGACATGGATTACTGGAACCACGTCCTGTGGTCTGATGAGACCAAGATAAACTTATTTGGTTAACATAGTGTCAAGCGTGTGTGGCGGCAATCAGGTGAGGAGTAGAAAGATAAGTGTGTCTTGTCTACAATCAAGCATGGTGGTGGGAGTGTCATGGTCTGAGGCAGTATGAGTGCTGCCGGCACTGGGGAGCTACAGTTCATTGAGAGAACCATGAATGCCAACATGTACTGTGACATACTGAAGCAGAGCATGATCCCCTCCCTTCAAGGACTGGGCCGCAGGGCAGTATTCAAACATGATAACGACCCCAAACACACCTCAAAGACGACCACTGCCTTGCTAAAGAAGCTGATGGTAAAGGTGATGGACTGGCCAAGCATGTCTCCAGACCTAAAACCTATTGAGCATCTGTGGGTTATCCTCAAATGGAAGGTGGAAAAGCACAAGGTCTCTAACATCCACCAGCTCTGTGATGTCATCATGGAGGAGTGGAAGAGGATTCCAGTGGCAACCTGTGAAGCTCTGGTGAACTCCATGCCCAAGAGGGTTAAGGCAGTGCTGGAAAATACCAGTGGGCACACAAAATATTGACACTTTGGACCCAATTTGGACATTTTTCCTGAGGTGTTTACTTAGCCCTTGTACACACGGTCGGAGATTGCGACAACCAAATTCGTCTGAGTAATTCCGACGGATTAATTCCGGAAGAGGTCCGGAAGTGATGCTGCATACACACGGTCGGACTAAGTTGTCGGAAAATCCGATTGTACATAACGTGATGACGTTATTTCGTTACGACGGGACTACGTTGAGGCTAGTAGCCAATAGCTTTGGTCTAGGAATTTGATCTGAGCATGCGTGGCACTTTGTCCGTCGGAGTAGGCTGCACATGATCGGAGTATGTCCGATAGGAGCATTTTGTTGGAAAATTTTACCGGCAAGTTGGAAAACTTGGTCCGTCGGATATTCCGACGGAAACAGTCCGATGCAGACCACACACAGTCGGAATATCCGACAAAACGGTCTGATGGGACACATGAAGTCGGAATCTCCGACCGTGTGTACAAGGGCTTAGAGTCATACAAGATGTAAAAGGCCTTAAAAATGAATTGCAGATACAGAAATATTCACATTATCCTTTCCCACTATAATTTTATGTATGAATCTGTGCGTACACACGATCTGAATTTTGGTCGGAAAAAGCTCTGATGGTTTTTCCGATGGAATTCAGAGGGGATTTTGCTCAAGCTGTCTTGCATACACACGGTCACACCAAATTCCGACCGTCAAGAACGTGGTGATGTACAACACATACAACGGGACTAGAAAAAGGAAGTTCAACACCTAGTAGCCAATAGCTTCCATCTCCTAGTTGAATCTGAGCATGCGTGCGTTTTTGCACATCGGAATTGCATACCCACGATCGGAATTTCCAATAGAAAGTTTTTCCGTTGGAAAAATTGAGAACATGCTCTCAAATTTTTGCTGGTGGGATATCGGCCAGCTAAATTCCAATGGAACATACACATGGTCGCATTTTCTGATGAAAAGCTCTCATCGGTCTTTTGCTGGTCAAAATTCTGATTGTGTGTACGCGGCATAAAGAGTTTGTTATATACTGTATAAGGAATATAATTGCCACATTACATTTAGAGTTTTATCTCCTAACTATTCACATTTATGTGGTTCCTGTCTACTGACTCATCTTTTACCCATTGCTACAGAACTGGCAGATTAGTTAGCTAGTTGACTATTGTATGCAGTGTCTTTTAAGGTAAAGGTGTGTACAGTCGTGGCTGGTAGTGGAGGTCTGGAGTTTTGTGTCTGCCTTCTCACGCCCTACCTGAAACCTGACACAACCACCTTTGTGATCCCTAATAATGCCCCCATCACTGCCCATAGCATCATTAATGATGTCATGCATACCACAATGAAGTGCACACATGAATATAGTTTCCTGCTTGATAACTACTGTCTTGGGACATTAGAGCATCAAGTCATAAATCTCACAAAGCCACTTGTATTTAAAAAAGTGAATTGCTGCAAAGCAACATGGGAAGGAGTTTTAGGACATTCATTTATGTACCGTATTTATCGGCGTATAACACGCACTTTTTCCCCCCTTAAAATCGGGGGAAAGTCGTGGGTGCGTGTTATACGCCGATCCCCACTGTCTGCGAGTCTAAAATACTGAGCGCCGCCGAAAAATCCCGCCTCCCTGCGGTTTCTGGAGCGAGCGCTGCCGAAAAAGACTGAGCCGACTGTACTGTGCACTCGGCTCGGCTCGGCTCGGCTTGCAGTCCCGCCCATACTGGGCGGGACTGCGAAAGGAGCCCAGCCGAATACACAGTACAGACGGCTCAGTCTTTTTCGGCAGCGCTCGCTCCAGAAACAGCAGGGAGGTGGGACTACGAGCAGAGCCGAGCAATCGGCTCTGTCTTGTTCGGCGGCGCTCGGTATTTTTCGGCGGCGCTCTGTCTTTTTCGGCGGCGCTCGCTCGGTCTGTCTCGGCGGCGGGAAATTTAAACATGGGCAAGGCTGCAAACGGTGCTGGTCAAGTTGCAAATGACACTGCAAAGCTGCAAACAGCGCTGGGCAAGCTGCAAATGATGCTGGGCAAGCTGCAAATGACACTGATCATTCTGCAATGATGGACAAGGCTGCAGATGCACACTGATAAGGCTGCAGTGACGGGCATTTAAATGTAAGTTTTTTTTTCCTTAAACTTCCCTTCTAAAACTTTTTTCCTTAAAATGCCCTCCTAAACTTGGGGTGCGTGTTATACGCCGGTGCGTGTTATACGCCGGTGCGTGTTATACCCTGATAAATACGGTATGTGGTAGAACTTTTTTAATGTGAATCTTGCATGGTGATATTTGAGGAAGTCTTTAGGCCATTTGTTGCCTAAAGTTTAGTTTTACATTTTTAACAGTGTGTGCTTTTACAAATATCTTCTTCAGGAATGTAAGGCACAGCTAGACTCTACATGAAATTTTAATTGAACATTTGCCTCTTATTCCTCTTATTAAAACATAGTAAACATAAGATAAATACCTAAAGAACTAAAATAAATAAAATCATAGGCTGTTTGTATTTAAATCCTATTAACACTTTTCATTGATTCCATTAAAGAACACAGGAAGCCTAAGCCCTTGTACACACGGTCGGAGATTCCGACGGAATGTGTCCTATCGGACCGTTTTGTCGGATATTCCGACTGTGTGTGGTATGCATCGGACTGTATCCGTCGGAATATCCGTCGGACCAAATTTTCCAAATTGCTGGAAATATTTTCCGACAAACTGCTCCGATCGGACATACTCTGATCATGTGTACAGAATTCCGATCGGACAAAGTGCCACGCATGCTCAGATCAAATTCCTACATCAAAGCTATTGGCTACTAGCCTGAACGTAGTCCCATCGTAACGAAATTATGTCATCACGTTCTGAAAGATCGGATTTTCCGACAACTTTGTCTGACCGTGTGTATGCAACAGTTTCGGACAAGATCCGTCGGACAAAATCCAACGGACAAGATCGGATTTGGTTGTTAGAATATCCGACCGTGTGTACAAGGGCTAAGGCCCTTGTACACACGCTGTTCTGCCGCTGCCACTGTTAAAAGCACGTTTTGTTAGTTTGAAATTCCAAGATTCCAGGCACAGCGATTGCTTGCGGTTGTACATTGTGATTAACTGCGTTGGAACATTCTTGCCATTTCTGATGTGCTTTCTGTTGTTTTTCTTTCCTTGTTGCCGCTATCCACAGGCAAAATAGTATACCGTGATTACCTGCAGTTATGTGCCGATAGCTGCAATAAATCGGTCCTGGACACAGTCAAATTATTTTTTTCTAACCACACCATGTAATGAAACCGTTGCTAAATGCAGTGTGTGAATGGGGCCATAGCAAAACATCGTCTGAGTTTAGCTGCGGTAGATAACTTGATCTATCTGCAGCTAAAAGCTGAATTCTATCCGCCCGTGTGAAATGGGCCTTAAACCTAGTTTATCCTGCTGCTTACAGGAGAAATTTACACTGGAAACAAAAAATTGTTAGCAAGACAAAGCTAGAGAAATTCCCAGCTCAACTCACCAGCCAGTCTGCTTACCACCTGAATTAACTGTTTAACAGTATGTGTTAAAAACAGGTGTTTAGTTAGCACACATTTGCAAATGCATGCGTAATCTGCAAGGCCACTTCACGATACGCTGTATTACCGCCTGTAAATTTATGAGTCTCCACAGTGGAAGCATATGCATTCTAATGGATATATAGGGGGCAGGTGGGCCTGGAGGTAGCCCAATCCTCTCTAAAGGCACAGGGGCACACTGGACACCCAGCACATAGCACAATGGCAGCAAAGATGTCCATCATGTCCCCTCACAAATATTACATCAGTAACAACAAAATGGCCCCTGCCCCCATCTATAACTGGCCTTCATAGAAAGGAACACATGGAAGGACTGAAGCTGACCACATAAAGTAACCACAAATTAGCAGATATCTACTGGAGGTTATTTATTTACTATTTATAATAACCTACCAGCATGTCTTTGGAGCATGGGAGGAAACCAGAATACTTGAAGGAAACCCACGCAAGCACAAGAACATGCAAACTCAGTGCAGGTAGAGTCATAGTGGGATTCAAGTCAATGATTCCAGTGCTGCTAGACAGAAGTGCTAAACACTATGTCACTGTGCTGTGTGCTCGCCTCTTTTTTACAGCTGCGTCACCAAGTTCAGCTAGAGGAAAAAAAATAACCTTTACCTTGTATGGCCTAAGCAGAAAAAAGGGACACCTTGGACACCTTGTCCATGAGGCCAATATAAAAAGTACATACAGTATAATGCAAGCCTAGAAGTAAAAGGAGAACTTTAAATCCCTCAGAAAATGGCCAGTCAGCTACAGTTGCTTTTGTAGCTTATACCACATACGTAGCCTTGGTACCAAACAGGGAAAAGTACAACCCAGCACAGGCTTGCTAGGTATTTACAAAAGCGAGTTACAGTTACAGTAAAATTGACTCAGCCCTCGACTGATAAATCGAGTTCCCGAACATAATGGCCTGACCTGAAAGTAGAGTCCTGTGTGAACTGGAACAAAGATGGGTAGTCATTGCTGACTGCTGGACTGTCACAAAACATCAGTATATTTGATGAATTGGGAAAACCTACGCTCATTGGTTAATTGGGTAAACTTCCAGGATGTCCAATATTTGGCCTGAATTTACCAGTAGCTATTGATGACTGGAGAAACTTCCAAAAATTCAGGGCCATCGCACAGAGAACACTTGCATACTAGTTGAACTAGGTAAACCTATAATCCCAGGATTTCTGTATCCATTGTGAATTAACCAGCAGCTGTTTATAGCAAATAAATCTCCCAAACAAACAGAAAATACCAGAGCTGAGGACACCAGAAAAAAACCGAGGCATTCTGGTTGTGGGTGAGGTTATCCTGTGCTGGTAACATTTTGTTTTACAATATACATTTCTCCTGTATGCGGAAATATAACCGAAGGTTTGAGACTTCTTGTGTCCCTCAATATACAATAAAGAATGTAATACTAAAAAAATGTTATATAATGGCTACATCATGTATATAAAAAAGTGTTTATCATGGGTAACTTGATTACCTTGTTTCGGTAATATCTGCATGGCATTCTTTAGAGTTTTCCTGGGGCTGGTCTTCATCTTCTGCATCAGCAGCTTCTTCGGGGTCACCCTCTGCTCTCAGCGGTGTTACCTCTTCTGTGTCCTCCTCACATTCATCCCAAACTAGTTTTCTTCTAACTGGGTGGGTGGAAACATCTGAAACCCCAAGATTACCAGTATTGGAGGCAGCTTTAACTTTGGTTGGTGACTGGTGTCTGTTTTCATTCCTTGAAGAACTATGTAGACTATACAACCAATAAAAAAAATGACACAAAATTAACATCTGTAAGTAATTCTTCATAATACTAGCCAGCTCTTTCTATCCATATAATATATATATATATAAATAAATGTATACATACTTTTTAATAACTGTAACATACATAATTTACATTTCATGATCAGACAGGTAATTTCTTAAGCAGCTGTACATATAGGTATACTATATTATTTCAATTATGGAACAGAGGTCATTGGCCATAAATAGTTCAACAGTCATTAAAGCTTAAAGTGAAAATAAACGCTATATAAACACAGTTTTTGAAGTACTTCCAAATTAACATGTTATAGTTACATTGCAGCCTATTTTGTTTCATTGTATTCTAAAGAAGCTAACTGTGACATACTTAAATACAGCTATCCTCCTGGTATTGTCACTATGTAATCAGTGTATGCAAATGATGTATAAAACACTAGTGTATTTCTATAAGAGGTTTCCTCTTCCCATAGTAATAATGATGTGAAGCAACTGATTAAGCAAGTAATGATACACCAGGCCATAAGCTACCAGGGATAATTTCAATTTATTTGTTGGTCTTGATTTTGATTTTATATACAGTGAAAAGAATAACCCTCTTTAAAATAATCACATTTTGTTGCTTTTTAGCTTGAAATGAAGCCAAACACTGTTTTTGTTTTATCCAGCTGTAACTTATAACATCCAAGTGAAAGATATAACACCGCCATGTCAGAAAAAAAAATCAAAAACAGAATCACTGAGTTGCAAAAAGGATCATCCCTTCCTAAAAAATACATTTAAACTCAATCAGGTGTTGCTAATCACCTTCTCAATGGCACACAAAGCCATTTGACTTTCAACTGTGATCAGATGTGGTCATTTTTATTAGCTCAGCATGAAAAGAGCTTCCCTGGAGCATATCATTCCCTGGTAGTGCAACTGAAGCAAACAGTCAACTATGGGTGGCAAGGCACTGTCAAAAGATCTCCATAATAAAGTCGTGGACATGCACAAGTCAGGAAATGGATACAAAAACATTTCAAAAGCTTTATCAATGTCTAGAAGGATAGTGAAGTCTATAATTAAGAAGTCAAAGGTATTTGGTACAACACAGACCCTCCCTGGTTCAGGACGTTGCTACAAACTGGATGAAAGAGCCAAGGGGAAACATGTCAATGAGGCTACCAAGAGGCCTACAGCAACTCTGATTCAGCTGCAGGAATTTATGACAAAGAGCAGGGCCGCTGATAAGGCAGTACAGCCAGCCCTCCAGTAGGGGGCCCGAGCCTCATCAGTCCAAAAGGGGGCCCGGACAACTGCAGGAGAGGAGAGCTGGCTGTTCTGCCTTGTGACTCCTGTGCTTTATCCCTATGTTCTACTTACTTGCCTACAGTGCCTTTGTTTAGCAAGCTGTCCCATGCTGGCTTTATTCTCGGGCTGCATCCTGATTTTAGTGCAGCAGGGACAGCTGCACACTGTCTCTCTGCTTCTACCTTGAAATCATTACACTGCCCGTGTTCTGTGGGTCCTTAAACTCCCCCTCCCCTCCCCCTGTGATTAGCAGCGTCATCTTGCAAAGAAGAAAGATTGAAGGTAAGAAGTTCTCTGCCTGATGAGTCCTGAGCTCTGCTCTCCTGACCTCTACTCCGTGCTCTGTGAATTGTGGCTGTAGGGTTTTAATGTTATAGTGCTTCTAATGGAAAGGGGTGACTGAGGAAGGGGGGGGGGGGGGTGAAGCTGCAGAAAGTTCAGAATTCCAGCTGACAAATATCTCCACCAGCCACAATGCACCAGCTATTTCTATATGCCACTCCTGAGGCCCCATTCACACTTAGCATAGCGAGAACACATGTTCCTGCATTTATTTTGACTTTTTTTTGTTTTGTTTTTTAGATTGTTTATACATAGGGCAGCCCATTCACTTGAATGGGCACCCTATATTTGACAAACGCACCATAAAAGTTCTAGAACATTTTCAGGCATGCAGCTTTGCAAGTTTGTCACATGACAAAATGCAAGCTGTTTTTGGGGTGCCATTAACAATTAACGGCACCACAAGCACTATGCGAGATTGCAGTGCATTTCTAAAATGCATGCAAAGCATGCGTTTCCCTTACCCTTTGTCACACGGTCAGGAAATACAAAGTGGAAATGCAGCCTAAGAACTCTTTCACATGGTTGGCTGAGCCGTGGATTTATCACCACCCCTAGCTGCACATCCAAATCCTAACAATACCGTCAGACAGGGCTGTACACATTATGTAGTTGCAATGTTTTACTACACAGCTGCGGCATTTTAACACAGGCTGCAGAGTTTGACAGGCAGCACCACCTATCAAACTTCCCATTGAATTCAATGGGGCCACTTTGCAACTGCAAGCCAAACACTTGGCTCACAGTTGCAGCCAAGAGTTGCTCACAGTTGCAGCCAGTCTCACAAAGAAAAATTACCATTCAGCAATTTAAAAAAATTATAAAAAAAATACAGATGTCAGGAGGCAGTAGTAGCAAGGGTATAATTTCTGCCATGGCTGCAAAACGGCATTGCTACCATCGCATTTTAGCAAAAATTTTATTTGATAATTTTTTTTTGGGGGGGGGGGGGGGACCCTGTCAGGTAGGCTGTATGGGGCCCTGTAATTTCTAACAGCAGCCCTGACAAAGAGTGGTCACTGTGTGCATGTGACAACAATATCACAAATTCTCCACAAATGTGGCTTGAATGGCAGGGTTGAAAATAAAAAAGCCACTTCTCAAGTAAGTCCACATGCAGTCATGACTGAGCTTTCTCAAAGCACACCTTTAAGATTCAGAGGCCACATTGAAAAAGGTATTATGGTCAGATGAGACTAAAATTGAATTATTTGGCCTCAACAACAAACGATATGTCTGGCGGAAATCCAATACAGTTCAACATATAAATAGCACCATTTCTACAGTTAAGCATGGATGTGGCAATATCCTGTCATGGGGGTGTTTCTCTGCAGCAGGAACTGGAGCACTTGTCAGGCTAGAAGGAGAAATGGATGGGACAAAATACTGTCATGCTCTTGAGGAAAATCTGCTGCCCTCTGCCAGAAAGTCGTCAATGGGAAGAAGGCTTAGATTCCAACGTGAAAATTACCCAAAGCACACAGCAAAATTTACCACACATTGGTTAAAGGAGAAAGAGGTGAATGTGCTTGCATGGCCTAGTCAGAGATCAGACCTAAACCACACTGAAAATCTATGTAATGACTAGAAGACTTCGGTCCACAAACGGTTACCATTAAATTTAGCTGAACACGAGCAGTTCTGCAAAGAAGAGTGGTCAAATATTGCAAAGTCTAGATGTGCACAGTTAGTAGAAACATATCCCAACAGACTAAAGGCTGCAATTAAAGCAAAAGGTGGTTCAACAAAATACTGATACAAGGGGGTGATCCTTTTTGCAACTCAGTGATTCTGTTTTTTAATTATTTTTTTTCTGACTTGTTGGTGTTATATCTTTCACTTGGATGTTAAGTTGCACTGTGTAAATACAGCTGGATAAAACAAAAAATGAGCCAGTCTCCATTTCAGCTGCAAAGCCACAAAATGTGATTATTTTAAAGGTGGGGGGGGGGGGGGTGATTATTTCCTATACCTACTGTACATCATGATGTCATGTGGATTTTATTCGATTTTTGTTCTGTTTAGTTTTGTCTGAATAAAGTTTATATTTTGTATAGTACAAGCATGCAGTGTATATTTGGTACTCCAATACTGTAGCTGCTGATTTAATAAATAAAAAGACACTTACCTGTTTAAGGATCCAGCGCTGTTTTCACCCAGGTCAGTTGTTCACCAGTCTTCAGGTCCCCGGCACCCCAAAGTTGACTGTGGGAAGCCGGTGTGACTCCCTGAGGCTTCACAGCCCATTTCCTGCTATGCATGCATTCTGTGAATGGTCCTGCAGCCTTCTGGGACCTGTGATGTGTCTCAGCAGGTTGCAAAAGATGAGGGGGAAAACATCAGCTCGGATCGCCTAGCTGATCTGAGTGGCAGTGGGAGCAGGTACCTGGCAAAATGAAGTACCCGCTGCCAGATAAAAGAAAAAAACATCTAATACAAACATAGTAGGGAGGGGAGGAGAACAATCTTCCTGAAGTTCTGTTTTAAGCAAACTAAACATCATTCTGCTAGGTTTTACATCTACTTTAAATCAGAATCCAAGTAAGCAGCTAATCATGTAGATGAAAGTCACAAACCATTAGTGAACTATTTTACCTATCTAAATATTTGTAATTCAGCCTAGCCAGTGTATACCTCTACCACACTGCATAGCCAGATTAATACCACTATTCAAGAATAAGTATTAACACATCCTTGAAACGCGTTACCGCCTCCCTTCTTTTCTGATCTAGTGAATTCCAGCCGGCATTGATGAGTTTATACATCACCCTCTCTGCCAGGACTGTGGTGCCTTGATTTCAAGCTGTCCCAAGCTAATTCCTGGCTGCTGTGATGCAAGTCTGCATTTGCTTTTATCCAATAAAGATATTCAGCTTTCTAATCAGATCCCACGCTCCTGTCTGTTGTTTTCTATTGAGTGCCTGCTACGACCAGCCCAGGTCTATTAAATGGCCTTCAGAACCAGATCCAGAGCTTTCAAGAGCTGCTCACGCTGACAGCCCCTAGATCTCCCTTCTGATCCATTTGAACTATTATTAATTATCTGTGTGCTTTAAGTTTGGTGTGTAGCATTAACACATCACCCTGTGATCCCCCTCTTGTAGGCTACCTAAACAGCTCCCTCTTCCACCTTAAGTGCCTGAAAGTATGTTATAATGGCAGCAGTGCCCAATGATATTGAGACTGAATGGCTTACATTGCAGAGCTCCCCACTCCTATTCTGATTTTTGCTGTGCAGGGGATCATATATAGCATATAAAATGCATTAAAGGAGAAGTCTGGGCTGATATTTTTAGGCTGGGCTTCTCCTAAGGGTCACAAGAGTGCAATCCATTTTGCACTCCTGTTACGTTTTCAGTGGAGAGCGGTCTGAAGTCTGCTCTCCACTGACGTCACTGGAATCAGTGGAGACAGTGCGTCATCCCAACTTCCGAAGTCTGGATCTGCCAGCTGCCTTGACTGATGGCAGTCTCAGCAAGCCGTTGAGACGGCAGCTCCCCACCCCTTCACAGCTCAACTCTCCGATGAGCGTGGAGGAGCAGAGAGGAGAGATGCTGACTGAGAGGCAGCAGCTCTCCGCACGGGAAGGAGTGAGAACCGAGCCATGGGCGGTGTTCGGTGGCACGGTTCTCAGTGAAGAGGGAGCGGTGGACAGATGCAGCATCGGTTTGATGCAGCATCCACCTAGGTAAGTATGAATAGAAAAAAAAATAATAATATAATGTGAAGGAAGATTTAAGGCGGTTTTTGGAAAAGATCATTACAGTAAATTTATGACACTGGATGTAAGGCTCTAAGTAAGTTACATTTTATATACAGCCTATCCACATGACCTCCCACTTGTATGAAAGGAAACGTATACTATAGTGACGGAACATATATGCCCAAAGTGCAATACACATTACACAGTACACAACACACTTGGGTAAAACTACAAAGGAAAGTGCCAGACATACCCAGCCAAATCTAAAGCTTTAATATTGTTGCTTATATCCTCCTCGCTGCTCACGGTAGAAGACACATCCCAAAATTTATTGTTAGTAGACATTATCTGATTAAGGTGGTCCCGGGAGAAATGAGTTCCTTGAGCTCGGCGTCTATAATATTCAGCCTTTTCTCGCAGTTCCTTTACCTGCTCAACAGCACAGAAACAGTTTGCTTAACTCATCATAAAAATATAAATGGTTAAAAGCTTATAATCACTCCATCTCTAATACAAGCACCCCAATTTTGGTGCAGTGTGTGTACCCAAATAAAGTATGCGCAAAAACTATGTGGTTGGGATAACGTTGTAAAGCAAGAGAGGACAGCAGGCAGGTGACAGCCCCTTAGTAAATCTATGAGTGAAGTCACTTCCCAGATGTTTCCCAGCCATTGTCATGCTTTCTCCTGCACACAGAAGGTGCCGCTTTATGCAGGACCGGAGCAGCTTTAGAATAGGTAAATATAGCGATCTTTTTTTTACATGGTTAGATAGATTAGGCTTAGAATGTGGCTGAGAATTGGTTTAGAGTTAGTTTTTGCCTTTATGTCTACTTTAATTGAACAAGCGGAAGTTAAAAGCTGATTGGTTACCATGCACAGCTGCACCAGATTCTGCATGCATCAGTTTTAGTAAATCTCCCCCATTATATAAACTTCTCCCCAAAAAAAACTTTCCCTGAGATTGTTCTAAAATATGAATTTAACATTCCCACTTTTTATACTCTCCTGCAACGCAAAATAAAATCTTTCTACCCGGTCTACCCATTGTTTCCAGTGTTAATGTACCTATGAAACAAGCAAAAAAACTGCCCTTATAGAGTAGTCTGCACTGAAAGTGCTTATCTACTGTAACTATGGAAAAGTAAAGTAGTTTTAGGAGAGAACAAACCAACCTCAGCGACCCACATGGAGCCTACACTGAGAGGAGAGTCCTAAAGGAAGGAACACAGAACAAATCATAATTTATTATAACTATATCATTAGCATCAACTGGAAAAAGCAAAGCACAGCTCGTTGCTGCCACCTAGCCAAGCATTCTAGTTACTGATACTGGATAATTAAACTGCAGTAAAAACTCATGGCAGGACTACAATTATGCAGAAATAAATAAATAAATAATACTTCTCTTACAGCCATTGATGAAACCACAATGCTGTAACTGAAATGATCACAATGGCTCTGCATCATCAAGCTGTGATAATACTTATATGTCGCTAAAGTGGCCTCTTTATCATATGAAAAATCACTCAAAGAGATCACTTCAAACAAGCCATGAGCACTATCACAGCTTGAAAAGTCAGAAACCTTGTGTACTTTTCAAGTTCAACAAACATAATCAACAGCTCTTGGAAGAAATGTCATTAAAGCACAATGCCACGCTCAAATTAATAAAAATAGACTTGAGCTTTGATTACTACTTATCAAAAATACGTAGTTTTGTGTTCTTGCTTATAATTTCATATGAAGTTACAGCATAAGTGTTTTGTAAGTACATTCTTAATTTTCAAATAAAAATTCTCAGTTATTTTTTCACAAAACGGTTATTTTGCCATAGACGGTTTTGTTTCCTCATAAATCAGTATTTTAACTCATCAATTACTAGTGTTTCTGCACTAAGAATAACAATTTTTTCCATCCTCCTCAATAGGCACCCCATAGAAACTCACATTTACTGCCAGCCAAAAGATTTTAAAGTAGAACGATAGGCAAAACTTTTTTTATTTTTTTTATTTTGGATGGAGCAAGGGAGGGCTATAACTCCGAAGCCACGATGACATCACTCTGGCGCATAGGCGCGGGAGTCATTGTTTCCGGCATGGGCTCTGAAGGTCCAGCACTGTAAGCCAGGCCTTTACAGCATGTGTGCCGATGATGGCATTGGCTGCATGCACTCTGAATATCTCCTAAACTGTGAAAGTTTAAGAGATATTCACAGTACCTACAGATAAGCCGTATTATACTTACAAGTTGGTAGTACAGAGTTTACTAGCACTTTAAGAGAATTTCTTTGGGACCCTCAGGTCACCAGAACTAGTGTTCCTATTGGAAGCTTTCCTCTCTATTACTTTTATGGGGACAACCCAAAATTTGTGATTTTCTTTTACTTTCGCTTTCAATGATATTGGTAAACAGAACAAATAGAGATGGTGAATCACCTTAATCATCATGCTGTAAAGGCCCGGCTTACAGTGCCGGACCTTCACAGACACCAAAAAAAATTGGCAATCGTTCTAATCCCTCTCCACTCTATCTAAAACTAAAAATATGTTTTGCCTTTAGTTAAAGTTAATTAAAGTTGAGCTCCATCCAAAAGGGGAAGTGCCGCTTTAAGGCCTCCTTCCCCCCTCCTCTTCCCCAAATGGCACTTTTTTAGGGGAAGGAAGAGCGGATACCTAGTTTTGACAGATACCTGCTCTCACTTCCATTCGGATCACCTGGGTGATCTGACCGGAGGTTCTCCCCTCCCTCTCCGCAGTCATCTGGGACATGTCACAGGTCTCAGAAGATTGTGGGACCATTCACAAGGCGTAGCACAGCTCACGCATGTGCTGTGGGCACCCGTGTTTGAAGCCGCAAGCTGTCACAGCCGGGTGCCCACAGTTGGGATGCTGGCGCCTGAGACAGAAGACAAAGGGAAGGGACGGGTCGGATGAGCACATCACCAGATCATAGGACAGATGAGTGTCTGATTATTAAAAGTCAACAGCTACAGGTTTTTGTAGCTGCTTTTAATAAACACAAAAATTACTGGAGCTCCTCTTTAAGAAGACACTGCTGGAGCATGTAACACATTAATAAACCCTAAATATGGGTTTAGTAAATTGGCCTTAGCAAATGCCTTATGATTTATCCTTTAGGATCTTCCGTGCAGTGTGGGAATTCTCCATATTTCATGGCTGAATCTAACAAAAAAAACACTGTTAGCACAATTTGATCACTGCTGGAAGCCTTATTAATAAAAAGGGACTAACAAAGAGAGGACATCGCCAGACTTTTTTACCTTCATATATAATGAAATCTATGATAGCAGCAGTATACCCATGCTGCTGCTTTATAAATTATCCCCATACGAAGTTTTTTAGGAAAAAAGGTTAAACATAGCATCCAATTATATTGGCATTATACTGTATGTGTATTCATGTAAAAACTAAATAGAGGAGATGTGATGTTTTATGGGTAATGCCTATATTTTGCCCTGATACAAATTTCATAAACATTCCCTAGCATACGTTGCACACAGTGCAATAAAAAACAACTTATATGAGAAATATGGGACTACAAAAGAAAAAAAAACATACATACCACCGTGCTGAAGGATCTGTGTGGCACTGCAGCTATCCCATGCCAGCTCTAAAACTGAGAACTGAGCGATCACCTAACTGCTGATCGCTCAGCTCTCAGTTTGCTCCCAGCAGAGAGCAGTGACTATCAGTCACTGCCGTCTGCTCTGTTCCTCCAGTACTCACTACAGCATGAGGCTGGGGAGGAGGCGAGCGCAGCTGGCTCAGGCTCTCAGCCCTATGCTGAGACACCTGTCAACCCAGCAGCCTGGTGGATCCTGACAATACTGTTGAGATACTTTCCAAGCCCGGCACAACTCTGCCTAGGTCACAGGGGAACAAAAGTAAATGTACTCCTGTGGCCCTAAAAAGAAGTACAGTCAAAAAAGATTTGGTAATACTTCTCTTTTAATTCATGCCAACCCATCTTTGCCTCTAAGTGGAGCAATAAAAAAACAAAAAACAAAACAAATACATTTCACTTACCTGATCATTTACTTGACGTTTTGCTTTTATCCAAGCTCCATCTTTGTAGTTATATTCTGAAGGAGATAAATAATTTGCAGAATATTCTGTTTTTGCTTTCCTGCAAAACAAATAATATTGAATGAGATTTGCTAAGGCCCATGTACATTGTGTATATTTGTGTTGCAGATATTGGCTCATTATGATCATAAGTTTTCTTTGATCTCTGACTTTTTGTCAAGGATATTTTCATGAATAGCATTAAGATCCGACGCTCACATATTGGTGCTGATCCTGGCTTGTACTATTAGTATTGTAATTAGATTTGCATTATGCTCTACCATTGAAACATGTTCTTTCTACAGTCTTAACACTGTAATTATAAACTGAAAATGATGTTATCACAAATTAGGCATGGTGAGGTTGATTTACAAAGACTGGAGAGGGCAAAATCTGGTGCAGCTATGCATGGCAGCCAATCAGCTTCTAACTTCAGCTTATTCAATAAAGCTTTGACAAAAAAACTGGAAGCTGATTGGTCTCTATGGAGAGCTGCACCAGATTTTGCACTCTCATGTTTTAGTAAATCAACCCCGGTGTCTCTTAAGCAGTGGCTGCCCGTCTATAGGGGGCGCCCGGGCGCCGCCCCCCCCCCCCCCCCTCTTGTAGTGTAAAAAAAGAAAAAGAAAAAAAGAAAAGAAAAAATAAAAGTAAAAAAAATAAAACGGGCCCTTTCAGACATAAAAATAAATAAAAAGTAATTTAACATAGTGCACTGTGGCGCCGATGCAATCACAAGATTGCATCCACGGCGCTTCATTTGTGGGTTAAAAACCCGCCTTGCGGCGTAATGTAGAACGCCGACTAGCTTCTACAGGCGCGAGCATTGTCATTCAAAGACAGGCAGGTCACTTCGGGCTGCTTCACAAAACCCGGAAGTGACGTCGGCAGCTCCGTTCCTCAGCCCGAGCGGAGCTGCAAGACAGTGAGGTGAGTGGCATAATTGCTGGCTCTGGAAAAAAAATGAAATAATTAACCTCAACCCCCCAGTACCCCTGGGGGGGTTGAGGCCATTTGGTCAGTGCATGTGCAATAGGAGTGCGGATAAGAATCATCAACACCAGAGGTCACTGAAACAACAGTACTATTTTTTCAGAAAGCACTGAACACTTTTTTGAGCACAAGTCACTTTGTTTGTTTTCTGGTTTTGCACATGTAGAGACTGCAATTGATTTAATTTTGTCATATCTAATTTATTTATTTATTTTCATGTTATAAAGCTATTATTAACTATATTAATACCACAGGGCATCTAACCCCTCTGGGTTCTATCATTTTGCAGGTTACTGGACACTATAGGTTGGGAACATAATTTTGGTGACTACATCCACCAGAGGGTATAACACATTTAAAAAGTATTTTCCATGTTTGAATCCACCACAATAGCACTAGCACTTTAGCACCACATTTTGCAGAAGGTGTAACACGCCTATAAGATTATTTTGGCAGTAGCGATATAGAACATCACACCTAGCAGGAAGTTTTTTTATATATTTTTTTTATTATTTCGTGTGGTATATATCACAGTGTGCACTTCACACTGGATGAGGTTATAACACACCACTTTTTGATAACAAGGTTTTAATTATACACTTTCCCTTTTGGTTTCTCACCAGCAATCTGCTGGGTCTTTATACCGTAGGTAATCACACTGGTTTGGAGATGCATTGTGCAGAGGGTGTTAGCCCTTGTACACACGGTCGGAGAATCTGTCGGAATGAGTCTTATCGGACCGTGGCAGACAGCGCGCAGGGACAGGAAGAGGCATAGACTCCCGTGGGAGTCTATGCCCGGAAGTGGGTGTAAATACCTGTCTTTTATAGGTATCTGCACCCCTCTCCCCCCTGAAAGATGCCAATTGTGACACCGGAGGGGGGGAGGGTTCCGATGAGCGGAAGTTCCACTTTAGAGTGGAACCCCGCTTTAAAGAGTCAGAGTTGGAACTCTTAAAGTGTTGGCATATTTAATGAAACATCCCTCCAGACCACCCATCCAACCCTAATGGGCGCAAACTGTGGATGGGTAGGGGCACAACTGTATAAACCAGGAATATTAATGCCAAAATTATATTATATTTTGTAAAAAAAAAAAAAAAAGGGGTCTAGGTATTCAAATCATAAATTACAAATGCCAATTACATTAGATCAAAAAGATAAGATTAAGAAAAATATCAGAGAAAAAAAAAGACAGTGCTTGTCAATCTCAAAATATGGAACTATATGAGTAAGTATAAAGATTCCCTTATCCATATAGATAAAAATAGGAAGAAGAAGAGGGAAAGGGGAAAGAAAGAAAAAGGAGGGTCTCCCATGGTGGTAGCGCAGCCCATGCCCAGGAAAAGCTTATAGGTAATAATAAAACAAAATGGAGGAATTATTGCGGCAACAACAATGAATAATCAAAGTCGTGGGGTAAATGATGTTTAACCCAAGGTTTCCAGATTTTGTTGAATTTACCAATATTATCATCTTCTACTGCCGTCATTTTGGCAAATAGGAGGGCCTTCAACATCCTATGTTTGGCTTCAGCCACAGTTAAGGTGGGAGATTTCCATGCCTTTGCTATAGTGGCTGCGGTTGTAAGATTAATGAGAAGTTGAAATTGAGTACGAGTGAGAGAAATTGGTTTAAGATTTAGAAGGGCCACAGATGGGTCAAATATCTTTCCCCAGAAATCTTGGGTTACTGGACATTGCCACCAAATATGAAAATGTGTACCTGGTGAAGATCATCCAAGAAAACAATTTTCTGGGTATGCTGGGACAAATTCTGCTATCCTTGCTGGTACCAAATACCAACGTGCCATAACTTTGAAGTTGGTTTCAACTGCATAACAATTTTTAGAAGAAGTTTTGGTGGCCAACCAAATATTGGACCAATCATCTTCATCTAATGTGCGATTCAATTCATGCGACCATTTAGCAGCATATGAGGGAAATGAATCATTGACCCTTCTTTTTCAAGACCTCTGCAATTCGCCCTGGCATGCTGTCAATCAACTTCTGGGCCACATCCCAGCCCATTCTTACATAATTAATGCTTGGAATTTTCTGAATTTGTGGGGTTTGGGGAGTTTCCTGGCCATGGATCCAAAATCGATGTTTTGTTCCAAGAGCCACTTAGTTATCACTTTTGCCTTATGGCAATGTGCTCCATCATGCTGGAAAAAGGATTGTTTCCTCAACAAACTGTTCTTGGATGGTTCGAAAAAGTTGCTCTTGGAGGATGTTTTTGTACCATTGTTCATTCATGGCTGTGTTCTTAGGCAAAATTGTGAGTGAGCCCACTCCCTTGGCTGAGAAGCTATCCCACACATGAATGGTCTCAGGATGATTTACTATTGGCATGACACAGGACTGATGGTAGCGTTCACTTTTTCTTTTCTGGATAAGGTTTTTTTCTGGATGCCCTAAACAATTGGAATGGGGAATTTATCAGAGAAAATGACTTTACCCCAGTCCTCAACAATCCAATCCCTGTACCTTTTGCAGTATACCAGTCTGTCCCTCGTGTTTTTCCTGGAGAGAAGTGGCTTCTTTGCTGCCCTTCTTGACACCAAGCCATCCTCCAAAAGTATTCACCTCACTGTGCATGCAGATTCACTCACACCTGCCTGCTGCTATTTCTGAGCAAACTCTGTACTGGTGGTGCCGCGATCCCGCAGCTGAATCAACTCTAGAAGACGGTCCTTGCGCTTGCTGGACTTTCTTGGGCGCCCTGAAGCCTTCTTCACAAATGCAGTATAAATGTTTTTTATGTAATTAATTTAATTTTCATCGCAGAGGGACTTTGCAATTAATTGCAATTCATCTGATCACTCTTTGTAACATTCTGGAGTATAAGCAAATTGCCATAAAAGAAAAACAGAGGCAGCAGACTTTGTCAAAATTAATATTTGTGTCATTCTCAAAAACTTTTGGCCATGCCTGTACATTTCTAAAATGCAAGAACTCTAACAACTCTATAATTACTTTTCTATATCGGTATCTAGTTTTGGATTCGTGATACCCATCGGCTGGTTTATGGACTTTGTATTTTATTTGTATCACTGGATCTTCACTCATCCAGCCTTGTATCCTAATATTCACAGTTTATTTGAATTAACGGTTCATTAGCGGTTATCGGTCTTGATTATAAAGTACTGCTTGTCTGCCAACTTATCAAACTCTGACCTCTGCATTACATTGCTTGATCTGAAGGTTTTGAAATAGTAGCCCCTCAACCTGATCACTAAGATATGAAACACAAGGCAAAGTGTCTGTTCTTAAGCAATATATCTCCCAGGAGCTGGAATGCAGCTGAATACATTTGTTCACTGGATGCTGTGCAGATCTCAGAGCCAGACACATACAAAGTGGGACTAGGCCGTAACAATAAACAGCAATAACGTAATAGATTGTTAGATATGACATGTTTTATATACTGCATTTGGTATCTTTAGCAGCTACTATACTTGGTGAGTTCAATTGCTAGTAAACTCTAGTTTTGCTGGAAATGTGTGGCATTTGGTGGACTTCATACATTCCTTATCTAAGCAAGAGCCAAGAGACGGGGGATAGCCATTCAGTTGGAAGTGCTAATGTCACTCTGAAGTCTCCTTAAACTCAAGAGACTATAAACAGATAAGCTGTGATGCATATTAACATTAACCATCAAAGGCTGTGTAATCGCTATGAAAGTAGAATTAGTATGAAACTAGCAACCCACAAACTGCCACCACACGGCCTGGACCTGTACCTAAAAGCTAACATACTACAGTAGATTTCAGTTCTAAATGCACTCCGCTAGGAAGTAAATAAAGATCATTTTTCACTGATATACCATACTTGCATTTATGATCTGTTTATTTTATTGTTCAAGGCAAAAAATATTTTCTGATTTTTATAGTCATTTATATTACTGCATTTAGAAGCTCTCTAGGCTGCTTTTCACATTTAACCAGGCTAATATCAATTATTTTCCAAAAAAAAACTTGTTAAGAAATCTCAAGCCCTGATTACACACATAGCTTTTTAGATGAGGGATCCTCCCTTCCCTTTTCTCTGCATTACGTTCTAGTTAAAGAGACAGTCTGAAAGCAAACAGCTTCTTCTATGCTCTCCCCTTAAAAAAAACAAAATGTTCTGGAAGACCAGTGTCATGGGTGCACCCTGTATCAGATGTTTATTTGTAAAGTAGAAATAATATAAATAGTAAAAAAAAAAAAAAAAAAAAAAAAATATCTAAAATTCTGTTTACTATCTTAGCAATTAGCAAATTTGAGGTAGCCTAACTGGGAATCAGGCTCCCAACTCTTCCTTTATTTTGTTGAGAAATCACTTTGAAAAACACCACCCTAGTATTACTGGCCGTGGCCATCTTGAGTAAGGGTAAATGATTCATGTAGTATTTTCTTCCTGGAATCCATCTGCCCTTAGCTCAAGCATGCTTGAAGGTGTGCTTAGCTGAGAAAAGCCCTCCTCCTCTCCTCCCGAAGACTCCTGGGATGTATGACATCATTTGCCTAGGCAAGAAACCAGGAAGTAACTGAAGAAATGTTAAAAAAAAAGTTTAATACAAGTAAATAAGATATACTTTCTTATCTAATTACTAATGCTAGAGGGTTGAGGATAAAAAATAAATAATGTTGATTGGGAGAGTGAAGTTCCACTTTAAGAAAGGTTATTTTTATGCTAACAACTTAGCTCAAGAAGTATTGCCAGGAGTTAAAAAAAGCTTTTTAAATCCCCCAGGGGTCCCTGTGTACATAGCTCAAATCTGTGAAGGGTTGCTGAGCCATCCCGCATCCTGCCACCGCTATCCAACAAGGCTGAACAAATAAGATGAAGTTTTGACAAACAGAGCAAGAGGAGAGGGAGCATGACATGCAGTGCATACAGAGCCTACATAACTCCTACTTGAGATGAGAACGGTGCCAGATCCCAGCCACTGCCTCCAATATGTGAAATACTGCAGGCTAGATCTCACTGTGCTGCCACCAACACATGACGATAGCACTCTCATTCTCACCCAGCACAAGAATTTTTCACCTTTTGGAACCACAATAAGTGCTTGCAGATCACGAGTAATAAACAATATTCGGTTAACCAATGAAACACCACAAAAGCTACAGCCATGTTTTTTTATCGGAAACAAGAATGTGCGTTAACAATTTTGACTTTTATGAAATGTCTTTATTATCCACTGTCAGACAGGGATATTTCAGAGATTTATATCCAGTCTTGGTCTACACTACTCTGGAAGGTAAACAATTGCTGTCTATGCAAGGAGAATGCTGCATGTAGGAGATTGCAGAAAGAACAGTGTCCTTGTCTGAACAGTCCCTGTGAGAGATGAGGAGACACATCATTGCAGAATGGAGAGGGTTAGTTGCTCAGTGCGGACTGTAACTCCCTCATAGGAATGTCCATATTTTGGTCTTTGGGAGGACAACAGTCAGCATTCCCCCTGAGGAAGACATGTGATTTCCTGTGTCGACACGCGTTGGGGAGGAGACAAGATGGTTTAGACAGTAGCAGCAGCGTTAGAACAAACTGCTGTGTCTATACAATGGACCTACGGCTTTCATTGGGATTTAATAGTTTTATTTTTTAAACGATAAAACACCATCCAGATTGTTTTTTTTTTTTTTTTTTTTATATGCACTGAGGATACATTTTCTGAATGGTTCAGAAGCCTGCACAGTCTACATAACACAGAGCCCAAGGGTGGTTCAACGTGTGTGCATTGACCAAACTTAAGTGTGCAGTCACCTGAGGTGAGGAATAATTACAAAGGGAGGAGCACGAGTGTGTTGGCACTTATTATAAGGTTTGGAGCGCCATCACAAGCATCTATTCCAGTCTGCATCAATCTGGAAATGTATCTATAATGAACATTTGAGCACATATTATGCACTTGGGACTTTACCATTTATTATTAAGAAGTTATCACATTGTTTTAATATTGTTGTTAATATTTACTGTATTAAGGTATTTTTCATGTTTTTATTAGCACATTTGTACAGTTTTGCATTCGTGTAACACTTTATTATTTATTATTTAGCATGGAACTTTATAATTTCAGACTGACAAAAATAAAACAGGCATTTTATGTGCATATGGTCCCCTGGGGGATTTTTTTCCTATCTGCTGGTGACATTTCTTGTTTACAGGCATACCCCACTTTTAGGTACACAATGGGGTTTATTTACTAAAGCTGGAAAGTGCAAAATCAGGCTCACTTCTGCATAGAAACCAATGAGCTTCTAACCCCAGATTGTTCAATTAAGCTTTGGTAATAAAACATGGAAGCTCATTGGTTTCTATGCAGAAGTGAGCCTGATTTTGCACTTTCCAGCTTTAGTAAATAAACCCCATTGTGTACTTAAAAGCAGGGTATGCCTGTAAATAGGTTCCATGTTTTGAAATCATGCTCTCTTGAATATGGCTTATACCGTCATTACGAAAACAGCCCACTCTCTCTTTAGGGACTGAAAAGGCTCTAGCCCTGCCCGTGCAAACTCTGAAATAGATCGATCTGAAAGGTTCATAACTCCTTTTTACTCAAAAAAATAAATAAAAATATAGGTGCACAGTTTCCTTTTGTGTCAAGAAAACCCAATTGGTTTCCCTTTAACCAGTACACCCTTAGTTCTGCACAGGAGTTGTGCATATTACTACTGCATGATTATTTATCAAGATTCTAGGTATTGCCTTTTCTTTTTTATAATAATTGTGATATTGAGACTCGCTTCAAGTATCCATTCATATGCAGATGAACAAACGTCTCCACTTCTTTAATTAAGCAGCCTAAATGTGTTCTGTATAAAGCATTATTAAATGATAGAAGTTTACAGTATTAATAGATCTGGGTTTCATTTAACAATTTGTGTCATCACTTGGATATGTACATTATCCCTGAGTATTGTTTTTTATTTTTTTGGTAAATCTTATAAAAGAGTTTAATTCGTAATGCAATAAATAAATGTAATTTTTAACACATTTAACTGTATTTGACCCATGGGGCGTGCGCGAGGCAAGTTCTGGGGGGGTGGGTGAATGTCATATGATGTCCACTCAGAACTAGACATTCACCCACCCCCCAGAATGCACCACACAGGCTGTGCTGCAGCGCAATCTGTCACCCACTGTGTTCACCAGACATGGCAGTGTCATATGATCTCTGTGACCAATCACAGCAGATCACATGACAATTGTACACAATGGATGGCTTTCATTCATGCAATTCATTGTATACTATTGAGTTGATCTGTGTGATTGGTCACAGTGATCTCATGGTACAGACAGGGCCAATCATAGTCCATCTGTACCATGTAGCTGTGGCTAATCACAACAGTAGAAACTGAATGAATGAATCAGGGGCGGACTGACAACTTATGGGGCCCCCGGGCAATAAGAGATTATGGGGCCCCCAGGCTTACAGATGGCCGCCAAGAGAGGAGGGGCACCAAGCTCGGCGACATGCAGGGTGGCAGGAGACCTAGAGCTGGTGACCCAGTAAAGGCACCACGAGCCTCTCATGGGCAGTGCCACCTTAACATCATGGGCCCCTGGGCAAAATACTGCACTGGGACCCCTACCAGGGAGATGATGATCTGTGGCATGCATAGTGAACCAGGCGAACAATGGGCATGGTCAATGGGAGAGTCTTAACCACTTCAGCCCCGGAAGTATTTACCCCCTCCCTGATCAGAGCACTTTTTGCGATTCGGCACTGCGTCACTTTAGCTGACAATTGCGCAGTCGTGCGAGGTTGTACCCAAACAAAATTGATGTCCTTTTGTTCCCACAAATAGAGCTTTTTTTTGTGGGATTTTTAGTTTTTGCGCTATAAACGAAAAAAGGCAGACACTTTTTTTTAAAAAGCAATATTTTTTACTTTACTATAAAAAAAAAGTAAGATAGATAGAGAGATGGATAGATATATACACACACACACACACACACACATACATTTTTTTTTTCCAGAGTTTAGGCCAATATGTATTCTTCTACATATTTTTGTTAAAAAATAAAATCACAATAAACGTATATTGATTGGTTTGCGCAAAAGTTATAGCTTCTACAAAATAGGGGATAGATTTATGGCATTTTTATTATAAATTTTTTTTTTTTGCTAGTAATGACGGCGGGACTGCGACATTATGGCAGACAGATTGGACACTTTTGACATGCCCTACGGCAGAGCCCCCAGAGTGCCACCTTCCATGAATATCCCCTTACACACACACACACACACACACACACACACACACACCTTTGCACCTTGGTGCTTGGTGAGGTAGGCAGCTGGCGGGCAAGGCCTTTAGAAAAAAAATAAAGCCACATGTTGCAGGCTCTGAACTGCACATGTGCTGTCGTAGAGCCAGCGGAATAGTGAACTGCAGTGGTTGGCCTCAGATCGGGCAGTGGGGCATATGAATAAAAGCTGTGCACCATGTTATTACTGCACAGGTGTGCACCCGGACCTGCCTTGCTGCCTGATCCGAGGTTGAGCTCAGCAGTGCACCAATCAGATGGCTCCGAATGGCAACAAGGGCATTTTTCACGGGCACAGGATTGTTGGATCAAATTCTGTTGAGCGGCAGTGAGCACACATGGATCATACAGTATACACACACGCATGCACAGTACACACAGATGCACAGTATATACACAAACACATGCATGCACAGTATACATACACGCATGCACAGTAACACACAGACACAGTATACTTACAGACACACACACACACACACACACACACACACACACACACATACGCCTGCACAGTATACACACACACGCAGTATAGACACAGACACATGCCTGCACAGTATACACACACACACACACACACACACACACTAGTGCACAGTATTATATATACACGCACACACGCGCACACACACACAGTATATATAGACACACAGTAGATACACACACACACACAGTAGTGCACAGTATAGACACAGACACATGCCTGCACAGTATGTATACACATATACACACACACACAGTATACACATGCATGCACAGTACACATACAGTATACATATACACAGTACACACACCAGCACTTTTTACCCAAAAAAGTCTGATGGAACACACTGCTGCCTCCATCTCCTGGCATGCTGGGACTTGTAGTACCCCAGCAGCTCACAGACACAGGAATAGTAATGCATGGGAGGGGATTGTGCCTGTGTACTGGTAGGCAGGTAATGAGTAGGGAGGTGTAGCACAGATGGGGGGGGGGGAAACATTCAGCACATCCTCCAGAAGCAGTTCACTTCTCCTCAGACAAACGATCTAACTACTTCAGAGACAGGAAGAGCCCTGCTTGAGCAAACACAGCCTCCCCCCTCCCCCTTGCTGACAAGGGTAAACCACTCATAATAATACATGCAGCTCAGTTAGCTTACCTTCTATCAGGCTGCAGGCTGTCCCCTCCTTCTTCTTCTTCTCTCCTCCAGCTGTCGGCATCTCCTGCTCATATCTCAAATAAGCCGCGCTGAAGACGGGGGCGGGTACACTGTTTTTCCATTGGCTGAGGAGGCAGTGGAGAGGCGGGGCAACTACAATCTCGGGATTTTTACATTAAAAGTATGTCGGTAAGGGACATTTCAGGGACAGAAGTAAAAAAAACACAGATTTTTTACATACTGTCCCTGGTTTTTATTATGGCTGACAACCCTGATGGGGCCCCCTAGTGGCCGGGCCCTCGGTCCGTGACCGAGTGACCGAATGGTCAGTCCGCCCCTGGAATGGATTTTATTCAGTAAAAATGGTTGTTTATAACAGTGATAATCACTGTTATAAGCAATCATAGTGTGCAAAAAAAAATCCTGATCACCTCCCCAGAGTAGTACAGTGTTGCCATGGCAATTATTATTATTTTTTATTTATTTTTTTACATACTGTTACCAGTCCCTGATCACCACCACACCAGTTATATGATGACGCTGCATTGCACTAGTCACAGTATGTAAAAAAAAAAAAAATCTTCATTTTCCAAAAAAAGATACAAAAAAACTTCAAAAAACTCGCCATGCCTCTTATTAAATACCTTGGACTGTATACTTTCCAAAAAGGGATAACTTGGGGGATATTTGTACTGTTCTGTCATTTTCAGGCCTCAAGAAATGAGATAGGCCGTCGGTACATTAAAACTGATTGACTTTCAGATATACAGTTGTGCTCAAAAGTCACAGAAATCATTACATTTTGGCATTGATTTGAAAATAAAACTGATCATGCCAAAAAAACATTTTTTTAATTTAAGGATAGTGATCATATGAAACCATTTATTATCACATAGTTGTTTGGCTCCTTTTTTAAATCATAATGATCACAGAAATCCCCCAAATGACCCTGATCAAAGATTTACATATCCTGGAATATATGGCCTTAGTACAGACACACAGTGTGCCACACACGGGTTAAAATGGCAATTAAAGTTTAATTTTCCACATATGTGGCTTTTCAATTTACAATTAGTGTCTGTGTATAAATAGCTCTCACATGGATGCACTGAGTAGGCTAAATACTGAGCCATGGAGAGCAGAAAAGAACGGACAAAAGGTCTGTATAACAAGGTAATGACATTTTATAAAGATGAAAAAGGATATAAATATATATCCAAAGCCTTAAATATGCCAGTCAGTAGTGTTCAATTACTTATTAAGAAGTGGGAAATGCAGGGATCTCTTGATACCAAGCTAGGTCAGGTAGACCAAGAAAGATTTCAGCCACAACTGCCAAAAGAATTGTTCAGGATACAAAGAAAAACCCACAGGTAGCCTCAGGAAAAATACAGGCTGCTCTGGAAAAAGATGGTGTGGTTGTTTCAAGGAGCAAAATACGATGATACTATACCAAAAATTAGATGCATGGTCGAGTTGCCAGAAAGAAGCCTTTATTGCGTCAATGCCACAAAAAAAGAACAGTGAGGCATGTCAAGGTATAGTTGGGCATATTGTAACTGGACTTTTTTTGTGGCATTGGTGCAGTAAAGGTTTCTTTCTGGCAGGTTTTTTTATTTATTTTTTTGTCCTTTACTTAACCTCCCTAGCGGTAATCCCGAGTCTGGCTCGGGTTGGGATTTTACTATCACAAGCGGTAACCCCGAGCCAGACTTGGGATTGCATCGCTGGATACAGGGAGGACACGGAGAAGTTACTTACCTTGTCCCCTGGATCCAGCGATGTCCTCTGCGCTGTGTGATCGAGCTGTCCTCCGCTCGATTCACACAGTGACCGAATGCCGCCGAGCTCCGTTCCCTGCGACGTTACGGCGCACGGGAGCGGAGATCGGCGCCAAATTCAAAAAAGTAAAAACACACAAAACACACACAGTACTGTAATCTTACAGATTACAGTACTATATAAAAAAATACACACCCCCTTTGTCCCTAGTGGTCTGTGCAGTGCCCTGCATGCACTTTTATATTATAAATACTGTTTTTTCTGCCTGGAATTTGGAGATTGTCCATAGCAACCAGAAAGTTTTTTATTATTATTTATTATATTATAAACTTTATCATACCCGGGATATCTGCTAGACTCTGGTTTGAACAGATTTAAGAGAGTTATTCCTAAGAATTACAGGACTACAATATAAAACGCCAAATTTCCATGCAAAATAACTGTACCACTTTCAGCACCTAAAACCAGAATGAATCATACCGCCAGGGAGATTAAAGTAATTTTGAAACTACATGTCCATTCAAGGATATCCTGTCCACAGGGGTATAACACTTTGGCATTGATTTACTAAGGGCAAATAGACAGTGCAGTTGCCCTCTGCAAGTGAAGTTGCTCCAGAGCTTAGTAAATGAGGTAAGGCTTCACTTTGCAAGGAGTGCCCAATCATGTGCAAGGAAAAAAAACAGCATCTTTTGCTTGCACATGATTGGATGATGGAAGTCAGCAGAGCTTCTGTTCATTTACTAAGGTCTGCAGAAGCTGCAGGTTGCAAAGTGCACAGTCTTTTTGCCTTTAGTAAATAAGCCCCAGTGCACGATTTAAGTGCAGAAAAACTGCAAAAATGATGAAAAAATATAAAAAATAAAAATGTTAAACTTAAAATAAACAGTTTTGTTAGCCTGTTAGAGAAAGTGGAAAATAATGTATATACTAGTAGGTTCAACAGGTAATACAACTATGTTACATGAAGTAAAACAACAACCACTGTGATATTGCAATTGGAAGACTGCATCATATATTTCATATTTTTATTTTACTCACTTTGTGCTTCATATGTCAGTTATATGTGAATCGATCTGTTTGTTATGCTACCATTTCATCCAGTAAAACTTGTGTAATACATGTAAGTATTCTGTTCAATAAGGTAGCATGAAAAGATTGCCTACCTGTAATATTTTGTGGGAGTGTAAAGTTGTTTAAGAATTTTTTCCTTCAGATTTTTTTCTATTAGAACATTTTGTTGGTCAGTTTCTTTCTGTTCTATGTCAGATGTGTTCACTTTGGCAGAACCAGATTTCATCTCACCAACCGTCTTCTTTTTATCCTAGAAAAACACATTTGCATTAATACGCAGCATGAAGTAAGGATCTTGCTTGTGTGCAGGAATCTGATATATTTTATTTATTTATTTATTTTTTACCAGCAAAAGCACTTCCTAAATGAAAAATTATCAGGTCGCTACATACTGGTTTCTTGAACGAGAATATTTTTAAATACGTTGTTAAAACAGTATTTAAACCCAAAACCAAAAAAGTAAGAGCCCACAGCTTACCTATCCTTAAATGTGGTGGCTGCATTAGTTTTGTTTTGTTCAGGCTTTTTCTCCCACAGTTTTTTACCTGGTAATCTTGGCCAGTAGCATATCTTATGTATTATGGTGCCTACTCTGACTGAATGAGCACAAGGGCACCTTCGGACAGTAGCTAGACATGTGCAAATGGTTTTGGTCCAAATGTAAATTCAGGCAAATTTTTGGTTATTCAGAGATTCGGATGTATTCGGATGGGGGCTCTGCCCCCTCCATCCCAAAGCACCTTGTCCCCATGTTTATGGGCACAAGGGCCTCTTCCCCACAACCCTGGGCGGTGGTTGTGGAGGTCTGCGGGCAGGGGGGCTTATCAGAATCTGGAAGCCCCCTTTAAGAAGGGGGCCCCCAGATCCCCCCCCATGTGAATGAGTGTGGGGTACATAGTACCCTAAGCATTCACCAAAAAAGTGTACAAAGTGAATGAAGACAGTACACAAGTTTTTGACAATTCCTTTATTAAAAAATAAAAATAAAAAGAAAAAAAAACAATGTCCCTCGATATAGTTTCATCCTCAATCACACCGCTTGCTGCACCACCAGACCAAAAAAAAACAAAAATCTCCGCTCTTGTCAAAGGCTCCCCGCCAACTGCCTGCTCCTCTGTCTGACATTTAAGAGATCGTCAGATGGTGGAGCAGGCAGTTGGCGGGGAGCCTTTGACGAGGCCGGAGATTTCATTTTTTTCTTTTCTTGGGTCTGGCGGTGCAGCGGGCAGCATGATTGATGATGGATCTACATCGGGGGGACATTTTATTTTCTAATAAAGGAATTGTAAAAAAAAAAACTCATACTGTCTTTATTTACTTTTTACACTTTTTTGGTGAATGGGTACCCCATACACATTCACATTAAAGGAGGCTTCCAGATTCCTATAAACCCACTGCCTGCAGACCCCCACAACCATTGCCCAGGGTTCTCGGGAAGAGTCCTTTCTTTGCTTCCCCAGCATCCCCCCCATGTTGAGAGCTTGTGGCCTGGTATAATTCAGGAGGGGGGGCACATGCTTGTCTCCCCCTTTTCTTGACCTGCCAGGCTACATGCTCAGATAAGGGTCTGGTATGAATCTTGGGGGGACCACACACCGTTTTTCTTTTTAAATTTTGGTGTGGCTTCCCCTTAGAATCCATACCAGACCTGAAGGGTTGGGTATGGATTAGGGGGGCCCCACGCTTTTGACACGCCTGTGACAGCAGGCCGGGGACCTTCTCCCCACACCCGCTGTCACAATTAAAAAAAAAACATAGTCGTGTGGGACTCTGCCCACCCGGCCACATAACTCATTCACAGAGTACTGTGAATGGGAGAACTACAACCACCGTCAACCGTTGCGGCTTGTATTTCTCAATGAACTACCATGGTGCTGATGAGCGTTTTAGGTTTTTCATTGATCCTTTCTGTCATTCAGTAACCTGCAAAAAATGTGCATTTAGTATTTTTTTAAAAGGTGAACTTATCCTTTAAGGGTTGGGGGAAAATATACCTTTCTTTTAGGAGAATGATTATCTTTGTCATATTCTGTGTAATGTTTGTCTTCCCAGTCCTTTCTTAACTTTGGACCTTTAGCCGGTGGAGATCCTTTAAACTGACTCTTATATTCTGTCTCTGTGTTGAGATTTAATTTAAATGGTGGCACTGATTGATTCTTGTTGTGTATTACCTGAAAGAGAAAATATTCACAACTGTTTAAAAATAGCTTTAGTTAAAGAATATGTCAACCCAGAATATCCTAATATGTGCCCGATGGACAATGTACTTGTATGAAAATATATCCTGTTCTCTTTCTATTGCTTCTTAGGTGTGAATTCAATACCTGCTGTTCCTGCCAGTACCTCTGCTTTCGTATTAAAACATACCACGCTAGGCATGAGAGCACAGCGTGGTCAGTGCTGGGAACTCAGCCTGTTCTCCTCCAATGATCAGACTGGTGCTGACATCCCCCCCCTCTCCTCTGCACAGCCATTCATTGGGAAGACCAGTGTGTTGCTATTTCTCCTTCCCCAGCTCTCTAAGATCCTTATGCAGCTGAGAACAAAGATTATGTGATCACTAATAAAAAAGGCGAAAAAGGTATTTATAATGTTTTTTATATGTATACACAAATGTTTTGCCTTTCATTTCTATTTTAAAGTAAATGGGTTGTTTTACAAGATGGGGGTTTACATATAATGAATTAGGACTGTCACTCCAGCAGCTACTGGTAGGAAACAGTGACAGTGTGCCATTCCCAGCAAATTACTTTTTCATTTTCTTGTGCCACCTGAAAAAAATTATTAAAAGCCAGCAGCTACAAATACTGTAGCTGCTGACTTTTAATAAATGGACACTTAACTGTTCCAGGGTCCAGCGATGTCGGCAGCAGATGATGAGCAATCACTTGTCTCTCGGCTGCCCCCGCCGCCATCCTCTGTCAGGGAATTGGGAAGTGAAGGGTTGTGGCTTCACTGCCCGGTTCCCTACTGCCCATGCGTGATTATGCAGGTATCTGCACCCCCCTCCCCCCTGAAAGGTGCCGACTGTGGCACTGGAGGGGGGGAGGGTTCCGATGAGCGAAACTTCCACTTGAGGGTGGAACTCCGCTTTAAATATGTCACAAGTGACATTTCATTAAGATCCATTCAATTGGTTGATTTACTAAAACTGGAGATTGCAAAATCTAGTGCAACTCTGCGGAGAAGATGATCAGCTTCCAGATTTTTTGTCAAAGCTTGATTGAACAAGCTGATGTTCGAAGCTGATTTGCTACAATGCACAGCTACACCAGATTCTGCACGCTCCAGTTTTAGTAAATAAACTCCAACATGTCACAACACGCTGTTCTGAAGAAAAGTACTGAATGCCGTATTTTAATTAATTGCAGCACTGTGATGTGAACTGACAATGGCAATTTGTCTTTGCGTTGGTATGGTACTGGGCAAAGCAGCCCAACACAAATGCAGTGAATGAGCCTTAGTGTCAGAGCAAAATGCAATTCTGTAACTAAAACAATCATTAGAAGCTTTTGTCACTCCCAGTAAACCTGTCACACACCTAGGACATTCAAATTAAGCATAGGATGCATAAATGCATAAGCAAATGTTACATTCAGTGATAACAGGATGCCACAATGACCAGTAGATGCAGACATACAGGCACCTGAAGTTATGTAAAAAGCAAGCATGGTTCCACTCCACCCCATTGACCAGCTGGGCAGCCAATAGGGATGCTCGGAAAGTAGGGGTAGGTCTAAGCAAAATTTTAAAAGCAATGTATGGGATTTTTTTCACAATAATACTTACCTAGGTCCGATACTGCATCTGTCCCTTGTGGTCTCTAACACTGAGAAGCAAGTGATCTAAGACCGACGATCACTCGGTCCTCGCAGCTCAATGTGCAGAGAGCTGGAGACTGTCAGTCACCACTCTCTGCTCTACCCCCTCCTTGCTCACTGGAGCGCTGAGCTGTGGAGGAGGCAGGGTCCAGGCATGTGGGCGTATCCCAACTTCTTCATTGTCGTGATCTTGCCTGAGCCTGGACTGGCTCTGTGACATCAGCAGACAGCGGACTTCAGCACGCTGTCTGCTGAAAACAGATCACAGGAGTGCAGAACGAACTGCACTTGTGGCATCCATAAGTTCGGCTTTACTTATAAAAAAAATAGAAATAAGTCTGCAGTAAGGGACACTTCCAAAATTGGTAATTTCATGTAGGTCCTCCTGCTGATACCTACATCACTACTTTGCCCTTAGTACTGCAGAGCAGAGGAGATCGACATTACCGGCAGCCAGAGAGGTAAGCATTGCCGTTTTAGATTTAGTGACAGAATTTCTACAGATTTCATGCAATCTGACAGTCCCTGGAATTCTAATTTGTGAAGAAATCCCTTCCTTCTCAGCTAAACCAGGGATTTATATTATGTCATCATCACAGCATCACAGAACAACAAACATTCTCCATGACCAGAAATGCTTAATAAATTGTTAATAAATGGATAAAGTGAAAGATGAATACGTTCAAGGTGTGAGATTTATACATATACCTGCTCTGCAGCAAGCAAAGGAGAATTGTCTGTGAAGGCTTTTTTTTCAAACTGCCTTTGATATTCAGATGTCCTCAGAGGGTGATGTGACGGGGCTACATTCATGCCAGCTTTCTTCTGCAGAACTCTGTGAACCTTTTAATAAAGTGTTTATTAGTATCATATTGTTTACTTGAAAAAATTACTTAGTGGACACTTTATATTTAAAGGTATTAGCACCCTAGACAAATTACATGTTGTTGGTTATCTTAAGCAGGAACTGCAGTCTGCTCACATAATTTGTAATAAAAACATCTTTGCCATTCTGAAGTTTCCCTTTCCATATATATATATATATATATATATATATATATATATATATATATATATATATATATATATATATATATATATATATATTTATTTATATATTTATATTTATATTTATATATATATATATATATATATATATACTGGGATTCTGTACTTGACAAATATGCTGCAGAAATCTCCCTCTACTGAGTCTGGCTGCATCCATTTTAACTGGGGGCAGCTCACACAGCTACCTGTTCACTTCCTGGATTTATACAGACACACAGAGACACACCTCCAGCTCTGCAGCTTTCATTGGCCCTGTTATGACTCATCCCCCCCCTCCCTTCCTGGCAAACTTTCAGAGAGTGACAGAGAGAGAGCTGTGCATGATGTGGGAGGCTTTTTACCAGACAAGAAACAGGAAGTGGTCTGTAGAAGGTATTTACTGGCAGAAAAAAAATGTTTTACTATCAAAAGTAAAAACAGCAAGATCAGCAGATTTAATATATGGAAAGTTGAAAAAGGTCTGATGGTCCACGTTAAAGAAAAGCAGTTCAAATTTCAGGTAATTATTACCTTTCAAAGAGAACACTGCCAATGCCCTTGTTTTATCTATAAGGCCCCTTTCACACTGGGGCACTTTGCAGGCGCTATAGTGCTAAAAATATCACCCTGAAAGAGCCGCTCCTCACACTCCAGTGTGAAAGCCTGAGGGCCTTCCCACTGGGGCAGTACGCTGGCAGGACGGTAAAAAAAAGTCCTGCTAGCAGTATCTTTGGAGCAGTGAAGGAGCCGTGTGTATACACAGCTCCTTCACCGCTCCTACCCATTGAAATGAATGGGGCAGCGCGGCTATACCACCAGCAAAGCGCCGCTGCAGCAGCGCTTTGAGGTGGTTTTAACCGTTTCTCAGCCGCTAGCAGGGCGGTTTTACCGGCACCGCTAAAACAACAGTTAAGCGGCGCTAAAAATAGTGCCATTTTACCGCCGGCGCTCGCACTGCCCCAGTGTGAAAGGGGCCTAACCTTGAAAGCCTGCAGTAAACTTTTTTCATGTATCTTCCAGGTTCTGTATTTACTTCCTAGACTAAAGTATTTCCCCTTGGTGTCACAATCATTTAAATCCGGGTGGCTGAGCAACAGCATGTATGTTCCTGGCTAGGTGCACACATGCATGACACAGATCTACTACTTTCATCTCAGACTTGCTACAAGGTTACAGTGCCACAGTAATCACTGTGGAATCCTCATGCCTACAGCATGCCTACAGCCTACAGCAAATTGATGGCAACATTCTACCAGATTGCACCGCTAAGCATTGGATAACACCAATCAGGATCTATTTTTCCCCATCATTCAAAGTGTATTAATGTAGAGAGCAGCATTAGCATTACCATTAAAACGACTCTCTGCATCATCAGAAGACTACCAAGAGTGAGAGAGTGGGAGTCATTGGGGAGCGGGGGCTGAGCCAAGAGATGGGCATTAAAGAGTTACTAAACCCACAACAGTAAAATCAGTCTGTATGTGCAGTAAAGCATGCTATACTCACTGTGGAACCTAAGGGGTTAATCCTCTGCAGTGTGTAAAAAGGCTGTTTGATCCTGTCTTCTCTGATCCTCCCCTTCTTCCACTGTCCCAAATCAATCTCTGATACCTCAATATGTCATCTCCAAGCTGCTATGATTGTTTTTATGAATATCTAGTCAATAATATGTGATTGCTATGCTTATTTACTATGTACTCATATTGCCATGTCATGTTTTTTAATGACTAAAACATGTCTTGTTACACATTGACTCATCTTTTAGCCATGCTAGATCTACCTCATTTAAAGTCCCAAACCCTTTTTTTTTTTGGAGTTGCTATGCACATGCTCAGTTTGGTATATATTGCTAGAGAGTTTTATTTTCTTGGGAGGGTGCATGTGATCAGCACAGGGCCAGGCAATCAGCACTGTCCAGACAGAGGGTCAGGGGTCTTGCAGCCTCAAAGAACAGTCAGAGTAGAATGAGAACTCCTCCTACAAGCTTTAACTAGACACTGATAGAACTCACAAGACTGCTATATACTGCTGATGAGAAAAGGTATTTAGCAGTTTATATTTACTTAAATAATTACATTTCCATGTTCTGTGTACTGTGGGAGACCCAGTATAGTGAATGCAGATATAATGAATGCAGGGTCCTGGGTTTAGTACACTTTAAGGATAGTTGCTGTATGTTGTGACATATCAGGAAATGATTCATGCAGACCCACAGTCTCTGCAGAAAACAAATGTCAGTAAAAATGCACCTTTGCAGTTAGGCTCCTTTCACGCGACAAGCCCGCTTGGATCTGCCTGTCCGTTTTAAAGGTGGATCCGAGCGGGCCATCCATTGACTCCTATGGGAGACAGATGTCAGTGGAGATGTGTCTGCTGACACCCATCTGCCATCCGATCCGCTAAAATCAGACGCATGGCGATCGGATCGGATGAGATCTGATGAAGACTGACATGCTGTCCGTTTTCGTCCAATCTTTCCATAGGAATCAGCGGCTCTCTGACAGGCCCTTCCCTGCTCAGTGAGCAGAGACGGACGAATTGGACGAATTTTGATCCATATATGGGCACCCTGGTTGTACACAATGTCGATCTATCAATCGACTTGTGTACAACCAGCCTGTTGGGTTTTCCCCAAAACGATTTGTGTCAGCAGCTATAGCCGGCAACACTAATCATTGTGTAATGCCGACAGGGAAGGCTCCCCGCCAGCAGAACACAGTAGCGCTGCAGGAGGGATTCCCCCATCAACACTGACTGTGTTGATGGGTGAATCAAGCTATTTTCTTTCCTTCCCCCTGTGGTTAAAAGAAATAAAATGGCATAATGTATGGTCTACATAAGGGAAAGAACATTAAAAAGCTTTTTTTCCCTCAATAAACTTGCGATGTGTTGATGTGCACTGCACTGCACATGACACCAGCATTGTGGTGTGGACAGGAAACATTGGAAACAAATTGGTGTTGATTTACTAAAACTGGAAACTACAAAATCTCGTGCAGCTCTACATGTTAGCCAATCAGCTTCTAACTTCAGCTTGTTCAGTTAAAGAGGAAGTAAACTCTTATGTTTTACTTGTACCTACAGGTAAGCTTATAATAAGGCTTACCTGCAGGTACTGTGAACACCTCCTACACTTGCGTCATCAGCGCATGCACTCTGAAGGTCCGGCTTACCGTGCCAAAACTTCAGAGCCCGTGCCAATTAATGGTGGCTACCACATGCATGTGCGGGAGTGACATCATCGTGGCTCCGGTCAATCACAGCGCCAAAGCCATCAAACCTGGAAGAAACACCGGGGAATATGTCACCTGTCTCAGCGGTGTGCGAGCGCAGCAGGAGGGCTTTGTTCTAAGGTATTTCATTATGAGCTAGTATGCGATACATACTAGCTCATTATGCCTTTGTGTTACAGGTTAATGTAAGACTCATCATGCCTTTGTCTTACGGGTTATTTCTTTTCTTTTCCCCCCAGGGTTTACAACCTCTTTAAGCTTTGACAAAAATAAAAAAATAAAAACTAGAAGCTAATTGGTTTCTATGCACCAGATTTTCCCCTTACAAGTAAATCAACTCCACTGTGTCCTTGCGGTGACCTGCAGTGCAATAAAACGCAGTATGTGTGAACAAGGCCTAAAAGATACAAATGATCCCAATGCAATGGTGCAATAATCTATCTATGTAAAATAATCAGAACTGAATAAAGTTACCACTGTACTCTGGAATCACTATAAGCATGCTGAAAAGTATAGGCCCATATTTTCAACAGCTATGATCTCTGTTATTACAACAGACATAAGACAATAGTGCACATCAAACCCTGGGACAGTACACATTTATTTTATAACAGAAGGCAAAAGAGGCTGTCAAAGTAAAATATTGGAGTTGATTTACTAAAACTGGAGTATGTAAAATCTGGTGCAGCTCTGCACAGAAACCAATCAGCTTCCATTTTTTTTTTGTCTGAAAAAGCTGCACCAGATTTTGCACGCTCCAGGTTTAGTAAATCAACCCCATTATGTTTTATTCTACACTTTTTTTGCTTGTGGATTTATTATGTTCATCATTATTTAGTGCTTTTATATGCATAATCTGTGTGGTACCAACAAGGTACAGTCCGTTGCTTACCCCATTGGCTTCTTTGCTATGAATTGATATCTTCGGCACTGGCACATTTTTAGAGTCATCTTGGTTATTTTTTATTTCTGTTGCAGGTGTACTACCCTTGGCAGGCCGTGTTTCTACCACCTTTGAGTGGCCTTCAGCTGCCTGCATTCTGGGAGCTGCTGAGTGCCCATTATCAGTCTCTATTCTAGGCACTGCTGACTTGGACCTAGCTTTCGTCTTTGACCTTGGCGCATCTGGAGTAACGATTTTCTCTTTATCTACGAAGTCCTTTCCAATACCTCGATCTATCTTCATACCGTCTGCTGCATAGTCCTTTTCCTTCCATTGAAATGATTTTGAAATCTGTGGGTGGTAATATGGAACTTTTCGTTTTGAAGAAAAGCTTGGCTCTTTAGTGATCCCTTCAAAATTAAGAGAACAAACCATTAGGGAACAATGAAATACAGCAAATAAAAAAATATATATATTTTTGCTCAGCGGTGGCTGCAACTTCAGAGGTTAGTGAGTGATAACTTTTAAGCTTATTTAGGCTACTTTCACACTGAAGGCATTTTTCAGGAGTTTTAGCGCTAAAAATAGCGCATTTTAAGCTCCTGAAAACCGCCTCCCATCCCACCCCAGTGTGAAAGCCCAAGTGCGACGGTGCGATTGCAGGACGTTACAAAAAGTCCTGCAAGCAGCATCTTTGTGGTAGCTTGGGAGCGCTGTATACAGCGATCCTTACACGCCCCAGCTCATTGAAATGCATGGTCAGCGTTTCCAAAACGGTGCCCGAAAAGCATTTAGAAAGCCTCTCAACAGGGGCAGTTTTAACACTTTCTTCGGCCGCTAGCAAGGTAAAAACGCCCCGTTAGCACCTAAAAGCGCTGCTAAAGCAACGGTAAAGCTCGGCTAAAACTAGCAGAGATTTACCATTGACGCGGCACAGCCCCAGTGTGAAATTAATTGGTATTGATCGTATAATATCTAGATGATCCAGTGCTCGTAGACAGAGACACTTGGGGACGTTGTCTAAGGTAAAAAATTACGTCGCCCGCTGTCCGGACAGATAACAAAAAGATTTGAGGTATACCGAATGTCAGAGGTTTATTGCCTGACTATTTAAAGCGCTGTTTAGTTAAGTGATCTTTTAAAGATCGCAAGGCTAATTTTCTTCTGTGTGTGTTTACTTTATCTTTGTTGATGTTTTTTTTTTCTCTTGTATTGACATGGTTTTTGTGCTGCATATTTCTAAGCAGATAAGAAAACATTCTTCCCCTAAGCACTGCACTCCCCCTCCCCCTCCCCTCATGGAAGGATGTTTTCTTTAAGAAGTGGTAAAGTTAACCCTTGATTAGCTATGACAATACAGAAGGGTTATATTGTATATATTGAAACTTAGCATAAAAGAAAAAAGGTAGATGGCATTTTGGAGTAAATAGAATGAATGTTGTAGAATTATCAGGTGGCTTGATGAATGTGAAAAGAAATGAAAAAAAAAAAAAAAAAAAGGCTGAGGATGTTTTCATTGCAAGAAGCTGTTTCTCAGAAACAAGAAAATGCAGATTGCCTGACAGAGGTTAATTTGTGCATCTGTGAAAATATTAGGACTTTTGGTGGGAAAAAGAGTTTGAAAAATAGTCTTAAAGTAAATATTTATATTGGATTGGAGTTATTTTTAGAATTCATAGACTTTTAACTGTGAAGTGTTAATGATGCAATGCTGTTTATATTTGGGTACATTTATAAAGTCAAAAGGCAAAGTTCAAAAAAAGTATGGGTTAAAAATGGCGGCGTATTGGCTTCAGCATGCTAAAATTAGGGTAGAAGGAAAAAGGACAAAGGAAAAATGCCAAGCCCAATTGCCCCTAGTGGACAAAGAGGATGATCTCATCTGCTGTACCCAGAGACCACCTCCCTATGATGGTCCTCCCCCTCAGGTGCAAGTAACTGCCCAGAGTAACACCTTCCCTGTGACATCCACCCATCAAAGGAACCGCCTCTGAACAAAACCCCACTTCCTCAATCTCTCCAGACAGTAGTTCAGTCTTGGAGATGAACAGATCGATCCTTGAAACATTAACTGACGCCATAACTCATGTACTAGGTGCCCCAGCAGGAGCCAAGAGACTAAGTAAACCTCCTATTAGGTATGGTGTGGAGGATGGTGAGGAATGCCCCTTGATAGAGGTCCCAAACCCAAGGGGAGGACAGAATGATGCACTGGGCCAGCCATATCCCTTGACTATGACTGTTTTTCGACCATGGACTGACAGTGATATACAAAAGGCTACAGAACACATAAAACATCCAAAATTAGGTCCAGCTGAATTCATTGAAAACATAGAGGGATTACGGAACAGTTATAAATTGAATGGGGTGGAAGTAGAGAGAGCCCTGAGGAGAGTATTAGGGTCAGATTGGGCTTCGGTAAAGGGGGATTGGGACCCCTGCGCCCCAGCAAATGCACATGGATGGGGGGATCCATTGCCTCCAGAAAGCCCAGACTTAGGAAACAGGTTGACTGCCCTACTGAACAGATGCCAGCTTAGATGGGTACAACGGACTGATTGGCAAAAAATAAAAAATAAATAAATATGACAGTACAAGAAGACAAAGAAAGTGTCAGTGACTACCTAAATAAATTACGAGAGATTTTTAGAGTGCTCTCCGGGCTCCCCGAAGCTGAGGATGTGAATAGTGCATATTAGCAACAGCTAAAGATTGTTTTTTTTAAATGGATTGAAACAGGATCATAAGGATTACATTGTTTAAAACATGGTTACTTACCGAACTGCATCAGTTTTAGATGTTTTACAATATGCTAAGCATTCTGAGAAGTATTTGAAAGCAAAAGCAAAAAAGAATGTGAAATTAAAGGTTCTTATGCAAGGTGATGAAAGGGAGGAGGATGCAGAAGAGTACACTGCTGAGGCAGAACTAGAGGGGTCTCATAGAGGAAGGATTACTCTACAGAAATAGACAGTGCAACGAGAGTACTTCCACCCTGTGTACAAGCACTGGTAGCATCAGCGGTGTAGTGGTTAGCACTCTCGCCTAGCAGTGAAGGGGTCACTGGTTCGAATCCTAATCATGATGCTGCCTGCCTGGAGTTTGCATGTACTCCCTGTGCCTGTGTGGATTTCCTCCGGGTGCTCTGGTTTCCTCCCGCACTCCGGGGACATGCAGGTGGGTTGATTGGCTTCTGTCCCGGTTTGGCCCTGGTATATGAATGGGGACGTTGGATCCTTGGGGGTGGAGAACGATGTGGGTGTACAGGGGTAGAGGCTAGACACTCACTCAGGCTGAACCGGATGGACTGGTGTCTTTATTCAACTTTACTAACTGAAAAGGTACCACATGCAGTGTTTGTTATCCTGTTACAGCAAAAGAATATCACATTTGAGCCCAGCACGACACCTTTCCTGTATGACAATACTCTTGACACAACCTCACTTAACAATACAGAGGTGTACTACATTAAACCCATCCACGTTACTACTACTTCCTACTGACGGGTATAAATATGACTGCACTGTTGCCATCGCTGAAAAGGTACTGCCACGAAGTGATCTGAAAGATGTACCATTATCTAACCCTGACATGACACTTTTTGTTGATGGTTCTAGTAAGAAAAATCCAGATGGCACAAATGCAACAGGATATGCAGTAGTGACACAGGATGAGATTTTGGAAGCGGGGCCACTACCAAAACATTATTCAGCACAAGTTGCAGAACTTGTAGCACTGACAAGAGCATGTATACTGTCAGAAGGAAATCTGTAACCATATACACTGACAGTCAATATGCCTTTTCAACAGTGCATGTTTTTGCACAACAATGGAAAAACAGGGGGATGGTCACCTCCAGTGGTAAACCAATTTCACATACGGACTTCATTTTAGAACTCCTAGATGCAATACAGTTACCAAAAAAGCTTGCAATCTGTAAATGTCAAGCACACACAAAATATACGGACCCCATCTCAAAGGGAAATAAAAGGGCAGATGAAGCTGCACATAAAATAATGACGAGAAATCATAGTGATAGATCATACAGTCCTTACTGATATGCAGCAAAATGCCCCCCCTGGGGAAAACAAAGGGTTGCACAATAATTGATGATATTTACACATCACCTGAAGGGAAACCGGTATTACCAAAATCTTTATTTAGGTATGCAGCAGTATTGACACATGGAGTAACGCATGTGTCAAACAGGGGGATGACTGAGATGTTAAATAAAGTATGTACAGCCTATGGATTCACAAACTACTCAAAAACTTTTTGCTCTCAATGTCTTATATGTGCAAGACACAATGCTCAGGGAGGTATAAGACCACAGAAAGGGGAGTTCCCTACACCACAATATCCATTCCAACACATTTGCATGGATTTTATTGAATTAGACAAATGTGAAAAGAAGAAATATTGTTTGGTACCCAGGCACCCTGACCAAATGGGTGGGTGGAGATATTCCCGACAGGAAGTGCAGATGCACAGACTGTAGCCAAAGCATTACTAAGAGATATTATTCCTAGATTTGGAATCCCTGAAAGGATTTACAGTGATAATGGACCCCATTTTGTAATTAAAAAATATACAACATTTGATAGAAGTGATGAGAATTAAAGGGAAATACCATTGTGCCTATCATCCCCAATCAGCTGGATTGGTAGAAAGACATAATGGCATTCTAAAAAGCAAACTGAGAAAAGTTATGGAAGAAATAGGTAAAAATAATTGGATGTATTGCCTACTAGTAGCTGTGACCAGTATGTATATCACACCCCCAAAAGAAGATGAAAAGGTGTATGTGGGAGATTGGGGTCTCAATAAAAAGTAATAAGAAAAAAGCAGTGGTACTCCCCAAGGTGGGATGGTCCTTTCAAAGTCCTTTTAACTACCCCTACTGTGATAAGGATTGTAGAGAGGTCTACCTGGATTCACCAGTCCCATTGTAAAAACGTTTTACAGGCAGAGTAGGGCCAGTTGGCTACAAGAGGTCCAGAAAGTCCGGCTACAAAGGGAGGTCTCACACAAGGTGGGACTTGTCTCAAACCGGTGAAGTCTCCCTCCCCTTCCAACTCCCCTATCCTATCCGCTGGAACTCTGTAGCTGGTTAGGATGAAAGGGACAGTAATTATCCTTGGGTAACTGGTGACTCTAGGAGAGGCATCCATAAGAGGGGGTAGGCGCTATGGAAGAGTAGAGGAACTTTTGGATTGGGAAAGAACAGGAAAAGCATTAAATCTAACCTTTATAGAGGGAATAACTAGCACTATACTGGTAGACTTCTGTCAGATTGCAGATTGTGGGGATACAACTGGGGCTAGAGGACTTCTATGGGCAGATAAATATATCTGCTGGCTCTGGAATAAGGCAGGATGTCAAGCATGGGATCAGGCCCTGTTGACTACAGCGCATCAAGATTGGGGGTATAATCAACCAGGGGCTAAAAAGAGTGGTATAAAGGAGAGACTCATAATCACAAAAGCGGCCAACTCCCCCTGCACAAATAGTAAGAACTGTAACCAACTATTAATAACATTAAAAGGAGCCGAGGAAGGAAGATCAGCGGTTGTATTCCATGGGAGCATGGGTGTCAGGAACTGACCCCTCAGGAACATTTTTCCTTGAGGTATTACCTCCTAATAAAATTAAACAACAGGAAAAAGTAGACTCAGAAGGGAAAGAAGAAGGCCATACTAAAATAGAAGTTCTGAGTAAAACTATAAGATTCACTAACCTAACAATAGAAGATGCCATAGCTTTGGAGACGGGCTACCAAGAAAAAAAATGAGTGGTTAGAATGGTTGAGGTACACGGTTAGAACTCTGAAAAAGGAAAACTGTTTAGTTTGTGCCGGAGCCAGACCACATTTAGCAACAGTTCCTTTTCCTCTAGATCACAATACAGATCCAGAAGGTTTAAAATGTATGTTGCAATTGTATAATAAGAGCTATAAACCTGAAACAAATTCTACTGGTCACACATTGAGTTTGTTGTTTCCCCCAGTACAGAGACCTCAGATACCCCCAGCGGTTACCGCTTATCCGGGCAACTTTACTTGTTTTGCACTCCCAGGGAACCGTAGCGCGGTGGATCTTGGGTCACTACCTGATGACTACTGTGTGGAGAGGATTAACACGGACAACGGTGACTGGGTTGGACATGACATTCAGAGAGCTGATGTCTGGTGGATGTTTGGGGATAAGAAACTGCGAGCTAGACTACCGGCCAATGCCCAAGGGGATTGCGCTATGGTCCAGCTGGCTATGCCCCTGAGAATCCTGTCAGAATACCCGTGGACTAAGAGTCACCGACAGTATCATAGGGACACCTCTCCCTTGGGGTCATTTGACTCTCAGATCTACATAGATGAGGTTGGGGTTCCTCGCGGGGTGCCGGACGAGTTTAAAGCCAGGAATCAGGTGACAGCTGGGTTTGAGTCTCTTCTCTGGTGGGTGACTATAGATAAAAATGTTGACTGGATTAATTATATATATTATAACCAACAACGATTTGTAAATTATACTAGGGATGCTGTGAAGGGCCTAGCAGAACAGTTGGCCCCCACATCTCTAATGGCCTGGCAGAACCGAATGGCTTTAGATATGGTCTTAGCTGAAAGAGGAGGGTATGCAAAATGTTTGGTAGCATGTGTTGTACATTTATCCCTACAATACAGCTCCTGGAGGGACCGTGACCAGAGCCTTGGAAGGACTGACTGCGCTATCGAATGAATTGGCGGAAAACTCAGGTATTAATGATCCATTCACAACTTGGCTTGAAGGATGGTTCGGTAAATGGACTGGATTTATCATATCATGTTTGATCTCAATCGCTGTGGCTTTGGCCGTTTTGGTCACTTGCGGATGCTGCTGCATTCCCTGTATTCGAGGACTTTCACAAAAACTCATTGAAACTGCAGTCTCAAGAACAATGTATCAAACCCTCTCTACCTCTGAGGAGACCTATGTGGACATTGAAGCTCAACTTAATGACATACAGTCCGAAAGTGTATAACACAGGGACTTTCATCGAAATGTGTGGAGATAAAATAGTCACACAAAGAGGAGGGAATGTTAGAAAAGTTTTAAATGTTTATTGTGTGACTATTAGAAAAACAATAGTCCTGAGACTGATTTGTTAAAAAGCTTACTTCTGAGCACATTATTGTATTAACTCATTGTATTGTTTTGTCCTAATTAACTCCATAGTAAGTAGGATGATTAGATTTAACTAAATATGATAGCCTAAGAATGTACGGGAATATGTATAGCTTATAAAGTGCAAGCCTGTGCCATGACACGTTATTTATGTTCTTTCAACCAATAGAAGCACAGAGATGTTATTCTTGTGGGATATGTGAGGGCGGAACACTTTCTTTTGTGGGGACTTTTTCTTCAGCTTTCGTGCTGTAAGCATGTCTCCCTGTTGTGGGCCACATCAGAAATAAATTTTCCTGCTTCTCAGAACACCTGATGTTTTTTTTACTGATCACAAGGGAATTTCCTAACAGCCTTCTTGCTGGCTAAAAAGTTGTACAGCCATGTAAAAAAAAAAAATATGTACACTCCATGGAAATTGTTGACCTTTTGAACATACTTGAACAAGATAAACATTAGATGTTTCATTTAAACAGTGCCTGTTTAATATATACATATATATATAAAACTTTAATCAGAAGATTATGAAAAATTGCCTTTTCGATCGTATCACCTCAGTCTCAGAAGCTGGTACTGCCCCCTTAAGCAGAGATGACTTCTTGTAGGTAATTTGCATAACTACCCCACAGTCTGAAACCCCTTTCACACTGGGTGGTTTTCAAGTGCTTTAGCGCTAGAAATAGCCTCTGCTAAGCGCCCATTCACTCTAGTGTGTCTTTTCACACTGGGGCGGTGCGCTTGCTTGACGTTCTGAAAAGTCCTGCAAGCAGCACGTTTTGGGCGGGTTGGGAGCGCTGTATTTAGCACTCCCAAAACGTTCTGCCCATTGGAATGAATGGGCAGCACCTTAAAAGCGATGCAAAACGGGAGACTAAAAGCTGCGCAAAAAGTGCTGCTTAAACAGCACTAAAGTGCCACTAAAACGAGCGGCGCTTTAGCGCTAATGGCCAGCGCTTTCAGTGTGAAAGCAGCCTTTTTTCAACTCTGAGACATTTTTGAGCTCTCCTTCATGTACATTTTTTTCAGTTTCAAGATGTTTGTGTTTTGTTTTTTTTGCTGGGCTTTTTTTGCTGGCCCTACCAGTCCTGGACAAATTATCAGTCATTTGACTGCACTACTTGTAGATTGTTTTCTTTACAATAGAATGATTTATTGCTAATATACTAGTCTTAATAAATCCCTTGACAGACCCATAGCCAATTGATCTGGGCATGATGACATAACACATACAAATACCAAAGAGAACACCAGACCCTAGATGTCTAATAAGGTTCTAATTATTGGCACCTAATCTAGAACAATGGATTTATGGAAGAGGTGGTAATTGTAGGGATCTACTTACTTTCTTTCTATGTGACAGCTCCACATTTTTCTTAATTTAAATGATGAGAATTAATACACCATGTCGATTTTATGTGACATTAGTTTAAGTATATCCTCTTTATACGTGGGCACTGTTTGAATGAAGATATAAAGTTTGCCTGTTCAGATATGTTCAAAATTAATTTGGTGTACTTTTCACAGGCCTGTAAATATTTGAATTTCCATAGCGTGGCCTATAGTTCCTATAGTAAAATGCTGGCTGGCTGGGACATTCGCCATTATGGGTGGGCATCTTATGATGTCCTCCCCAAAACATACCTCGTTCATGCCCCAGGGGTGACGCTGTAGCGTTATCTGATGCTTACTGTGTCCACCAGATGACAGATCAGTGTACCAGCCTGCTGCTGTGATCGCTATACTCTATCACAGCAGATCACATGACAATTGTACACAATGGATAGCTTCCATTCATGACAATCATTTTGTACTATTGTGTTGATCCCTGTGATTGGTCACAGTGATTGCATGATACAGATGGGGCCAAACACAGTCCACCTGTACCATATGATTAGCCATGGCCAATCAAAGCTAATCACAATAGTAAACACTGAATGAATGGATTTCATTCAGAAGAAGTGGTTGCTTATAACAGTGCAATTCTCTGTTATAAGCAATCATTGTGTGTAAAAAAAAAAAAATCCTGATCACCTCCCCAGAGTAGTACACTGTATTACTCTGTTCATAGTATGTAAAAACATGCTGTCACCAGTCAATGTCCCTGATCATCGCCACACCAGTTATATGATGATGCTGTACTACACTAATGACAGTATTTAATTTTTTTTTTAAAAATTAGAAAAAAAAAACATTTTGCTTTAACCACTTCCCGATTCCCAACCGCCTCAAATACATATACGGCGGCAGAATGGCACCGCTGCCCAAACCACCGTAAAGATACATTGGTCCCTTTAAGAGCCATAGGCACTCATACTCATAAACACTAAAATCCCTGCATTTACAGACATCCACAATCTAATACTAGCCTATCTAGCCCTGTAAAGATTAAATCAGTATACATACCTTTTCTGAAGCTGATCCAACCCGATCCAATGCTAAGCTATCAGCTGCGGCTTCTCTGGGTAGGTGGGTGCAGAGGAGCCAGCCGACAACGTAAGACCCATAGTAAGTCTATTGGTGACGTCACTCTCCATTCATTAATTTCACAGCCGTTGTCGGCCATGTCCTCTGCAGAGCTTCTGCCGCTGGAGACTGCATCAGCTTCAAAAAAGGTGTGTATTCTTCTTTACAGGGTTAGTGTTAGATTGTGGATGCCTGTAGATGCAGGGATTTTAGTGGTAGGGTGGATTTACATTTTAAGTTCTTCTTTTTCCAACAAATTGTGACTGATTGTGATTGGATTGGATTTGATTGACAGCAGCTTGAGCCAATCGCTGTGCAGATATCAATCTATTCAATCAGGACCCAAAACACCGGCTGGAGTCGGTGTTGCTCGTCCCCAGTGCAGGAACAATTGGGAATGATCAGGCTCAGGTAGAGCTTCACAATTCTGGGCAAAATGAGAATCACAATTTTTTTGCTTAGAATAAAAAGATCACGATTCTCGCGACGTAAAATCGTTCACATTATACAAAAAGATGGGCTAACTTTACTGGTTAGCTTTATTTTTTTTCTTTTTTTTTTTTTTTAATTCATTAAAGTCATTTTTTTTTTAAATTGCATTTGAAACGCCGCTGTGCAAATACAGTGTGACATAAAGTATTGCAACAACCACCATTTTATTCTCTAGGGTGTCTACTAAAAGAATATATATTTAAAATTATTTTAAACCGACAAATGTCAGAAAAAGGTTTAGTGTTTAAGTGTGTAAGGGATCTTCCCGGGGTAGGGTGTGTTTGGACACAGTTCACAGCAGACTTGGAATTTATAAAGCAGATCTTGGCGTTTATTCGTGGTACAAACAGTCCAGCAAACAAAATATACAGCAACACCGTGCTTTCTAAGTACAACAAAAATAAAAGTCCTAGCCCGGCTGGGCGCTTACTAACAGGTTCTTCTCACCTATCTGACACTTACAAACACAGCGTCTTTCACCTGGATGTCGCAGGGTGAGTTTTAGCTCCAGCAGTGGCTGTGCTTGCAGCTTCCTTCAACACACAGATTGTTCATTCCCTGGCTGAGAGCAATCACCTGCAGACCTTGCAGAGCCTTTAGCTTCCCAGGCTAATTAGGATCAAAGCTCACCTGATCCCAAACCCAGAACTGGATCGGGGGATGTGGAATGACAGGTCCCTCTACCAAACCTACCTGCCATTCCATATAAACCCAGGCCCGGCAAAATTAAATAACAACTCAGCAGCATATCGCTGCTGAGAAACTGATCCATCCTGGATTTACCATCTCACACTGTGTAGCAACCTAGGTGAGATGTACACCCCCTCAACCACTTCTCCAGTGACATGTCTACATATCCCCCCCCTCTTTTTCAGACCGGAGGGCTGAGCCTTTTGTCCCCACAGACAACTTACCCTTGACAATGCGTCAGCATTTGCCTGTAATTTCCCTGGCCTGTGTTCCACAGTGAAATTAAAGTTTTGTAGGGAGAGAAACCATCTAGTCACTCTTGCATTTCTTTCCTTGTTTGACTTCATCCATGTTAGGGGGGCATGGTCTGTCACCAACTTGAATTTCCTTCCTAGCAAGTAATACTTTAACGATTCTAGGGCCCACTTCACTGCCAAACATTCTCGCTCCACAATGGCATAATTTTTCTCGGCCGGGGTTAGTTTTCTACTCAAGTACGTCACTGGATGCTCCTCACCATTCACTACTTGTGAGAGTACTGCACCTAAGCCTGTGTTAGAGGCATCTGTCTGGACCAGAAATTCTCGCCTGAAATCGGGGGTAACTAAGACAGGTGGTTGGCACAAGGCAGACTTAAGGCTTTGGAAAGCCTTCTCGGCCTCTGGGGTCCACGTGACCATTGCTGTCTTTCCGCCCTTTGTCAAGTCAGTTAGTGGAGCAGCAACTGAGGCAAAGTTCGGCACAAATCTACGGTAATACCCCGTAATACCCAGGAAAGCTCTAACCTGTTTCCTTGTCAGGGGTCTAGGCCAATTCTGTATTGCCTCAATTTTATTTAGCTGTGGCTTAATCAACCCTCTCCCAATAATGTAGCCTAGATATTTGGCCTCTTCTAGGGCTAGAGCACACTTCTCGGCATTTATGGTCAACCCCGCATCACTTATGGCATCCAACACGGCCTGTACCTTACAGAGGTGACTTTCCCAATCAGGGCTAAAAATGACCACATCATCGAGGTAGGCAGCTGAGTAATCACGATGTGGTCGCAGAATCAAGTCCATCAACCTCTGGAAAGTTGCAGGCGCTCCATGTAACCCGAATGGCATCACTACATACTGGAATAGCCCATCAGGGGTGGAGAATGCAGTTTTCTCTTTAGCCTCACCAGAAAGTGGAATCTGCCAGTAGCCCTTTGTGAGATCGAGGGTGGTTATGTACCTGGCGTTACCCAACTTCTCAATCAACTCATCTACCCTGGGCATAGGATACGCATCGAACTTGGAGATCTCATTCAACTTTCTGAAATCGTTACAGAACCTCCAAGTTCCATTGGGCTTTGGGATTAGCACAATTGGGCTGGACCATTCACTCTGTGACACCTCAATTACCCCCAGAGCAAGCATACGTTTTACCTCGGCAGATACGGCTTCCCTACGTGCCTCCGGTATCCTATAGGGCTTAAGGTTTACTCTGCTTCTAGGCTCAGTTTCAATGTGATGATGGATGAGGTGTGTACGCCCTGGGAGGTCAGAGAACTTGTTTTTGTTTTTCTGTAAAAATTCCTGAGCCTCCTGTTTCTGTGACACTGATAGAGTATCACCTACCTTGACTGGAGGGATTGGTGGTGACAAATTATTAACAGTATTTGTCGCCACCAAGGATTCCCTGTCTTTCCAGGGCTTGATCAAGTTTATGTGATAAACTTGGAAAGGCTTCCTTCTACCTGGTTGGTGCACCTTGTAGTTCACCTCACTGATCTTTTCAACAATTTCATAAGGACCTTGCCACTTCGCTAAGAATTTACTCTCAACAGTGGGGACTAGTACAAGAACCCTATCGCCTGGGTTGAATATCCTGATTCTTGCGGACCGGTTGTAAATTCTACTTTGGGCCTCTTGAGCTCTCTGGAGGTGTTCCCTTACCAGGGGCATTACCGTGGCTATACGGTCCTGCATTTGTGCTACATGCTCAATAACACTCTTGTATGGGGTGGACTCACTCTCCCATGTCTCTTTTGCAATGTCCAGTAGACCCCTAGGGTGACGACCATAGACCAACTCGAATGGTGAGAACCCTGTGGACGCTTGGGGCACTTCCCTAATAGCAAACATGAGGTAGGGTAATAAATGATCCCAGTCACGACCATCTTTTGCCACCACTTTCTTCAACATATGTTTCAAAGTTTTATTAAATCTCTCCACCAATCCGTCCGTCTGGGGGTGGTATACAGAGGTACGGATGTGTGAGACTTTAAATAGTTTACATAATTCCTTCATCAGTTTTGACATAAATGGCGTACCTTGGTCAGTTAGGATTTCTTTGGGGATCCCAGTCCTAGAGAACATATAAAACAACTCACGTGCAATTGTTTTAGATGCAGTGTTTCTTAAGGGTACAGCCTCAGGATAGCGGGTCGCATAATCGACGACTACCAAAATATACTGGTGTCCTCTAGCTGACTTTGCAACGGGACCCACTAAATCCATGGCAATACGCTCAAAAGGCACCTCTATAATAGGGAGCGAAACCAAAGGACTGCGAAAATGTGACACTGGGGCACTAACCTGACATGTGGGGCACGACTCGCAGTATTTTTTAATGTCATCATATATTGCCGGCCAAAAAAACCTCTGGAGAACCCTCTCTCGCGTTTTGTCAGTCCCCAAGTGTCCCCCAAGAACATGGTTATGTGCCATGTCAAGCACCTGACGCCGGTACGGCTTAGGTACCAGAAGCTGTTCCACAATCTCATCCTTAATCTTATTGACTCTATAGAAAAGATCATTAGTCACCGAAAAATGTGGAAATCTTTTTTCAGCATCTGGTTCCTGAGGTACCCCATTCATTACAGCAACCTGCTCTCTTGCATTTTTGAGAGTGGGGTCCTGTAATTGTGCAGCCCCAAAATTATCTCTAGACACCTCTAAGTCTAGTATATTTTGCTCAGTGGGAGGAGCCTCCTCCTCCCCAGCCAGGACCTGTAAAGGAAAACAATCATTTTCATCCTGCATACTTTTATCATTCACAGTGGACAAGCAACCACCTTAGAGATATCCTCACTCCTTTTGGGGATTTTTCTTTTTTCCCAGAGAGCCCAGAATAAAGGAAAATCGCGCCCCAATATTACATTATGCATGAGGTTTTTAACCACACCCACTTCATATTGTACTGTGCCTTGTTCAGTCCCGACTTTAGCCAGCACTATAGGGTACACTTTTGTATCACCATGTATACACACAACGCTCATATGCTTTTTAGACTCTAAGTCCCCAGTCACCAGGCTAGCATGCACCAAGGTTACAAGGCTTCCTGAGTCCATTAACGCTTTAACAGGAAAGTCATTGATTGTGATGTTGCAGATTTGCGGTTCAGTCTCTAGTCCAGGAACTGCAGCACAAGATGGTTCCGCAAATAGCGACTGACGCCGGCTAGCGTCACATTCCATGGGTTCAGAGGTAAGAGGGCAATGGGCCGACACGTGTCCCGCCTCATGGCATCTCCAACACTGGATAGGGCCTGGTCTCTTTGGCAAGGAGTCCTTTTCAGAGCCCCTTAGCCACCCTGGACCATCACCAGTCTTTTGTCCCTGAGACACCACTTGAGCCCTTTTCCCCCCATCAGCACCCCTCCACACTCCCCCAATAGATGGAAGTCTCTTACCAGCTGACGGCACAGATCTGGCGCTCCGGGGAGGTGAAGATGCTGCAGGAACATCACGGAGGTAGTCCTCAGTCGCCTGGAACCTCTCCACAAGGTTGACAAGTTCGTTTGCATTCTTAGGATCACCTTGTCCCACCCAGCGTTGCAAGTCAGTAGGAAGCGCTCGGAGGTAGCGATCCATCACGACCTTCTCTAGGATTTGTGCAGGAGTAGAAGTGTCTGGCTCCAACCACTTTCTTGCCAAATGGATTAGGTCATACATCTGGGACCTCGCTGATTTGTCCAGACTGTAGCTCCAGTTGCGTACCCTCCGGGCACGGACTGCAGTAGTAACTCCTAGTCGGGCAAGTATCTCCTCTTTTAGCCGAGTATAGTCCTTAACCTCTTGCTCACTGAGGTCATAGTAGGCTTTTTGAGGTTCACCTGTTAAATAGGGCGCAATTACCTCTGCCCACTCAGCGGCTGGTAACTTCTCTCGCTCAGCCACGCGCTCAAATACTGTTAGATAGGCTTCAACATCGTCCTCAGCAGTCATCTTTTGCAGCGCTTTCTGCACAGTCCTTCTCCCAAAAAAAATCTCTGGAGCGGCTCCCTCCATTGTGGGTGGATTAGCAACCACAGGCGCCTCTCGATTTACTATCAGGTGCTCGATAAGTTGTTGTTGGCTTTGGCGCAAAGCTTGCAACTCTTCCTTATGCATCTGCTGTTGTGCAGCCATGGACTGTTCATGTCGTTGCTGTTGTTGCAAACTCACTTGCATAAACTGCTTCAGCATCTCCTCCATGTTGCTGGACTGTTCTTGGAGTGTAGTTGCAGCTTTCACCCAGGACATCAGCAGCTGTAGCCAAGTCTGTCCACACCGTTGCCCCTAGCAACCGCGTTGCCCGCTATCTCCACCAATTGTAAGGGATCTTCCCGGGGTAGGGTGTGTTTGGACACAGTTCACAGCAGACTTGGAATTTATAAAGCAGATCTTGGCGTTTATTCGTGGTACAAACAGTCCAGCAAACAAAATATACAGCAACACCGTGCTTTCTAAGTACAACAAAAATAAAAGTCCTAGCCCGGCTGGGCGCTTACTAACAGGTTCTTCTCACCTATCTGACACTTACAAACACAGCGTCTTTCGCCTGGATGTCGCAGGGTGAGTTTTAGCTCCAGCAGTGGCTGTGCTTGCAGCTTCCTTCAACACACAGATTGTTCATTCCCTGGCTGAGAGCAATCACCTGCAGACCTTGCAGAGCCTTTAGCTTCCCAGGCTAATTAGGATCAAAGCTCACCTGATCCCAAACCCAGAACTGGATCGGGGGATGTGGAATGACAGGTCCCTCTACCAAACCTACCTGCCATTCCATATAAACCCAGGCCCGGCAAAATTAAATAACTCAGCAGCATATCGCTGCTGAGAAACTGATCCATCCTGGATTTACCATCTCACACTGTGTAGCAACCTAGGTGAGATGTACACCCCCTCAACCACTTCTCCAGTGACATGTCTACAAGTGGTTAAACTTTTTTCGCTTACACACAAAGTCTATTCCATTGACAAATTATTACAATGTTTATACTTAAGTGCAACTGTTAAAGAATGTTTTGATTCTTGGCAGACTGCCCAGTTTTTCTCTTCCTTTTTTTATGGGCTGTGGCTTCAGAAAAGCAGAGAGAATTCTTTGCATAGAAAGAATTGTGAAATACTTCAAGATTGCGATAATGATTCTTGACGATTAATTGTGCAGCTATAGGCTCAGGTAAGTAAAAGGTGGGCCGGGGGGGGGGGGGGGGGCTGGTGAACTACAAGAGGTTTTTCACCTCAAAGCACAGAATGCATTGAGGTGAAAAAATGCAAGGGTTTACAACCCCTTTAAATACCACCAAATGAAAGCTCTTTTTGTGTCAAAGAAATGATAAAAATCTTAATTTGAGTAGTGTTGCATGACGGCACAATTGTCATTGAAAGTGCAACAGCGCTGAAAGCTGAAAATTGGCCTGGGCAGGAAGAGGGTGTAAGTGCCTGGTATTGAAGTGGTTAAAGGCCCTTTCAAAGTGAATAGGCTGCCTTAAAGAGGGAGTCCACCTAAAATTATTAAAAGCCAGCAGATGCAAATACTGTAGCTGCTGACTTTTAATAAATGGACACTTACCTGTCCCAGGGCCCAGCGATGTTGGCAGCCAAAACCGAGCAATCGCTCGGCTCTCGGCTGCTACCGCCGCCATTCTCATTTAGGGAATCAGGAAGTGAAGCGTTGTGACTTCACTTCCCGTTTTCCTAGTGCGCATGCACGAGTTGCGCTGCGTGTCGTAAGTGGTCCCTGCTATCTCCTGGGACCTGTGTGTTTCCCAGGAGACAGCGGGGGTGCGGGAAGGGGCGTGACTCCCGCGGGAGTCTATTCCCGGAAGTGGGTGCAGATACCTGTATTATACAGGTATCTGCACTCCCCTCCCCCCTGAAAGGTGCCAACTGTGGCACCGGAGGGGGGGAGGAATGAAATGAGCAGAAATTCCACTTTTCAGTGGAACTCCGCTTTGAATCAAGACATAACACTTTAGGGAGATTTCCTCTCGCATTGCATCAACAGGATAGAAAGTGAAGAGAAATCTTTCCAGTAGGACACAGACAGCAAAAAGCAACCTGATAGGGGTTTAACCTTTCCTTGCGTTATCCATACACTTTACTTTAATTTTAAAAAAAATCAAAAGCAACATCAATCACTGTCGTTTATTGGAAAATAGCTAGGGTTGTCAGGGCAGCTATTTAAAACAAGACATACGGTATATAAAATAAGCACGCTATAAGGGTTTATTACAATTAGCTGAATGACCACGCGCCATTTGTCGGCAAGACACGCAGGACAGAGCTCTGCCTATGTAAACAAGGCAGAGCTCTGTCCTGTCAGTGGAAAAGTAATGGATTTTCTTTCCCAACAAAGCAGGAAATAAAATTCATCACTTCTCTTAGTAAAAACAGCACATACAGACAACAAAAACACTGGTTAGGCACACATTTAACCTTTTGATCACCCTAGATGTTTAACCCCTTCCTAGCCATTGTCATTAGTACAGTGTCGGCGCATATTTTTAGCACTGATCCCTGTATTAGTGTCACTGGTTCCCAAAAGTGTCAGTTAAAGTCCGATTGTCTGCCACAATTTTGCAGTTCCACTATAAGTCGATTACTACTCCACTAGTAACACTGCTGCCACTAGTAACAAAAAAAGTATTAAAAATTCCAGTATAAATACCATGGTTTGTAGACACAATAACTTTTTGCGCAAACCAATCAATATACACTTATTAGAATTTTTTTACCAAAAATATGTAGCAGAATACATGTTGGCCTAAATTTATGAAAAAATTAAATGTTTTTATTTTTTCATTGGATATGTTTTATAGCAGAAAGTAAAAATATTTTTTTTAAATTAAAAAATTTTGGTCTTTTTTTGTTGATAGCGCAAAAAAAAAAAAACAGCAGCGGTGATCAAATACCACCAAAAGAAAGCTCTATTTGTGTGAAAAAAGGACATAATTTTCATTTATGTATAGTGTTGCAGGACCGCGCAATTGTCAGTTAAAGTAACGCAGTGCCGTATTGCTTAAAATGGCATGGTCATAAAGGGTGATAAATCTTCCGGGGGTCAAGTGGTTTAAATGTACTGGAATATTTCTAGTAAATGTCGATCTAACGCTACTCTCTAATGCAGTGTTCCTGTTATTTGTTCTCTATTATTTGATTTGACAAACTTCACAGTGTCCAAGTACCATGGAAAGGCATAAAGGGAAAATTATGTCATTTCCCAGTCCTCACAGATGTGATACTGTCAGCCACAGGACTGTTCAAAGATCTTTTGGTTTTGATAATGACATATTCATCAATGCTTCTAAGTTATGAAATGAACATCTAGAACGTTCATGGTCACCTTCAATCTACAATCTATGCCAGCTCATTATTTTTTAGAAAGAATCATATGCAAGTGCACTTTTTCTCACCAAGCTCATCAGATGGAAGCCCGGCCCATCTGGACATCTGGGTGGCGTCTTCACTTGCATCATAGGATGTGTTCCCCTTGAAGTTCCTGTTATATTCTGATGAGGCCTGGGCCAACATAGAACATTAATTCAAATTTAAGATACAGCTTTTATTTCAATAAAAAATAGCAGAGAAAAGCTTAAAGTGGTTGTAAATCTCAGACATGAATTATGAACAAAGCACATCCCTCTATAGTGTGTACTTGACTCAGTTAAAAGCACTAAGTGTCATTTCTGTCTGCTGCTTCGTTCCTCTGCTATCAGCATGAATCACTTCTGATAAGTTATCCTGACACCAAGAGAAGAAAGGTGACGGGACAGACCTCCAGCTGATTGACAGCCTCAGCTCTGTTCCTGTGAGCTGTGTCCTTCCCTCCAATCAGCTCTCTGCTCAGCACAGCTCTCCGCCTCTTTTTTTCTGAACTCTCAGACAAGCTTATTAATTCAGCACTTTGAACAGATATAGAGGAGGGAAGACTGCAGATAGACAGGAACAACTTGGAGGAGGATTTGTTGTATCTTTGTGTGCCAAAGGATAGTCCTGGGTATATGTGAGGGTTTACAACCACTTTAAATATGGTAATTCTTTTTGACCAAAGCTCACTGTCTCAATAATTTATAGTGGAACAAATTACATATACTTTATAATACAGTCTATCACTAGCATTAACACTCCAGTCCCACCTGTAACATAATTTTATTACCTGTTTATCCTGCCTGTCGGTTATTTTTTAACTTCCTTTTACAGCCCAAGCTGTCCAGCAAAAGTGGTATTTAGAGGGTTGAGATAAACAATTGAAAATGGAACTAATCCCATCAATTTAAAGGTTTCCCAAAACAGGTACATTCAAGGAATGCCATCAGTGATAACTGCCAAAGTAATAACTGATCACATGTGCAGCACCATGGCAATTGCAGATCAAACAGAAGCTAAGATAGAAGCTTCCTTGGCTGTAAGGGATTGAAGGGTTTAGTTCCACTTTAACACTTAGGCCGGCCACACGCGGTTCGAATCTCGGCTGGTTCAGGAGGAACTGGCCGAGATTCGAACCTTTAAAGTGGTTGTAAATTCTCCCCCGCAACTTTGTCCCATGTAAATCAGCATAAAAAACCCTAATGAACACTGCTTGTAGAAATCTCCTTACTTGCTTAGTATTGTAATCCTTTTTGTTCTTTAGAATGACATCACTGAGCATGCCCAGATCTCACATGATTTACGGCACACTCTGTGTGCTTGTCTATCTATTATCAGGACTTCCTACGGCACAACACTGAAATCCCACGAGACTGCATAATCACTCAGAGCTTCCTCCTACACACCATGTGACCATGTGACCTCACATGCAGTGTAAACCTGGGCATTGGACAGAATTACTGCAGTCTTATCAGCTGAAGCTGATAGACTGACATAGGCAAACACTAGATAATCGGCACAAGTAAATACTATGAAATAAAACAAGTCAGCTATGAGCAGGGAAGAAGGGTTGCCATAGAAACATTGGATTGAGAAGGAGGCTTGGTTAACAGTACAGGAAGTGCTCAATGTAAGGACGGAAATACACTCCACTGTGGACTCAGAAAACAATACTTAAAATGGCGCTGCCTAAACCCTGGAAACAAGTTTTTTAAAGTTTCTTTAAACCGTAAGTAATATGTGATTTGGGCTGGATTATAGTGGCTATAGTTTGATAATTACTTATTATAATGGACTAAATGAAAATAAGCGTCAGAGTGGGAGAGTTTACTTCCTCTTTAATGGGCAGGCTAAATGTGCCAAGTTGGTCGATCATATTAACTTGGGTACGACCAGCCTGCCAGGTTTCTCTTGCGATTATCACTAGCGGCTGTTATAGCCGCTAGCAATAATCACTGTCTTCTCCTGGTGGGGACGTCTTCCTACAAAATAAATTGTTGCTGTAATAACTTAAAAGTGTTTACATAAGTTCAGCTCTAGGTTTAAAGCCTCCCATACATGGATCGAAATTCAGCCGATTCAGAAGTGACCGGTTGAATTTCAATCCACACTATATTGTCAAAAGTACTGTAATGCCTGCATTGGTCCAAATCATATAATGGAGGGGGGATTATGGTGTTGGGTTGTTTTTTAGGGGTTAGGCTTGGCCCCTTAATTCCAGTGAAGGGAACTCTTAAAGCGTTAGCATACAAGGACATTTTGGACAATGTCATGCTACCAACTTTGTGCGAACAGCTTGGGGAGGGCCCCTTCCTGTTCCAACATGACTGCGCACCAGTGCACAAAGCAAGGTCCATAAAGACATAGATGAGCAAGTTTGAGGTGGAGGAACTTGACTGGCCTGCACAGAGTCTTAACCTAAACTCTATAGAACACCTTTGGGATGAATTAGAGTGGAGACTGTGAGCCAGGACTTCTTGTCCTACATCAGTGCCTGACCTCATAAATGAGCTTCTGGAAGAATGGCCAAACATTCCCATAGACACACTCTTAAACCTTGTGGACAGCCTTCCAAGAAGAAATGAAGCTGTTATAGATGCAAAGGGTGGGCCAATTCAATATTAAACCCTACGGACTAAGATCGGGATGCCACTAAATTTCATGTGCATGTAAAGGCAGGTGTCCCATTACTTTTGGTAATATAGTGTAATAAGTAAAAATGTCCAATTTGGGCCCAATTAGCAATTTTTTCTCCCATGTGTCATGTGACTCATTAGTGTTACAAGGTCTCAGGTGTGAATGTGGAGCGGGTGTGTTAAATTTGGTGTTATCGCTCTCACTCTCTCATACTGGTCACTGGCAGTTCAACATGGCACCTTATGGCAAAGAACTCTCTGAGGATCTAAAAAAAAGAATTGTTGCTCTACATAAAGATGGCCTAGGCTATAAGAAGATTTGCAGGATCCTGAAACTGAGCTGCAGCACGCTGGCCAAAACCATACAGCAATTTAACAGAGCAGGTTCCACTCAGAACAGGCCTCATTATGGTCAACCAAAGAAGTTGAGTGCACGTGCTCAGCGTCATATCCAGATATCCCAGTTGTCTTTGGGAAAAAGACTTATGAGTGCTGCCAGCATTGCTGCAGAGGTTGAAGGGGTGGGGGGTCAGCCTGACGGTGCTCAGACCATACGCTGCACACTGCATTAAATTGGCCTGTATGGCTGTCATCCCAAAAGGAAGCCTCTTCTAAAGATGATGCAGAAGAAAGGCCGCAAACAGTTTGCTGAGGACAAGCAGACTAAGGACATGGATTACTGGAACCATGTCCTGTAGTCTGATGAGACCAAGATAAACTTATTTGGTTCAGATGGTAACAAGAGTGTGTGGAGGGAACCATGTGAGGAGTACAAAGACAAGTGTCTTGCCTACAGTCAAGCATGGTGGTGGGAGTGTCATGGTCTGGGGCTGCATGAGTGCAGCCAGGACTGGGGAGCAACAGTTCTTTGAGGGAACCATGAATGCCATCATGTACTGTGACATACTGAAGCAGAGCATGATCCCCTCCTTTCAGGGACTGGGCCGCAGGGCAGTATCCAAACATGATAAGAACCCCAAACACCCCTTCAAGACGACCACTGCCTTGCTAAAGAAGCTGAGGGTAAAGGTGATGGTCTGGCCAAGCATGTCCCCAGACCTAAACCCTATTGAGCATCTGTGGGGCATCCTAAAAAGTATAGTGGGAGAGCGCAAGATCTCTAACATCCACCAGCTCTGTGATGTCATCATGGAGGAGTGGAAGAGGACTCCAGTGGTAACCTGTGAAACTCTGGTGAACTCCATGCCCATGAAGGTCAAGGCAGTGCTGGGAAATAATGGTGTCCATGGTGTTATACAAGCTGTACACTCACTACATTGTAGCAGTGATGAAAAGATATAATAAAATATTTACAAAAATGTGAGGGGTGTACTCACTTTTGTGAGCTAATATTAGATATTTTCTGTACTTGTGGAACATGCCCTGTGCCTGAAAAGAGAAAACTAGCGATGCACCTCATACAATGAGTACAAGTACCAATACTTTTTAACTTCAGCTGTCAGCAATGGTACAAAGCATTGAAAAGTTATTTACAAATGAAATAAATCTATTTTTTTTTTTATTTAGCACTTTTTCAATGTAAAATGTGTAAATATATGTTAATGTATATATGTAAAAATATTCACTAACAAAGCTAACAAAAAAAGTTATAATTTTTTATCGTTTATAAAATAGATGTGACCAAAAGAAAAAAGCAGGAAAATAATAATGAAATGGAGGAGAATAGGGCGTTAATTGCAGCTGATTAGAGTAAATTAAGGGTTATTAAGGGGTTAAACAGAGGAATATTTGTTCATCCCTTTCATCTTCAGTTGAAGAAACAGAAATATACAAAAAGAAACAATGTTTCTTTTCATTTTAGTGTTTTAGGGCTGAGCAATGTTGGTAATAAACATTGCCGGTGTTCTGCCGAGACCTGTCCCCCCGTCGGATAGTGTCTGCCTTGTACTGCGCAGGCGCAGTGCTTGCGCAATATGGAGGACAAGGAGACGCTGAAAGTCTCTGAAGATGAATGGCGCCTGTGCACTTAATAGTACCTTCTGCCCTGAGTCCAGGTTCAAGCCCCACCATGCAAGTCGACATACGGTGTGCACTTAGTAACAGGGCCCCTCGCCATGCTTCGGGCACAATTTTTTATTCTAACTCTATGTCCACTTGGATGGTGGGGCCTGAACCATCTTTGGAGACTTTCATCTTCGGAGGCTTTCGGCATCTCCTTGTCCTCCTGCGCAAGCGCAGTACAGGGTGGACACTATCCGACGGGGGACACTATTCCACAAGACACCGGCTGCTTTTTTTTCTTTTTTTTTTTTTCTTTTTTACAGCTCCAATTACCAGACTTCTTTAAAGTGGTTGTAAACCCTTACAAACCACTTTGACCTACAGGTAAGCCTAGATTAAGGCTTACCTGTAGGTCCAAGCAATATCTCCTAAACCTATATGGTTTAGGAGATATTTGCCCGAAAACGGGCACCGCTGTCTATGGCGCATGCGCCGTAGACAGCGGCGCGCAGGCGCACTGAGCGCGGCATTCTCAGCGACGGAGCTGCCGCGCGTGTTGGCTCCTGTGCGCATGCGCGGGAGTGACGTCATTGCGGCTTCTCCGAATGACAGCGGCGGAGCTGCGAGACCCCACCAACAAGATGGATGCGGCGGACTACAGGGGACAGCGGCGACTTCGCTGGCTCCTGTGTCAGGTAAGTGACACATAATGGGCTACTATGCGATGCATAGTAGTCCATTATGCTTTACCTTTGCAGGGAATGAAAGAGGAAGTAAACTCATCAGGGTTTACTTCCTCTTTAAGACTGTGGAGACCCACTGACAGCTCAAATAGCCGAGCCTGAAAGTATCTGTTTCAGGTATCTGTGCATTTTTTTTTTTTTTACATTTTTAATTTATCACAGGGACAAAGCCCACAAGGACAGATGGGTAACAGAGAAACATACAGTAGAAGTAGTGATCATATAAACCATAACATATGTTATAACAGCCACTTATCCTTAAACAGTTTCCTAGAGGCAATAAATAGGTCGATAGCAAGTGTGCTGAAATTGTGTTTGGAATGTTGTGAAGACTTCCGTTCATGGTGGGAGGTTCTATTTACCCCTCCCTTGCACATAATCTAGGCCACTTGGTACTGTAGTATTTATGGGAAATTGCAGTCCCGTGAGTTCAGCCACCCTTCTTTTTGTTTATTTGCATTTGACTATCCTCCTCCTGCTACAGACTCCCAAACGTGGGGGGGGGTTATAGCGGTATCAGTGCATTTGCATGAGTACCGATACTTGTGCAAATACTCGGTATCGGCACCGCTACCAATACTAGTATCGGTGCAACCCTAGAGAAAACAAATGCAGCCACCACATCCAAGCACTGGTAAACTGTATTCTGCACTGGTAAACTGTATTCTATTGGATTTTTGCTTTTGGGATTAGTCATCCTTCAAGGCTTGGTTCGCACCTATGCAGGATGTGGTTGGCGCGTTTTTGCAGTGCGGTTCGTGTTTTTTTTTCCACACGTTTTTGATGCGTTTTGCATTTTTGGGATGTGTTAATGTTGCTAGGAGGAGATGGCTGTTGTCATGCAGGAAACGCACCAAAAACGCATGTACATTTTTTATTGAAGTTTATGGTACCAAAAACAGTCTGCTGTGGGCAAAAAAGTCCATAACCCTTTCAAAAACACACACCAGTTGAAAACACACAGAAGTGAATGTGACCCATAGAAAATAATGTTACAGGGTAAGCTCACCTGGACAGAAAATCCGTAAGGTGAACTTACACTTGACCCCCTCACCATGCCCCCTGCCAGGCACTGGAACGTCGTTTTACTTGTTTGGGAATTTTAAATCCTCCTGGCTTTCTCTCCCGTCCTCCAGCGCTGACAGGACAGATTCTGATTGGTCAGCGCCAACCACGTACCTCCTATCTGTACATGCTGAGAGGTACGGATAGGAGATTAGGCTCAGTTCACACAATTGCGATGCAAGTGCGGGTTCCCGCATCGCATGTCTGTCAGGCAGTTCACAGCTGTGGGTGTCAACACACAGTTATTGACAACCCCAGATCGGTTCGCAAATCGCTGTGCGAACTGCCAAATGGTGCAGGAATCAGATCGCATGGGTGTGAATGCCCATATGATCCGATTCCAGTGTGGACCAAAAAAAAGGGTCCCGCACCATTTTGGTGCCAATGCAATGAGAATTCAGCCATACAATCTGTATTGCTGAATTTGCATCGCACAGACATTGCGTATGATCTGCACAGCAGTGCGGTGCGAATCACATGCGATGTCTATCATTGCACCAGTGTGAACCCAGCCTAAGCTGCGGGGATTTCAAATTCAAAGACCGGGGGAGCGCTGTCCTGGTGTCTGACAGTGGAGGTGGGGTAGTACATTTCTGAAAATCCGAAAACGCACTGCAAAACGCATAAGTGTGAACCTAGCCTAATTTTTTGATAGACTTTATTCTAGTTTCTCACTGCTGCAATGTGAATTTAGGGCGATTTTGATCCGATTGCGTTGCAAATTTGCATTGCAAATTCTTTATGTGTTCTTGCGATTCTACTGCAAATTTTGCAGTCTATAGAGCTGAATTCGCAACGCACACGGATCAAACTCAGACAGGACCCTTTTTTTTAACGCAGCTTAGATTCGCAACGCATTGATATGAAGGGCACTCATGGAAAACAATGTTATTAAAACGACTTGCGAATTTGAGCGATCGCAATAGAATTCGCAGCAGTGTGTACCTAGCCTTAGCACAGGAACGCTTATGTTCCATGAAGTGCGGATTTTCTAGAGATCTGATATGGTACATCATACATGCTACAATCACACAGGTAGACAAGGACAGATCACAGACATTTTCACTTTCACTTTGTCACACTCGGACAGCATTCTTCCTGATCTGTGTACAGATATTAAATTAATGTGACACACAACACACAGCTACACATCTGACATCTCAATCCAACATCGCATGTGGATGGCACCCTTTAACTGCCATTTCTGCTGCTGCCATTTCTATTATCCTATACAAAAACGGCAGTTTGCAGGTAAAAGATAAACACGGACTTCTCCTGTATTAGTAAAGCGAGATTCTAATAAGGAACCCCAGAAGTCACAGTGTGCATTGCTGGACCCTCTCTCTCTCTCTCTCTCTCTCTCCTATCTCCATCACTCTCCTATAAAAACACACACAGCTGCAGCTCGAGGCACCTTGAATCGGACCGGCATGCTGCGGACTCTCCTTTCCCCGGGCTTCCTTTGTGCTGCAACAAGGGTTCGATCTCTGCTGTCAGGACGATGTAAACAGAGCCCGTTACCTTGGTAAAGCCCAGCCAGCGTCCAATCCGTACTGCGCACGCGCCTGTGCTAACGGCTCTGCCAGCTCCTTCACCAATGAAAGAAGGCCTTCCGGAGTCCTCAGAGCGCAGGCTTGTTTATTCCTCGTGCTGTGGGGATCAGCTGTGTGCACTGTATGGCGCCTGACTGCTGTATTCATGTCTCAGGTGTAGGCTTCCATTACCTTGTCACCTGTCTATAGTAGAGCCCACGTCTGCCAGATACAATCCATGGGGAGCACAGCACACAGTGGAGGGGCCTGTGCTATCCTCCATGGGGGACTCATAGAGGTTTTCTTTCATTATTCCAGTCTTATGCCACGTACACACGGTCAAATGTTCGACAGGAGCCTCTTGTCGGAAATTCTGAACCGTGTATAGGCTCCATCGGAATTTCCTTCACACAAAATTTGAGATCTGGATCTCAAATTTTTCCGACAACAAAATCTGTTGTTGTAAATTCCGATCGCGTGTACACAATTTCCGACACACAAAGTTCCACACATGCTCAGAATCAAGCAAAAGACCCGCACTGCCTATTGAACTTCATTTTTCTCGACTCGTCATAAATCTTGTACGTGTTGTTTTTAGACAGAAAATGTTCGATGGGAGCTTGTTATTGGAAATTCCGAACCGCGTTTAGGCTACATTTTCCATCGGAATTTCCTTCACACAAAATTTGAGACCTGGATCTCAAATTCTCTGACAACAAAATCCATTGTTGTAAATTCCGATCGCATGTACACAATTCCGACGCACAAAGTTCCACGCCTGCTTGGAATCAAGCAAAAGAGCCGCACTGGCTATTGAACTTAATTTTTCTTGGCTTGTCGTACGTCTTATACGTGTTGTTTTCCGACAGAAAATGTTCGATGGGAGCTTGTTTTTGGAAATTTTGACCGTGTGTAGGCTTCATCGGACATTTTCCATCGGAATTTCCGACACAAAATTTGAGATCTGGATCTCCAATTTTCAGACAACAAAATCCATTGTCGTAAATTCTGATCGTGTGTACACAATTCTGACGCACAAAGTTCAACGCATGCTCGGAATCAAGCAAAAGAGCCCCACTGGCGATTAAGCGTCATTTTTCTTGGCTGGTCGTACGTGTCGTACGTCACCGTGTTCTTTGACGTTCAGAATTTCCGACAAGATTTGTGTGACCGTGTGTATGCAAGACAAGTTTCAGCCAACATCCGTCAGAATAAATCCGTGGATTTTGTTCTCGGAATCTCCGATCAATGTCCCATCGTGTGTACAGGGCATTAGCATTTCCAGGATGGCAGTGCTGAGTAAAAAAAATGTAGCGGTGTGTTTTTTCCTTTTTTGCTGATTTTGCTTGGCGCAGTGCGGTGGTGAGGAGGCAAATGCTGTTGACTCTGGTGTAAAGGGAAACACTGATGTAAGGGTGTTTCACCAAAGCTTCCAGTTACTTTGGAGTTCCTAGCATTCCCCCTTAACTGGTTCCCAACTGGCTCACGCAGATATACTGTGACAGAATGGCTCTCCTTGGCGAAATCCCATATATATATATATATATATATATATATATATATATATATATATATACGGCTTTGCCCAGGAAAGCCACCAGAGGGTGTGTGAGCACCGCCAGAGGCATATGTGCCCACTGCACAGCGGGGGACCCGATGATCGCCACCGCCCACGCACGAGTGCCAGCACGGAGAGAAGGAGAGGAGAGAAGACAGATCGTGTGTTCCTATAAAGTAGGAACAGCGATCTGTCATCTCTCCTAGCTCCTAGTCAGTCCCATCCCCACACAGTGAGGGAACACACAGTTAACCCCTTGTTTTGGGTACAGGCACCAACACGCAATCACGTGCACGAGAGCCAGCACGCCGATTTGTGTGTGTAAACACAGTTTTACTAAAAGAAAAGCAAAAAAAATGCAAACACTGAAAAACGTATTCTACAGCTGACGCTGCTGGCATTTTTATAACATCCAGTGTGCATGAGGCCTAAGTAGCAAGCAGTAACTCCCAAAATCTAAAGTAAAACAAGTGGAAGCAGCGCTAGCTCTGATACTGTGATAAAGTGTAACAATGTGTATAAAAACGAACCTACAAATATTGTGCAAACAAAATTGCTACAAAAGAAACAACTGAAAGTAACAAGTGCTTTTCAAATGAACTGTTACATCAATAAGGGCTCATGCACACTGCAGCTCCAAAAAAAAGTTGCTTTTACAGACATTTAAGCTTTTATTGCACCTTGAAGAAGCTTGTGATTTTTTGTGTTCTTTTGCATGTGTGCATGAGCCCTTATTTTCATGTGACAGTTTCATAAGTCCACTTAAAGTGCTGAACTCTCTATTTTTATTTTTACCTATAGGTAAGCTTATAATAAAGCTTACCTGTAGGTTAAATAATTATCTCCTAAACGTGCATAGTTAGGAGACATTCTAGTGAGCAGCAGCCGGTGATGTCACCAGCATATGTGTTCTAAACAACAGTGCACCCATGCCGATCCACTGCTCCGTGCTGCGGTACTGCCTCCTACGCGAACGCATGAGTGATGTCATTGCCGCTTTGTTTTAACCACTTCCGGACCACCCACCGTTGCCATACGTCGGTACTTTGAAGGAGGATCCTCTTCTTCAGTGAGCAGTCTGGTTTAAGGTAAAAGTGGTCTCTGTGGTGGATTCGCTGCAATATCACTTTTATCGAGTGCCCCTCTCTCCATTAACCACTGCCCTCCGCAGCTTACCGGAGCCATTGGCAGCAGCGGAGGCGATCGGATCCTTCCTGTGGACTGACATGGAGACCAGTGAGGGGAAGATGGCCCAACCCATCTCCATATCATTGCAGGGCAGAAGCTTAAGGGCCGGTTCACACAGCGAGGCGATGCAAGGCGACACGGCTCGCCTCGCCTCGCTCCCGCAAGTCGCCCCCGTTCTGTACAATGGAACCGTTCTGAGAGGAGCGACTCGAGTCGCTCCGACTCAGAAAAAAGGTTCCTGTACTACTTCGGGGCGACTTCGGGGGCGACTTGCATTGACTTCTATACAGAAGTCCTCTGCAAGTCGCCGCTGAGGTCCCCCGCAGGTCGCGGCGAGGCAAGTCGGAGACGCCTCGCCGCGCCTCGCTGTGTGAACCGGCCCTAAAGGGACATTTTTTTTTTTTTCATTTTTTTAAATTACCCTTTTTTTTTTATTATTGCATTTTAGTGTAAATATGGGATCCAAGGGCTTTTTGACCCCAGATCTTATATTTAACAGTTCCTGTCATGCTTTTTTCTATTACAAGGGATGTTTGTGATAGGAATAAAAGTGACACAATTTTTTTATTTTTTTTAAACAGTGTAAAAATAAAAAAGTAAAATATGAATAAAAAAAATGTTTTAAACGTGCTCCGTCCCGACAAGCTTGCGTGAAGAAGCGAGTAGCGCCCACATATGAAAATGATGTTCAAACCACACATGTGAGGTATTGCCTTGATCTGTAGAGTGAGAGCAATAATTCTAGTCCTAGACCTCCTCTGTAACGCAAAACATGCAACCTGTAGAATTTTTTTAATGTGGCCTATGGAGATTTTTAAGGGTAAAAGTTTGTTGCCATTACACGAGTGGGCGCAATTTTGAAGTGTGGCATGTTGGGTATCAATTTACTCAGCGTAACATAATCTTTTGCAATATAAAAAAAATGGGCTAAGTTTACTGATGTCTTATTTTTTAATTCAAAAAAGTGTATTTTTCCCAAAAAATTGTGCTTGTAAGACCGCTGCACAAATACGATGTGACAGAAACTATTGCAACGACCACCATTTTATTCTCTAGGTTGTTAGAAAATAAATGTATAATGTTTGGGGGTTCTAAGTAATTTTCTAGCAAAAAACTCTGTTTTTAACTTGTAAACAACAAATCTCAGAAAGAGGCTGGATCCTTAAGTGGTTAAGTGCCGGTTCACACTTGTGTGATGCGATTGGGACGGTAATTTTTTCATTGCGTTTTTGGTTATTACCAGTGCGATTGTATTGTGAATTTAATGCGAATTCAATGCACTTAGAATGTAAATGAGGTACAGGTGCGTTTTGTGCTCAGGCCAATCGAAAAGGCAAGAAAAAAAGGGGTGTTAATTTCCTGTGCTCTTCCCGCTTTTCTTTTGTGGGGAGAGTATTGTTGTTGAGGAGTGTGGTTTCTTTGTGTGTGGTGAGGGAGGATTTTGATTTTAGGCCATTATGTTCCATCATATGCCGTTAATCATGGCAGCAGTTGTTACTGCTACTGCTGCAGTGATGATGACCAAAGCCAGGAGGAAAAGGAGCAGGAAGAGACTGATGAGTACAAGAAGATATTGGGTCCATCCAATTATCCAAAATAGGGAAGAGAGAGGCCAGTTCAGGGTCCTCTATAATGATCTCAGGCAGCATGAGGAGAAGTTCTTCAACTATTCCCGGATGTCAGTAAATAGGTTAGTAACTGTACCTCATTTCCTTCTCCTCCTTTCTATCACTGACAGGCATCCCACTGACCACCAATCCCACTGACCACCAATGTAAGGGCATGCATCCCACTGACCACCAATCCCACTGACCACCAATGTAAGGGCATGCATCCCACTGACCACCAATCCCATTGACCACCAATCCCACTGACCACCAATGTAAGGGCATGCATCCCACTGACCACCAATCCCACTGACCACCAATCCCACTGACCACCAATCCCACTGACCACCAATCCCATTGACCACCAATCCCACTCACCACCAATGTAAGGGCATGCATCCCACTGACCACCAATCCCACTGACCACCAATGTAATGGCATGCATCCCACTGACCACCAATCCCACTCACCACCAATGTAAGGGCATGCATCCCACTGACCACCAATCCCACTCACCACCAATGTAAGGGCATGCATTCCACTGACCACCAATCCCACTCACCACCAATGTAAGGGCATGCATCCCACTGACCACCAATCCCACTCACCACCAATGTAAGGGCATGCATCCCACTGACCACCAATCCCACTCACCACCAAAGTAAGGGCATGCATCCCACTGACCACCAATCCCACTCACCACCAATGTAAGGGCATGCATTCCACTGACCACCAATCCCACTCACCACCAATGTAAGGGCATGCATCCCACTGACCACCAATCCCACTCACCACCAATCCCATTGACCACCAATCCCACTCACCACCAATGTAAGGGCATGCATCCCACTGACCACCAATCCCACTCACCACCAATGTAAGGGAATGCATCCCACTGACCACCAATCCCACTCACCACCAATGTAAGGGCATGCATCCCACTGACCACCAATCCCACTCACCACCAATCCCATTTGCTATCTCTTTTCTCCTTTTACTAGAACTCTTGCCTCTTACCATTTTATTTGATTGTGAGTATGTGCTTTATCCTGTCAGTTACATTGGTATTGTGGTTTTATTCTTAGTTTCGATGAATTGCTTCAGCTGCTTGGTAGACGTTTGGAGTATCAGAACATCACCTTTCGGAATAGTGTGGAGCCAGTGGAAAGGTTGCTTGTTACATTAAGGTAAATTTCTTAGATATACTTTGTGCAAATTTTTGCTATACACCATAGTAAGCTCTAGTAATGAATGCAAAGAATGCAGACAGATATCACAACAAAAGTGTCTTCCAAAAAAGTATTTTTAATTTTTTTTAGAAAAACTTGTAATTATTTAGCAATTACATATTTTGCAGGAAATGTCAAAAAAATCTAACTCCTCCAACTTCCTCTGACTCTCCAACTCCCTCTCTTACTTGCTCTGACTCTCTAACTTCCTCTGACTCTCTTACTTGCTCTGACTCTCTAACTTCCTCTGACTCTCTAACTTCCTCTGACTCAGGCCAATCGAAAAGGCAAGAAAAAAAGGGGTGTTAATTTCCTGTGCTCTTCCCGCTTTTCTTTTGTGGGGAGAGTATTGTTGTTGAGGAGTGTGGTTTCTTTGTGTGTGGTGAGGGAGGATTTTGATTTTAGGCCATTATGTTCCATCATATGCCGTTAATCATGGCAGCAGTTGTTACTGCTACTGCTGCAGTGATGATGACCAAAGCCAGGAGGAAAAGGAGCAGGAAGAGACTGATGAGTACAAGAAGATATTGGGTCCATCCAATTATCCAAAATAGGGAAGAGAGAGGCCAGTTCAGGGTCCTCTATAATGATCTCAGGCAGCATGAGGAGAAGTTCTTCAACTATTCCCGGATGTCAGTAAATAGGTTAGTAACTGTACCTCATTTCCTTCTCCTCCTTTCTATCACTGACAGGCATCCCACTGACCACCAATCCCACTGACCACCAATGTAAGGGCATGCATCCCACTGACCACCAATCCCACTGACCACCAATGTAAGGGCATGCATCCCACTGACCACCAATCCCATTGACCACCAATCCCACTGACCACCAATGTAAGGGCATGCATCCCACTGACCACCAATCCCACTGACCACCAATCCCACTGACCACCAATCCCATTGACCACCAATCCCACTCACCACCAATGTAAGGGCATGCATCCCACTGACCACCAATCCCACTGACCACCAATGTAATGGCATGCATCCCACTGACCACCAATCCCACTCACCACCAATGTAAGGGCATGCATCCCACTGACCACCAATCCCACTCACCACCAATGTAAGGGCATGCATTCCACTGACCACCAATCCCACTCACCACCAATGTAAGGGCATGCATCCCACTGACCACCAATCCCACTCACCACCAATGTAAGGGCATGCATCCCACTGACCACCAATCCCACTCACCACCAAAGTAAGGGCATGCATCCCACTGACCACCAATCCCACTCACCACCAATGTAAGGGCATGCATTCCACTGACCACCAATCCCACTCACCACCAATGTAAGGGCATGCATCCCACTGACCACCAATCCCACTCACCACCAATGTAAGGGCATGCATCCCACTGACCACCAATCCCACTCACCACCAATGTAAGGGAATGCATCCCACTGACCACCAATCCCACTCACCACCAATGTAAGGGCATGCATCCCACTGACCACCAATCCCACTCACCACCAATGTAAGGGAATGCATCCCACTGACCACCAATCCCACTCACCACCAATGTAAGGGCATGCATCCCACTGACCACCAATCCCACTCACCACCAATCCCATTTGCTATCTCTTTTCTCCTTTTACTAGAACTCTTGCCTCTTACCATTTTATTTGATTGTGAGTATGTGCTTTATCCTGTCAGTTACATTGGTATTGTGGTTTTATTCTTAGTTTCGATGAATTGCTTCAGCTGCTTGGTAGAAGTTTGGAGTATCAGAACATCACCTTTCGGAATAGTGTGGAGCCAGTGGGAAGGTTGCTTGTTACATTAAGGTAAATTTCTTAGATATACTTTGTGCAAATTTTTGCTATACACCATAGTAAGCTCTAGTAATGAATGCAAAGAATGCAGACAGATATCACAACAAAAGTGTCTTCCAAAAAAGTATTTTTAAATTTTTTTAGAAAAACTTGTAATTATTTAGCAATTACATATTTTGCAGGAAATGTCAAAAAAATCTAACTCCTCCAACTTCCTCTGACTCTCCAACTCCCTCTCTTACTTGCTCTGACTCTCTAACTTCCTCTGACTCTCTTACTTGCTCTGACTCTCTAACTTCCTCTGACTCTCTAACTTCCTCTGACTCAGGCCATTCGAAAAGGCAAGAAAAAAAGGGGTGTTAATTTCCTGTGCTCTTCCCGCTTTTCTTTTGTGGGGAGAGTATTGTTGTTGAGGAGTGTGGTTTCTTTGTGTGTGGTGAGGGAGGATTTTGATTTTAGGCCATTATGTTCCATCATATGCCGTTAATCATGGCAGCAGTTGTTACTGCTACTGCTGCAGTGATGATGACCAAAGCCAGGAGGAAAAGGAGCAGGAAGAGACTGATGAGTACAAGAAGATATTGGGTCCATCCAATTATCCAAAATAGGGAAGAGAGAGGCCAGTTCAGGGTCCTCTATAATGATCTCAGGCAGCATGAGGAGAAGTTCTTCAACTATTCCCGGATGTCAGTAAATAGGTTAGTAACTGTACCTCATTTCCTTCTCCTCCTCCCTCCTTTCTATCACTGACAGGCATTCCACTGACCACCAATCCCACTCACCACCAATGTAAGGGCATGCATCCCACTGACCACCAATCCCACTGACCACCAATGTAAGGGCATGCATCCCACTGACCACCAATCCCACTCACCACCAATGTAAGGGCATGCATCCCACTGACCACCAATCCCACTGACCACCAATGTAAGGGCATGCATCCCACTGACCACCAATCCCACTCACCACCAATGTAAGGGAATGCATCCCACTGACCACCAATCCCACTCACCACCAATGTAAGGGCATGCATCCCACTGACCACCAATCCCACTCACCACCAATCCCATTTGCTATCTCTTTTCTCCTTTTACTAGAACTCTTGCCTCTTACCATTTTATTTGATTGTGAGTATGTGCTTTATCCTGTCACTTACATTGGTATTGTGGTTTTATTCTTAGTTTCGACGAATTGCTTCAGCTGCTTGGTAGACGTTTGGAGTATCAGAACATCACCTTTCGGAATAGTGTGGGGCCAGCGGAAAGGTTGCTTGTTACATTAAGGTAAATTTCTTAGATATACTTTGTGCAAATTTTTGCTATACACCATAGTAAGCTCTAGTAATGAATGCAAAGAATGCAGACAGATATCACAACAAAAGTGTCTTCCAAAAAAGTATTTTTAAATTTTTTTAGAAAAACTTGTAATTATTTAGCAATTACATATTTTGCAGGAAATGTCAAAAAAATCTAACTCCTCCAACTTCCTCTGACTCTCCAACTCCCTCTCTTACTTCCTCTGACTCTCTAACTTCCTCTGACTCTCTAACTTCCTCTGACTCTCTAACTTCCTCTGACTCTCTAACTTCCTCTGACTCTCTTACTTGCTCTGACTCTCTTACTTGCTCTGACTCTCTTACTTGCTCTGACTCTCTGACTTGCTCTGACTCTCTGACTTGTTCTGACTCTCTAACTTGTTCTGACTCTCTAACTTGTTCTGACTCTCTAACTTGTTCTGACTCTCTAACTTCCTCTGACTCTCTAACTTCCTCTGACTCTCTAAATTCTTCTGACTGTCTGTCTTTACCTGCACTGAACTTTAATTCTAACTTTCAAAACTTTAGTAACTGAAACTCTACCTCTCCACCTCCTCCTCACTGTCATCTCCCACTCTCTCATCCTCCCTCCCTCGCATCTTCATCTCCACTTTCCCCCTAATCTTTTTTTTCTCTCCATCTCTATTTCCCTGAGCCTTTAAAAAAAATATAGCATTTTTGAACAAACCATCAAAATGACAAAAAATAATTTAACAAAAGCATAACATGAAGTTGGTAGCGGAATTGGTAGATAGTCATCTACAAATTCAAATAACTTGACGAACTATGTTCATTAGGCTTGGTTACATCATGCCATTGTAGTGTTGCTGTTGAACAGCTCGGTGGTGTTTGCTGCAAGGCTTCATCTTGTGTTGAGGGATGTTTCCTGCATGACTCAGGTGGTGATATCTCGGTATCCCGTGGTACACTTGGGGGTCCATAGTGTCGATAGGGTCTAGGCATGTTTGAGGGAAATTCAAAAGATCGATTATGATATGGATAATGATTTGGAATTATCGGTTTGTGCTGTTCCATTGGTTTTGCTACAGGAGGGAATTGTTTTGGCAGGGACGTTATTTTCTCATATCGCTGTGGTGGTCTGTTTTGTGTCAGGACATGGTAAGATGTTGAGTCAAGTGGTCTCATATCAATTTGTCTGCTAATATCTGTGGTTCTACTTGGGGGTGAAATTACAGAGGCAACTGGTGAAGGAATGGGATATGGAATTCGTGATCTTGGGGTCTCATACATACTAGAGGGTTTGTCAAAACTAGAGGGATAAGGGTTTGGCACGGTGTCTGAGGCAGAAGAAATGGGAGGAATTATTTGAGTATTAGGACAGTCGTGTGTTGGCACAGAAACATGGCGTGGCACAGTGAATGAATGGATGCAATGTTCCACTGCAATCCTCATATTAAAGTACTGGTCTGGCAATACCTCTTTGAGAAGAGGCATCAAACTAATGGCAAACAAAGTGTGAGGGCATCGCTGGGCATCGATTTGTTCAGTAATCCCTGACACTATGTGTAGTCATTTTTTGGTCTGGTCTTGTTCTTCAACCTGTTCTACTGCCCTGCTGCTTTTCTTCCTGCGGGAAGTAGAGGTTTGCCTTGGCCTTCTGATGGAAGGTGTTGAAACGTTGCTATCCTCATTGTCCAGCTCATGAGCAGAGGACTCATGTAACTCGCTCTGCTCACCCTGGAGCTCCATAGATGACTCTTCCTGATATGTGCAAGCAAATGATACTCCTTCTTCATCATCAACACTGGCAGCATGCTCCTCCTCCTCCTCCTCCTGCCAACTTGCTTCCATGCTGAAATACAAAAAAAAAAAAAATTGAATCTGTGTTATGAATGAAAAAGTATAAAGCTGATAGGGGGAGTAAAGGTTAGGGGTAGGACAGGTTAATTAGATAGAGATTGTAGAGTGACCGATTCATGTATGATAACTTACTTCCTCAATTCTAAAACTGGCTTAAAAAAATCCATGTATCTGGCGAAGGCATAGGGACGCTTTGGGGCAGCACCAGACCCACTCCTTGCTTCACGCTGCAGTCTCTGGTGTCTCTGAAGTGTGTCCTTGAGGCTCCGCCACCTAGTGCGTATGAGACCTTCTGTAATAAAAAAATAAATAAAAATAACTAAGTAATTTCATATTATTTTTCAGGTACCTAGCAACTGGAAATTCATTTGCCAGCTTACACTACGAGTTCAAATTGGGAAAATCTACGGTGAGCACAATTGTGCGAGACACCTGTATCGCCATCTGGGAGGTCCTAAGAGATGTGGTCATGAGAAAACCAAGCAAAGAGGAATGGAACACCAAAGCTGAGTTGTTTTGGGAGCGCTGCAACTTCCCTAACTGTGTTGGTGCCATAGACGGCAAGCACATCAGAATTGTGAGGCCAGTCGGTAGTGGGACAACATTTTTTAATTATAAAAAATATTTTTCTTTTGTTCTTCTGGCAGTGGCTGATGCAAACTACTCGTTCACCTACATAGATATTGGTTCTTATGGGAGCAGTTCTGACTCCAGCATTTTTTCCCACTCCAGTTTCGGAAGAATGATTCAGGAGAACACACTTGACATCCCAAATGAACGACCACTCCATGGAACATCTGAACCCTCTCTCCCTTTAATATTTGTCGGTGATGAGGCTTTCGCTCTGTCAGAAAAAATGCTCAGGCCATATGCTAACCGGTCACTCTCTGTGGAGAAAAGGGTATTTAATTACCGGCTAACAAGAGCAAGAAGAGTTGTGGAGTGTACATTTGGAATCCCGGCAAACAAATGGCGTTTTCTTCACACCCCAATAACTCTGAGCATGGGAAACGCCATAATTGCAGTAAAAGCTGCCTGTGCACTCCACAATTTTGTCTGTGAAAGGGATGGATACCTTTTCGAGGACTCTTTAATGGATGAGATGGAAGGCGCAGATTGGACACATACAAGGGGCAATTACAGAGGGGCCAGCATCCATGAGAAATTTAATGACTTCTTTATGAGTCCTGCCAGTCAGGTATCATGGCAGCTTGATGCAATTCAATAAACACCAAAACTTTTTTGCTGCATTGTCTACTATCTGTACTTTTTCAATAAATGTGATTAAGTTTTATTGTTCAACAGTGTGTCCATCTATTTTTTGCACTTACTGTGCCAACATACTCAGCTTGCAATATCATTACACAACATTACATTGGTGGTCAGTGGGATGCATGCCCTTACATTGGTGGTCAGTGGGATTGGTGGTCAGTGGGATGCATGTCCTTACATTGGTGGTCAGTGGGATTGGTGGTCAATGGGATTGGTGGTAAGTGGGATTGGTTTTCAGTGGGATGCATGCCCTTACATTGGTGATCAGTGGGATTGGTGGTCAGTGGGATGCATGCCCTTACATTGGTGGTCAGTGGGATTGGTGGTCAGTGGGATTGGTGGTGAGTTCGATTGGTGGTCAGTGGGAAATGGAAATATATTACGTTTGTGTTTGCGAACCTGAGGTGTGAAGTCATCCCAGTCTGCATACAGACTCCTGCAAATCTCATCCCAGCCTCTGCTCTTCCTTGCATTATTTTTGTATTCTTCTATCCGGCTGTCCCATATATATGGCCTGTCACGGACGAGTCTGATGAGCTCCTCATTGTCCACACTGTTCCGACGCTTGGGGGCCATCTTGACTGATTACAGATGGACATGTGACAGGAAACAGGAAGTGAGGGGGCGAAACTGGAAGGAAGAGCTGGAGGTGAAGAATTCGCATATATCTGAACCAACAATGCGATTCCAGAACGATTTTACATTGATGTCTATGGAAACTAAATTCGCAACGCAACACTGTAAACTTGCACAAGACCCTTTTTTTAACGCATCGCATTCAGAGAGGAATCGCAACGCATATATGTGAACGACCGCAATGAAAAACAATTACTTTTTGGATGACATGCGAATCTAGTTTTTGTTTAACGCATCGCATTCGTTATCATCTCGCACAAGTGTGAACCGGCACTGAGTGCGCCTTTCACAATGTGCTAGTATGCGATGCTTATATATATATATATATATATATATATATATAAGTTGTATGTACAATAAATAGTGCCTTGTATAAAAGCTGGTGCTTAAAAAAAAGCAAGTCCACCATCCTTTATTTATTTTGTGTATCAATCTTTTATTTTGATCCACCATCATCCGACAGTCCCCACCACCACTGCTGCCTTATAGACACAATGCTTCGGCTCTCTGCCCCCTAACAGACAGCAGGAGTTATGGAATATGAATGGAAATTAAGATTTTTAGATACGGTATATGAGAGTTCAAGTAAATACGGGTCTCTACCCCAGTCTCACAGATGCAAGGTTCCACTCTATGGGTTGTGGTATAAAGCAACAAATCAGCATTATAACACCTATCTTCAGCATTATATTACCAGTAAAATATCCAGCAGTATATACCCCTCCTCAAACAACATACTATATATTCTTGAGTGCATATTCCCACAGTCAAAAATATAAACAGCCATTAAAAAAAATATATATAAATACATTATATACAGTATCTCACAAAAGTGACTACACCCCTCACGTTTTTGTAAATATTTTATTCTATCTTTTCATGTGATAACACTGAAGAAATTACACTTTGCTACAATGTAAAGTAGTGAGTGTACAGCTTGTATAACAGTGTCAATTTGCTGTCCCCTCAAAATAACTCAACACACAGCCAATAATGTTTAAACCACAGGCAACAGAAGTGCGTACACCCCTAAGTGAAAATGTCCAAATTGGGCCCAAAGTGTCAATATTTTGTGTGGCCACCATTATTTTCTAGCACTGCCTTAACCCTCTTGGGCATGTAGTTCACCAGAGTAGACATGTGCAATTCGTTAAGCTCTAAATACATTTTTTAATGAATTTAGACAAATTCATTAATTCGGAAATATCCCAATTTCAGAATTTTTCCGAATGTTTGGAAATTTGAAAACCTGAAAATTAGAAATTTCAGAAATTCGGAAATCCAAAATAAGAATGAAAATCGATTGAAAATCTGAAAATAAGGTCAAAAATCAGAAAATTCAAAAACCCGAATAATTTTTTCCAAAGTTATGATTTATCTGTGATAACCAATGCCATATCTAAAGGAATGGAATGTAATGAATTAATAGTAATAAATAACAATAATAATAAAAACGTATTATTATTATTTATTATTATTTCGTTTCGCTCCATTTGTTTAGATGCGGCATTCTTTATTTCGGATAATTCGTAACTTCAGATAAATTTGTATTCGTTATGTTCACTAACAGCCAAATTTGGAAGCAAAATCGAATACCTATAATTTAATAGTTACTATTAGTTAGTTATTATTTTGAATTTTTGGATTTTCATTCTAACTTTCAGATTTTTCTTCTTTATTTTTGGATTTTCGAAATTCCGAATTCCAAATTTTCAAATTTCCGAATTTCAGAATTTTTGAAAATTCTGAATTTCTGAATTCCGAATTTTCGGATTTCCGAATTCCGAATTTCCCAAAAAAACTAAAAATGAATGAATTGAAAATGAAAATGAACACATTTTTCAGCAGTGCACATGTCTACACCAGAGCTTCACAGGTTGCCACTGGAGTCCTCTTCCATGACGACATCATGGATCTGGTGGATGTTAGGGACCTTGCGCTCCTCCACCTTCCATTTGAGGATGCCCCACAGATGCTCAACAGTATAGTCTTGGCCATCTTGCTGCAGCTCAGTTTCAGGGTCTTGGCACACTTCTTATAGCCTAGGCCATCTTTATGTAGAGCAACAATTCTTTTTTTAAGATCCTCAGAGAGTTCTTTGCCAGGAGGTGCCATGTTGAACTTCCAGTTACCAGTATGAGAGAGTGAGAGCAATAACACCTGCCCCCATTCACACCTGAGATCTTGTAACACTAATGGGCCACATGACACCAGGGAGGGAAAATGGCTAATTGGTCCCAATTTGGACATTTTCACTTTCACTTTCACTTTCACTTTTGTTGCCAGTGGTTTAGACATTAATGGCTGTGTGTTGAGTTTTTTTGAGGGGATAGAAAATTTACACTGTTTTACAAGCTGTACACTCACTGCTTTACATTGTAGCAAAGTGTAATTTCTTCAGTGTTAGAACAAAATATTACAGCGCACACATGCAAAAAAGACATTTACTTCCTGCAAGGCTATTTAAAACACCTAGACATTTTCAAAAAACAGCAAAAAATATGGGGATTTGGTCACAACATATTGTTATATGATGCTTAAAGAGGAAGTAAACCCTGATGAGTTTACTTCCTCTTTCATTCCCTGCAAAGGCAAAGCATAATGGACTACTATGCATCGCATAGTAGTCCATTATGTGTCACTTACCTGACACAGGAGCCAGCGAAGTCAACGCTGTCCCCTGTAGTCCGGCGCATCTTCTCCGTGGGGTCTCGCAGCTCCGCCGCTGTGATTCGGCGAAGCCGCGATGAGGTCACTACCGCACATGCGCATGTGAGCCGACACACGCGGCAGCTCCATCTTCGAAAATGCCGCGCTCAGTGCGCCTGCGCGCCGCTGTCTACGACGCATGCGCCATAGACAGCGGTGCCTGTCTTTGGGCAAATATCTCCTATATCCGATATTTCTTGGACCTACAGGTAAGCCTTAATCTAGGCTTACCTGTAGGTCAAAGTGTGTTGTAAGGGTTTACAACCACTTTAAAGCGGGAGTCCGCCGTTTTTTTTTTAAAGCCAGCAGCTACAAATACTGCAGCTGCTGACTTTTAAAATAATGACACTTACCCGCCCAGCGCGCTCGCGATGTCGGCACCCGAAGCCGATCTCTTGATCGTCTCTCGGGTGCTGCCGCCGCCATCTTGGCTATGGGAATCAGGAAGTGGAGCCTTGCGGCTTCATTTCCCGGTTCCCTACTGTGCATGCTGCACAATAAGGATGGTCCCCACTGTCTCTGGGATCCGTGTGTTTCGCAGCAGACAGCGGGGGACCTTCGGAAAGGGGCGTAGATATCTGCGGAAAGGGGCGTATATTCTGCAGATATCTATGCCAGAAGTGGGTGCAGATACCTGTACTGTACAGGTACCTGCACCCCCCTCCCCCCTGAAAGGTGCCAAGGGGGGGGAGGGTTCCAATGAGCGGAAGCTCCACTTTAGGGTGGACCTCCGCTTTAAGACCACTTACTGCTACAAAGTACCCCATGGTTAGTGGGCCCTACATTAGCCATAGAATGGGAGATCCTGCTTCTCTTAACCATGGGAGCCATACACTCCTCTATATGGGAGAACTAAAGGACCTATGACACAGGTGGACACTAATAAGAGGCACTGATAAGGGACTGGGGTGCTCCTGCCCAAAAGGATTTGGTCAGAATCCATACAATAGACAAACAAGATATTTGGGGGGGCACACCCTAAAAGATGCATCAAAAATGGTGCAGCCATAAGACCACACAACAGAACAAAATTTTAAATATTTGCACGCATGCAAAAAAGACATTTACCCCCTTCAGTGTTGTCATGTGATAAGATATAATAAAATATTTACAAAAATGTGAGGGGTGTATTCACTTTTGTGGGATACTGTATATATATATATATATATATATATATATATATATATATATATATATATATATATATATATATATATATATAGTGGCTTAGCTGGTTGCCGATCTTATCTCACATGCATCAGTACTGTGCATTCTAATACTTACTAGACTACATGTATGTTATATGCCCATACACTGGCTCCTTATTGACAGCCACAATGATCAGAAAAGAATTGATCAGAAACATGTGCCCTGCATGTACTGCCACCCATATGTGCCTGTGGCATCTATATACTGTAAATAATCCAGCCCTGTTCATTGATAGCCCATGATTACTTTTAACATGTTTCCAAATAGGAATGTTCAGGGAAAGATACACTATTTTACCAAAAATATTGGGACGCCTGCCTTTACAAGCACATGAACTTTAATGGCATCCCAGTCTTAGTCTGTAGGGTTCAATATTGAGTTGGCCCACCCTTTGCAGCTATAACAGATTCAACTCTTATGGAAAAGCTGTCCAGAAGGTTTAGGCGTGTATCTATGAGAATGTTTGACCATTCTCAGAAGGACATTTGTGAGGTCAGGCATTGATGTTGGACAAAAAGACCTGGCTCGTAGTCTCTGCTCTAATTCATCCCAAAGGTGTTCTATCGGGTTGAGGTCAGGGCTCTGTGCAGGCCTGTCAAGTTCCTTCACCCCAAACTCACTCATCCATGTCTTTATGGACCTTGTGTTGTGAGTTGGTGAGCATTCATGTTGGAACAGGAAGGGGCCATCCCCAAACTGTTTCCACAAAGTTGGGAGCATGAAATTGGCCAAAATGTCTTGGTATGCTGACCCCTTAAGAGTTCCCTTCAATGGAACTTAGGGGCCAAGTTTAACCACTGAAAAATAACCCCACACCATAATCCCCCCTCCACCAAATGATTTATACTAGTGCACAAATCAAGGTCCATAAAGATATGGATGAGCGAGTTTGGAGTGGAGGTACTTGACTGGTCTGCACAATGCACTTCTGAAAGAATACTGTAGAATGACCCTTAACCATATGACTTATGGCATGTATGGTACAACAGCGTCATCTAGAGGTTGAATTGAAATGTTTCTCCCATTGAAAGGCAATATTGAGAAAGGGGCCACACCCATGTGGACATGGTCAAACTTTCTAAATAAAAAGGCCTGCAACTTAAAGTAGAACTATGCACAATGCTTTTTTTTATATTTTGGATAGTGTAAGGGAGGGTTAGAGTCCCTCAGATTTTCTTTCGCTATCTGTGCCTGTTGAAAGACAACATGGTTTAATAACATATTTCTGGAGTTTTCTTTCTGGTTGATACAACCAGGTGATTGGAATGTAACAAGTTGTAAGTTGTACATCAAAGCTTTGTAGAACAAAAGCTTGGCTCCTGACCAGCTGCTGTGACAAGATTGAAATCCTTGATTAACCCCCCTGACGGTCTTCCCGAGTCTGGCTCGGGTGGAATTTTTGTACCATTAGCGGTAACCTCGAGCCAGACTCGTGACTGCATCGCTGGATCCAGGAGGAGGTTTACTTACCTTCTCCCTCAGATCCAGCGTTGTCTCCCCGCTGTACGAGCGAGCCGTGCCTCGCTCGATCTATCACGGAGCCGATCTCCGTTCCCTGCGAGCGTTGCGACGCACGGGGACGGAGATCGGCGCCAAATTCAAAAAGTGAAACAGACAGTATACATACAGTATAATGTAATCTTACAGATTACATTGCTGTATGTAAATATTTCACATCCCCTTTGTCCCTAGTGGTCTGTCCAGTGCCCTGCATGCAGTTTTATATAATAAAAACTGTTCTTTATGCCTGGAAACTGGAGATTGTCCATAGCAACCAAACTGTCATTTTACATTAAAAATGGTTTTAGACCAGCTAGAAAACAGCGCTAATAAATTGTAATCACTCGCAGAATTGAGCAATAGTGATTTGTGGGGAGATCCGTCATCAAATACTGAAAAGTAATGACAGTGACAATTCTGCAACTGAGCAAATTTCAGTGTTTTTGATTTGATTACATTATTGAATAATTTTTATTATTGTTATATTAATATTTGGTACAATTATTTATAGTTATTTATTATATTATAATTTATGATTTCATTTTTCAAACTTTATAATACCCGGGATGTCTGCTAGACTCTGGTTTGGACAGATTTAAGAGAGTTATTCCTAAGGCCGCGTACACACGCGGGGACTGTTCGCCCAACTTTGTCCGTCCAACAGTTTCGGCAAACAGTCCGCTCAAACTTAGCATGGACGGACATGGCCACACACGACGGACGAACAGTTTGCTGAAACCGTGCGCGATGACGTGAACGGCACGTACGACGGGACGAAAAATACGACGTCCTATACACTGCATTATAGCTTTCGGCGTGAAAATCCTTTCTGAGCATGCGCGCAACTTTGTTTGACGAACAAGCCTACACACGAGCGGACTGTTCGCTGAAACAAGGTTTCAGCGGACAGTTTTACGGAATTTCCGAAAAACCTTGTCCGTCAAACTGTCCGCTGAAACTGTCCGCTGAAAGCCCACACACGAGCGGACTGTCCGCCCAAACACTGTTCAGCGGACAAAGTTGGGCGAACAGTCCGCGCGTGTGTACGCGGCCTAAGAATTACAGGACTACAATATAAAACGCCAAATTTTTAAGCAAAATAATGGTACCGCTTTTAGCACCTAAAATCAGAAATAATCATACCGCCAGGGAGGTTAACACTCTTCAAAGAGGGCCATTGCTGAAAGTGGGCTACATAAGATCTGAGGACCAACAATCAATGAAGATGACCCAGGTCACATAGCGATGATCCATGGATGAATACTGCCCCTAGAGGCCAATACAGCAGGGCAGACAGAATATAATATATTAAAAGGACTGCCTCTTGGCAATATCTCATTGGACAGGAGGCTAGTGGGGTGTGGTTATGAGGGGGTCTGAATGCAGTGTAAAAGTGCACACAGAAGGAAGATCAATCCTTTTCTCACTCTTGGCTCTTGCCGCATGGCTCTGTTACCATTTTGAGCCCAGCTGACAAGCCAATATCTAGAGGACAGCCTTGCGATAAGTATCTTTGATGTTCTTTTGTTATATGCTCTGTAATATTTTCCTTTAGTGTTTTTATGTTAGCATTTTCCTATTTTCTTGGGAAATAAATAAGATGTTGTTTTACTAAGCAGTGTGTTTGTCTTCATAGCTAATCTTAAATCAGTAACATTATCAGAGTTTTAATAGACTAGCTAACTATAGGAATAGATACATTAATACATATATGGAATAAATAGAGGGAATCCATAACCACCCTCGGAGAATATTTATTTTAGCATTTATTTCAGTGTCCCATTGCAGAGATTTCTCATTGTGTCCCATTGCAGAGAGTTCATGTGTGCGTAAAGGCAGGCATCCCAATACTTTTGGTAATATAGTGCACATTCTAGATATTTCTATCAATCTGATTGTTTAGGAAATAAAAAGATAATCAAATATGTTGTTATGATCACATATTTTTGTGAAACAGATTTTTGTATAACGGGTCAGTAACTGTGTGGGCTGTGCAGATTTGTATTTATGGAAAGAGTTTTATTGAGACACAAAATGAGTTGCTGTTTTCCAACTGTGAGAGATACAGGAGAAAGATATGACATTTTGTAGCTAATCTCTTGTCTGTATAGGTGGCAACAAAAAGATAAACAACTACTGGTGACTGCTATGAGTTACTACTAAGTAAATCTTGTGGCTTGAATAAAAATTTGGAGCCTAATTCGGACTAACCACTAATGTGATTACGAAAAATTTTGATAGCAACATTTAATAAATAGAAACATAGTGGTATTTATTAGAACAAGTGGTACATAGTTGTATTTGTTAGAATTAGAAGGTTTTTCTGAGGCAGGCCAAAATGCAATGATTTTTTTTTTTATTTTTTTTTTATTTTGACTGATGTTCATACGTTTTTTTTAATTATCCGAAAAATGTATATTTGTTAAATACAGTTTAAATGCATGGTGCAACCATTGTGTTTTGCAAGACTGTTATCTGTAAAATGTAGATCTGGGCAAAAAAACTATTAAGTGCATGTCTCCCATACATTCACAATCACCTTCGATTTTTTTCCTGTTAAAACGCACACACAAAAAAAATATGTCAGTCTTGCCAGAAAATCAGTAATCTTTAAAAAAATGGATTACATTTGAGGATTTAAGATGTAACCTTTCAACAAATTCACATAATAAAAAAATTGTTAAAATAGGTTTCTTTATTAATACAAGGTGTAACAACCAATTTATTAAAATTATCACACCCTAATAGAGGCCAAACAAAATAGATACCAATTTACATAGTGAAAATACACATTACATTCCAAGTCTGGTTGTCCAGGACAGATGGGAAATTTATGTTAATCAGAAGGCAATTGATATGGTCTCATTCTTAACATGCTTCACAGATTGCTTTTTAGGAGTTGGGTGACAAAAATAATACTGTACCCATGACGCTTGTCAATAATCTAAGCACCCCATTTGCCAATAGGAGTAAAAGGAACACGCCAAGACTCTAGGGACCCCTGGTAGAACAAGTGTAATAAGCAGTCATACACTGCGCTAAAAATGCCACATAGGAAAATGGTTCTATAGTAGGGGTATAGGTGATAATGTTTGATCTGTTTCCCAAAGGGAAAGAAGGATTCAATCGCATGCCCTCATCTTAGGGGTAAGATCCACCCTTTAGAAGGACATAGGCTGTAATAAAATGGTCTTCCACCACCAGTCAGGAGCAGGACAGAACAGAAATTGTGCGTTAGACAGGAAGTGTGTTACTGACAGGATCACCTTGGGAAAATAAAGTAAAAAAGCCCTACAGGAGAAGTATAGCCAAAGTTATTTTGGCTACATTTCAAATATGGGTCACATGAGTGCAGTTCGTTCTGCACTTCTGTGACCCATTTTCAACTGACAGCATGCTTAACCCCGCTGTCGACTGATGTCACTCAGCTGGTCCAGGCCCAGGAAAGATCTCAACTTTATAGTCCGATCTACCTAGTTTCCTGGTCCGGCAGCTGGTTCAGCCTCTCAGCATTGAGCCAGCTCCTTCCACCCCCTCCACAGCCCAGCGCTGGAGAGGCAGAGCAGAGAGTCAGTGACTGACAGTCACTGCTCTCTGTTCAGAGTGGAGGGGAGAACTAAGTGATCAGCAGTGTTTGATCACTAAGTTCTAGGGGTAGAGCCAGCGGGGCTCAGCTGCAGCTGGGATCGGTGCTGCAGCCATCTAGGTAAGTATGATTTTTATATATTTTTTATTTTCACGCTTCTCTTTTAATGAAGAAATATCACCAGAAGTTGAATGTGATTATTAAATCCCCAGTGCACATAGCATATGGTCCTGTTCAGATCTGTGCAGTAATTGCTGGGCATTGTGGTTAAAAAGTTGCCCCCAAACTGCTGCTCAATCATGCTGCTCACTTGGAGATGAATATTTCATTCTGTCTGACAATGCAGGAGGATAAGGGTCATGACAGAAAGTGAACACAGAGCCTATATAACCCTCGCCTGCTCTAAAAGCTGCTAGATGGAACATCTACAACTCTGCAATGTAATAATACAGCCCTCTCCCTTCTCTGCTCTCCTTTGCCACCTTCTTTGTAGTGAAAATAAGGACTGAGGATCATTCATAAAAACACACAACACAAGCCAACAGCTACTACTCTAGTCTCTCTCCCCCGAGTATCTAATAGCAGAGAGAGAGACTAATGTAGTAGTTGGCTTTTGTTGTTGTGGGGCTTGTGTTTTTGTGAATGACAGTGCTTCTCTTCAGCATGCTGTCTATCACAACACAAGCTGCCAGCTACTACTGTAGGTTCTCGCTCAAGTATAGTAGGAAGCTGAGTATGAAATATTTTATGTACAAGGAAGTTGGCAGAGGAGAGCAGAGGAGGCACAGGGTTTCAAGATTAAAGGATGAAGAATGAAGAGGGGTAATGTGTAAAATAAGTGTCCTAGGGAATTTATCAAGCATTTTCAACTTCAGGCAATATTTTTGCTTAGAAATATAACTAAAAGCTAAAAAAAATAAAAAAATAATCTAGATTTGCATAAAGTAGTGAGGGGTAAAGCCAGTTTAGTTTTTTATTGCTATCTTTGTCCACATTAGAATGATCAACCTCACTAATTGCCCTGATAACCCATCTTGATCGGAATAAAAGTGAGGGTAAATGCACAATAATGTGTTGGCACCAGAAAAGGAGTAGAGAGGGGCATCTTCCGACAAAGACATTGGTTCCCATGAGAACTGTCAAAAGGGGATATCCCTCACATTCGAAGATATCCTTTGGAATGTAGCAAGGTTCCAGGCCTTCTTTAATCTATTGAGAACCTCCAGGACCAAGGACAGCTGACATCCTTCTGTATATGGTGGGTTGTGAGGCATGGCGGGTGTAGAGTAGTTAAAGTTATTTGGCACCAGACACTTCTTGAATGCAAAGAAAGTTTATTTCTCTTAACAAACTTTTTTTAGGGGAAAGAGGGTTAGGACCAGGACACCCTTAGGTAGTTGCGAGATTAATTGGCAGACGCCGAGACATAGGAGGACAGCCATGCAGGGAAAGACATCCAACAAGACATCACATCTGCATATGCAGGAATGCTGTCTTCTATGGCAACAGTCTTTAACAGTTCTTTCTCTTTCACTACAAACAATCCTTGTAGTTCTTTAGCCCACTGAGCTCCCAGTCTCTCAGTAGACCTGTTGATTCACTGCCACTGAATCCTTTGAGCTCCTCTAATCTTCATGGTGGTATCTTCCTTAAGCGTCACCCCCGCCTCTCTGCTGGGTCCCTAGCTTGGCACTCAAGATAACTCTCAAGCTTCACCCCACTGGACTGCTCGGTCCCTGGCTTGACACACAAGGCTGCTCTGCAAGCATCACCTCGGCTGGCTGGGTCCCTGGCTTGATACCCACTGAAGTTTCCAGATTCTTTACCATCCCTGGGTGGTGATACTGTCGCTCTGGTACTTGCTGCAGTTAGTCAGTGTGGTTCCTGGTAATTAGGCGGATAGTCCCTTACTGGGGACAGCTTCCCCTCTACCTCCGACCACGACAGGTTCTCCAGCAGAGAGAACCTCCGGCAGAACTGGCACTTTTGGTCGGACTGCAAGCCGCAGTCCCAACCCTGCTCTGCTCTCTTGCTTCTGGATAGACCCTAAGACAGCTTAGAAACCAGATGTGCCTGGGAAAGGCCCCATATCCAGCCTAGCAGCCTGGGCAGTACAATACACGTCCACCCAGACAGCCGTCACAGAACACAGGTCACCCGACTCCACCCAAATATATAGGCTCTCCCAGCAAGCCAAAGGACTCAAGAAAACCCCTGCCCATTGGCTGAGATAGCCCACATACCCATAACCTGACCTTGCGTTGCCCTTCTCGTATCTTGTACCACCAAGTAGCCGGCCACCTTATGGTAGATGAGAAAAGTGCAACAAAGCCAAACTTAGGGTGAAATCAATAGAGCTCCAACAATCAACCAGGATAATTATTCCTGGCAAGTAAATTTTGTGAGGAGCAACCCTGCCTAAACTCCAGGGTGCTACAGGAATATATGCTTTCACTTATTGTTTGTGTCAACAGAAAGTGAAAAGAAATCTCCTAAAAGAAACTCAAATGGCAAAAAAAAAAACTTTACAACTGAGTGATAGGCAATTACTTTCAGGTGATTGGACTCTGACAAAATAGGGAGCTGGGACATCCCCTATATAACCCCTCCCACTCCTGGATTTTTTGCTAATGTCCTTAGGTAATGGACCTTTTCTCTCTACTGAGAGAGGTTTATCTTATATGGAGACTTTTTTCTTTCTCTGGATTTTTTTCCTTTGTGATTCTTCTAGCAATACTTTGCTACACCATAGCTTTCTTCACCTTCTAGGTCCCTTAACTTCTCTGCAGTGCGTTGGGGGATTGTGCCTAGACCCTGCCACATAGAAGACATGTAATGATTCCTTTAGCCCTGGACCCTTCTGTGGGCAATCCCTTTGACACACAGTGCAAAGCGTGGTGTTAACTGCAGGGTGCTCTACAGGTCCAAAGCCACAGTGCCTAGGGCCCAGACTCTAAAGACCTCTGCTTGGGTGGGCCAATTGTGGAGGGTGTTAAATGTTCCTTCTAACTGCAGCAGATTGGTCAACACAACACACATTGCATTAAAAGGAAGACATCTTCAATTTTACAATTTTAAATGAGCAATCTCTTATAAGCTTCAGTTTTTATTTTAATAATAAAACCTTTAGCCATTTTCCACCACATTTATAAAAAGGTGGTGATGTATTTAGCAATATGAATATACATAAAAAACAAACAGAACATAACACTGTAAAGGATTATGCCCAGGACTTTTCTAACCTGAATACAGTCAGTAACTACTGTGGAAAACCAACTATTGCATAAGCTTATTAGTGGTATCAGTGGGTAGCAGACTGTATAAGCATGACACAAAAAGTTTTTGGAGTCATTATGTAAAACAATGATCTACTTTCACGACACAGTTATGCAGGGCAGCTCTATAGAAAGTTATTTGAAGTTGTTAAAACATCAAGATTTGGAATGTTTCTTCGCATAAAGATACGGCTTTAGTCTTTTTTGGGATGATATGCTAATATTATCACTAATTATAAGATCAAAGTATGAAGAAGTGTGCACTTCCATGAAAGAGATTGGATTTTACATAAAAGATAAAGATATTACTGGATAGGAGTACCTGCAGAAAGAAGTATCCACCAAAAGGTTTAAATTCTTTTGACTATAAAATTCAATAAAGGAATCCTAAATGTACTCTCTAATGTACAGGGCACGACCATGCCAGAAATGTATATCAGGATAGTTTGTAAGTAATGCCTCGTACACACGATCAAACAATCCGGTGGAAAAGTCCGGCGGACTTCCCGCCGTGGGTGGGCTCCGGCGGACTTTTTTTTACCCAACTAAGAAAGACTAAGCCCCTGTACACACGGTCGGAGATTTCCACAACCAAATCCGTCGGATTTTGCCCGTCGGATTTTGTTCGTCAGATCTTGTCCGAAACTGTTGCATACACACGGTCGGACAAAGTTGGCGAAAAATCAGATCTTTCAGAACGTGATGACGTAATTTCGTTACGATGGGACTACATTCAGGCTAGTAGCCAATAGCTTTGATGTAGGAATTTGATCTGAGCATGCGTGGCACTTGGTCCAATCAAAATTCTCTACACATGATCGGGGTATGTTCGATCGGCCCAGTTGGTCGGGAAATATTTCCAACATGTGGGAAAATTGGGTCCGACGGATATTCCGCGCGGCCCCCCTTCCCCAAGGCATCCCCATGTTGAGGGCACGCGGCCTGATACGGCTCAGGAGGGGGGCGCTCGCTTGTCCCTACCCCCTTTCCTGGCTGGCCGGGTAGCGTGCTCGGATAAGGGTCTGATATGGACCTGGGGGGGACCCCCACGCCCATTTTTCAGCGTAGGGGTTCCCCTTTTAGTCCATACCAGGTGATGGGGCCAGCGACGCCTCCTTCGCTGGCCCCGGCTACCTGGAGACGCGCTGAAAATGAGCGGACTTTCCTCCGTGTGTGTGGGTGAGTCCGTTCATTTCAAAAGTACGGCGGATAGTCCAGCGGACTTAGTACGCCGTATTAGTCCGCTGAAAAAGTGCAGTGTGTGGGCAAGTAGCTCGTTCGGAAAGTCCGGCGGACAGTCCGGTGGAAAGTCCGTCAGACTAAGTCCGCCGGATAGTCTGCTACGTGTGTACGCGGCATAAGACACACAAAGAAAATACATTCGGATCAACTGTGGGTATAGGATTGTGTATACGGAGGTTTGTGAGTGTGTTTTTTTTTTTTTATGTGGGTTGAGCTTGATGGACTTGCGACTTTTTTCATCCTAACTCAGGGGTTGATTTACTAAAGGCAAATAGAAAGCGAACTGTGCAAAGAGCAAGTGTAGTTGCGCCACAGCTTAGTAAATGAGTGTAAAGTTTCACTTTGGAAATAATACCCAATCGCATGCAATGTATATAAAAAAAAAAAACAGCATATTTGCTTGCACATGATTGGATGATGGAAGTCAGCAGAGCTTCTGCTCATTTACTAAGCTCTGGAGCAACTGCACTTGCAGAGTGCAACTACACTTTGCAAAGTGCACAGTCTATTTGCTTTTAGTAAATCGACCCTTAAGTAACTATGTAACATTGTAGTACTTTCAACATATCCCAGATGTCAAATTATATAATAGAGATGATTGGATTAAATATAAAAAAATATGAAAACTTTTAACCAATATTAATAAATTAAAACATATATAAATATTAATAACTGGATGACATGAAGTTTCATAAAGCATAGTGCATCAGAAACAATTGCCTTTTTTAATCATTAAATCAACTTTTAATCAAATGGCCATGTTCACTTTTTTAATTTTTTGTTGGCTATCAGCACTGCTGAACTCCTGCAGGCTAATTGTAGCCACTTCCCGTTTACATGCATATACCCCAACATCTGTTACATGTCACTTCTCCGACTGGGTTTCCTGATGATAACTGTCAAATATTCTTTTGCAATATGCATTGACACAGCTGCTTGTAGTTTCCACCATAGGCATGTGTGACACAGTAGCACCACAAGAGGGCAATTGGGAGATAGAGACATAGCATTGACATAGACATATAACAAGAAGCCTCTGCACTTTGGTCAGGCTCAGCAAGTATTAATGCAAATTTTTTAAATATTGGAAATTACCTTTAAAATGACAGTACTTTAACACATTTAAGCTTCATTTACACTGCCGTAAAAAAAAAAAAATGCATTTTCACATATGCCTGATGCAGGTACGGGCATACCTCACTTTTAAGTACGCAATGGGGTTTATTTACTAAAGCTGGAAAGTGCAAAATCAGGCTCCCTTCTACATAGAAACCAATGAGCTTCCAGGTTTTAAGCTTAGATGAACAGGCTAGGGTTAGAAGCTCATTGGTTTCTATGCAGAAGTGAGCCTGATTTTGCACGGTCCAGCTTTAGTAAATAAACCCCATTGTGTACTTAAAAGTGGGGTATGCCTGTATTGGGGGGGGGAAATTATTTGCTGATCATTAAAGAAAAAAAAACGTGTGCTAGAAAAAAACATGCATAATAAGATCAGTAACATTTTGACACTGATCTGGATGTAACCTTATTAGTGTTTAATAAAAAAAAAAAAAGAAGTGCTGGTTCAACTAAAAAAGAATACATGTATGGGGTTGCCTTAGTGATTTTTTTTTACATATACATAAGGAACATTTAGGTATGACATTTGTCATATATCAAATATCACAGGCGTTATCTTTGTAGTTTCTAGTGTATTACATATAATAGCATAGCGGGGGGAAGACGTCCCCGCCAGGAGAACACAGTGATTACTGCTAGTGGTTATAAAAGCCACTAGCAATAATTGCATTAAAAATCCGACAGGCTGGTTGTACACAGGTTGGTCAAACTATCAACTTGGGTACATTCAGCCTACCCATACATGGTTCAAATCTCAGCCAGTCACTGCTGAACCAGCTGAGATTTAAACATCTATGGCCAGTTTAACTAATTTTATGTGTTCTATTACAGGCATACCCCACTTTTAAGTACACAATGGGGTTTATTTACTAAAGCTGGAAAGTGCGAAATCAGGCTAATCTCTGCATAGAAACCAATGAGCTTCCAGGTTTTATTAAAAAAGCTTAATTGAACAAGCTGGGGTTAGAAGCTCATTGGTTTCTATGCAGAAGGGAGCCTGATTTTGCACTTTCCAGTTTTAGTAAATAAACCCCATTGTGTACTTAAAAGTGGGGTATTCCTGTAGTGATGGTCCACCCAGGGCTTTATTTTGCCAGATGCAATTTGCTTAGTAATTACCAAGTTCTTGTTGAAAAGTAAATGCCTCAGATCTCAGAACAATATTTCACTTTCTCTTAAAATGTTGTGTGGTGTTGTCATTAAAATATATCTGTGGTTAAACTATGTATGTTTTCAGTACCTATTAATCCTGCTAGTAGAACCATTGTATAGGCACTTCCACTGATGGGGTGACAACACTCTTCCTTTCTGCAGTGAAATCACTGCCGTTGTGTCATTGTTGCTGCTGCATCTACTTAGAAGCTGTCATTATATATAGCCCTACAAGTGAACACCCAATCCTAGCTCCATCCGTAGCATAGCTTTCTGCGGGAGCTTACGGAAATTATAAAAGGGGTCCTGTTAGTCGCTCTCACCCTTCCAACCCGGCCTAGCAGGATGCTGAAGAAATCTAATTTTCCAACTGCATATACTATTTTAAAAAAGGTAAATTGTGTTTCTTTTATGAAATTTAACTTTACAACACTCACTGAAATGACTGTTGTAAGAAATAAACTGGAGGCTGGAATTTACGCTTTCTGCACAAGAAATAGAGAAGACTGGTGCATGCAGATATTGTACTTTAATTATAGGTAATTATGCAGCGCTTCCTCTAAGTATAACTAGATGATCAAATTCCCTATGTGTTATGTGATTATATGTACATCATTTTACATTACATAAAATAGATAATAAATGCAAAACAATTAAAATAGATGCAAATTATTTTTTCCCAAAGTGACATTCCACAGCCACATTTATAGGAGTTGTAAAGTCTCTAGGTTTTCCCCCTTAATGCATTCTGTTGTCTTCGTAATGGACTAAATGAATGGTACCCAGACCTCATCATCCGAAAAGGCGAGGTTTTGCTTTTGAATGCTTTAAGAGCTGGGCCCTGCAATCCAGTACTTTTTGGTAGTAAGGCCAATAAAAGTTTAAGGGCAGGGTCTCCTTGCAGGTCCAGGATTGTGGGATAACCTGAGTGTTCCCCGGTTCCTGAAGGTTTCCTTTTAAGGTCTCGGATCCTACTGTGAAGGGCGAAGTTTTTTTTTTTTTTTTCTCTGATAAACCCTGCTGTGAGATAAGGTAGGGGAGATTTTCTCAGGAATTTCTACTTCCATGTATTGTGTTGTCATCTCATGTCTATGTGTCACCACTGGAGGCTGAATTGAGTACTCACCATTCTGACGCTGGAAACAGCAGAAGCTCCACTCTCCCGTTCAAGCCAGCTCAGAGTTTCAGGTAAGAGAAAGGGGGGTCTGATCGCTTCCTGGGGCCCCCAGATTGGCGATTTTTGTCTGATTGAATGCCAGCCAGCTGCCTTTTTTTCTTTCACAAGAAAAAGGTTTTTTTGCAAGCCACGGCCGCTCGCTGAGCGGAGGATTTACCCCCCTCCGCCGCCCGCCATGATGCCGGCGCTCATGCGGGAGATTCAACTTCCCTGTTTGAAAGAGGGAAAGGAGGGCCGTTTCCGTGCGGGGGGGCTACGTTGCGTCAGGTGCCGGCCACATGGGTAGGAAGTAGTTTAGAGCTCTGCAAGAGAAGCTGCTGCCTGGCGGTTGAGGGACAGAGCAGAGTGGTTGCTGGTCAGGTTTGGTGACACAGGCATTTCCCTTTTGACAACATTGTACTGTATAGCTAGGATTAATAGCAGTTATTGTACTGTACTATAGCCTAGCAAGTGAAACATTATTTTGCTGGTACTGCGTCTGCTTTGTACTGTAAGCTATAAGTGGCAAAGGGACCAGGAACTGTTCTAAGGGGTTAATGGTATACAACAAATTAAAAACCCTTCCAAAAGAATGTCTTCCTCCCCTGAGAGGTAAAAAGAAAAATATGGCCAGTCAAATGAGCTGTCAAGGGTAGAACACTTCTGTCCCTGTGTATTTCATACAAACAGGTTTTTTCTTATACCATTTAAAAGAGTATTGCTTCTCCATAGTAGGACTAAACATAGCAGATTCCCATCCAGTCCTCAGAGCCCTTTTGGTGAGGTGCAGGAGGCTGGGGATCAGGTAGATCTTCCCAAATATTGGAAGATACTTATTTTTCCTCTTCGGAGGATCCTAACAGGGAGGGAGTAGCCGCACAAGTCAGGTGTTTGTCTACTCCCTTACTTAATCCTTTTGTTGCTTGCAGCACGGGCTCTTGAGGTATCTACCTCTAATAGGGTTCGTTTGAACCTCCCCCACCTGGGGATGTTTTTCCTATTCATGCATAGCTATGTATTCTGAATGGGAACATTTCTATGAAAGAAATGGGGGGTTCCAGCTAATAATGCTGCAATCACCTCAGTGAGCAGAGTCTCACATGCCAAGTGGATAATGCACTGATGTTAAAGGATCTGGCAAGTTAAGGTTGCATTTTCCTTTTAAAGACAAGATGTCGTCCTCCCCGGTCCCACGAAGACGTCACTTAGGGTCTGGGGGGTGGCCGGACGCAGGTTTCTGCGGCCGGGATATTGGTCTCCGGCTCAACCTTTGTGGGGTAATCCGAATCTGCCTCATTTTAGGACAGTCCCGGACCCGCAGGTATGGGTGAGATTTGGGGTCCGAACGCTGGGAGACATAATGCCGTCGGGTAGTCTTCTCTCCTTTGCTCAACTGACTGCCTCCCACGCTTTGCCCGGTTGGATGTACTTCAGGTATGCCCAGCTGCGCCATGCAGCCAGAGCGCAGTTCCCTGCCCCCCCGACACTACGGGCCACTCCGTTGGAAGAACTGTTCGCGGGAGGTGATCTTAAAAAGCCACTCTCTGAGGTGTATCGTGTCGTGTCCCCTGTTGCTCCTTCTAAATTGAACTCTTTATGGGACAAATGGAAAGCGGATATTCCGGCGTTGGAGAGGGATGATTGGGAGGAGTGTCTGGATAGGGGCAGTAAATTGGTAATATCCGCAGGAGATAAGCTTGTTCAAACCAAATTTATACACCGGGTATATCATACCCCCATGCGTCTATCCAGAATTTATCCCGCTAGGGATCCGCACTGTCCCCGGTGCAAAACGGAGCTGGGGACATATCTCCACATGTTCTGGGAGTGGGTGAAACTGGTTGATTTCTGGAATGGGATATTTGATCATTTAAATATCAGGCTAGAGCTGGGTGTCCCCAGGCTTCCTGAGCTAGCTTTGCTGGACATTCAGGCTGATGAGCAAACACCTTACCATACTAAACTCTTGATTTCATATCTCCTTTTTTACGCCAAAAAAGAAATTATCTGTCATTGGTTTTCACCCTCTCCTCCTAGTGTGGCCTTGTGGGAGAAGAAAATAAATAGTGTTCTGCCACTTTACAAACTCACGTATCACAATCGAGGCTGCCCGTGGAAGTTCGATAAGGTCTGGCTCCCATGGACCTCTGGATAGTATGGGAGCACTTACCTAAGCCAGGTGGTGTTTTTTTTTTTTCCTCTATGCGTGTTACTGGGATGGAACCTCTGTTAGGATTGTATGCATTCCTTGTTGGCTACCTGTATTATATGTAGGAAATGTCACCTTTTCTTTTTATGTATCCGACTGTGATGTGGGCTACTCCCCTGTCTTTTGTTTTATTATTCTGTACACTTGTCTTTGACAATAAAGCACTCCTGTTGTTTAAAAAAAAAAAGACAAGATGTCTTTTGCAGTTCTGGACTGCAATTGGAGTAGCTCAGTCCATTAACCCTTTAACGTCTGCTCCACTATTTTGGTGGAGCACATTTTGAGTCACACCAATGTATTGGAATGTGGACTCCAAGGGGTTAAGGAACAGGTGTGAGATACCTGAAAGTTCTGCCTGTTCAGTAGGCCCGGCAAGGGGCTGGTGTATTTGATGCACTGTGTCTCACAGATGCTATGAAGGACTCGATCATTTAAGCCCTATGGCTTATACTTGGACTAGTGCATTTTTGCAGAGGTCCATGGCTGAAATATTGATCAGCCGAAGCACCAGGTGAAAACCCTTAGCCAGTCTGTGTCCCTTCCTGGGGTACGACTATTTAGAGTGGATAAATACATCCAAAAGGGGTAAAGCTCTCTTTACCAGTAAAAGGAGGTTCAAACAGTTCTCCTTTAATCGTGCAGCCTCTCCTATGCCTGAGGTATCTGCATTTAGGCCGTCTCGACGGTCTCAATCATTAGGTTCAGGAGAAAGTTCCCAGGGGCAGAACCAGGATCTTGGGGGCAGAAAGCCCATAAAGCAGAATGCTAAGGCCTTCTCATGAAGGAGCACCCCCACTCATTTGGGTGAGGGGAAAGGTCAACAATGTTAAGAGCAGAGGGATTTCTGCGATTTTTTTCCTCTAGGTTACATCTGTTTCAAGAGCCCGGATGGCCCAGTCGGCTTTTGATCTGAGAGTCCGGGGTTTGGTTCCTGTTTGGGTGCTGCCTGTGGGCTCTTTGGGGCTGCTGATGTGGCAGTCTTTATGCATGAGTGTCCATCTCCTCAAAGAATGCTCCTAACGTTCCAGAGAAAAAAAATGGATCAGCTGTTATCCCAGTTGGTGATATCAGAGATTCCCTTAGTGGAACAGGTTTTTTTTGGCTAAAACCTTTTAAGGTCCCAGACCCAAACAGAGAGGTAAGACCCATTCTAGATCTGAATCAGCACTTGACTCCATGTGCCAAAGTTACCAGAAATGTCTGCGGTTTGAAGTATAAAATTATTTTTTCAATCGTGGTACTGCCATTGAGCTTAGCCACAGCACCACGAGTGTTCTGAAAGATTCTGGCACCTCCTTTAGCCAGGTTAAGGGTTCAAGGCATAATGGTCCTAGCCTCTTAGAAGATCTATTTTTAATAGATCATTCAGTCTCAGGTCTAAAACCAGAGTCTGATCTCAGCTGTAGATATCTGAAATCTCTAGGTTGGATTCTCAGCCTAGGAAGATTCTCCTTAAAACCATCAAGGAGGTTACTTGGGGGCTGGTTATAGATACCATACAGAAGAAGGTATTCTTACCCCAGTCGTGAATCAGTTCCATTGTAGGACTAATTCAACTTATCGGGATAAAGGAAAACTCCTTCATTCGGCTGCAGGAGATTTTTAGGGGAAATGGTGGCCTCCTTCAGGGCCATCCCTTATGCGCAGTTTTATTCAAAGACTGCTTCAAGACACCATCCTGTCGGTCTGGAATAAAGAGGATTCAGGCCTTGTTTGTTTCCAATACGCTTGGCTCCCGACATAGGTCAGAGCCTAAATTGGTGGTTGTTATCCAGCAGGAGGGAAAATCTTTATCCTGCAAGATGTTAACAACAGATGCCAGCCTTCTAGGCTGGGGAGCAGCCCTGGAAGAAGATTCTGTTCAGGGGAGATGGCCCAGGTTAGAGGACCTTGCCTATCAACTTTGTTGGAAGTTTCAGGCAATACATCTGGCCATAGAATCTTGGCGGTCAGAATACGGGACTGTCCTGACAGGATTCAGTCTGACAGAGCCACGGCGGTGGCTTACATCGATCACCAGGGGAGGCATGAGAAGTTGTGCAGCCCCAAAAAGAGGTGAATAATATTCTAGCTTTGGCAGAACACAACACTCCTTGCCTATCAGCAATTTTTTGAAAACTGACATTTTATTGAAATTTCAAGTGGAACAAAGAAATCAAAGAAGGAACAATAAGGCACAGGTAATAAAAGTAAGCGGTCACAGACCACAATAAGCAAAAGCAAAGAATACAACATTGCATCAACTCAAGCATTACATTACAATGACACACAGTTACCGGGGGAGTTAGATTCCTGCAGTCTGCTACCGATCAATTTAGCAAACCTCCCTGTGACCAAAAAAAAGGTGCTTAAGGAGAAAGAAGGAAAATAGGAAAGGTGAGCAAAAACACGAAGAATCGTGCGAACAGCCCTAGAACGGGAGAGAAAAGGTACAGATTAGTTAAAGAAGAAGAAAGAAGTGAAAGGTGAAGTAAAAGAAAAAAAAGTAAAGTAAAGGACGCCCATCCGACCAACCGACCCCGCGCCCCCACCACCTCCACACTCAGAAGACGGGTGCCTCCATCTTATCCCAAAGATCCCATACCTTGTTATGTTTGTCGAGCGTGTTATTTAGGGAAGCTGTAAGATATTCCATACGCCTGACGTCTCTAATTCTAGTATGTAGCTCAACTAGTGAAGGAATTTCCCGTTTCTTCCATTTTAGAGCAATTAGGCAGCGCCCAGCCGTCAGCAGCCTATCAGCAATTTTAATATTTCAGGCGTACTACTTGAGACGCCAACAATCATTTCTGGGAGAATGATCTCTTCACCCTGACACTTTCCTAGCAATATTGTCAGGTCACCTCGAGGCGAGGTGACAGATGCACACCGTAGGGGTCAGGAGTGCACCGCAAGGTTGTGGACCCTATGGCTGACTGCTGCGGACGGGGGATCCCACCGGGGTTAGAGCGTAAGATTCCCTGGGGCGCGGAGTCTAAGAGCCAGCAGGTGTTCTAGTGCTGAGGATGGACTTGGCTGCAACTGGCTCCAGGTCGCGACCCCCAGCTCACACCCACAGTAGGCAACAGGAGGATAGGGATGGGGAGGGACAAAGCCAAGGTCGGGGCCACAAGCAGACAGGAATAGTCAGGGACACGCCAAAAGGTCAGGATCACAGGCAAACAGGGATAGTCAAGGACACGCCAAAGGCGGTAACGGAACAACAGCAGAGCACACGGCAGGTAACAGGAAGCTAACACACAAAGGTTGATCAGCAGGGCTGGCCTGCAGTGCACAGGTTAATATAGAGCTCTCTGATAGGAGCTAGGGTGGAGTCATGCCAGAGGATGGATTACAAAAGCAGTCAGTTGGTCTCTAGAGATGAACACATGGAAACAGGTAAGCAAACTATTGCAAAACCATGACAAATATGTCAGATGGGGTACTCCGGACATGGACCTATTCGCGTTCAGATTCATTAATAAGGTCGAAACTTTATGTCAAGGGGTCTGCTAGCAGGCGGAAGAGACACGTTAGTCTTTCCAGGGGATCAGTTTTCACTGATCTATGCATTTCCTCCAGCTCTGCTACTTCCGCGCCTTTTCCGCAGGATTAAGCAGGAACAGAAGGAGGTGATTCTGATGGCCCCAGCCAGGTCCCAGAAGATCTTAATTTATCGAGATCATAAAAATGGCAGTAGGAGTCCTTTGGACTCTGCTATTATAGCCAGACCTTCTTGCACAAGGTCCGGTATTTATCTCCTTTGGTAGTGTCTGCTTTGACTAATGCCAGGAAGCCGGCTTCTAGAGTCACTTACTATAGAATCTGGAAGGCATAGGTTTCTTGGTATGGATCCAGGGGTTGGCACCCCAGGAAGTATGTCAATAGGCAGGATTCCTGCATATGGGATCTGAAATGAAGCTGGCCTTGACTTTTATCAAGAGCCAGATCCGGGCCCTGTCGATGTCTTTTCCTATGGCCTCTTGCTTCCCTTCAGTTGCCATTGCTATGGGACATCCCACATAGTTATTACTATGGCTCTGTGTCCCCTGATGTAAGAAAAGAAGTAGGATTTTTATAACAGCTTACCTGTAAAATCCTTTTCTTTGATGTACATCAGGGGACACAGAGGTCCCTCCCTTCTTCTTATACACTTTGATTGCTTGGCTACAAAACTGAGGACTCCCCGTCGTGGGAGGAGTTATATGGGGGAAGTTCACGCCTTAGTGTCCAGCACCTGATGGTCCGATATAACCCATATAGTTATTACTATGGCTCTGTGTCTCCTGATGTACATCAAAGAAAAGGATTTTACAGGTAAGCTGTTATAAAATCCTATTTTTTGGCCTTTTTGGTGGAAAACTAACACTGCACATAACCCTAAACACACCATCCCCACCGTGAAACATGGTGGTGGCAGCATCATATTTTGGGGATGCTTTTCTTCAGCAGGCACAAGGAAGCTGGTCAGAGTTGATGGGAAGATGGAAGGAGTCAAATACAGGGCAATCTTATAAGATAACCTGTTAGAGTCTTCGACAACCCTAAACATATAGCCAGAGCTACAATAGAATGGAATGGTTTGGATCAAAGCACATTCATCCGTGTTAGAATGGTCCAGTCAAAGTCCAGATCTAAATCCAATTTAGAATCTGTGGCAAGACTTTAAAATTGCTGTTCACTCTCCAGATGTGCAAAGCTGGTAGAGACATTCCCAAAAAGACTCGCAGCTGTAATTGCAGTGAAAGGTGGTCTTGACTCAGTATTGACTCAGTGGGCTGAATACAAATGTACACCACACTTTTCATATACTTATTTGTAAACATTTTTGAAAAACCCTTTATCATTTTCTTTCCACTTCACAATTATGTGCCACTTTGTGTTGGTCTATGATATACAATCCCAATAAAATACATTTACGTTTTTGCTTGTAACATGACAAAATGTGGAAAAAGGGGTATGAATACTTTTTCAAGGCACTGTAGTTTGCAAAGAACATTTTATTCTTATTATTAGTCCACATTTCAACAAAACTGAGCAACTATCACCAGTTATATCTTCCAACCTTAGTTTATATTAGATGGCCTTTCACATATGCAAGCACAAATATGTAAATGAAGCATACTGTAAAACCCATTCCTGCAAACATAAAATAATACAGATGATCAAATAGGGGAAGCTCATAGCCTTCCCATAAATCACTGTTCTAAAGGAACATATGTCCTTGGAATCCATTATTATTGATGCCAGTATCCTCAGAGTGTAAATCAATATCATCACTTACTATAGAAGAATTTTACTAAAACCCCCCTCTTATAACACCTTTCACAGTAAATGGCCATGGAGATGTTTTTTTTAAATATATGTTTATGTAATAACCGAGTTACTTCAGGAATAAAGATACTAATGTTTAGCATTAGCACCTGCCTATAAAGATGTGATGACTGAGCCCCAGAAAGGATGTAGAGACAGTAGACCTCCCTTCTGCAGAATGCTCTATAACAGGGAGCTGACAAAAGGCGAACCATTCAAAAGGTAGGTTTTTCATACTTGCACAATTTGCTAATAATAAATATGACAAGTGAGAAACAACATTTAAAAACTAAAGTCAAGCTGCGTGGTGTGCACACATAAGATACAACAGATCAGCTATCTTGTGTAACAATAGGGATGACAGACTCATGCTGCTTTATATAATACTCAAGTCAACCTGTCAGAAACCAGTGCAATGTAAACTGAGCATATGTTGAAAAATGTATTAGCAGGTTCCCGTCACTGAAAAACATATTTCAAAACAAATGGATCCTCAGATATATGATAAAAAAAATACAGTGCTAAATAAATATATCTACTGTATATATATATATATATATATATATATATATATATATATATAGTCTATAGATAGATATCTATATAGATATGTATCTGTATATCAAGTGTTTGGGGGGGGGTTTTGGTGCTAAGCCCCATCACTGTGTTAGAAGAGGCTTCTACACTTCTTGAAGCATGTTGAAAGCCTGCTGAAACCTGCTAGCAGCTTGCTTAAAGTGGAAATCAGTACTCCCATTAGGACCTGTGTTCAACATTTACAAATTGAAGCTGAATGGTACTTTAAAAGCCTCAACAAGGGTGCCAAAGGGGTCCCTCCGGTAGCAACCTACCCTTGTCAGACCTTTTAGTATTATTTGGCTTCTTATCGCCCATCATCCCCCAGACTATGACTCTGGGTAATGCTTCAGGCAAGGTTGATAGTTCTAGAGTTTTTCAATTGTTTGTCGATGTCCTCGAAAGGCCCCTTGCCTCAGTTCTTCAAGTAATTGTTAACTCCCCTGGACTTCATCTTGGAATCCCCTTGTTTCTTATCCTGTAAGAACAAATACCTCTCCTGTTGTTCCCATATTCAGAATGCATACGTATGTTTTTTCTTTACAATAAAGTTAAAACTTTTGAAATAAAAGCCTGAACAAAACTTCCTGAAAGCTCTGCAAATTGTAAAAGCTTGCTATTCACACTGCTCTTCTACAAGCTGAAGCCTGTGTGAAGCTGTTATTTAAATTTTTACTGTAAAAACTGTTACTAAACTGTGTACCAACAAAAAATCTGTAGTTTATATAAGGGGTCTTGTGGGCACAGGGGACGTCTCAGTTGCAAGCAGTAAAGCTAAAGACTGCAATGACAATGACCCTATAATAATGGTCCCAGGATCTAGGTTATAGCTGTCCGTTTCTTTGGGGATGCCAAAACAATTGCTTTTAGATGCAATAAAGGAATATAGGCTTAGGTCACCAGTTGAAGCTGGACTATCCTCTTCATGTCCTTAAAAAGACATGTTGCACCGTGTAATGGAAAACAGCTGGGTCCAAAGTTAGGCAAGGCCCCACAGACACAAAAACCCAAATCCAAGTAGCTGATGCTGATGAGCTGATCAAGTCACTGTATGCAAGCAGTTGACCACATGATCCACAAAGCATGTCAGAAGAAGGAGCAATAACAGTAATCTGCTTCCTCCAGGCTTAATGGTAGAAGAAAGAACGTAGCGCATAAACACACAACATTCTACCAAGGAGAACTCAATGCCCTCAGCCTTAACCTCTTGCTCACTGGGCAGTTAAACCCCCCCCCCCCCCCCCCCTCCTGCCCAGACCAATTTTCAGCTTTCAGCACTGTCACACTTTGAATGACAATTGTGCGGTCATGCTACACTGTACTTAAATTACATTTTTATCATTTTTTTCACACAAATGGAGCTTTCTTTTGGTGGCATTTAATCACCCTTTTGTTTTTTTGCTAAACAAACAAAAAAAGACAGAAATTTTTGAAAAAAAAAAAGTTTCATTGTGTGTTATAAAATTTTGCAAACAGGAAATTTTTCTTCATTGATATTCGCTGATGAGGCTAAACTGATGGGCACTGATGGACTGCACTGATGGGCACAGATTAGACGGCACTGATAGGCATAGATAAGACGACACTGATGGGCACTGATAAGATGGCACTGGGTGGCACTGATGAGTGGCACTGATGGGCACTGGTAGGTGGCACTGATGGGCACTGGTAGGTGGTATTGATAGGCACCACTGGTAATGACACACTAATGGTGATTTATAGGCGGCACTGTGGGCACTGATAGGTGACACTGAGGCACTAATAGGTGACACTGTGGGCACTGATTGGTGGTACTGTGGGCACTGGTAGGTGGTGTTGGTGAGCATTGGTAGGTGACTCTGGTGGGCACTGGTAGGTGACGCTGGTGACACCTCCACGATCGGGACCAATGTCACCCTCGCAGCCACCGGTGACCGTCTTTGTTTACATCACATGATCAGCTGTCGTTGGCTGACAGCTGATCACATGGTAAGGGGTTGGGATTGACACCTTACTCCGATCTGTGATCAGGCGAGTCTCATAGACTCGCTGATTACTGAGTTCGCCGCGCATGCCCTGCAGGGGGCGCACAGGCCGGTCAAGCACGGGAGGACATCCAGGGACGCCCTCCTGGCAAATTAAGTCTGCGCTATAGCCATCTTTCGGCTATAGCACGGATGGCAAGTGGTTAATTGTTACCATGTAAAAATGCTGATTGTGGTGTTTTTAAAATGGCTCCTTACAGCAACAACTTTGAGAGAGCTCCCAGTGTTTCAGCCTGACTCACTACATGAGTCCTAAGACTGGGTCACATCGAAGGCACAGAATCTACATACGACCGCTAAAGAATTAGTTGAGGATACCCCAATCTGCATAGCTGCTGTGTAAGGCCAAGCTCAAGCATTTTCTTAGTCATAGAAGAAAAAAATCACTGTTCTTGATTGAAGAAAAATGTGTTGCATGTCCTAGGTGCTAAAGAAAAGGCGTCCAACTTCCTAGTAAATGATGAGGCATGATGGTTGGAGGCAGGGTTATATGAAGGCTGGCAATAACAGTTAAAATTGATGGCACTGCATATACCACTACAGCCTGAAGAGGGCAGTGTTCGCCTGCAAATTAAAGGCTACAGCCTGCATGTGATTACTATGTCATAGCTGACATAGTGATCACATGATAAGGGAACCACTGTGATTTGTTCCTAAATGTTTGCAAAATGTCAACTGCTAATGATTGGGAGGCACTTATTAATGCTGGGGAGGCACTTATTAACCACTTAAGAGCCAGAAGTTGCCCCCTTAATGACCAGGACATTTTTTGCGATATGGCACTGCGCTTTAACTGAAAATTGCACGGTCATGCGGCGTTGTACCCAAACAAAGTTTATGTGATTTATTTTGGTGGTATTTGATCACCTCTGCGCTTTTTATTTTTTTGTGCTATAAACAAAAAAAGAGCGACAATTTTGAAAAAAAAACAATATTTTTTACTTTTCGCTATAAAGATAATCCCCAAACATTTAAAAAAAACTAATTTCTTCATCAGTTTAGGCCAATATGTATTCTTCTACATATTTTTGGTTAAAAAAATTGCAATAAGCGCATATTAATTGGTTTGCGCAAAAGTTATAGCGTCTACAAAATAGGGGATAGATTTATGGCATTTTTTTTTTTTTTTTTTACTAGTAATGGCGGCGATCCGCAATTTTCAGCAGGACTACGACATTGCGGCAGACAGATTGGACTCTTTTGACACTTTTTTTGGGACCAGTGACATTTATACAGCAATCAAAGCTAAACATAGCCACTGATTACTGTATAAATATCACTGGCAGGTAAGGGGTTAACACTAGGGGGCGATCAAGGGGTTAAGTGTTCTCTAGGGAGGTGTTTCTAACTGTGGGGGGAGTGTACTGACTGGAGGAGGAGAGAGATCGCTGTTTCTGGTCACTAGGAAACAGCAGATCTGTCTCTACTCCCCTGTCAGAACGAAGATGTGTTTGTTTACATATGTGGAGCGATCACGCGTGGCCAGCGGACATCGTGGCTGCCGGCCTGTGGCATCGTACCGCACCGTGGGTGCCCCCCATCACGCTTAAAGCAGCCGACGTAAGGATGGCGGCTGGTTGGCAAGCGGTTAATGATGGGGAGGCATTTATTAATCATGAGGAGGCACTTATTAATGATGGGGAGGCACTTATTAATGATGAAGAGGCATTTATTAATGATGGGGAGGCACTTATTAAAGTGTCATTAAACCCTATGAAAAACTCTTATTACGTGCTATATGAAAATGTGTGCATACTCACAAAGCCCCTAAATCATTTGTTATGTGTAGAGTGAAATATACTTACTTTCAGCTGTCCCTCCCATCTTTTCTATGTCTGCGTTGTAGTCAGAAATGGTGTGGATCAGCTGTTGTCACCTACTGAGCATGCTCCTAATTTCAGCTCCATTCTAAGCACTTAATTTCCTTTTTTTCTTATCTGTGCAGCCCACGTGACTATAGATTTACACCTGTGAGCTATACACAGTGGTAAATGACACTCCCCTCCCTCCTCATCCTCCATGTCATCTATTGCTGCACACTATGGGGGAGGGATATAATATTATTATTATTATTATACAGAATTTATATAGCGCCAACACTTTTTGCGGCACTTGTAGATGGGGGACAGCACAATTACAATACAGTTAAATACAGAAAGAATAGGAGGGCCCTGTTCATGAAGCTTACATTCTAATAATATGCTTATTGACTAAGATACTCACAAAAAAGCTTTGTTTTTTTCAAAAAGCAAGTAATTCTTTAAAATATATCAAATATAATTGTTAATACCTGTAATGTAAAAAAAGAGAAAAAAAAAAAAAAAAAACCTTGGATGCAGATGCCATCTAAACAAAATGTAGTGTCAGTCCTCTTTGACTCTGCCTACACCAGAGTAATGCTCAAAACACACACATTTGATGTTTCATAAAGTTTAATTTATGCTCTTAAGAAACAGTTTTTTTAGTCATGTGACTGGCGCATCACCAATCAGGGCTGTGCAAACTCATACTATAATAATAGGCTCCCCCCCTCCCCCCATCCCCAAAGATCTTTCTCTTCAAGTGCCGAAGAACAGGGAAAGATTATGTGACCACACAACAGCACTGCAGGCATAAGCTACTTTTAGGGATTTAGAAAAATAAACAAATACAGCGGAATAATGTGAATGAATTATGGCAATTAACACTTCTCTGTTTAGTTTTACTATCACTAGCTTGAGAAACATTAATAAACAGATTGTGGATACCAATGGGTTAAAAAGAAGGTAGACACCTGTTGTAAAACTACTGCAGATTTGTTTAATTTGGAAAACAACAGGCGCACATAACCATATACATTACATTATATAAGCGTTTGAGCTGACACTACCACCTAGTGGCAGAACTACAAAGTATCATCTATGAGAATGGTTGTTGCACCCATGTCTGTATAAACAGCATGCTAACGAAAATAATTTCCACTGTAGTGTTATGTTTTATTTTCTTAAAGTGGTTGTAAACCCTTACAAACCACTTTGACCTACAGGTAAGCCTAGATTAAGGCTTACCTGTAGGTCCAAGAAATATCTCCTAAACCTACACGGTTAGATCTACACGTAGACAGCGGCACGCAGTCGCACTATCGCCGTTAGCAGCATGCCGCTGCTAGCGGCGATATGCCGTTAGTGGCGGCTCCCGCGCGCATGCGCGGGAGTGACGTCATTACTGCTCCGGCGCTGTGAGTGGCCGGAGCAGCGATACCCGGAAGAAGATGGACGCTCCATGCTACAGGGGACAGCGGTGACATCGCTGGCTCCTGTGTCAGGTAAGTGACACGTAATGGACTACTATGCGATGCATAGTAGCCCATTATGCTTTACCTTTGCAGGGAGACAAAGAGGAAGTAAACCCATCAGGGTTTACTTCCTCTTTAAAGTTGAAGTTCATCCTAAAAATGATCAATTAACTTTAAACAACCGTATAATACATGTAGCTTTATAAATGCATAGCCCAAGTTTGACTTCTATCTACATTCTGGTTTTCCAGTTATCGAACATTGTAAACTGCTGGCTATTACCAGCAACGCATGCTTAGTTCCCTCATGCTATATCTTTGACAGTATCAGGGAACAGATAAAGCACATTCAAGCATTTTCTAGTCAGGTTTTTTAACACAGGAGGTAGCTAGCATGAGGGACACTGAGCAAAACCCTGAGTTATAAGGAGTGGCAAGTAATAGCTGTCTGTTTCCAATGCTAATTGCTGGATGACCAGAGGACAGATAGAAGTAAAACATAGTTGCATGTATTATATGGCAGTTTAAAGTTAATTGATTATTTCTATGGTACACTTGTAATTTAGGGGAAAAAAAATTATTGTTAAAGGTTGAAACATTGAACATTTTTACTTGTATTGTTATTTAATTCTGTAGAGATGTGTAGTAGTTGTAACTGATCTGCACAGTTCTGGAAGGTCCCCATTCTTCTGAGCTGTGCTTGCTTGTCAAGGAGTAACCATTTGAATATGGCTCAGATGTAGGATCTACTACTTCAGTTGGTTGCCATCTATCCATTTCCACCATTTGTTCAGTGACCAGGCAAATACCAGGCTGTCACTTTGTCATTGTCACAATAAATTTTAAGTGCAGAAAGCGTTGATGTTAATAGTTTGTTCAGCATTTCAAATGTGCAACCTTTTTGGATTGCAAAACCATTGCCTGACATAAGCAGTTTATATGCAACTGAGGTTGAATGACACAATAGGCAAAATTTCCCTTATCCCCTGAGTAGGTTACTCTTTCTGACCTTGGTGCATAATAGCTGTCAGAATGTCAATTTTTTTGACATTTTTGCTTTTAAAGAGTATGGATCTGCGATGCAAATGTCCCGAAGCATGCTCCAAAGATTTTTTTATGTGTGACTATTTCTGTAATAAATACTTTACTGTATTTACATTTGTCAATTTTATCGCCCAATTGTGCACACCTCATTCAAAGTCCCAAGGACGACATCCATGTTTCCAAAGATTGCACCAATCACTTTTTGCCACTCTCCCACACCACCCCTAACAGACTTTAACAGCTTGATAACTATTGAGCAGCAATTTACGATGACCAAAACCATCTTCAGAGAAATAACACTTACTTAGTCAAACTCCCTTAAAGGTCTAAAGCAGGATTTTTCAACCATTCTGCTGTGGCACCCCGGGGTGCTGCAAAGAGCCCTAATGCCATGTACACACGACCAGACTTTGACGGACTGAATTCCGTCTGACTTTTTGACGGACTTTCGAGGGACTTCCGTTAAATCGGACTTGTCTACACACAATCACACCAAAGTCCTGTGAGTAAGCACTCCTGTGAAACGCGTTACCTATTGTGCTTTGCTGTGACCCACTTTTGTGTGATTCTTTTTCATGAATAAAAGGCATTTGAGTTTATCTTGGAGTGCGGCCGTCCAGAGTTCTTCAATTATTTGCAACAAATATATGCCGTGCCTGCACCTGAGTTTCTCCATTCCTGGAGAGGCTGTTTTCTTGGATTTGTGGACTTACCTGGAGCGGTGGTTCTCTCACATCACACCAAAGTCCGACGGATTTGACCGTGATGACGTACGACTGTACTAGAATAAGGAAGTTCATAGCCAGTAGCCAATAGCTGCCCTAGCTTCAGTTTTCATCCGTCGGACTAGCATACAGACGAATGGATTTTTCGACCGAAACATGTTCTAAATCTAAAGTCCGTCTGATTTTTCGACAGCAAAGGTCCGATGAAGCCCACACATGGTCGAATTGTCCGACGGATTTGTTCCGTCTGACTTTTGCTGTCGACAAGTCTGGCCGTGTGTACACGGCATAAGGGGTTACACAGCTGGGCTGAGCGGTACGCTATACATCACCTCGTGTTTGTGATGGCTTCCAGGAGAACGGGTCTGTCTGTGTGCGTCCGGCCGGCGCAACGGACTTAAGGCTTATTTTCTTCTATACATTTGTAAGTGCATTTTTACTTTTTTTATCTTGAGTAATAAAAGGTTTTACACTATCTGGAGTTTTATTTTCCCTTTATGGTTCCGATGTCCCTTCTTTTGAGTCCTTCTTTGGGCCTTTGAGGAATACGCTTGGGAATAGGTCTTCTTCCCAACCCCCACTGGAGTAGTGGAACTAGGAGGAAATTGAGGATCCCCCCTTGGCTGGAAGTCATTCTTACAAGTCTCGTGTGACCCTCTGTAGTGGGGGGTCATGTTTTTCTGGTAAGCGGCAAATTTTATCACATGCTGGTGGCGGATTGAACACTTATTTTTTCATTGGACTGTGTGGCTGTTTCTTTATGAATATTGTGGTCTATTTTTGGAGGACTCTATTCACAATTCTGTAACAATTGGTTTTGTGGTTCATGTATACGGACTCACTGTTCAAATACTGTTTTTTTTTTTTTGTTCTATCCTCTTTTATGCTGATAGAGGTTTATATAACGGAAATTTATATTGTAAGGGTTAAGTTTTATGTTTCAAGTCTTCTATATGTGCTTTATACCACGCACATTATAAATGTACACTAATTTACATATGGTTACTATACTTTGTTTACCATTTAATTTCAATTTTGTGCACAACTAGTTGTTTGTATAAGTTAAGCGCAGCTTAGTAGTATTTTTTAAATTTTTTTTAAATATATGCCGTGCCTGCACCTGGGTTTCTCCATTCCTGGAGAGGCTGTTTTCTTGGATTTGTGGACTTACCTGGAGCGGTGGTTCTCTCACATCACACCAAAGTCCGACGGATTTGACCGTGATGACGTACGACTGTACTAGAATAAGGAAGTTCATAGCCAGTAGCCAATAGCTGCCCTAGCTTCAGTTTTCATCCGTCGGACTAGCATACAGACGAATGGATTTTTCGACCGAAACATGTTCTAAATCTAAAGTCCGTCTGATTTTTCGACAGCAAAGGTCCGATGAAGCCCACACATGGTCGAATTGTCCGACGGATTTGTTCCGTCTGACTTTTGCTGTCGACAAGTCTGGCCGTGTTTACACGGCATAAGGGGTTACAGAGCTAAAGCAAAAAAAGCCCCAACTAAGGTGGGCGGATAAATGAAATATTCAAATTCTCAATTTTTTTTTTAACCGATCTTGAGCCTTTTTTAACTTGCATGCAACCTCCTGTGGGACTGACTCATTGGTTGCTAATGAGGCTGTTGGGAGCCTATCCGGCATCCTTGGTCTCCCCTCACTTGCTTCCACAGAGGATACAGAGTGCAGGTCAGCGAGGGTGGGGGCTGTATTTTGTGCTCTTCTCTCCTCTTCATATGCAGCTTCTCCTGCTCCAGCTTCTCCCTGTGCAGCCAGAGATGTTGGATGGGATCGGGGTTGTGGTCACCTCCTTCTCTCCTTGCACAGGTGGCTGCAATATGCAATAGTCACCCACCCACATACCTAAAAAGGCCGCACTGGACCCCACCAGTCTTAACAACCTAAGATCCACAAACTCATTTTCTCTTTCCTCCAAACTCATTGAATGTCTAGTCTAAAACTGGCTGTGCAGTCACCTCATTGAGAATAACCTTCTTGATCCACTTCAGTCTGGATTTCGCTAGTAACACTCCACAGAAACTGCTCACCTAAAACTCATAAATGATTTACTAACAGCTAAAACCAATGGTCACTATTCCATACTCTTACTCTTGGACTACTGTGCTAATTTAATACAGTTGACCACCCTCTCCTCCTCAAAAACCTATATTTCCCTGGTCTTCATGACTCTTCTCTCTGTTGGCTCAAATCTTACCTATCTCACCGCACCTTCAGTGACACTTACAATTCTACTATTCTACTCCTATTCCGCTCATCATTGGAGTCCCCCAATGTTCTGTCCTCAGACCTCTCCTTTTCTTGATCTACACCTCCTTCCTGGGTCAGCTGCCTCCCATGGCTTCCAATAGAGTTGTGGCTGGTGGGATATTTTCTGGGGGGGGCGGCAAACAATCCACCTGACGCCACCCCCCCTTTCCGTTCGGGTCACATTCACAACCCCCGGTCGGTCAGTTGGACGGTCGGTCACCAGTCCTGCGCTTACTTACCCCATCTAGGTCACGGGCAGCGCTTCCTCCGGGTGGCAGTTATGCGTCTCCTCCTGCCCAGCTTCGGTGGCTTCCCCTGCATCTCCTCCCTCCTCCTCCTTCTCAGCAGCCAATAGAAGCCCTCTCTTTTTTGAAGCCAATTAGATCCTCAGGTTATAATCACGTGCTTCTAAAAAACAAAAACAAAAAAAAACACTGGAATTGCGTCCAGTGCCCTGCATATAGATTAGGTCCAAGTGTTCCAATACAATTTAAATGCCGATGACACTTAAATCTATCTCTCTACCCCTAAGCTCCCTCCTTCAGTCTTCTCACGTATCATTGATTTACTAACAGACATATCTGACTGGATGTCACACCACTTCCTCAAACTCAATCTATCCAAAACCAAGGTCATAGTATTTCCTCCCCCATGTGCCTCTTCCCCTAATTTCTCTGTCAAGATCAATGGCACAACTATCAGTCCATCCCCATACGCCAAGGTGCTAGGGGTAACCCTGGACTCTGAACTGTCCTTTCAGGCCCACATACAATCCTTGTCCAAATCATGCCGCCTCAACCTCCGCAACATCTCAAGAATACATCCCTTTTAACCAATGACACCACAAAGCTTCTAATTCACTCACTGGTTATCTCTCACCTCGACTACAGCAACTCCCTCCTCAGTGGATTACCTTTGCATAGGCTTGACCCCACCTTCAGTCCATCATGAATGCTGCTACCAGACTTATCCACCTTACCAATAGTTTAGTGTCTAGTACCCTTCTCTGCCAATCCCTCCACTGGCTCCCGCTCACCTAACAAAATTCAAAGCACTAACAACTTACACAGCCATTCACAACTCCTTGAAAACCCATCTCTTTAAAGAAGCCTATCCTGCTTCTAACTAATGTTCTAAACACAGTGTTTTTTTTCACAAAAAATTGTATTGTATGTTTTTTAAGATGCACAGAACAATAAACATAATGGGGTTTATTTATGAAAGGAAAATCCACTTTGCACTACAAGTACACTGAAAGTGCACTTGGAAGTGCAGTCACTCTAAATCTGAGGGGTAGATCTGAAATGAATGGAAGCTCTGCTGATTTTATCATCCAATCATGTGCAAGCTAAAATGCTGTTTTTTATTTTCCTTGCATGTTCCCCTCAGAACTACAGCAACTTTACTTCCAAGAGAACTTTGGGAGGAGCCCGGAGGGTATTTAACCAGACCACCCACAACGGTCTGTGTCGGTTCCAGTGCGCGGTATTGCATGTCAGGGGGCCGACTCTTCCCAGCTCACCTCGTGTTCATCAGTCCGTGCATTCAGTCGCACGTGCACTCCGGCTTCTTCGTTCGTGCTGTTCGTCGGTGGTTCCCACCCACGATCGCAGGTAGCATCCGAACCTTTTCGTATCATGTGCAACAGTTTATTATGCTTACTATCCGGCATCCCTTTCGCAAAAAAAACTGCCTCTGAGTTGTTAATGCTCTACATCATTCGGCACAGGCATAGTACATTTGTAAGTTCCTTCTACCAAACATATGGTTCATTCATAGATCCAAGCCTCCAAGTTGTTGTCGTTCATTCTCCGATATCACTCGCCATAGGCTTCACTGGTTATAAAATTCACTGTCCATGGGGTTGCCATCTCATCCATTTTTGAGATAAACATGTATTGTTTGTATGGGTTTCTGTGGCTGATTGAGGTGTAATTAAACCCACCTGGTGCCTTTTCTGCACTTGACTAGCCTGGGGGGATGGGTGGTTGATAGGTGTTCAGTTTCACAGTAAGGAATGGCATACACTCTACAACCAAGTTGGATCAAATACTCCTTACTAGCAATTTATATCGGATTCATCTCAGACATTTTTCAAACTGATTCGTATCAGATGCATTGCAGAGGCTGACTCTGTCCGCGTAGTTGTGCTTTAGAGCTCGGTCGTATATTTTCATAGATTGTCCCATACTCGGACTGCTACACACTCACTGTCGCAGGTAGGACTTAGTTGTTACCGCTCCTTCTAAACTCGAATCGTTGCGTTATCATGTTCGTTTCGCAAAAGTCGCACTTACGCCTCCGTCATCTTTAATGTATTTCATACTTTCTACCCAACACGAGTTTACTCGAGCCAGTTGCAACCCCTATGAAACGTTCACTTCGCGGTCGATACAGTCAGATCCGACATTCGAGCCCCTTAGTCACCTCGCTTCTACGGCGATTAGAATCTACTCGCAAATTCTCTTCTATGTTTCGGATCCTCTGCAATCACAAGCCCCTTCAACCACCATCACCATTCAATCAATCCGAACCCAGCCATATCATCGGCAATACAGTTGGATACGACATACGAGCCTCTCAGTCACATCTATGGAGAATTCGAGTCTAGTCGCAGCATCAGCGCAACGAGTCCTTACCAAACACAAACTCTAACAGCCAAACCGAATCCTGTTGCATCACCGACTCAAACTAGTCAAATCTTTCACAGACTATTCCACCGGTGCTTGCACCCAGCCTGGTTCAAACTAGTCACATCGGCAGTACGAATTCAGCAGTACTTTCCTTTCACTTTCTCAGTCTATCCATGCATGATCATACACAATTCCCTCCACCAATTTGCTCAGTGTTGCGCACGGTCATTCCTACATAATCACATTTCCTCTAAAACCTTTTCTTTCGCCTTTCAACAAGGCTGCGTTCTTGCAATCGCTGCAAGCCTTTCTGCATTTGGCTCAAAACTGCCAATCGTCTCCAGTAGCAACACGGCTGCTCACTTCATTCCTACACACTTATAATTCCGCAAAACATTGCTTTCACCTTTCAAATAAAGCTGCTTCCTTGCAATCGCTGCAAACATCGCTGCAATGGCTCAATACGGCCACTCATCTTCAGTAGCAACATGGCTGCTCACCGCATTCCGACACACTTATAATTCAATTTATAATTCAAATAAGGCTGCTTCCTTGCAATCGCTGCAAGCATTTCAGAAAGCTGTCGCTTTCCCCTTTTTTAGGCCAGTTAGACCACCAGTTAGTCCGCCCTGCACCAGGTTGGACAGTATCTCCCAAAAAAATAAAAAAAAATAAAAAAAACATTGTCGAGGGCTTGCATCTTCACCAGGGGGCCAGCTTTGCCCCAAACAGCTCTTTGCCATCCCCCTTGTTAAAACGAAATTCTCATGTCACCTTACTACAGGCTCCCGGTCAACTCAGTTCTCGACAACCCAACCAGTTGACTTCACAACTAGGGCATAAAGTCAGGTGTGTAGTTCAGTGGGATTCCCCCTATCTCTTAACCACTTGCCGCCCGCCCTATAGCAAATGGACAGCGGCAAAGTGGTTTCATAATCCTGACCGGACGTCATATGACGTGATCAGGATTATGAGCCGCTGTGCGCCCCCGGGGGCGCGCATCGCGGCGATCGTTGTTGCGGGGTGTCAGTCTGACACCTGGCAACTACGATCTCGGTAAAGAGTCTCCGACGGAGACTATTTACCACGTGATCAGCCGTGTCCAATCACGGCTGATCACAGTGTAAATAGGAAAAGCCGATGATCGGCTTTTCCTCACTCGCGTCTGTCAGATGCGAGTAGAGGAGAGCCGATCGGCTGCTCCTCTGACAGGGGGGGTCTGTGCTGATCGATTATCAGCACAGCCCCCCCGAGGATGCCCACACTGGACCACCAGGGACGCCACCAGACCACCAGGGATGCCAAGGACAAGGTATGCCACCCTAGACCACCAGGGATTCTAGTCAGTGCCACAATGGATGCCAATCAGTGCCCATAATGGATGCCAATCAGTGCCCACAATGGGCATCACTGATTGGCATGCATTATTGATTGGCACTGATTGGCATCCATTCGTGCAATATATTATAATACAATGCCGCCTATCAGTTCCCATCTGTGCCGCCTATCAGTGCCTACCCATGCCCACCTGTGCCGCCTACCCATGCCCACCTGTGCCGCCTACCCATACCCACCTGTGCCACCTACCCATGCCCACCTGTGCCGCCTACCCATGCCCACCTGTGCCGCCTAACCCATGCCCACCTGTGCCACTTATCCATGCCCATCCATGCCAATCCGTGCCAATTTGTGCCACCTATCAGTGCCCATCCATGTCGCCCATCAGTGCCACTCATCAGTGCCGCCTATCAGTGCCACATATCGGTGTCCATCAATGCCACCTCATCAGTGCCACTTCATTGGTGCCACCTCATCGGTGCCCATCAGTGCCGCCTTATCATTGCCCATCAGTGTAACCCCATCAGTGCCCATCAGTGAAGGAGAAAACTTACTTATTTGCAAAGTTTTGAAACTGAAACAAAAAAAAAACATTTTTTTTTTCAAAATTTTCGGTATTTTTTTATTTGTTTAGCAAAAAATAAAAACCGTAGAGGTGATCAAATACCACCAAAAGAAAGCTCTATTTGTGGGAAAAAAATGATACAAATTTCATTTAGGTACAGTGTAGCATGACCGCGCAATTGTCATTCAAAGTGTGACAGCGCTGAAAGCTCAAAATTGGTCTGGGCAGGAAGGTGTTTAAGTGCCCGGTATTGAAGTGGTTAAACACTCTTTCACTACATATTTTTACTTCACATACAGAATTTGACTTGCTCCTGAGGCGTTAGCAACTGTCACATACTTCTGTGCACTTCACTCTGTTTTCGAAGCACAAGCCTTCAATACGCACACAAGGTCGCCTAATCTCCATACTTGCTGGCAGTGCAAGCGTTAGTAGACCGAACACACGTTAATAAACTACAGATCGCAACATTCCTATTTAGTATACGAGACTTCAGCTACCCACCTCCGTCCGCCTTGGGGGGCTCTGGTTCATTAGTCTGTGCCAAGCACAGACGGACACCCGAGCTATCGGTTACCTAGCCAGTCACCTCCTGGCTCACCTCGGTTGTCACACATTCTTTTGAGTTTTCTAAAGTCACACTCAACAGCGCTCGAGCGCAAACCAACTGTCACTGTGGCTGTCGTTCCTTGTCCTGTTCTTCTTGTTTTCCTTTCGCCTTTCATCTTATCTACCCAAACGCATCTATCCCCTCTTACCTTTGCAACTTACCTTAAACATACGCATTTCCCCCCTTGCTCTTAGCTGATGCCATGTCGCAGGCAGACAGCGAGGACTTCGCCCCAGCCCTGCTGTCACCCTTTGCTGGCTCAACAAGCGGCGGTTTACAGTCTCACAAGAGCTTGGACCGATAATAATATAAAAATAAATAAATAAGTAAATAAATAAAAATAAAAAAATAAAAACCCAAGCTCATAGCAGAACTTGAGCTTTTAGGCTGCTGTTTCCACCGCCAGTGGCAGCCCTACCAGGCACCACTTCAGTCTATCTTCTTTGCGACTACTCAGCTGCACTCCTGGGTGACTACACTGTCAACAGCAGTCACCGAAGTCCAAGCAGAGTGAGAGCCCTGGAGGTACGCCCAGCTGTGCCCCTACCAGCTCCAGTCACTACCGTCATTCCCGCACCTTCACCCAACATCTGCACCACTATCTTCCCTGCGCACCTTGTCCCAGCAGGCCATCAAGATAGAAATCTTGGATGACAATGACGTTAACTTAGCATCCCTCCTCAATAGCAGTACACAACTTGCCTGAGAACAAGTCATATTTGTGGTGAGACGTCTCTGTCATCCTGAAGGCCAGGGACCCTTGTCTTAATCGGAAGCTCACTGTCATAGAGTTGTGCTAGCCTTGGGGACAGTCAGGGATGTGCTATGCAGGGCAACCCCAACAGGAGGGAAGAATTGGACCCATATCTGCATGCAGTAGTGGATCTAGGACACAAGTACGCAGGGTGCTTATTCTATGACTGTCACCGCTCATTCTCAGCTAAGGCAGCAGCCAGACTCGGGGTGATCCCCCGCCTTAGTGTTTCTCTCCCAGGTACAAGACCCTGTCTAAGTCCTTAACCACTTGCCGCCCGCCAATAGTCAAATGACGGCTGCAAAGTGGTTTCAAAATCCTGACCGGACGTCATAGGACGTCCTCAGGATTTTGAGCCACTGCATGCCCCTGGGGGCACGCATCACGGCGACCGTGATGGGTGCGCAACTACGATCTTGTTAAAGTCTCCGACGGAGACTCTTTACCACGTGATCAGCCGTGTCCAATCACGGCTGATCACAGTATAAATAGGAAGAGCTGGTGATCGGCGTTTCCTCACTCGCATCTGTCAGAGGCGAGCAGAGGAGAGCCGATCAGCTGCTCCTCTGACAGGGGGGGTCTGTGCTGATCGATTATCAGCACAGCCCCCCCCCGAGGATGCGGACACTGGACCACCAGGGATGCCACCAGACCACCAGGGATGCCCAGCACCAGGTATGCCACCCTAGACCACCAGGGATGCCAGTCAGTGCCCACAATGGATGCCAATCAGTGCCCACAATGGGCATCACTGATTGGCATGCATTATTGTTTGGCACTGATTGGCATCCATCAATACAAAACAATACAATACAATGTCACATATCAGTGCCCATCTGTGCCACCTATCAGTACCCATCCATGCCAACTATCAGTGCCCATCCATGCCCATCTGTGCCACCTATCCATGCCCATTAATGCTGCCTATCCATGCCAATCCGTGCCAGCTATCAGTGCCTATTTGTGCCACCTATCAGTGTGCATCCGTGTCGCCCATCAGTGCCACCTATCAGTGTCACATATCAGTGCCCATCAATGCCACCTCATCAGTGCCACTTCATTGGTGCCACCTCATCAGTGCCCATCAGTGCCACCTATCCATGCCCATTAATGCTGCCTATCCATGCCAATCCGTGCCAGCTATCAGTGCCTATTTGTGCCACCTATCAGTGTGCATCCGTGTCGCCCATCAGTGCCACCTATCAGTGTCACATATCAGTGCCCATCAATGCCACCTCATCAGTGCCACTTCATTGGTGCCACCTCATCAGTGCCCATCAGTACCGCCTTATCAGTGCCTATCAGTACAGCCCCATCAATGCCCATCAGTGAAGGAGAAAACTTACTTATTTACAAAGTTTTGAAACTGAAACAAAAAAAACATATTTTTTTCAAAATGTTTTGTCTTTTTTTATTTGTTTAGCAAAAATAAAAACCGTAGAGGTGATCAAATGCCACCAAAATAAAGCTCTATTTGTGGGAAAAAATGATAAAAATTTCATTTAGGTACAGTGTAGCATGACCGCGCAATTTTCATTCAAAGTGCGACAGCGCTGAAAGCTCAAAATTGGTCTGGGCAGGAAGGTGTTTAAGTGCCTGGTATTGAGGTGGTTAAATTAGATGTGCCAGCAACAACGGATCTGCCCATGTGAGGTGAATTTCTCACGTACTAGAATGGCATGCCATTGTCAGCATCTCCATCTTTCACCTCAGGTAGTCATAGACGCCACAGCCTCCACAGGTCCTTGCCTCAATTTTTGGCCATCTTTGGTTTACAGGGCCATGGCCGTCAGAAATCCTCTTGATTCCCGGATTCAGTTAGTCCTCCTCTTTGTTCAAACTCTACCCCATTGTCGCAGCAGCTCAAGTCTGGTGCAGAAACTGGGCAGGACAAACAATGACATTGCCACAGACAACCAAGCCACAGCCAGTATTATAAATAAAGCAGCCCCAAGACGCTGGCCATCATGGCCTTCCTGTGCAGACTGGTGTAACTATCCCCAGAGCACCAATCTAATGTCCTCTGCGGCTACATCCCAGGCAATGTAATACTCTGGCCGATGCACTGCCCATTTTAACATTGCATCGTTCTTTTCGCATGAACCTAGAAACGACCCGACCATGTCTCTTATCTCACATTGGTCGTAGCTAACCACGGATTCAAACAACACCTTCACGATGCTATCTATCTTATTAATCTATCATTATCTCACAACACCCTGAAGGCCTACTGTACAGCCTGGGAGGTCTATGACAGGTTACTAGCCTCAAACCCCAGGGCAATATCAGGAGATTTCTATCACATCCTGGCCTTCATGTCATGCCGCCACACACAGTTGGCATTGTCACACAATACCATTAGACTCTACTTAGCTGACATCAAGTATTTCATCCCCTCACAAGATCCTAACAAACGATCTTGTTTGCTGCCCATACATGGTGTTCACAGGCAAAACCCCAAATCAGTAGTAAGCGGCTACCTGTCACCAGCGCCATATTCCGAGACATGTCTTTCATTCTGTTACATTCTCCTTTCAATTAATTTCAGCCTGGTCATTCAAGCAGCCATCTACCTGGCTTTCTACGGCTTCTTACGCCTCAGTGAACTCAGTCACTGTCCCAGTTGTAAGCTGTTACTTAGTCGCCACCTCACACACCATCAGACTTACTTCATCTTGCACCTCAGGGTGTCCAAAACACAACAGTCCGATCCTGGCTGATATCAAACTTTCCGAACTCTCAACGCACGGTGCCCCGCGTCCGTTCTAGATCAGTTATTAGCTCATCTGTCCAATCCCTCGCAGGACAGCCCATTACTACCATTCCCGATTAGCCCCCTAAGCAGCAACCAGTTCATTAGTCACGTCAGGATCCTTTTGAGCAACTTAGGCCTTGACTCCGGCCATTTTCCTGGACAATCTTTAGCATTGGAGCAGCATCAGCAGCCTCACAAAATGGGGTCCCATACCACGTGATCAAAAAGGTGGGCAGGTGGAAATCAACCTGCTTCGCTCGATACATCCCCAATCCACAAGTGGAGATGTCACGAGCCTTCAGAAACCTTGCCCTGTAGTGTCTTATTGTACATAAGTAATGATTACCTCCCTAACCAAGTCTTTTGCACCCTTCTCTTGGCATATCGCCCAGCAGACCAGGGCTCACCGCGCAGTTTACCAGAGCTTACCTTACAGCAGGCCAGGGCACACTTCAGGTCTGTTTTATGTTGTTAGTCTTGTGACGTGTTTATGTGTTCTTTCATATCTCGTAGAGCAGAGGGATCCGACCATAAATATATATATATATTTATGAATTAGAGTTAGGAGGAGAAATATGGATAAAAAATAATATATCAGACTGATGAGGCAATGAGATATAAAAATATTTTTTCTCAATAATCAGTATAGGTAGAATAATTTCATGTGCAGAATCCTTTTAAATGCAACATAAATCTGAGGTTCAACAAAAACTAGTAAATTGTAAAGGATATCTGTTAATAAGGGGGGTTAGACCAAGTATTTTCCTACATTGGGAAATTTCCTTGGGATATAAACCAGAAAGTAAATTGTATAGACCAAATAGGGATCTTTATCTAAGATTTTGTATATTTATTGGCTTCGGGATGTTTATTTGTGTTTTTACTTTCTCTATCAGCTCATCCGCACAGTTATTAACTTTTGTATCACTTGACACTCCCTCTTAGATTGTAAGCTCTAACGAGCAGGGCCCTCTGATTCCTCTTGTATCAAATTATATTGTAACTGTAATGTCAGCCTTCATTTTGTAAAGCGTTGCGCTTCATGCATAATAATATAATAATAGTAATCTTCTGGTATGTGCTTTACCAAATACCACTAAGTTTAGAAAAATTGTTTGTGGAAATCTGCTAGGAAACCCATGCCTCTGAGAGTATTGATCTCCTGGGCGCCTGTCAATTCTGCATGAAAGGTAGGAGGAGTAGGGTGGAACCGTTTTAAGAATAGTTAGTGTTAGGATTTATTACCACTTTAAGGCAATCTACTTCTAGTATATAGAGTTGTCATAGTGATGCATTTTGTAGACAGCTTCCTCTTTTTTATCATTTAGGCTCAGCTCTTATACATCCTATGCATTTTCAGAATTGAAGCTGGGGGGGTTTATTTACTAAAGGCAAATCCACTTTGCACTACAAGTGCACTTGGAAGTGCAGTCATAGATCTGAGGGGACATGCAAGGAAAATAAAAAACAGCATTTTGCTTGTACATGATTGGATGATAAAATCAGCAGAGCTTCTCCGCATTTCAGATCTTCCCCAGAGATCTAAAGTGACTGCACTTCCAAGTGCACTTGCAGTGCAAAGTGCATTTGCCTTTAATAAATCAACCGCTTAGTCCACATGCATTGAATGTAGCCTTTATTATCTATATAGTGTGTCGTCCCTTTAAAAAAAAAAAAAAATAATAATATATATATATATATATATATATATTTTTTTTTTTTTTTTTATTATTTAATTTTTTTTTCAAATTCTTGACTCTGCAGCTTTCATAACCTAGACATATATTCCCTCTTTTTCAGGAGGAATTCTTCCGTTTTATTACAACCTGTTGCTAACTTAGTTGCCCTGCTTAGATGTACACTGGCTTACAGAAACCTTGCTTTTGATTTACTAAAAGCAGTTGTAAAGACTAAGGTTTTTCTTTTAAAATAGCAAACATGTTATACTTACCTGCTCTATGCAATTATTTTGCATAGAGCGGCTCTGAACCTCTTCTACTGGAGATCCCTGCAAGCGCTTTCCACTCCTCCTCTTCTCAGTATGCTCCTATAGGAAGCCTCACCTCATTTATTAAGCTCTGGAGCAACAGCACTTGCAGAGTGCCACTGCGCTTGTAAAGTACACAGTCTACTTGTCTTTAGTAAATCAATCCCATGGCATATCCACTAATTGATTTTGACACTTTTTTCCCAAATAGATGCATTTTGATACTTTTCATCCTTTCCTCTGGTGTGAGATACGCTATGCCCCATCTAGTGGTGGCTTTTCCTCATTGTTGTGTACTATGCTGCTAACTGTTCCTGTGCTACCACTTTTGAAGCAGGCCCCATATGCATTCCCCATCAGCTTGAGAAAAGGGAAGTTATCCTTGAAGGGCATAGCCATGACAACCCTTTAACCCAAAAGTAGGTTGCCTGGGAGCCATGAGGACACTTCATCTCACAGTCACAGATACATTCAGAATGTAGTTCCCTGGCTACTCACAACTCTGTCCTTGGCCATAGAGGGTGCTGCCAAAGATCTGACAGCTAAGGCCTCATGCTCACAGGGCAATAGAAAAAAACGAGCTGCAAACCACTACCAACGCTAGGAAAAAGCAGCAGTAGAAACTTGATTTTAGTAGCTTTTTGCATTGGCGTAGGCAGCGTTTCTCCTCCTCTATTTAAAATCAATGGTTCCCTATGAGAGCCCATTGATTTGGATAGAAGTCAGTCGCTCCACAAGTTGGATCATGATCTTGCGGTGAGGCTTGTGCGCTGAGGAAATTAAAGATGAACCCTCGCCAAAATATGGAACAAAATGCTGTGGGGTTCCCCCCGAAGAGCATACCAGACCTCTCAGTCTGGTATGGATTTTAAGAAACCCCCATGCCAAAAAAATGGCGTGGGGTTCCCCCCAAAAAATCCATACCAGACCCTTACCAGAGCATGCAGCCTGGCAGGCCAAGAAAGGGGTGGTGGTGGTTGTCAGGGTCTGCGGCCCCAACAACCATCCTGGGGGGTGGGTGCTATGGGGCAGGGGGGGCAAGAACTTCGTCCCAACTACCCTGGCCGGTGGTTGTCAGGGTCTGCGGGTGGGGGGCTTATCAGAATTTGGAAGCCCCCTTTAATAACGGCTTCCCACCCTATGTGAATCAGTATGGGGTACACTTTACCCCTACCCATTCACCCCAAAAAAGTGTCAAAAATAAAAACAATACACAGGTTTTTGATAAAGTAATTCATTAAAGCAGCTTCAACATCTCTTCTCCTTCCAATTTCTTCTCTCTCCGGCAATATCTTCCTCTGCTGATGTCTTCTCCTGCTGCTGGTTCTCCTCTCTCAGCTGTCTTCTCCCTCTACTGAGTCTCCTCTCTCTGCTGTCTTCTCCCTCTGTCGGGTCTCCTCTCTCCACTGTCTTCTCCCTCTGTTCTTCCTCCAATGTTCTCTCCCCCGCTGTAATACTGGGTCCACCATGTGCCATTACTTATATAGCCATGGGGCGGGGCCACCCAGTGACTTCACCTGGAGGCCCCACCCTTGTGACGTTATTGCTTCATCATGCCCTGGGCAGTTAAAGGAGGCTTCCGGATCCTGATAAGCCCCCCCGCCCGCAGACCCTACTAATCACTGGCCAGGGTTGTGGGGAAGAGGCCCTTGCCCTCCCTGTCCCATAGCACCCACCCCCCATGTTGAGGGCATGTGGCCTGGTATGGTCCAGGAGGGGGGGGGCAATCGCTCACCCCCCCTTTCCTAGCCTGCTTGGCTGCATGCTCGGATAAGGGTCTGGTATGGATTTTGGGGGGAACACCACACCAATTTTTTGGGTGTGGAGATTCCCCTTAAAATCCATACCGAACCAAAGGGTCTGGTAAGCTCTTAGGGGGGAACCCCATGCCAGTTTTTTTTCCATTTTGGCAAGGGTTCCCTTTAAGATCCTCAGCGCACAAGCCGCACCACAAGTTGGATCATCATGACCCTACTTGTGGTGTGACTTCTATTCAAATCAATGGGCTCTCATAGGGAATTATTGATTTTGACACAAAAAAAATGCTTAACACAGCTGTATCCAGCGTTAATCTGCATTTAGCAGCTTTTACCAGCTTCAGACGTTTTTACAGCTCTAACGCCGGTCCTCAGAACGCGTTGGCCCTGGGTTTTTTTTACAGCTTGAAAACGCCTATGCCACTTACAGCTCCTAAAAGTCTATGTCTAACGCTGTTAAAAACATCTGTAAAAACACCCTGTGTGCATGAGGCCTAAAGGCTCAGGCAAGCGCATACCCTTCCAGGGTTTTATAGGTGTATTTTATTTTGGAGTCAATAAATGTTATTGGTGGTAATATAGACAAAAATGTCCAATAAACAGGTAAGATGTTATGAAAACCACACTGTTTCTAAACATCTACTGTTATACTGAACAGTAGTGCTAATTTAAACAGTCAATTCTCTTATTTACAAGTGGACACCCGCTGACATTCAACTACAAGAATCAAATCGTATATGCATATACTACATGACCCACTAAATAAACGGATCAATCATAAAACATCACTATAACTGCGTATGCAAATAGTCCATCTTTCAAAAAACTTCTACAGTGTAGGCTCTTTGTGCTGGAAATTCTTCACCACCACCGTATTTTGCACAACACCTTCACACGTGAATTCCACACAAAGGAGGCTTGTGATAAGTGAAGGCCCCCTTTTGGTAATATTCTTTTGAAAGATAGACTATTTGCATACGCAGTTATAGTGATGTTTTATGATTGATCCATTTATTTAGTGGGTCATGTAGTATATGCATATACGATTTGAATCTTGTAGTTGAATGTCAGTGGGTGTCCACTTGTAAATAAGAGAATTGACCATTTAAATTAGCACTGCTGTTCAGTATAACAGTAGATGTTTAGAAACAGTGTGGTTTTCATAACATCTTACCTGTTTATTGGACATTTTTGTGTTTTATTTCATTAATTCATTTTTAGAAATGATGGATATAAGCAGCTGCTTAGTTTGAAATCCCATAGCCCCAATATACATGCACAGTTGTGTGAATAAGCGCTTGTGTTTATACAGATTGAGGATACAGGGCGCAAGTGTATAAACTACATTTTATTTTTTAGGTGGTAATATACAGCTGTGGCCAAAAGTTTTGAGAATGACGCTAATATTAATTTTCACAAAGTCTGCTGCCTCAGTTTTTATGATGGTAATTTGCATATACTCCAGAATGTTATGAAGAGTGATCAGAAGAATTGCAATTGATTGCAAAGTCCCTCTTTGCCATGAATGGTGAACTTAATCCCAAAAAAAACATTTCCACTGTATTTGTGAAGAAGGTTTTAGGGTGCCCAAGAAAGTCCAGCAAGCGGCAGGACTCTCGTCTCCTACAGTTGATTCAGTTGCAGGTTCAGGGCACCACCAGTACAGAGCTTGCTCAGGAATGGAAGCGGGCAGGTGTGAGTACATCTGCACGCACAGTGAGATGAAGACTTTTGGAGGATGGCCTGGTGTCAAGAAAGGCAGCAAAGAAGCCACTTCTCTCCAGGAAAAACATCAAGGACAGACTGATATTCTGCAATAGGTACAGGGATTGGACTGCTGAGGATTGGGGTAAAGTAATTTTCTCTGATGAATCCCATTTCCAATTGTTTGGGGCATGCCAAAAAAGCCTTGTCCGGAGAAGAAAAGGTGAGTGCTACCATCAGTCCTGTGTCATGCCAACATTAAAGAAACCTGAGACCATTGATGTGTGGGGTTGCTTCTCAGCCAAGGGAGTGGGTTCACTCACAATTTTATCTAAGAACACGGCCATGAATAAAGAATGATAAAAAAAACATCCTCTGAGAGCAACTTATCCCAACCATCCAAGAACAGTTTGGTGACGAACAATGCCTTTTTCAGCATGATGGAGCACCTTGCCATAAGGCAAAAGTAATAACTAAGTGGCTTGGGGAGCAAAACATTGACATTTTGGGTCCATGCCCAGGAAACTCCCTAGACCTTAATCCCATTGAGAACTAATTAGGCAAGCATGGGCTACCATCAGTCAGGACGTGGCCCAGAAGTTGATTGACAGCATGCCAGGGTGAATTGCAGAGGTCTTGAAAAAGAAGGGTCAACACAGCAATGTTGACTCTTTGAATACATTTAATGTAATTCTCAATAAAAACTTTTGACACTTATGAAACACTTGTAATTATACTTCAGTAAAACATAGTAACATCTGACAAAAAGATCTAAAAACACTGAAGGAGCAGACTTCAGACTTCAATATTTGTGCCATTCTCAAAACTTTTGGCCATGGCTGTAGTAGATCCTTACACCCTGGTGCTCTGGGTTCTTTTCATAATTGCTATGCAAATTCTCTCTGTCCGAGAGGTCATAGGAGTTGCATTATCTATTTCCCCAAGGTCACAGGACATATGTTTGGACACTTATAATAGTAATATTTCTATAGGGCTTTTTACCCTGAAGACTCAAAGCACTGATCAGATTGGTGATGGGGTCCTTAAATAGAAGGATTTGCCAGGTGTTGTAATAGCCCTGGATGATTTAGATTTTCAGTAGTACCGTATATACTCGAGTATAAGCCGAGATTTTCAGCCTCTTTTTTGAGGCTGAAAGTGCCCCCTCGGCTTATACTCGAGTCACCGCTGTCTGACTGCTCGATCAGCGTATCGAGCAGACAGACAGCGGACATTCTAAAATTCAAAAGCCGCGCCTCCGCCTCCGCCTTCGCCTGTGATAGGCGGAACACTGAATTTCCCAGCAGTCAGTGTTCCGCCTATCACGGACATCCGCTCATCCTCGTACTACGGACGAGGATGAGACGATGTCCGTGATAGGCGGAACACAGGCTGCTGGGAAATTCAGTGTTCCGCCTATCACAGGCGAAGGCGGAGGCGCGGCTTTTGAATTTTAGAATGGCCGCCGAGAAGAGCGGCGATCCTGGAAGGACGGAGGAGGCTCGGGACGGCAGCTCGGGACGGCGGCTCGGGACGGCGGCTCGGGACGGAGGCTCGGGACGGCGGCTCGGGACGGCGGCTCGGGACGGCGGCTCGGCGGCTCGGGACGGAGGCTCGGGACACAGGCTCGGGACACAGGCTCGGGACACAGGTAGGCTGGACACACACACAAGGCTGCACGGACACACACACACAGGGATGGATGGATGGATGGACACACACACAGGGATGGATGGATGGATGGACACACACACAGGGATGGATGGATGGATGGACACACACACAAGGCTGCACGGACACACACACACAGGGATGGATGGATGGATGGACACACACACAGGGATGGATGGATGGATGGACACACACACAGGGATGGATGGATGGATGGATGGATGGACACACACACAGGGATGGATGGATGGACACACACACAGGGATGGATGGATGGACGGACACACACACAGGGATGGACCGACACCCACACAGGGATGGACGGACACACAGGGATGGACAGCCATATCTCACCCTCGGCTTATACACGAGTCAATAAGTTTTCCAGTTTTTTGGGGGTAAATTGGGGGCCTCGGCTTATATTCGGGTCGGCCTATACTCGAGTATATACGGTAGATTTTCATAGTCTTCAGTCTTTTTTTAAAAAAAACATCCAGAGAGGGTACTTCCAGCACAATGAATGCCAGTAAGTTCCATATTGTGGGTGATACACAACATACCGAACAAGATTCAAAGGTGACTTTGGGCGTGTGTTATATTCTTTCTCTAAGGCCAAAGGAAGTGTGGCAGCATGGGTAACCATAAGTTCTGTCAGATAGGCAGGACCAAAGTTATATAGGGTTTTAGAAGTAAGTAGGTCAATCTTAAAGGATATCCTTAATTTATTGGAAGCCATGGTAGGGAGTGAAGAATTGGGGTGATATAGCAGTGACAAGGTCAATGGATAATTAGCTTGGCTGTATTCTGCACTAGCTGCAAACAATGCAGTTCATTCTCTGGCAGACCATAGTAGAGGGTGTTACAATAATTCAATCTTCCCATTACAAAAGCATGTATTATTTTTGGCATATAAACTGTTTATCCACATGTCATTATACTGCGGCAAGGTGGCACAATTCCACAAATCTCTGTAGGTGTACATCGGCACGGGAACTAGCTGTTGTGGGCACGCTGCAAGCGTGTAGGCCAATCAGCAGGTCCGGGGGACTCGATGTCTGCCGGCCACCCGCAATCGTTCCCCTCAGTGACAAAACAGGGATCTGCCTGTGTAAACCAGACAGAGCTCCCTTCTGACAGGGGAGATCACACAGATCCTGGTTCCCCAAAAAAGTGTCAACAATGTCAGTTAGGTGCTGATCTGTCCCCCGCAATGTCGCAGTCACTGAAAAATCACTGATCGCCACCATTACTAGTAAAAAAAAAAAGATAAAAAGAAAAATACCATAAATCTATCCCCTATATTGTAGATGCGCTAACTTTTGCGCAAACCATTCAATATATGCTTATTGGGATTTTTTTTATCCAAAATATGTAGCAGAATATATATATCGGCCTAAACTGATGAATAAATTTGTTTTTTTACATTTTTATGGAAATGTTTTATAGCAGAAAGTAAAAGATGTTTTTTTTTAAATTGTCACTCTTTTTTTGTTTATAGCGCAAAAAATAAAAACCGCAGAGGTGATCAAATACCACCAAAAGAATAAAGGACATCGATTTTGTATGGGTACAGCAGCGCAGGACCGTACAATTGTCAGTTAAAGAGACGTAGTACCATATCGCAAAAAATGGCCTGGTCAGGAAGTGAGGTAAATCCTTCCAGGGCTGAAGTGGTTAATTACTCTTTTATTCCAGGGATAATGGAAGAAAGCCTAATGGCAGCTGATACCTGTTGCACAATCGATAGGATGGTGTCAAGGGTCACATCCAAGCTATGCACATGATCTGAGAACATAAGATTTGTATTCCCAAGGTTTAAATCAGCTGGATGTGTTTGCTGTCACTTTGATTATCCCTCGGATAACCCTGAAGTGCAAGTAATAATTGCCTTTTTTTTACTGTATATCTCTAGGGATGGAACTGGGACTTGAAAATCAGCTCTGCAGTACCGCCAATGTTGGATAAAGTGTCATTGATAAAGTATTGGTACAAACTAAATAATGACAAATTACTGGGGGTTCACAAATTCACAAGAGGCATATAAGCAGCAGCTAGAAAAGTTATGTCTTAAATAAAACACAGTTCTGTCCATATTTTCTTTATTTGTTTATTATGACCAGGACTAAGATATACACATTTATTTTACATGGTTGAAAATGCAATTTGTTGTCACATAGCTGGGGTAGAGATGTTTTCCACATATAATGCCATTTTAACATCTCTACCCCAGCATTTTTACAACAATTCATACCTTCAGCCATGTAAATTGAATAAATAACAAGGTTGGGATTATCTAACTAGTGCAGGATGGTTCCACAACCTTCATACCTCCCATCAGTTCTGCTGGTGGAGAATAAAATGTATCTTTCCATGGGGATTAGATCAAAGTATCAGTGCTACCCAGGGCTTTTTTCTCAAACAATAGGTGCTGGAACTTAACTACAGCCCCACAAAACCCCTTCCCCTACACACATCCTCCAAATCACATCAAATAGTGGGTGTGTTCAGTCAAATTTCACGAAAACAGTAGGAGGGTCTTAAAGGGGCATTAAATACCAGGATTGCATTACATACAGAGCACAGAGCTGTCACTTGTAAACACAGAAGCCAGACTTTTGTGTTTACAAGTGATTGTAGTGAACAGGCACTAAAGGGTCTGAGCCAGAGGTGGTGGAACTGAGTTCCACCAAGTTCCCCCTGAAAAAAAGCCCTGCTACCTGTATAGATATAAATGCTGGGTACTTTCCTGGCATTTTTTAGAACTGGCGAAGTGTTTGGATAGATTTCTTTGTATACCATGGGCCAGATAAATGAGAACCTTCACAAACATATCATCTAAGCAGCAGTCGATGTACTGAACATCAACATATATGATAGTTACTGTCATTTAAAGAACTTTGCACAGCATCATTATTGTTTTTTTTTTTTTAGCAGGTCCTTTTTATAGAATCTCATCTAGCTACATTCACGTTTTTCTATGTAAAACAATCCAGAATAGTGTTGAATTCTTTTTTTTTTTTTAACCAAAGTAAGGTTTATTGAGCATGTAGAAGCAGGATACAGCATATATACACACATAGAAACCGGTGCAACAGGCACCACACGTCACACAAGAAAAGAAAAAAAAAAAAAAAAGGAGATGAGTAAATTCCATGTCTGACATACAACCTTGAGGTATACAGGATAAACAGTAAATTGCCTACACATGTTACAAATAAAAATTCTAAGGCCCCCTCGGGTAATCGCAACAGAGAGACCCAGAATCACAGGACCATCGCGGGCGCACTGCCCTAAGTCACGCAGCTATGAGGGCTCTCTAGTGTTGAATTCTTCTTAAATATATGGACTTTGCCTAATTACTTGAACATTCTGACTCAACTCTAGTAAAGCACAATCCATTATTGTACAGCACTTGCCTTCTAACTGATATTTCAATTGCTTTACTGTATATTATATTCAGGTAATTATAAGCCATCAGCTTCTGGACCCCTGGAGACAGGTTATGCAAATAGAGACCACTGACTGAAGAAGATTTCCTGCAACACGAAAATCCATCCCAATTAATCTAGGAGTAAAAGAGAAATCAATATCCATTATCTGAATATGTCGTATAGTACAGTGACACGCATGCTGAAACTATGATCAACACAATGTCACATCAAATGCTGAACAAGGAATTAGTAAAAGCTTTGTGTTAAAAAGTATTATATTTAGCAAAAAGGATCAAACCAATCACTGCCCAATCTTTTATATAGATTGAGCTGTCTGGAACAGATTTATTGTAATATGCATAGGAGGAGGGATCTACAAGCTGAGAAAGAGCATCTCTCCAGGCAGCACTTTTGTTTAATGTGTTTAACCTATGTGCCGCTCTCTTTATTATCTCCTTGAGGACGCCAACATTTTATCTTTGTGCTTCAACAACAATTTTACCGTTGGCTACAACCATTCTGGCCTAATGTGAAGCATGAAAGATTTAACTGCATTTTCCCCACACTACCTTCTTTGAACTAAGACTCTGGCATTTAGCTACATTGCCTTACCCTATTAGAATCAGTGCATAGTTAATTGATTGGGTCTTATTCATAAATCATCTAGTAACACTGAATAATTTATAAAACATTGACAGGTGGTAGAGACAAATATCTTGGATGTTACATTGTAGCAGGAATAAAATCATGACTTCCAGCTAGTCCTGTGACGTAATGATATAGAGAGCAATAGAACATTTTATGATTACATATAAAAGAACATGCAAAGATTTCTAACATACTAACTATTGGACCTGCCTGTGTTACTGCTTGTTTATGGTCTGTACTTCATTGATTTCCCTATGGGGCTGGAGATGGTTGTTATTTGTAATTTTCAACGTTACACACTTTAAATGCTATTGACCTTCAATAATTTGAAGGTCCTCTTCAGCTGGTAATGTTGGCTTACCATTTGGTGGCTGATGAGTGTTTCGCTTGGGAAAACACACTGAAGTTGCGGAAGTTTGATGGCACAAAAAAAGAGTATATTTTTTGCACTTTTGTTTAGCATGGGTTATTTTTGTCACATTTTTGCTCACAATATAAATTTTATGAACAATTTTGTTTTTATTTTGTAGCATGTTCTATATATTGCTGGATTGCTGGGGGCACACTTGCAACTGGGGCTCTTTCTCCAAGTGGGGGGGATTTCAATAAGTGGAAGCACTTCTGACTCTGCACTTCAGCGAATGCACAAAGCAAAGGTACACAAGAAAATACTTTGAAAAACGCCGCAAAGACAGCAGGTGACCTCGTTTAACCCTTTAGCACTTTCTCCTTATAACATGCATTCTCTACCACTCCTTCTGACAGCTCTGTCCTCTATACTAAAATTATCTCAACTCCGCCCCACTTCTCCCCCCCACAGCATATATATATATCACCCTCACTTCTGTCCTCTCCTTATTACTGCACCCACCAACTCCTGCTAATTCTAAATCCACACACACTAAAAATCTCCAAGACCCTGGGGCACGTCCCTTCATATAAATCTCACTCCCATATTGCCTCCCTCACCCTCCTGCTTCTCCTAACCTCTGGAGATATATCCCCAAACCCTGGACCTCCATCATTAAACTGTACCCATCACCCTGCACCCTCTGGCAGCAGCCGCAATCAACACAATTTAGTTCCCATTTCTATTCTTCCCAAGACCATACTCCCTTTCTCTTGTGCCCTTTGTAACTCCCGTTCTGTCTGCAACAAACTCACCTCTCTACATGACATCTTTATCGCTAACTCATTTAACCTACTCGCCATCACCGAAACTTGGCTCCACGAATCAGACACTGCATCTTCTGCGGCCCTATCCCATGGTGGTCTTCTTTGGACTCACTCCCCTAGATCCAATGGACATAAGGGAGGAGGTGTTGGAATCGTTCTAGCCCCACATAGCACCTTCCAGGTACTTCAGCCACCTCCCTCTCTGTCACTCTCCTCTTTCGAAGCACACTGCATTCGTCTCTTTACTCCAATTTCTTTAAGAATAGCCGTGATCTACAGGCCCCCTGGACCAGTATCAACATTTCTTGATGACTTCTCTGCGTGGCTACCCTTCTTTCTTTCTTCTGAAATCCCCACAATCATTCTCGGGGACTTCAACATCCCTATTAATACTAACACCTCTGCTCCTTCCAAAATTCTCAGCCTAACCTCCTCCTTTGACCTGAAACATTGGATACATGATCCTACTCCCTCCGAAAGGCAATATCCTTGACCTCGTTTTCTCTCACCTTTGCACTCCATGCAACCTCTCTAACTATCCATTCCCTCTCTCTGATCACCACCTTATTAGTTTCACTCTCTCCCTCTCCTTCACCTCCTCTCCCTCCAACCGCATTAAAGTTACCCGCAGAAACCTACGTCATCTCAAGCCTTCTCTTCTCTACTCTGCTATTGACAACCTCTACGACAAAATCTCACCCCTATCCTGCACCAACCTAGCCACTTCTGTCTACAACACTTCACTTCTGTCCTCTCTGGACTCACTGGCCCCCCTCACTACACACAGAATCAAGCCCCGACCCCTTCAACCTTGGCAAACAGATGCCACTAGAAGTCTGAAAAAACTTAGTCGTGCTCATGAGCGCCTGTGGCCCAAGACCAAGTCTCAGAGAGATTTCAACCAATATAAATCTGCCCTCCAAAATTACAATTCTAGCCTCCTCTCTGCCAAGCAGAACTATTTTATCACTCTTATCAGCAACCTATCATCCTGTCCCCGTCAACTCTTCTCTACTTTCAACTCTCTACTTCGTCCTCCACCGCCTCCACCCGCCAACTCACTCACTGCCCAGGAGATTGCTAATCACTTCAAACAGAAGATTGATACAATTCGCATGGAGATTTCTACTGTTCTGATACCCTCCACGCTTTACACATCATGCCCACAGGCACAATCATTACTTCCCTCTTTCAACCCCACCACTATAGACGAAGTTGCTAAACTACTTGGTAATGTCCACCTTACCACCTGCCCTCTGGATCCTGTTCCCTCGCAAATGCTGCGTTCACCCTCTGACTCTATGCTACACTCTCTAACTCACATCTTCAATCTCTCCCTTTCTTCTGGCATCTTCCCCAACTCTCTAAAACATGCACTTGTCAAACCCATACTTAAAAAACCCTCACTGGACCCATCCAATCCAAACAACCTACGCCCCATCTCCTTGCTCCCCTTTTTATCCAAACTACTCGAACGTCTGGTCTACAACCGACTGAGCGTCCACCTCGCTGATAATAGCCTTCTTGATCCCCTTCAGTCTGGATTTCGTCCTCAACACTCCACAGAAACTGCTCTCCTAAAACTAACAAACGATCTACTAACGGCCAAAACCAATCGACATTATTCTGTACTCCTCCTCCTGGACCTCTCTGCTGCCTTTGATACGGTTGACCACCCCCTCCTTCTAAAAAAACTCCACACCTTTGGTCTCCGTGACTGTACTCTACGATGGTTCTCTTCCTACTTATCCAACTGCACCTTTAGCGTTTCTTACAACTCTACTTCCTCCTCTCCTCTTCCTTTCTCTGTTGGGGTCCCCCAAGGTTCTGTTCTTGGACCACTCCTATTTTCAATCTATACCTCCTCCCTGGGTCAACTGATAGCCTCCCACGGCTTCCAATACCACCTCTATGCTGACGACACCCAAATCTATTTCTCTACCCCTCAGCTCACTCCCTCTGTCTCCTCACGTATCACTAATTTACTATCAGATATATCAGTCTGGATGTCACACCACTTCCTCAAAATCAATCTATCCAAAACCGAACTTATAATTTTTCCTCCCCCATATGCCCCTTCCCCTGATCTCACTGTCAAAATTGATGGCACAATCATAAGCCCATCCCCTCATGCCAAGGTTCTAGGTGTAGTCCTGATCTCTGAACTCTCCTTCAAGCAACACATCCAATCACTGTCCAAATCCTGCCGCCTCAACCTCCGCAACATCTCCAAAATATGCCCCTTTCTAACTAATGAGACAACAAAGCTCTTAATTCACTCGCTGGTCATCTCTCGCCTCGACTACTGCAACTCCCTTCTCATTGGCTTACCTCTACATAGTCTATCACCTCTTCAATCCATTATGAATGCCGCTGCCAGACTCATCCACCTTACCAATCGCTCGGTGTCTGCTACTCCTCTCTGTCAATCCCTCCACTGGCTTCCACTCAGCCAAAGAATTAAATTCAAAATACTAACAATTACATACAAAGCCATCCACAACTCTGCCCCCAGCTACATCACTAGCTTAGTCTCTAAATACCAACCTACTCGTCCTCTTCGTTCCTCTCAAGACCTCCTGCTCTCTAGCTCCCTCATCACCTCCTCCCATACTCGCCTCCAGGACTTTTCCAAAGCCTCCCCAATCCTATGGAATGCCCTACCCCAATCTGTCCGCTTATCTCCTACTTTATTAGCTTTTAGACGATCCCTGAAAACACTTCTCTTCAGAGAAACCTACCCCACCCACACCTAACTGTATTTTCATTTTCTCCATCAGCTAACCCCCCACAGTTTTTACCTTTTGTTTCAACTTGACCCTCCCTTCTAGATTGTAAGCTCTAACGAGCAGGGCCCTCTGATCCCTCCTGTATTGATTTGTATTGTAAGTGTACTGTCTGCCCTCATATTGTAAAGCGCTGCGCAAACTGTTAGCGCTATATAAATCCTGAATAATAATAATATATATGAGCCGTGAAAGTGATGCTTTTTTTGTTTACATTTGAGCATTGCATTGTTACTTTTGCAAGAAAGTTGCACAATCGCTAAGGTTAGGTTTGCATCTGTGCATTGCAGGACCATGCATGCATTCCCACAACACACACAAAAAAAGTGCATCCTTTTGCAGGCATACAGCAGTGCCACTAATTATTATTAGCTAATGGCACCTTCCTAATGCATGTGTTTTCACTTGCCAAAACACATGACAACAACGTACCATGTGTTTTGGTGTGTTGCGATAAAAAAAAAAAAAAGTCTTGCACTTCTTTTGTGCAATTTTTTCACGGACTGGGCAGCCCATTAAAATAAATAGGCTGCTCTAAACAGGATGCGCAATATTGTGCAAAAAACACACACACACCATTGCACTTGCATAGGTGTAAGAGTAATAGGGATTATCCAATAAATAGTACAAATGGCAACAGGGACTAGATTTTTTTGCCAGGCAAGCTGCAGACAGTGTCAGAGGACCGAAGCCTTTAAAAGAGGTAAGGGGGACGTTGACACAGCTAAATGCATTAATGGGGTTAGGGAGGGAGGCCGGGTGACTTTTCTAAAAGTGACTTCTTTCTTCTTTATCTTCAGCAAGAACAAGAGGAATTCTGGGAAGGATATCCCAGTGCACAAGTAAGAGTTTTCCATAAAGAAACATGCATATATTTGCTAGTATCTTAATATTTGCAGAAAATGGAAAGGTTTGCTAGCATGTGAAAGCACATTTCAATGAAGAAGGCATTTAAACCTTCACTTTCATAATTATGTGAAGCTTTAAAGTAAGTGTCATCAGTTAAAATAATAGTACTTACTATAATTGTAGTTTTCCAAATTTGATAAATGAGTCTGACGCTGATAAATGAAGGGTATAAAATATTTCTGAGCAAAGCAGATAGGCAGACAATACCTGAGGTATCACTCTAAGTTTATCCCTAAAATTATGATTTTTATTGTGTGCTTTTTTTTATCAAATTAAATGTATATAAAGTACAATATAAAGCTGCTCTAAGCACTTTAAAACTGCTGACCTAAATGACTAGTTTAAAGAATTGAATAGATGCCCAGAGTGCATGACATTGTGATATTGCCTTATAAAAGACCTTTCTTGATTGGAAAGGTATACAGCATAATTTAAAGCAGTATTAAACCCAAAAGCAAAAATGCATTATATTGCAGCTTACTAATTCTAAGATGTGATGGACGTATTGGGGGGGGGTAGGCATTTTCTCCCTTTTTTTCATCTGGTGATTCTGCCAAAAAGTCTTGTTTTTCAAAAGAACAAGTTCTGGGGAGCTAAATGGATGTATGAGAGCTGAGCTCCTCTCCTCACAGATAAGCAGCGGCTAAAATAACTCAGGAAGCCCCAGAAACTGACAGATTTTGTTTCATGGCAGACACATAGAGGTAAGCAAGATGGCAACTGCCGTTCATCCACCCCGGTCCACAACACACACTCCACCCCTGCTAACTCTGCATCTGTCAGCAAAAATAGTGGATCCCCAGACAGCCAGCAATCCTACCCTAATACCCCTCAGTCTACAAACCCAGCTAAAGCCAAATTTCGGATGGATGGCTCTGGATGCAGCCCCACAGCTAGTCCCAGCACTGACTCTGGGGAGAACACTAGAGAGCTGCCTGACAGCATAGAGGTGTTCCCAACGAATAATCAGCCAGTTCTGGACACTCCTAAAGGACATGTTACTGTCCCTAAGGAGCTCAATCCAAACTGACATGATTTCTTGCATGCAAAAGTTCAATAAGGAGCTACAGGATGTAGAATCCAGAGTGGAGCACATTGAAAAAAAGATGGGGGAGTTTGCAGATACTGTGAATGATTTGGTAGATGTCCATGATGAAAAAGAGGAAATAATAGAAGGGCTAAAATCTAAAATGGCTGACATGGAAGACAGAAGTAGAAGGAACAATCTAAAAATCTGAGGGATCCCAGAGTCTGTACAGCAAGGAGACCTGCGTGAGTACGCCACTACTCTGTTTAAAGAAATCCTTCCTGACCTCACGGATCTAGATGTGGTCATAGACAGGATCCATGGCCTGCCTAAACATTCATACCTCCCCGATCAGATCCCTAGGGATGTAATACCACGGTTACATTTTTACCATGCAAAAGAAAAATTAATGTATGCAATGCGCACTAAGGATATTATCCCTCCACAGCATCAAAATCTGCAATTTTTTGCAGATCTATCGCAATACAATCTCTAAAAAGGTAGAAGCCTCACCACAATTACCAAAGCCCTCAGGAATCATAGGATCAACTACAGATGGGGCTTCCCCACAAAAATCACAATTACCAAAGAGGGTTATACCTTCACCATAGACTCCCTGGAAAAAGGCCTGTCCCTGCTCAAATTACTAAATACCTGGAAAGCTAATAAGTATTATCTTCTGTTCTGTGGGTCTCTCTCAGCTCACAAACTCACCCCCCTACTACTTGAGCAGCAAAATGCTGCATACAGGTATGCAATACCCATACTTGGATCACAATGTTCACTTGACAAGTTTAAACATGTTATTCAAAGTTTAAGTTTTTATGTTCATAATCAGTTTTATTTTTCTTCTTGTTATATTTTTCCAACACAGTCAGAACTTACAGATTACTTTACAGTTCTCAGCTGAAACCACTACTGTTTCTCCCAGGCCAACACCTCCAAAGAGACTTCACCAACACAGCCAGGCTGGAAAGATGCCTGCACTTCCAAATGTGAGTACAACAAATCTCTGGTCCACACTAGCACTTAACAATACAATCTATACCAGCTCTGACCACTTGAGGGAACTCTCCACTCACAAAAGAACTTTCATGAACACAGAATGTCAAACATCTAAACCTACTTTGTCCACATGGGGGTGACATTTCTTTCTATAAATACCAAAGGACTTAATCACCCTGTCAAGCGTAAGTCATTATGGAAGGAAGTGCAACAATTCAAAAGCGATGTCCTATGTGCTCAGGAAATGCATTTTAATAGTTCGTCCTCCCAAAATATACAAATAAACAGTTCCCCATATCTTTACTGCAAACGCAGATTTAAAAAAAAGAGGAGTTCTTATTGCAATAAGGGACACTGTCTCATTTAAACTCCATGAAGTGATTGCAAACCCACAAGGAAGGTTCATAATATTAATTTGCGTTATCAACTCCTCAACGTACACTATTGTAAACCTTTAGGCCCTGAATTCCAACCAAATACGCTTTATTAACAAAACTTTTTGGAAGATAACCAAAAAGGAGCCCTGGTGATATGTGGGGACTTCAACCTTATCCCAGACTCACACCTTGATTCCACTTCTACCCCATCAGAAAAACCCAAACGCTTCAAAACACCATACATCAGCAAAACGTATTTGATGGCTGGAGATGTCATCACGCAGGGGAAAAAGACCACTTTTTTTTCTTTCCCACACAGGTCATACTCACAAATTGATCTATCCCTAGTAGATCAATGGACCTTGTCCAGAACTGTAGCAGTATCCATAAATTATATTACGTGATCAGATCACGTGTCCGTAGTGCTGACAATCAGTGACTCATTTTCCTCAAACCCTGTTCCCATCTGGAGAGCTAACCCGCTTCTTTTACAGGAAAAACCTACTAAAAACGATATTGGAACAACATTTAATGTAATATTTTAGTGATAATGTGAATTCTGTGGATGATAAGTTTACATTGTGTAATGCCCATAAGGCGTTCATGAGGGGTATCTTTATTAAACTGGGGGTAAGGAGGAAGAGGCAGCACCACCAGCACATACAGGATCTCACAAACAAAATTCACAACTTAGAAATCAGTAATAAACAAAAACCCACACCCTCGATTTCTAATCAATTATCCCAACAGCATTATGATCTTCGATTGCTGCTATTAGGAAATTTTGAAAAGTCTACTAGAAGTCTAAATATGAATTATTATGCACACACAACGAAGATACCATACATGCAATACTCAATCACTAAAGATAAACATCAACACCCACAAAAAATTGCTGACACATTTAGCCATTATTATGGATCTCTGTACAACTTGGCAGCGGATCCAAATACCATTCAACCAACCCCCGAGGCTATGCAGGGCTTTACTATAGCACCTTAATTCTCCCTTCACAAACCAGGAAGTGTCTCATGCTATAGATACGCTACCACTAAGCAAGTCCCCAGGTCCTGATGGATACATAGGAGAATGCTACAAAACATTCAAGTACATCCTCACACCCTACCTAACCAATATTTTCAATGCTGCAGCTGCCTCTTCCTCCTTCCCATCAGAAATGTTGAAAGCACTTGTAATCACCCTGCCCAAATCAGGGAAGGAACCATCTCTTCCACAGAATTTCAGGCCGATATCATTACTTAACCTCCCTGGCGGTACGATTATTTCGGATTTTAGGTGCTAAAAGCGGTACAATTATTTTGCATGAAAATTTGGCGTTTTATATTGTAGTCCTGTAATTCTTAGCAATAACTCACTTAAATCTGTCCAAACCAGAGTCTAGCAGACATCCCGGGTATGATAAAGTTTGAAAAAGGAAATCATAAATTATAATATAATAAATAATTATAAATAATTGTACCAAATAATAATATAACAATAATAAAAATTATTTAATAATTTAATCAAATCAAAAACACTGAAATTTGCTCAGTTGCAGAATTGTCACTGTCATCACTTTTCAGTCTTTGATGATGGATCTCCCCACAAATCGCTATCGCTCAATTCTGCGAGTGATTACAATTTATTATCGCTGTTTTGTAGCTGGTCTAGAATCATTTTTGATGTAAAGGAACAGTTTTGGTTGCTATGGACAATCTCCAGTTTCCAGGCATAAAGAACAGTTTTTATAATATAAAACTGCATGCAGGACACTGGGCAGACCACTAGGGACAAAGGGGATGTGAAATAATTACATACAGCAATGTAATCTGTAAGATTACATTATACTGTATGTAATGTGTGTGTTTCACTTTTAGAATTTGGCGCCGATCTCCATCCCCGTGCGTCGTAACGCTCGCAGGGAATGGAGATCGGCTCCGTGATAGATCGAGCGAGACACGGCTCGCTCGTACAGCGGAGGGACATCGCTGCATCCGAGGGAGAAGGTAAATAAGCGTCCTCCTGGATCCAGCGATGCGGTCCCGAGTCTGGCTCGGGGTTACCGCTTTTAGTATAAAACTTCCACCCCGAGCCAGACTCGGGAATACCGCCAGGGGGGTTAATAATGACCTGAAACTATATGCCAAACTGATCGCACTAAGGCTGATAAACATACTTCCACAGCTAATACATATGGAGCAATCCGGACTTACAAAAGGATGTCAAACCACTGACACCACTAGGCGCCTAGTTAATATAATCCACCATGCAAATCTGAAGGGAACGCCTTCTCTGCTCCTAGCTTTGGATGCAGAGAAGGCATTTGATTGGATACATTGGGTATATCTTGCCAAGGTATTGAAGAAGTTTGGATTCCAAGGTACCATATTTTCTGCAATTATGGCATTATATTCAAGCCCTCTGCTTGAATATATATTACACATCTACTACGCTTCAACTTGAAAACAAATATTGAGATGCCATAGAGAGTACTCCAATACTACACACCCTACCACCAAGATTAAAGGTATAACATTGTTCTATAACATACTAAAAAATAAGGATATACCCTTAAAAAAGAACTCACTCATATGATTGCCTGAGAGAAGGACTTAGATACCTCTTACTCCCAGGAACAATGGTGAAAGGCACTTCACATCATGTACGCTGCGACAAATAGTGTAAACTTAGGGGAATAATCACAGAAAATCCTCTTCAGATGGTATCTGACACCCCATAGAATAGCTAAATTCTCACCACAAAGTTCCAATACCTGCTGTAGGAACCTTGGTGCTGTGGGAACATTGTAAAGCTTTTGGAAAGGAGTATATGGAGTCATTTCACAAGTATTGAATATTAAAGTACCCATGTTGCCGGGAAATGCAATTTTATCCTTAGACATAGAGTTAATTCCACCAGAATGCAGGACCATAACCATGCACATTCTTCTGAGTGCATGATTAATGATAATGAGCCATTGGAGAGACCAAAAAATCCTGTCTCTACATGAAGTAATAAATACGACTAACACTCATGCAGCGTACGAGATGTTATATGCATCAACCAGGGGCGTACCTAGAGCATTTGGCACCCGGGGCGGATCCTATATCTGGCACCTACTGTGTCCCCTGCATACCTCTGCATCCTTCAATATCTTTTTGTCACTACTGTGTACCCCCCTCTCCACAACTGCACCTCTGGACCCCTTTAAATTACACAGCACCCTGCACCTCTCCACCCCTTTACATTACACAGCACCCTGCACCTCTGGACCCCTTTACATTACACAGCGCCCTGCACCTCTTGACCCCTTTACATTACACAGGACCTTGCGCCTAAGGACCTCTTTACATTACACAGCAGCCTGCACCTCTGGACCCCTTTAGATTACACAGCAGCCTGCACCTCTGGACCCCTTTACATTACACAGCCCCTCACAGCTCTGGACCTCCTGCATGTTACACAGACCCCCTACAGTGCAGACCCCCTTCCCTACCATACAGACCCCCATCTACAGTGTAGACCCCCCTACAGTACAGAATCCTCCCCTACAGTGCAGACCCTCCTACAGTACAGGCCCCTCCACCCTACAGCGCAGACCCCCCTACGGTACAGACTCCCCTAAAGTGCAGAATCCTCACCTACAGTACAGACCCCCCTACAGTGCCGAATATTCCCCTACAGTACAGACCCCTCCCCCTACAGTGCAGGACCCCCCTACAGTGCAGGACCCCTTCTACAGTGCAGGACCCCCTACAGTGCAGGACCCCCCTACAGTGCAGGACCCCTTCTACAGTGCAGGACCCCCCTACAGTGCAGGACCCCTTCTACAGTGCAGGACCCCCCTACATTGCAGGACCCCCCCTACAGTGCAGGACCCCTTCTACAGTGCAAGTCCCCCCTACAGTGCAGGACCCCCCTACAGTGCAGGACCCCCCTACAGTGCAGACCGACTTACAGTGCAGGACCCCCCACAGTGCAGACCCCCCCACAGTAAAGAACCCCTCTACAGTGCACAGACCCCCCACAGTAAAGAACCCCCCTACAGTGCACAGACCCCCCACAGTAAAGAACCCCCCTACAGTGCACAGACTCCCCTAAGGACCCATAATGTACCTCGATCCCAAGGCAGCGGCATTGCAGGGGGGAGGTGCGAGCAGCACCCGAGTGGAGTGACATCATCTGTCGGCTCAGTGATCCGGGACCCGGTGCAATAATCCCCTTCTCTGTGTGGTCGCGTGACTCACGCCGCGCCGTTCTGATCAGTCTCGGCAGCGGCTGTCACTCACAGCCGAGCAGAGTGAAGCCGCCTCCCCCTCCTCCTTTATATCTACACAGTGCTGTGCATGCAGGAGGGGGAGGCGGCTTCACTCTGCTCACTTGCGCTCTGCCACTGGCATCAGCCCAAAACAATTACAGTAAAGCCCAAACAATATGGGAAAAATGGGTAGATTGGTACACAATGAAACATAAGACCTAAATGTATCACTTATAAACCATACTATACTACCAAAGGGGAGTAACTATCTGACTATGTTGTTCTTCTTTTTTTCCTAATTTTATTTTATATTATTTTATACTTTAATCTTTTATAGTTCTTACTTTTTTCTTTTTCGAACTCCAATATCTTTTTCATATACTACTTAGTCTAACACTAGACGTTATGTAACATTGAAAATAATACAACAACCCTCAACACTCTCCTCCTGAGCGCAGTGTGTTCCCAGTTGGGGTGGTGTTCCTCACTCTTGATCTCACAAGATATACTTTATACATCACATTTTTTACCTTGGTTTACATGTCTATTGTATACAGAATTTTTCTACATGTTTTTTCACTTATGTTCTGTGAAATATTCAATAAAATAATATTGATTTAAAAAAATACAAGTTCTGCAAATTTATCAGCTTACAGGAATGAGACAAACCATATAAAAGTGGCAGGAGTGGTCAAAATGATTAGCTTTTATTTATTTATGTAAAACATTTATCCCAAAAGGAAAAAAAAACTGTTGCTGTAACTGTTTAGAAGTATTAGCTGGAGTGTGGCTTCAATTTGTTAGTGTATTTAAATCTACTAATAAATGTAATAATACTATATATTGACAATGCTGCTGTCTGCTGTGACCCTCTGCTCATGCTTCCAGAGTGGGGACATTCTAATACAGGAGGTGGGTTATTGGCCATTGGCCAAATCACCAGGTGAAAAAAGAGGGGAAAAGCCTAAAAAAGAAAACTAATGTAGCCACCACCTCTAATGATTGGTAAAATGCAATATATGACAGTTTTGGTTTTGAGTTCATTACTGCTTAAATTTAAAGAAAAGCAAGGCATCGCAGATGTCTTAATGTGTAGTTAACTATATGAACAAAAATGTAATAAGTCCTTAGCTATAGTGGTTGCATTCATTTTTATTTATTTTTCCCCCTTCATTTCACCTGCCAGTAACACACTTCCTGCTTTAGAATAACACTGCTCAATCTTACTTTATCAATAGGAAAAATAAAGTTGTCACCCAAGGATAGGAAGCTTGTCAGGACTACAGACATTCTCCCTCTCTCCTCTCCATAGCATTGGGTATATGTTCTGTAGTCCTCTGAGATAGCTGGGAACAATGCTATTGGATAACAGCCAGAAGAGGAAGGCAATACAATCTCTTTCAATTACTTGTACCGCTACCCCCAGCAAGGGCCGATTAATATGTATGTTCCTCTGTGCAGCCTTGACCCTGTGAACTTTCCAGCCCTTTTTTGACACTCTAAGTTCAGACATGATGTGAATACCTTTAAATAAGACACTGACACAATGCAAACTGAATTCAACCTTCATAGTTGTACTTGTTCGGAGATGGAGGCTATACAAGAGTGTCAAATCAGCCAAGTCCTGGAAAAAAAACAGCTGCCAAGACTCAGTTGAGGTAAGCATTTGAATGAAAATAGCAATAACACACAAATGACAATAGTGTCCAAAGTAACAGAGACATTAAAGTGGTTGTAACCCTTACAAACCACTTTGACCTACAGGTAAGCCTAGATTAAGGCTTACCTGTAGGTCCAAGAAATATCTCCCAAACCTATACGGTTTAGGAGATATTTGCTCGAAGACGGGCACCGCTATCTAGGCGCATGCGCCGTAGACAGCGGCGCGCAGGCGCACTGAGCAGGGCATCGTCGATGACGGTAATGCCGCGAGTCTCAGCTCCCGTGCGCATGCGCGGGAGTGACGTCATCGCTGCTCCGGCGAATCACAGCGCCGGAGCAGCGAGACCCACCAAGAAGGACGCTCGGAACTACAGGGGACAGCGGTGACTTCGCTGGCTCCTGTGTCAGGTAAGTGGCACATAATGGACTACTATGCGATGCATAGTAGTCCATTATGCTTTGCCTTTACAGGGAATGAAAGAGGAAGTAAACTCATCAGGGTTTACTTCCTCTTTAATAGACAGTAATAGGCATTGAGTGAACGGATTTTCAAGGGGTAATTAGTTGATATCAGCACTACTATTACTTGATGGAAAACCCAGGCTGGCCTATAATACCTCTAATCCTAATGAGAGCTTGAGTAGTATATGTACCAGTAAATGTGTCCCGCTTAAGAGCAAAACAGGCAGTGTTCCTAATATAAGGCTTTGTAATTATCTTCAGTTGCAGCTCAGGAAAGCAAAGATCCTTTAGTATGGAAAGTGGTCGGCATTCAGTGCAGAAATACTTGGTATGACTAATGACAGGTCCTTTTTGCAATCCAAGTCTGTGAGGTCCGTATACAGTGTTCAAGGGTAGTGTGTTAGTGGCTGGCAATAAGACTTTTGGGCTTGTGCCAGCTCACCAATCATGATGGCCACAAACGACTATCCTGTAAGTGATGCAAGTTGAAATGGATGCTCGGCTATCTGATTCAGCGGTCTGCCTGGCACCTCTGCTGTCAGCGATGATGCGAGGATACCTCTGGCAGGGCAGAACAAAGTTTGGCCTATTGGAGCTGGAACCGCAGTAGCAGTAGGTGGCGTGGCAGGCCGCAATCTTCTTGACCGTGCGGCGGACTGATGCTCACACATGGGTCCTGGAAAAACAAGAGAGCGTTGGCCTGTTTGGCAAATCCCTTTAACCACTTGCTTACTGGGCACTTAAACACCCTTCCTGCCCAGACCAATTTTCAGCTTTCGGTGCTCTCACACTTTGAATGACAATTACTCAGTCATGCAACACTGTACCCAAATGAATTTTTTGTCCTTTTTTTCCCACAAATAGAGCTTTCTTTTGGTGGTATTTGATCACCTCTGGGGGGTTTTATTTTTTGAGCTATAAATGAAAAAAGACCGAAAATTTTGTAAAAAACGCATATTTCTTTGTTTCTGTGACAAAATGATGCAAATTATTAATTTTTCTTCATAAATTTTGGCCACAATTTATACTGCTACATATCTTTGGTAAAAAATAACCCAAATTAGTGCATATTATTTGGTGTTTGTGAAAGTTAGAGAGTCTACAAGCTGTGGTGCGAATCGGACACAATTGATCACATCTGATGTACTGGTGGCCTATCTCGCTTCTTGTGACCCGAACAAGCCAGGGAAGTACAAATACCCCCCAAATGACCCCTTTTTGGAAAGTAGACATTCCAAGGTATTTAGTAAGAGGCATGGTGAGCTTTTTGATGTTGTCATTTTTTTCCCACAATTCTTTGCAAAATTACGATTTTTAATTTTTAATTTTTTTTTCCACAAAATTGTCATTGTAATAGGTTATTTCTCTCACATGGCATGTGTATACCACAAATGACACCCCCAAAAAAATTCTGCCACTCCTCCTGAGTATTACAATACCACATGTGTGGGACTTTTTCACAGCCTGGCCACATAGAGAGGCCCAACATGCAGGGAGCGCCATCAGGTGTTCTAGGAGCATAAATTACACATCTAACTTGTTGACTACCTATTACACTTTTGAAGGCCCTGGAGCACCAGGACAATGACACGTGACACTGATGACAGATGGCACCGATACGTGGCAATGATAGCACTTATACGTGGCACTGATGACACGTGGCACTGATGACAGATGGCACTAATATGTGGCACTGATGACAGATGGCACTTATACGTGGCACTGAGGACACGTGGCACTTATACGTGGCACTGATGACACGTGGCACTAATACGTGGCACTGATGACAGATGGCACTAATACGTGGCACTGATGCCAGATGGCTCTAATACGTGGCACTAATACATGGCACCGATGACAGATGGCACTAATACATGGCACCGATGATGCGTGAGACTGATGACAGATGGCACTGATAAGTGGCATTGATGACACGTGACACTGACAACAGATGGCACGTGACACTGACAGGTGCCACTGATGACAAATGGCACTGATACATGGCACTGAAGACAGATGGCACTAATATGTGGCACTGATGACAGATGGCACTATGTGGCACTGATGACACGTGGCACTGATGACAGATGGCACTTATATGTGGCACTGATGACAGATGGCACTGGGGACAAATGGCACTGACAACAGGTGGCACTGGGGACAGATAGCACTAACAGGTGGCACTGGGGACAGATAGCACTAACAGGTGGCACTGGGGGCAGGTAGCACTGGGGTGGATGGCACTGGGGTGGATGGCACTGGGGCAGGATGGCACTGGGGGAGCATGGCACTGGGGGAGGATGGCACTGGGGCGGATGGCACTTTATTTATTTATTTGTTTTTTTCCCCACTTACGGCCGCTGCAGCCGTTCATCTCTCCCCTCTCACACGCTGTCTGTGTGAGGAGGGAGAGCGGCGCTGAGAGATGATCTCATATGTTTACATATGAGATCATCTCACATTGGACGCGCCGATCGCACTGTAAACGGCCGCTGTGATTGGCCGTTTACAGCGATCTGTGTTTGCCTGTCTCCAGGGGACACGGCAAACACAGAACTTCCCCGATGCGCGCCCGCGGCGGCGCGCATTGCGGAAGTAAACACCAGGACGTCCAGGGAAGGCCTCCCGGACGAAAGTGCCTGCTCTATAGCCGTCATTCGGCATAGGTGTGAATCAGGCCTAAGGCATACCTCCCAACATTTTTTGATGGGAATAAGGGACACCTACTAGCAAACCTATGTAGGCATAGGCCACACCTACTTAAAGGAGAATTAACCAACAAAAAAGGTTAATTAAATCTACAAGTGCTTTTTTTACCACTACTATTACTTTATATTGGCTTTTAAAATGTACTAATGCAGCAATTTAGCATTTGGATGAAAGTTTTAGCGCTGGGAAACACCTTTTGAAAGAAATGTATTTTATTTTATTTACAACTATATAGATCAGACCAAAATGAGGGACAAATGAGGAGGAATGAGGGACATTACTCCAAATCAGGGACAGTTGGGAGCTATGCCTGAGGTCATTTTGTTTACATTTTGGATAAAGTATATAAAATCTGTGATTCCCCATTGGATGATTTTCCCATATCCCTGTTCTGGTGACAACCCAAAATGTGAGATTTTCACTTTCAGTGGTAAGGGGTAATTAAAACAAATAGCATGTCAGAGGCAAAGTGCAAACGCCCATGTTTTTACTTAGCGACTGATGCTTAGTCTTCAAACTGTACTCAAAGTAATTGATTATATAGTCAGACATTTAGAATTGGATTTAAGTCCAACCACTGTGAGGTCAAAAATGATCTAAACATTACAAAGGAACAGAAATAGGATGTTACAAAATGTAAATTTTAGGCAGTTAGTAACTTAAAATGCAATAGGTAGTAGAAACAAAGATGCACTGGATCTGACGTCAAAAGAGGTACAATTTAGTTTAGTAATAAGCATACTTATATTTAGTTATATTAGTAACATGTTTATTGTATTTTCCATATTTTTTCATAGTGATGAAGACAAAATAGTATTTGAAAACACCAAAACTGTGCGAGGAATAGAAAATTGTTGTAGAGGTACATGACATGAACACTTCTGCTTTGTCATTTCCTTTCTCAGGAGTAGGATCTGAGTCAGCGCATGCATTTAATGGATAGATAATATACTGCTTCCTGACACTTTCAGTTCCCTTAAATTAGAACTTGCTCACACAGCATTTCACTGGTTTGCTGCCACAATAGAATGAGCAGCTTATATCACAAAGACAATATTTTATATAAACCCATAATATAACACTAATTTACAAATTAAAAAAATGCTGTGACCTACGAACAGTTTACAGTTATTTCCTTAGTAACTGGCAGCTCTTGCATGGTTTACTATACAGGAAAATGTTCAGTCTTCCTGTGAAATTGACAAAAGAGGGATGTTTTTTTTTATCAGCACAGATACAGACAGCCAAATGTTTGTAGGCGCAACTCGGACACTGAATCTGCAAGTAGATCGTTTGCACACACACAGCTGCTTCCTGTTCCATAATAACGAACACACATTCATAGAAAGGAATGCAAATTTAAAGGAAAAGTGTTATTATCCACTGGAAACATGCTGATGTGCTAAGTATATCTGCTTCTGAAAATGACTCTCATTGAGTTCTTACTCGATTTTCATTTAACTCTTCTACACATTTCTTTAGTAGTATACTGGATGGTCTAAATTTCTTCCATTTTTTTGTTAACCTTCATAGATGACCTATTTGTATTGAGCTAAAGGATTGCCTTTTATAGGCTGATAACAGGGCCAATCTGGGTGACAGAACAAAGCCCACAATTTTACGGCATTCAAAATAATTAAAGGGTGCGCTTTGGGAAAATGAAAATGACACCATTTTAGGGTATATTCTATTGATCTAACCCTTTAAGAACTGTAGCCATACAGGCTGTTTCCCCCACTGCAAAACCTGACCAAAATGTATGTAAATCGAATCAAAGTTTTTAATCATAAAATTGTGTAAAGTGTTATATATTTTCACTTATTCTATAGCACTCTAATACCAGCTTTTTTGGGGGAGATATGTCATAATATGTTTTGAGGTCTACATGATGTCACATTCGAAATATGCTGTTTAGAGAAAAGGTTTGGGTTTGCTGTTACCATGGGTTCACAGCGAATCCCCTTTATTCATAAAGTTCAGGGTTTGCAAACTTTGCTGTAAAAGAGGAGTTCTCGAGATATCTAAGGTCCAAGACCTACAAAAAGAATAGAGTAGGATTGGATTTGAACAGTATAATGTTGTCTATAGACATTACTTTGTAGTAAGAATGCATATATCTTTTGCTCACACATCTTTCTAGATTGTATCTTAAACATGCATGTTCGCATTGGCTTAATTTGCATTTTATATTCCTATGGATTAAGAGGATAGGAGGAGTGCCAAACATCCCTGGTGTTGGTTTATCTTGGTGGAGAACAACAGTAATCCCCTGACTGGAATTGACCGGGTTGACAAGGCTTCAGAGCCCAACAATGCCTCCATTGGGTGTTAATTCATGCTTAGTTCCTAGGTGTGTTGCCAGAACAAGCTTAGAAAATATTGACATATGCTTACCCAGGTCACATTCCATAGACTTATGCAAAATAGACTATTAGCAGACACATATCCCAGTCCTTGGCACTGCCAGCACCAAATATGCCATGTCTTCCTTAAAAGATGACACCTTTTTTGATAAGGAGCTATACACATTGATGATACCCATGAATGCCTTACACCCTTTTAGGAGCCTGCTTACCCCTTGAGTAAGGAGAAACAGTCTTACTTGAGGTTCACGTTTTCCTGTTTCGAGGAGTTACTGGACAGAGCCTGGGGATAGTCCTCTGCAGCAATATGTTGCTCCAGCCACTCCAGTTCATCCACACTCTTGTAGTCTGTGTTCTTAATGCACCACTGTATCTTAACTGGCAAGGCTCTGATGTAATGGTTGCATTTCCTGCATTAGGGTAAAAAAAATGTCCCACTACTTGCTCCATCCCCTTTCCTACAAACACTTACCTATCTTCATCCAGTGCTGTGCCCTCTGCAGCAACACTGCTCTCTCTTCCTCTCCTCACAGGACTAACTGAGAGCAGTGGGAGCCGTTGCCCCCTGCTGCTGTCAGTCAAATCCTGTGAGGAGCCAGCAGGGGGCATGGCCAAGCTATGCTGTATGTGTGTGTCTATGGATGCACACAGCCTGGCTTGGGAGCACACCCACATGAGTGCCCTTTCAACACACTGCTTGCTGAGGGGGCACTCTCAGAGGAGGAGGAGCAGGGAGCTCCAGAGGGGGAGATAACCCCAGATAAAGAGATAAATGGTTACTCTATGCATTACCATGAGCAGGTAAGTATAACATGTTTGTTTTTTTAAGAAGAAAAAGAGCCTGAAGAGCCACTTTAAACTAATAATATAAGCATCTGTGCGTTTTCCTGTCTTGAATACATTATATAATAATAGAAAAATCCATAATGAATAAAGTATGTAAACCCTACTATTTAGTAACTAGTAGAACTTTTTTTTTCTACAATATTCTCCACTAAATGTTTCTTATTATGTGACATGCACAAAATATAAACTATTCCTTGCAAAAATAATTACATCTGTTCATATTTCTGCTACTGCTTGCCTAATCAGCTCTATTCAGGCCCATTTCACTTAGGCTGAGGTACGGACTGAAGATTCTAGAATATATATTTCTTCTGATTAAACACTAACACATAAACCCTAATGAAAAATTAACTTCTCTAAAAGCTGCAGATTTTAACATATCAAGCTTTTGAAATAACATTAACATGTTAAATCTTATATGAATTTTTGATTGAATGGGTTTACTTATAATTTAAACCTATCTGTCTGTCTGTCTTTCAATAAAATGTGAATGGTAGAACCAATGGCAAAATATTTAAAAGTATATTTATTATTATTGTAAATACATTATAGATAATAAATAAATAATATGTTAAAAAAAAAGCATTTTTAAATTCAAAGCCTCTCCAGAGACTCCTGTCTGTGTGTCCCACATCTATGTGTCTACACCTTGATTTTTCTGTCCAAAAATTCTAACTCATTTTATCTTTCTAGTATCCCAGTCTGTTTTTTTATGTAACCCTTTGAGATGGGTGGAGAAGACATATGGATGAATTACGTATGTGCAACTATAAATCGTAGGAAGCTAGAAGTACACTTTGATTCCAAGTTTAAAGCACAAGGAGACGTCACCCTTGTGGAGGAAGAATAGCTCATTACAGTATAAAGATCAGACATGCCGGGAATGTCAGCAGCTGGGGCTGGAACATGTAGCGTTGTACAACAACACCATTTTTAAAATCTAGCTGAGAAAGAAGTATAAGCAAGCTTGACAATGATGCAGCCTACCATCTGTTCCTTAAAGAGGGATTTCACTGGAAAAAAAAATATTAAAAGCCAGCAGCTACAAATACTGCAGCTGCTGACTTTTAATAAATGGATACTTACCTGTCCCAGGGTCCAGCGATGTCGGCAGCCGAGGCCAATCGATCGCTCGGCTGCTGCCGCCGCCATTCTCGGTGAGGGAATCAGGAAGTGAAGAGCTGCGGCTTCACTTCCCGGTTCCCTACTGTGCATGTGCGAGCCGCTCAGAACAATAGGAATGGTCCGCACTGTCTCTGGGACCCGTGTGTGTCCCAGCAGACAGCGCGCCGGGACAGGAAAAAGCGTAGACTCCCGTGGGAGGCTATGCCCAGAAGTGGGTGCAAATACCTGTCTTAGGGAGGGTTCCGATGAGCGAACGTTCCACTTTAGGGTGGAACCCCGCTTTAAGGGGCTTCATAAGCTCATAGATTGCAGAAAGAGCTGCATATTGACTGTGAACAAACAAGGAAAGGACCTAAAAAGAACATATTTTTTTAGACTTTTTAGTCCTGTAAGATTTACATGTTAAACAGATCAGCTTGGCACTCGTTCTCTCTCTCTTGCACTTGTAATCCAAGTCCACAGGATCAAAGATAAAAAATGCATGGCCAACTCCCCATTTAACTGCAGTAAACATTAACAGTTTAATTTCTGTATAAATGGCCAACAGACCTTTCACCTCAAAGCAACCCCTCTGTACACCGGCCCTCTCTCAGTTCAGTACCACAGCACAGCCCATTTGGCTGCCTGTTAGAATGTCCCTATAGAGTCCCGAAACACTATTCAATGGCTCAGCAGTGCAGCACAGTTTACAGCAGTATTGTATCTGCAACCATTTCAGGGCATACTTTCCCTCTTGACAGATCACTTTCGCTGCACAGTATACTAGGCAGCAGCCTGCACAGCTCAGTCCAGCTTCTCATATGGCCTTCCACTTTCCATCTCCAGCACAGGCTCTCCTCCCCAGTTCCATCAATCTGCAGCCAGTAGGAGCTCCCCCCCCCCCTCCAGACACTTGGTCTATTCCAATTTGGCAACTGCTTCCCCTGCTTCTTACAAACTGCTCCCTTTTGATCAGTCTTTTAGGCAGACAAATTAGTCTCTTCACCCCTGTTCTCTGTGCTCTGCAGAAGTTTGTCTAGTAATGGGATAATTAGTGGAAAGTGACTGGTTTCAATGCCAAGTCTTCAAAGGCATTGTCTTCCAGTCAGGGAAAATTTGATATACAGGAAAACTAGCAATTGCTTGTGGATGATGTAGTGTTGAGAATTCTGTTGGTTACCTAGGTTATGCTTTCCAGGTAGAACCAGATTCTTCAAAAGCACCTGACCTCGAGACTGCAAATATTGGTCAAATACTTTCAAGTTATATATCATTTTATTTCACTGGCCATCAAAAGCCATTTTAACCTTCTCATGTGCAGTCTTTAGATTCTTCATGAACCAGTCCATATAGCCATCATGGGCTGCAGTTGACATCCGTTTCAAAGGAGATAAAAAGGTAACGTCCACTGGCAGTCAGAACTTTCTCTCAAACATGGGCATATAGATAGAGTTGCATCATTTTCTGTACTGTTGTGTAGACATGGACGAATCCTGAGATGTGTCTGCTTCAATGCCATTTCTTTTCTTCTGTGCCAGTGCAGTCCGAAGCATGTCAAGGAGGGTGTATTTAACTGTTCAGGCTGCGGGTCCCCTTGTAGATGATGGGGGTTGTCCATGACTTCCAAATTCCCAACATTTTCAACAACTGCTTAATAAGACTACTTTCAAAGTCTTTATCTTGATCACATCAGAGTGGAACTTTTGGGGCAATTACAATGAACAGAGAATTTTTCCACCAGAACTTTAGCCATAGTTTAAACTTTTTGGTCTTTAGTCCTTAAAAAGGCTTGGTGAAATGATTTGTCACCACAAGGATGTTCCCTTGTCCACTTGTATTGGGCTCCAGACACAGAAAATCAATGCATACCAACTTCATGGGACCCTGACGTTGAAGATGGCTCATTGGGGCAGCTCTAGAGTGCAAAGTCTTCCTCTCTATACAATGTAGACAGGAAAGACAGTACCTCTCAAATTCAACCCTTACGTAAGGCCAGAAAACAGCTAATTTTAAGCTATCTGATCCCATGAGACCATATTAATCATGCAAGGCTGTCAACACTATACCTCTATGATTCTAAGGAAATAACAGTTTCCACCTATCTTTAGGATTATCTAAGTGACCCCTTCTGTAGATCACTCCATCACACAGATAAAACTCATCCCATTCTTTATGAATCGGTTGAGAAGGAAAGTCTGTCAACAACTCACCTGACTCTCTAAAGCACTCAAAGTCAAACAGTAGAGGACATCTTGGAGCTGTCTCACGATATCAATGATTGTCCCCACAATTAAAGAGCTCTTCATGGACCCTGGAAGCTGAGTATACATAATGGCTAGTGTATCAATGATCATTGGTTGTCCCACAACTAGAGGGTCAAACGACAGTCCAATCTGTAAATATCCATCATAAGTTGAACTTCTCTGGTCCAGTGTCCTAGATCTCTAAATATTAAAACTTTTGCAGAGGCAGATGTTTTAGGTACTTGTCATTAACATATCTGTACAGAAGGGTAATTTCAGCACCCAAGTAAAGGAGTATTGGTGCCTTTCACTAAAACAGGCAGTATTGGAGAGGGGCCTTAAAACTTATCTGGGAGTTAGTTCGAAGCAGCTAGGGTCACAGATTCAGCGGTCCAAGTTTGTACTCCTCTCTTTCTCTGAGGATGTTTTGAATGAAGTTCTGGCGGACATTTTGGTGCTTGGCCAAGGGGAGCATTTTTAACATTCTTTTCAATTAATGAAATGAGGCTCTATTAAAGATGTTGTCCTCTCCTTTCTCTTCTTTTCATTTCAAGAGCTGGAGCAAACTTATGTATGTGGGCATTTGGTTGGCTTTTCTATCTGAAATTCTATGGCCTTTTCTGCCACTGGCTCTCTTGCTTCAGTGGGTTTGTGCAGTCTCATCTAAAGTGTATCATGCACTCTCTACAATACAGCATGCAAGGCAAATATTAGCACCAGAAAAGTCACCATTTCTATAATTTGGGATATTTGTATCTTCAGGCTGGCTATTTCGGAGCTGACATCTATGGCACTCACCAACCCAACTCCAACTGACAATTGTATTGATTAGTCATTGGTAGCTCTCATGGCTTAAAGTGGTTTTGAGGGTAAAAGTTTTTTTTTACCTTAATGCATTCTTTGTATTAAGGTAAAAAAAAAACTTTCCATGTCAGCTCCTCCCAGCTCCTCCTTAAATCGGATCGGGGCCTGTATGCAGCAATGCTGCTCTTCTCTCCTCTCTTCCCACAGTAGCCTCAACAGCAGCAGGAGCCATTGGCCTCTGCTGTTGTGACTCAAATACTGGGAGCAAAGAGCAGGGGGTGGGTTTGAGTTGCACTGTGTGTTTCAATAGATGCACACAGTGCACATCAGGATTCAGCCTGAGCAAGTTCCGCAATTGCAGGCAGCTTGCTATGGAGGCAGGAGGAAGACAGGAAGAAACAGGAGTGCTGACGCTGATGGGGGACCCCAGATTAGAAGGAGCGGGGCTGCTCTGTGCAAAACCATTGCACAGAGCAGGCAAGTATATGTTGTTTTTTTTTTTAGAAAAAAAACGGAGCCTTTACAACCACTTTAAACGTGGCATGCATTCAGGATTGAGATGCCCCTTTTTCTAAAATCTTCACTTGGATCTGTGTCAGGGCACAGTGTGGTACCCCTCGCAAGATTAGCTTTCTTCTGACCTGGTCTATATCTTCAGGCCTTCTATTTATTTTTTTTATAATATGGTACAGGCACAAATAACTCAGACCCTATAGTAACTAAGGTGGCCAAAGAAGAGGCTTCTCCCTGTGGAGTTGGGGGTAATTTTGAAAGGTGCATCTAGGTTTATTTGTGGTCATACTATATAAGCTCTCTCACCTTCAATTTTCAACACCACCAGGTCAGGTAGATCTAAACGGGTCATGAAAAGTCCCATTGTAGTAATAATAATAATAATAATAATAATAATAATAAATTTTATTTATAATGCACTTTCCATCAAAAGACCTCAAAGTGCTACATAATTACAATAAAAACAAACAAACCGCTTAATTTACAAAACATTTGCTAAAAAGAAAAGTCTTCAACCCCTTTTTAAAATTTTCAGTAGACTGAGAAACCCTCAGACTATCAGGCAAAGCATTCCACAGACGTGGGGCAGCAGCACAAAAAGCCCTATCTCCCATGGTTTTCAACCTAGTTTTTGGAACCTCTAAACAATTCAAATTAGTTGAGCGAAGGGAACGCGGTAGATTTTGCAATCTAAGAAGTTCCTTAAGATAAGGTGGAGCTTGTCCATGTATGCATTGATGCACAAGAAGGGAGACCTTATACTCAATCCTTGTAGAGACCGGCAGCCAATGAAGAGATTTTAAAATTGTACCTGGAGGTGCACAGTCTCTGTCCCTCCTCTGTTGTCTACCTCTGTAGGGACAAACAATTTATTAGAGGGTATATCTGTTCTGTATGAGACTCATAAATGAGCAATAGCAAAGCAGTACAGTTAGCAGGATCAACACCCACTGGCATCATTCTGTGATAGCAGGCTGGGTTCCAACTTACTAGCTTAGCTCATAGCATAAACCACTTGTAGCTCTCTGCCTAGAGAAGCCACGGGTTGGATGAGTTCTTCTGTTTCTCTTAGAGATGACTTGCCTTTGAAGAATACCATCTCACCAATACACCTTTAGGCTAAACAAACTTTATTGAGCTGTGAAGTCCCGCAAGGGTAATAAATTATTACGGCAGGAAACAACAATTATAGTATACCAGAATAAGCCAGATATTGCACAGTTACTACCAAATGACAAAGTGCTCAAAGTGATCAGTTATGGAAAAATTAACTCAAACAACCTGACTAAGTATAATGTATTGTTAAATACTAAGTCCACCACCTTTTATGCCATGTTACATGTCCCAACTATATTTAGGGCGTAAAAAGAAACATGGCTGTCCTCTCCTGCTGCAATTATCACTTGAATTCCACTGCATTCCACATCAGCCTCATTCATTCATATAGATAGACATAGACATAGGCATAGGCATAGGCATAGACATAGACCAAACTTGTAGTTCTCAGTGGAACACAAGTGCTCATAGTCTATTTGAAAGTCTGTACATTGATATGGAGGGTGAGTCTGCAGAAGCCTGTATATTGCACTTGCTATCCACTTATGGTGGCAATGCTTTGCAGGCTAATTTGCAAAAAAATAATAAATGCACCTTTCTTCTACAAATATGGGAGAATTATTTTTTTTGCAAAAGGTGGAGTTAAGCTTTAACATTACCTACACCACTGTCCAGTAAGCTAACAGACAACAACTGCAGTTACAGTAACAGCATCAGAGCCAATTATGTATACATGTCCTACAGGCCTTTCATCAGTCCTAAGGATTCAAATACATCCTCCTGAAACCCAACGAGAGGTATGAGGGTTCCCCCTCTCAAGCTGGTGTCAGCTGATGCTGTAAACGTCTCCTACTTTGGAGTACCCAGCGTCAACAGCACTCCTGCAACAGCAAGTCTCTGCTACAGCATCTTTCTGGTAGGCAAAGCTCACAGAAGGTCCTGACTTAGTCCAGCAGCGCAGCCCATTGGGCAGCATTGCATTTTGTCCCTCTAGGCTCCTGACCTGAGCTGCCACTATCTGGCTATATTATATAGGATGCTGGGACTGTGACATCATAATAGGCGGGCACATCATCTGGTGATGTCCCTATATAAGTCGCTGCGCGCCTTGTTCCCGTCATTGTGAGCAGAGAGAGCGACGAGGCAACATCTGGGGAGAAGAAGAGAAGAACAGAAGAAGAGAAGAACAGAAGGCGGCAACAGCGGTGACAGAAGACCGAAGAGGGGGACAAGACCCCCGAAGAGGGGGACAAGACCCCCGAATTCGGAAGAAGAGGGTGGCAGCGAGGAAGAAAGCCGGGCTCCTCCGCTAGCAAAAGAGCTAGAAGAAGATAGCGGAGGAGTCCGGCAAGAAGACCCCCGAATACGGAAGACCCCCGGAGCTGTGCAATAAACTATTTTAACCCTTGTGTGTTGTGTTTTTTTTAACTTTTTTTTACAGGTGAATGGGTAGGGGTTTATTGTACCCCATACTCATTCACATAGGGTGGGGGGCCAGGATCCGGGGGCCCCCTTATTAAAGGGGGCTCCCGGATTCCGATAAGCCCCCCGCCTGCAGACCCCGACAACCAACGGCCAGGGTTGTCAGGAAGAGGCCCTTGTCCTCATCAACATGGGAACAAGGTGCTTTGGGGTGGGGGGGCCGCGCGGCCCCCCTTCCCCAAGGCACCCCCCATGTTGAGGGCACGCAGGCCTAGTACGGCTCAGGAGGGTGAGCCGCTCGCTCGTCCCCTCCTTTCCTGGCCGGCCGGGTAGCGTGCTCGGACAAGGGTCTGATGTGGACCTGGGGGGACCCCTACGCCGTTTTTTTCGGCGTGGGGGTTCCCCTTTAAGTCCATACCAGGTGACGGGGCCAGCGACGTCTCCCTGGAGACGCGCTCAAAATGAGAGGACTTTCATCTGCGTGTGTGGGCGAGTCCGTTCATTTCAAAAGTACGGCGGATAGTACGGCAGACTTAGTACGCCGTATTAGTCCACTGAAAAAGTGCCGTGTGTGGGCAAGTAGCCCGTTCGGAAAGTCTGGTGGACAGTCCGGCGGGAAGTCCGCCGGATAGTCGGCTACATGTGTACGCGGCATTAGCGATCGCAGGGATCAGGCCTGACTCTGCGAATGCTGCAGTTATGTGTTTAGTGTTTTGCAAGTGACAGTGATCGATCGATACTGCACTTGGGTGGGCTGGGCAGAGGGGCAAAACGCAGGTGCCAGCAGGTATCTGGGCTGATCCCGCTAACAATGCGTTTTTTGGAACCCTAAACTGCTGGGGACGCTAGTATAGATCTGATCAGATCAGATATTGATCTGTTCAGATTCTATACCACTACGGGAGGTTTATGCTTTGCTCGTGGGTGTTAGCGGTACTGGCACTAACCTAGTGCTGCCTGGAGCGATGCAGACCCTGACCCTAAAACCTAATTGATATCACCCGCCGGGTGATCAGGGGGTTAAACCTTTATTGAGTAATAAATGGTGGGTGCCCTGATGCTATAAAAAGCAAACTAACTAACCAGAGTCACCCGTAACACTTATATGGTGATCACTGGTGAAAGGGTTAACTAGGGGCAATCAGGGGGTTAAAATCTTTATTAGGTAGTATATGGGGGTCCCTGGCGCTATATAAAAACCTGATGGGGAACCTAAATAACTAACTGGCTAACCAGCGTCACCAGTGGCACTTATACCGTGATCGCTGGTGAAAGGGTTAACTAGGGGCAATCAGGGGGTTAAAACCATTATTGGGTAGTATATGGGGGTACCTAGCGCTATAAAAACCTGGCAGTGAACCTAAAAAAATAACTAGCTACCTAGCGGCACCAGTGACACTAATGCAGCGATCAGAAAAACGATTGCTTAGTGACACTGGCAAAAGGGGGTGAAAGGGTTAACTAGGGGCAATCAGGGGGTTAAAACCGTTATTGGGTAGTGTATGGGGGTACCTAGCGCTATAAAAACCTGGTGGTGAACCTAAAAAAATAACTAGCTACCTAGCGGCACCAGTGACACTAATGCAGCGATCAGAAAAACGATTGCTTAGTAACACTGGCAAAAGGGGGTGAAAGGGTTAACTCTAGGGGCAATCAGGGGGTTAAACCTTTATTGGGGGGGGGTAGGGGGCTACCCTGGACCTAACACTAACTGCCTTGACAGTTTTTACAGTCACAACTGTCACTAAATGCAGTGATCAGTAAATAAATGATCACTGCAATCAGTGACACTGTGACTGGGAGGGGGGCGGGGGGGATCGGGGGCAATCGGGGGGGGGGGTGATTGGGGGGTGATTTGTGTGCCTATGTGTACCTACATGTCAGTGTAGTTTTTACTTTCTGTGTTCTCCTCGCAGTCCGGTCAAAAAGACTGCCCCGAGGAGAATGACATCACTTCCTCCCTGCCTGTGTTTACACTACACAGGCGGGGGAAGCTTCTCATTCGCCAGGAGTGATCGAGAGGGGATGGCCAGAAACCAACGGCCATCCCCTCATCCCGGATCGCTCCTGAAGCGAAACGGACCACCGCAGCCAGCGGGAGGGAGTCCGATAGGACCCCCCACCCGCTGGAAGGCAAGCACGTACATGTACATGCTTGTGCCTGTCGGTGCCATTGTGCCGACGTACATTGCCATGCGGCGGTCCTTAAGTGGTTAAGCTAAACACAGAACAGGCAGCTAGAATATGCTCCATCTGCAAAAGGTGGTAGGGTAATTGGTTGGTTTTCTCAAAAGGGGAATCGAGAATCTGATATACCCATAAGAGCATATATGTGAACCAATTGGCCCATTTTATCTACTTCCTACCTTTCTCTTAGAGGGGAGAAACCAAATTTTACCCTAGTGTTTGACATCCTATAAGCAGATAGTAAACATCAGAGATCTCCTACATCCCCCAGTGAACAATCCAAGACATTGGTGCATCTGTTTTGAACAAATTGGCCTGATCTGGGTTACATCTAATTCATTAGCACATTTCTACTAACCTATGTGTTATCTTCATATCCTTTCAAAAGACATCAGCTACAGTAATACCGGGCTCAAAGGCTCAAAAGTGTATAATGCTCTGCTAGAAAGAGAATATTGCCTTATGTTAGCATATGAATGACAAATATACATCATGTTTGCATTACATTCTACATGGCATGGCAGAAATAATTTAAACATAGCTGTTTTATAGACTTCACAATAGAACTAAGATCTTCAAAGTCTCCATTTATAACAAGCGAAAGCACTTAAGATAATAATACTCTATTGGAGAGAGCACACCTGGGCCATCTATTTAAAGCAGTTAACTATATGTTCTGTTTGTCTCTTTCTACTTCTCAATAGCATTTCAATCACATGCTCTTGAGAATGAATGAGCCCTTTAGGAATGAACTTATTGTGACAATTTACACAAGTATTTGTGTTTCAGCATAATAGTTAACCACTATTTATTGTACAAGCTGTTGTTATTCTGATAACCTTAAGAAGATTAAAAAATGATAGGTTATTATTAAAGTATTTCTACTGATGTTCATGGTTATGTAATTTACTTTATTCCTATATTCAGATCAGTATATTTTGTTTATAAAGCTCTTATAAGCCATACCTTCTAACAAAAGCTATACATACATACAATGATCCTTGATTTATGCTGTTTAGGTCTTGAACAGCTTTATACTTACTCTTTTCATTAAAAAAAGTATCATTAAATACTGTATGTAAAAAGCCCACCAATTTCTGGTTAAGTACAGACAGGAAAAAAATATACTTCTGGGTGAAAACTTATATTTGATTGCACCACATCGCTCATTCAGCAAGTTTTTCTTTCTAGCCACTGAAAATCAATATATGAAATATCATCTTAAAATGTATGTAAACCCTAATGCCGCGTACACACGATCGGAATTTTCGGCGGAAAAATCTTGGATGTTTTTTCCAATGGAATTCTGCTCAAGCTTGGCTTGCATACACACGGTAGCACAAAAGTTCTTGGAACTTTCGACCAGCAAGAACGTGGTGATGTACAATACTATGACGAGCTGAGAAAATGAAGATCAATGCTTCCGAGCATTGGTCAAACTGTTTCCGAGCATGCGTAGGAATTTTGCGCATCCGAATTGGTACAGACGATCTAAATTTCCGATTGGAACTTTTTCCTCCGGAAAATGGAGAACCTGCTCTCAATCTTTTGCTGGCAGAAATCCCACCAGCAAAAGTCCGATGGAGCATACACATGGTCAGAATTTCTGACCAAAAGCTCTCATCGGACTTTTGCTGGTGGGATTTCCGATTGTGTGTACGGGGTTTAAAGATGGTTAACATCATATTCTCATTGTGGTTGACCACTTTTTCAGGTTGCATTAGCTGTGCCAACTCGCGAAGCGTGTTCTTGATTGGTCACTGGGTCCTTGCACTTGACAGCTTCTTTGACAGCTTCTTTGAGTCTCCCTCAGTGGGATTGGACTTTCCCCTGTCAGCTTCAGACTGGGCTGTTTCAATACCTACTACTCTGTGATGTTTGTGAGTGCATAACAATTTTTTTTTTATATTTTACATTCAATAAAATCCTACTACACCATTGGCGGCTTGACGCCTCTCTTTCCCCCTCCCTTTCTCTCTGGACAGGAAACTTACCTGGAATCACAAATTTAAATCGGGTGGAGTGTAGCATAGTGCCCCTTTACTAACTTTCCTCAGCAGTAGGCGTGGGCTCCTTTAACGCTGTTCCCCATAATATCATGGGCTCCCACAATTCCCTGGAAATGCCCAGAGGATATAAATTCCTTCCCATCTTCATTTAGATGGGACAGCAGTGACTGGGCACTTGGTGGGCCTTCCAACGTTGTATCCAGTGTACAGGCCAAGAACAAGAGTATGTAGCTTCCAGTGGGGTGGCATTACTTTCAACCTGAACCTCTAGACCAAATACTTCACCTTTGTGGAGCCTCCTTGCAACCCACTAAGTGAACTAACATTTACAGTCAGTCCCCAGTTCCAGGGAAGAGTAACTGCATTTATATTTTTATTAAAACACTGCAAAAAAATATTTGTTGACAGAAAATTAAAACTATTTCTAGTTTAAAATATAAATATATATAAGATATAATTTAAAATATACTATGCATCCAGAGAACACAGGCTACCAGCTCAGTACTTAATAGGTGGTCAATCAGAAATTACTGCATTGCATCAGTACATACCACTTTCCTTTGTTGGTGATCAGGTGATTCTGGACCAAACCTTCATGTAAAGCTGGAGCATAAAGGGTAAGCTTCAGAAATAAAGTGTATTACAGTGTTCACAGAAAGGAATAAATATGTCGGAAGACATACTAAGGTAGCGTATGATGGCTGTAAAGTTGCTGAAGAAAATGTGTCCTACAGTTATTCTTATGTAAGTTAAAGTAAATGTACTATAAACCCTTATGGAATGACATGTAATTTGCTAAACTACTGTATCATACATGATTTCCATTTTATTTAAAAAAAAACTTGTTTTCACCTTTGTTTAAAGGATAAGTTCACCTTTTAAAAAAAATTAATAAACCACCACCAGATCGCTGATGCCATGCAGGTCTCCTGCAGATCTGTCAGTGTATCGGCTTGCTTGTACCTAGTACAATGAAGCCCATACATGCAGACAGGAAGAATGAATGAACTACCACACCGCTCACAGCGCCATGGTAGTTTTTTGAAAACTACAAGCCGACAGCCGCAAAGGTTTTCCATTCACAGAGCTCTGTGAATGAGTGACATGCATGGGCACACATTCATAGCATGTTACATATTACACCCCGAATATGGGTGTAACATGTAACATGTTACGAAAGGGGAACGTATCCTTTAATCTCTTGTTGCATCTAATTGATGTCGATTTTCTAAAGCATCTTTCCAGCCACGTTCTTTCTTCATGCATGCACTCCAGCGATGGCTGCATGATGTTTCTCAGGGTGGAGTTCCTGAGAGTAACAGCAGTAGATTATGTATACATAATGTTTGTTGAAAGAGCCAGGTTTTAGATTCCAAAGGAATCCCTTGTAACAAGGATACAATGCAGGTTGTCACCCTATAACAGAAAGTGTCTTAATGAGGATCTTTCAGACATTATCACCAGGTATTATTTTAGTGAAAGCTGCATACATTAAAACAATGAAAATGACATTTGAAATTACATTAACATGTAAAAGCTTATAGGAGATTTTAGTTACTGTATGACAATTAAAGTGTGTTAATAGATGCAACAGCCTGACTAGACTGTTGGGTGACATTTTTTTTAGTGGCCATTGTTAACTTAATGCACAACGTATCCTCTGGAACACGCTACCTCCACTGGTCCGGCTATCTCCTACTCTTGCTACCTTCAGGCAATCCCTGAAAACTCATCTCTTCAGGGAAGCCTATCATGTCTCCAACTAATCTCCTACCACTTCCATCAGCTCATTCCCCACAGCTTAACCTTTTGTACCATCTGCTCCATCCTATTAGATTGTAAGATTTTCTGAGCAGGGCCCTCTTAATCCTCTTGTATTTTATTGTATTGTAACTGTATTGACTCCTTTTATATTGTAAAGCGCTGTGTAAATTGTTGGCGCTATATAAATCCTGAATAATAATGCTAATAATAATAACATTCTTTGTACAGACTCCTTGGCTTAATACAACATCCAATAGTAATTTAATAGCTATTTGCACCTTCACCATAGAGTGTAAAACCCTTCACTGGTCACTCCAAGCAGTGGTCTTGCTTATTTTACTTTCCCAGTCTTTATCAATAAAAACACATAGTATCTATGAATTGAAGTAAGGCAAAAGGAAACTTTATTGACATAGGCACCTTACAGCAGCAATAAAGCATGACATGTTTTGCTCTATAGCTAAACACCATAGCATGAAGGATTCTTGTAACATACTTACGGTAACTGTATTTCATGGAATCCATGTGTTTGTATCAATGTACAGTTGGGCAATCCTGGTAAGTCGGAAGTAAGGGGAAATGCAGATGCAAGCCTATTCCCTGATGGCAACAGTGCTTTTTTATTTCCCAACTAGTAAGCTTTAGTTCTCTTGCCATCTAAGTACTTGTTACAAAATTCAAACAATGCGGCTAAACAAGGGTTTATAAATTGGCAATGGGGAGGGGGGTGGGGGGGGGGGGTGATGATAAGTTTTGGACCTAGAACAAAGTAAACATACAATATAAGAAGAAAATTATTATCATTCTTATACAAAAAGCCAAACCTGTGTGCCTATTTGTATTGTTTGCGGAATCAAGGAGTGCTATGTGAGAATTGTTGAAACATGAAAATAAATGAGCTAGCAACAAATTTGGAGTTTAACATTTACCGGAGAGCAGAAGAAAAGGAATTAAAATAAAGGTGATACAGGGTAAACCATCTTCATAATTGCCTTTTCACACACATGGCTGTGATGCCGCTGATATCTCATTATTATCAATTGTTGCAGAGGCTACAAAATGTGTTATAAATCAAATTTAATTGAATTCAAACTCCTGAAAGATTTTTCTTGTAAATTTGTACTTTTAAATAATGGCAAATGGATCAATAGCACAATACAATAATGAGAACAGGTTAGAATGTTGGAATGAAGATTTATTTGAGCAGTTCCCTGCTGTGTACATCTTGGACAGTTCTATGAGGCATATGACTCACGGCAAATGTGTGCTTTTCTATTTTTCCTAGCAAGTTATGTGTTTCTTTTTGACAAAAAAATTATTTTTAGTAGCATATTAAAAAAAGTATATCATAATAAGAGCAACCTGCATTAAACATGTACTTACTTTACATTTACATGAAAATAAACTATAGGTTCACTAAAATTGAGATATACAATAGCTACCATTGATGACATTCGATAGATACTGGTTTACCAAGAAAAAACATACAGGTCCAGTATATACAAGTAAATCTAAAATTAAATATAAATAATTTTCAAAGTTAGTCTTATTCACACTATGTAGAATATGCATCAATCAAATGAGTAAGAACAGGTCTTGCAAGTCTTCTTGCAAGACTTGCAAGAAGACTTGCAAGACCTTACTACAAAGTAAACAAAATGAAAAAGTGCACACCAATCTACTGCAATAAAAGACTATATATGTATTAGTTATAATAAAAACTTATTGCACTCACAAAGGCTGTGAGAAGAAGCACTTGTAATTGGCCCACAATGCAGTCCTTTACTGTGGCCAGCAGTGTGGCAAGATGTCAAGTAGTCCAGTTGTTGCTGTTGATCAAAAAGCGAAAGTTCCACTTCAAGAAGGTAATACAAATCCCTGCTGCCCTGGGAAACCCTCTACCAATATGTTTCTATCAAAAAAAATAAAAAATGTGTAGCCTTTTAGCGCACTGGGTTTGTGTGTTCTTTTAATTTTGTATTTATTTTACAATTAATGGTAATCTGGCTTCAATGCTTTCTAAATCACTGCCTCAAAATAAACACAGACATAAAAAATTCAGAATGAACTCAAAACTTTTGATTTGCATACCTTCTGCTTCAGGTCAGTTACTCAAAGTACTAAATCTTTTGAAGTAGCATGACATCCAAGCACTCAGCGTTTTTAGAACAGGTTAGCAATGGCAACCTTCATCTTTCTTCCCTCAGTATAGGCTTACATTTTTTCCAAATGTTTAAGAGTTTTTTGTTGTAATCTCGCACACATTATGGGTGGAGCTGCACACGGGTGTGCATTTTTCAAATTTAAATATTGGAATTTTTTACAGTCCTCCTTTGTTATTGAGGAGGTAATGCTCAGCTTTTCGCACAGATAGAACAAGCTGCAAGGGATGGGACAGCGGTCATACTGGGAGATTTTACCTACCCTGAAATTAAATAGAGTAATGGCACTGCTGGAACAGTAAAAGGGTAGAAATGTACAAACCTAGTACGAGACAATTTTATCATACAGTTTAGTGAAGCCCTAACTAAGAATGATGCTCTGCTGGACCTGGTAATCTTAAACAATGCGGAGCAGTGACTATGCGGTAGAAGTGACTATAACATGACTTCATCTAATGTAAGCTGTAAACAAGCAAATACTGAAAAGACAAAAACAATTATAGAAGAGCAAATTTTAAATTTTTTGCTACTCAGAGAGACTTACGGTAGTTTGGGAGGCAATATTGTCATCAAGGAATATGAGCAATATTTTTAAAAGATCAGAAGTAAAAATTGTGGCTCATGTGGCTCATGTCCAATGTTTAAAAAGCCATAAAGAATGAAAAAAATGTATTTAAAAATATAAAGATGAAGGAATACTATTATCATTTGTTCATGTTACAAGAAATATAACAAACTGTGTAAAAAAGAAATCAAGACCACAAAAATTTGAAATGAATGACAGGTTGCAAAAGAGAGTAGAACAAATCCCCCCTAAATTTTCAAACATGTTAATATTAAAAAGGTCAGGTTTGAGCATGTAGGCCTTTTTGCAAGATAGCTCAGAGTTGGTGACTGGGGACAAGGAGAAGGCACATTTATTAAAAACCTTCTTCCGTCCTGTGAATACAAAAGAAAATGGGAAAACTCAAGTACATAATGGGAATAGTATTGGCATAGCCCCAAAATAACTCCACTGATCCAAATCTGCTATGTTCCAGAGACATTTAGACAAAATAAAGGTGAATAAAGCACCTAGAAATTATTGGATAATCCCTTGTTTTCTCAAAGAATTGATCTCTGTTATTTTTAAGCCATTTTTTCTCATATTTAGAGACTCTTTAATGACTGGCTCGGTAGCACTAGATTGGCACAAGGCCAATGTGGTGCTTATGTTTAACCACTTCCCACCCGGCCAATGCACATATACGGCCGGGTGGGAGCCGTCTACTTCTGATAGTACGTTCAGGAACGTCCTTCAGAAGGAGCGGGATCGCGCCCACGCGTGCGATCCCGATGTGCTCGTGTCACCCGGACACGGTGCATCTCAGATCGGCAGGAGGGCCCTGTGATTCGCCCTCCTGATCACATGACAGCCGTGTCCAATCACGGCCATCATGTGATGTAAACAAACAGCCGGTTGCTAGGCAATCGGCTCCTCCTCTCCTCACACAGAAGTCATCGCTGAGGAGAGGAGAGCAGATTGCTGCAGCCGGCTGATGATCAGTGAGTATGAGCTGTTTTTACAGATTTTTACTCACTGATCACCAGTCTAGTGTAAACACACCACACAGTATAAACACAGTCCCCACATATGTCCCCAAAACACACATGTCCCCAAAACATACATGTCCCCAAATAATAAAAACACATGTCCCTAATAATAAAAACATGTCCCCCACATATGTCCCACTAAAATCACATGTCCCAATGATTATCTGCACACATATGTACGTGATCACCTGCACACATATGTACATGATCATTTGCGTACATATGTCCGTGATCACACAAACCAATTATTACACACGGAATTTTTTTTACCAAAAACATGTAGCAGAATACATTTTGGCTTAAATGTATGACAAAATTTGATTTTATTGGATTTCCTTTAAAATAGAAAAAAGAAAATATTGTTTTTTTTCCAAATTTCCGCTTTTTTTGCGCTTATATCACAAAAAAAAAAAAACTGAGTCGTGAATAAATACCACCAAAATAAAGCTCTATTTGTGCGAACAAAATGATAAAAATTTCATTTGGGTACAGTGTAGTTTGACCACGCAATTGTCACTGAAAGCGCTAGAGCGATGAAAGCTGAAAATTGGTCTGGGAAGGAAGGGGGCGAAAGTGCCCTGTATTGAAGTGATTAAAAGAGTGTTTAAAGTCTTTACCAAGCTACTATAGACCTCTTAGTTTGAATACTATAATTAAGAAGACATTTGATATTTTATTAAAAGCCCATATAGAAGACTTTGTTCCAGAAAACAATATTATGAACAATAGTCAGCATGGATTTATGAAAGACAGAAGTTGTCAAACAAATCTGTTATGTTTTTATGAAGACGTAAGCAAAAACATCTGGCTGGTTGTAGGTCCCCTCCCGCTGATGTCACTTCCGGGATTCACGTCCAATGTCTGATTCTGACAATGCAGCTGCTCCTTTGGAGCCTCCAGAGCTGTGGCGTCCTTCTGCTGGCCCTGCTGGGACGTTCTTCTGCTGCATAGTGACTTCTCTGGGACCCCCTGACAAACACTGGGACCACATGATGCCGGATCACCTTCATTATACATATGATGCATTCCCCTCATCATCCATCCTGTAAGGCCGCGTACACACGGGCGGATTGTCTGCCCAACTAAGTTCGGCAGACAATCCGACAGACAGTCCGTTCAAAATTTACATGAACGGACTTGACCACACACGATGAGCAGACAGTCCGCTGAAAGCGTGCGTGATGACGTGTACAGCACGTACGACGGGACTATAAAAATGACGTCCTATACACTGCAATGCAACCTTCGGCCGTGTAAACCCTTTCTGAGCATGCGCCATACTTAGTCCGTCCAACTTGCCTACACACGAGCGGACTGTCCGCTGAAACCAAGTTTGGACGGACAAAACCAAGTTTGAACGGACTGTCTTACGGAAATTCCGTAAGACTTTGTTCGTCAGACTGTCCGCTGAAAAAGTCCGCTGAAGCCCACACACGAGCGGATTGTCCGCTGAAACACTGTTCAGCGGACTAAGTTGGACAGACAATCCGTCCGTGTGTACGCGGCCTAAGTGTTCTTAATCCCATTTGAGATATTCAAGGTTTTTAATATTGCACTTAGCGGCATCTTTTTTGTTTATCTTGTTTCTAGAGTTTGCTGTCTCTTTTGAGTGCTGCCTTAAGTACACTGAAGACTCCTCATTATCCAAACCCCTTCACCTCCAATAAAGACAATATTCTGCTTAGTCTTGTTACTCAGAGCGCCCTTACACACAATTTTCTCTGTCCCCCTGTGACTGTGTCTTATATAAAAAATGCAGCTATATACATGTGTACAGAGCACAGCTGCATTTTTTATAAACTACAGTCACAGGGGAACATTACTTGAATCAACCAAGAGGATAATGTAAATTTAACCCTAATTTGAGCAGCAGGAGGGGAGGGAGCAGGCATGGACACAGAGCTGACAGGTAGGAAAGGAAGGGGGAGAGGACAGATTAGAGCACAGAGAAGGGACAGGAGACAGTGGATGATGGAGGCACTTAAACTGATCATGGTGTCAGGGCTCAGCAGCCATGCTATACCGTGGTTGGTTTACAAAGGGGAGGGCAGAAATGGGCAGGATTATCAAGGTATTTCAGGTGATACAGGGGGCCAAATTACACAGCAAAAGCACTGTACTGTATAACATGCTTTAACCACTTCAGCCCCGGAAGTATTTGCCCCCTTAAAGACCAGGCCTTTTTTTGCAATAATGCCTTGTTGTGCGACGTGGTACCCAAACAAAATTGATTTCCTTTTTTCCCCACAAATAGAGCTTTCTTTTGGTGGTATTTTATCACTGCTGCGGTTTGTATTTTTTGCATAATAAACAAAAAAAGAATGACAATTTTGAAAAGGAAACAATATTTTTTAGTTTTTGCTATAATAAATATCCCAAAATAAAAAAATAAATAAAAATGTCTTCATCAGTTTAGGCCGATATATATTCTACATATTTTTGGTAAAATAAATTGCAATAAGCGTATATTGATTGGTTTGCGCAAAAGTTACAGCGTCTACAAAATAGGGGATAGATTTATGGCTTTTTTTTTTTTTTTTTTTTTAATAGTAATGGCAGCGATCAGCAATTATTATCGGGACTGCGACATTGCGGTGGACAGATCGGACATTTTTAATGACCATTTTGGACCATTGACATTTATACATCGATCAGAGCTCTAAATTGCACTGATCACTGTGTAAATGTTACTGGTAGAGAAGGAGTTAACACTAGGGGGTGATCAAGGGGTTAAATGTGTTCCCTCAGTGTGCTTCTTACTGTAGGGGGATGTGACTGTCTAGAAGAGAAGCCAGATCATTGTTCCTAGCTAGTATGAGCAGAGGATCTGTCTCTCCTCTCCTGACAGAATCGGGATTTGTGTATTTACACAAATGCTCATTCTGTCACTCGTGACCGCGATCGTGTGTGGCCGGCGGCCGCTCTAGCTGCTCTAGCTGTTTAAAAGACGTACTGCTACGGCGATTTGCAATAGAGAGCCAACCTGCCGCAGTATAATCACGGTGGCTGGTCTGCTAGTGGTTGAAGGAACAGGATATTTATTTTATTTTTTTAGGTTAACAAACGCTTTAAGAACCTTTTCTCCATTGTTTACAATTATTATTATTATACAGGATTATACAGTTTACATAGTGCTTTACCATATAAAATTTTACAATCTAATCGATCCTTAAAGCTGAGGTCCTCTGTCCCCCTTATTGATTTTTTTGCCCTTCCCTGAGCTCTTTCAGATTAAACAATAACTTTCATGAGCATTGGTGAGCAAAACTGAACTGCATTTTCAAGATGATGCCAAACCAGTGTTTTGTAAAGGGGTAGAATTATTGATTTATCAGTTGAATGTATGCCCTATTTAATGAAATAAAATTATTTTGCTAATTTTGTTAGCTGCAGCTTGGCATTGCATGCTATTGATATGTCTGTGATGCAGATCCTTTTCTATCACTAATTCTCCCAGAGAGCCCCTCCAATTGTGTATTTTTCATGTGTTTTCATATTTTAAACAACATACAAAAATGACAATAACCATTTTTAGAATTGGATATTTCCATGCTAGTAAAAATCATATTATACTAGAGACCCCCTTTTACACAGTATATCTAACTCTTCAAATTTAGTACAATATAAAATCATATTCAAACATCGTAAAGGTACTATGTCAAAGATCCAAACTTTCATATTTAAATAAATAGCAATATATCCTGTACCTCTCTCATATATCCTACTCATGAAAGATAAGGTATAACTAAGGCCATTATCTATGGTACTTCATCCCCCCTCACTCCCCCTTCTACTTACCTGAGCCCTCATTCGATCCAGCGCTGTGCAGGTCTGGATCTCTTCTCTCCCCTCACCTCTGGTCTCTCTGGCTTTGCTGGGGTAAAGGGAACCAAGTGCTGTCAATTAGAGCCAGTGAGGACAGAGTGGGGGGTGGGGCTGAGTCCCACTGTCGGTGTCAATGGAAGCAGCAGCGGGGCTTGGGTGTGAGCAGGCATGAGTGCCTCGATGGGAAGCGGTTTCCCATGGGGGCCCTGGACAGAGGGGAGGGGCCAGGAGCCCCAGCATGGAACCTGAGAAGAGGAGGTTCACAGCCGCTCTGTGCAATTCCAGAGCAGGTAAGTATAGACATGTTTGTTATTTAAAAAAAAAAATTACCTTTACAATTACTTTAAGGTGATCTCTACACCAACCTCCATTTTACCAATATCCATACCCCAAATGGTAAAATAATTTCAAATAACATTACCCATATACATAAAAGGACAAATCAACAACATATCTCAAAAAAGATTAACATCAAGCCAAGACATCATTTGATTTCATTAGCAAACATCAAAATTAAATGTAATTTTAAACTTAAACTAAAAATGTTTTAAATACACTTAAAGCGGAATTCCACCCATAAATGGAACTTCTGATATGATACCCCCCCTCCCCCCATTGCATTTGGCACCTTTCAGGGGGGAGCAGATACCTGTCAAATCCAGGTATCTGCTCCCAATTTCCGGCATAGATCACTGCATTTTGTGCGGCAGACTACGCAATGTCTGGCCCCTCCTTCTTCCCCCTCCGTTGTCTTCTGGGAGACACACAGGCCCCAGAAGACAGCAGGTACCATTCAGATCGCGCTGCGAGACTTGCGCATGTGCAGTAGGAAACAGGCTGTGAAGCCGCAAGGCTTCACTTCCTGTTTCCCTTAGTAAGGATGATGGCGCCTGCACCCGGAGCCGAGGGACGGGTCAGCTTTGGGTGAGGACATCGCTGGCTCCCTGGACAGGTAAGTATCCTTATATTAAAAGTTAGCATCTGCAGTATTTGAAGCTGCTGACTTTTAATTTATTTTTGTTCCCAGGTGGAACTCCAGTTTAATCTTAATACCAACTTCTATATCATTTATACACAAGTGGAACAGCATTGGGTAAGTATGTAGCAAGACACAACCACGGGCCACACCACTTACAAATTTAAGCCATTCAGAGAATGAGTCATTTATCTGGACCCTTTCGTGAAATTCATGTTTACATACAATTTCATCTACTCCAACAGACCTTATTTTATATTTTAAACATTTATAAGTACAATATCAATTGCTTTTGATCTAAATAAACTCTGTCCATCCACCATTTATTTTCAATTACTTTCTCATAGAATGATATCAGATTGGTCTGACAAGAACGGCTTTTCATAAATCCATGATAGTTGTCACTTATGACACTTTTATCGCAGACAAATTTTTGACTATAGTCCCTTACCATTCCCTCAAATACATTACATACTATTGATCTTAAGATGACTTGTCTTTAGTTTTTTTTTTGTATACATTTCAAAATGCTCAAATGCATTTGCAAAATCTAGATAAAATACGTCCACTGGGCTTCCTCCATTCATTCTCATATTGTCCTCATAGAAAAATAATAGGTTGGTCTGACAAGAACAATCTTTCATAAATCCATGGTGGTTGTCACATATGATACCTTTATTACAGACACATTTCTGAATAGAGTCACTTGCTATCCCCATAAATGCCTTACTATTGACCTTAGGCTGACTGTAGTTGCCTTGTATATATCTTGAACTTTTTTTGTAAATTGGCACCACATTTGCTTTAAGCCAATTAGTTGCTACCATTCCAGTAAGTAAGGTGTTTTTAAAAATTAGCAATGGTGGCTTGGCCATAAGCAAGCTAAATTCCCTAAGGATTCATGGGTGTAAGCCATCTGAACATGATTATTTGTTTACAATAGGTTTTACTACTTTCTTTTGTACCAGGTTTTCTGTCAGCCACAGAGATTCCTTTGATGATATGTCATTACCATTACTGTTATAACTATCAAAGCCATCTTTTTCATCTGGAAAACAAAAAACATATTTAATATATCTGTCTTTTCCCTGTCATTTGTTACCAGCTTCCCATGTTCATCTGTTATAGGGCCAACCTGTTCTTTCATGCAGAGGCGGCTCTAGGTTTTGTGAGGCCCTAGGCAAAACTTAGACATGAGGCCCCACTCGCGCCCATAATGGAAAAAATAATTCAAGCAAGTTATCAGTGGTGGATGACACAATGGAGTCAGGGGTGATTCTGGGCTAGGACAGAAGTATCACCACTACTGGGAGGCTTGACAGGCAGGAGAAAGATCAGGTATATGACAGGAGTCCCACCATTGCTGTGGAAACTTGACAGGCAGGATAGGGATCCTCCTTCTGTCAGCTCCTTTTCCTGTCTGTAGACATCAGAGGTGAGGAGGCAGCCAGCATCTCTCCCCGAGTTCAGATTGCAGTGCGTTGGACACCAAACAGCCCACACAAGCTGAGGGCGGGTGTGCCCACATTAGCGCCACCCTGCTGGGGAATTCACTGGAGCCACTTGGCTCAGCACCAGCAGGATTTAGCCTGGATACACAGGCAAGGTCCTGGCAATGCAGGTAATTTACCAGAGCAGAGAGGATCTCCGGGAGAGAGACATTCCCCAAAAAGTGATGCTCTGTGTGCGGGTCGGCCAAATTAGGCAGCTGCGAGGCCCCTGTGATAGCGAGGCCTTAGGCCACCGCCTAATTTCTCTAATTAAAGAGCCGCCTCTGCTTTCATGACCATTTTATGTATTACAAGATGTCTCCAACTTACAAGCAGACCTTAATGCACTGTTTGATTAAGCAAGTATGTAGCAAATGGTTTAATAATGTTGATGCAGTTGCTGGACTTGGAGGCTAAAAATAAGCATGCATTATACATTCTAGGAGAAGTACATTTTGGGTAGTCAATGGTTGGTAAGGATCTGGCATCCAATGCCAAGCTGCAGTTTTTAAAGCAAGCGAAACCGTTTACTATATTAAAAAGACATATAGACTCCATAATTATTACTAGTAAGACCTTATCTGGAATATGCAATTCAGTTTTGGGCACCAGTTCACAAAAAGATAATGGGAAACTGGAGAAACCAACTGATACAACACATGTAGGAGCTCAGCTATGAGGAATGATTTCTTTCTTGAGAAAAGGCAATTAAGGGCCGGTTCACACTGCAGGCGCGGCGAGGCGTCTCCGACTTGCCTCGCCGCGACCTGCGGCGACCTCAGCGGCGACTTGCAGAGGACTTCTGTATAGAAGTCAATGCAAGTCGCCCCCGAAGTCGCCCAGAAGTAGTACAGGAACCTTTTTTCTGAGTCGGAGCGACTCGAGTCGCTCCTCTCAGAACGGTTCCATTGTACAGAACGGGGGCGACTTGCGGGAGCGAGGCGAGGCGAGTCGTGTCGCCTCGCATCGCCCGCTGTGTGAACCGGCCCTAAGGAGGATTATGAGCACCATGTATACAAATACACAGGTTTTTTTTTGTTTGTTTTTTTATGTTACTTTTTATTGGTTGAACTAGATGGTCTTGTGTCAGACTAACTATGTAACAATGTAACATGTCCACATAGTGAGCTTGGTGTTGAGTTATCTACTTTAAGGTCATTGCAGAAGACAAGAAGGAAAATAGTTGTAACCTCCACTTATGAAAAGGCTTCTTCACAGTAAGAGCTGTGAAAATGTGGAATACTGTAGACTCCCTCACAAGCTAGTTCTGGTCAGCTCAATAGATTGTTTAAAAAAAGAGTCGGATGCTTCATAAGTGCAGAAAATAGAACTTGATATTGATATATGTAGGCAAGGCTGCTGCTGGCAATTACAGAGCCCTGTACAACCTACCTGACAGCCCCTTGCTAAGAAAAAAAAAATTAACAGCATTATTTGCAGACACAAACACAACATATTTGACAACATTCCTGCTGAATCTAGAAGGTAAAACTGTTTTGAGTTAATAAATACAGCTCTGTGTGTGAATGAGGTTTTGGGGATCATTCACATGGGCAATGTGTCCTGTGCAGTGTGAATCAGTATTTTTTTTTATGTGGCTGCAGCTGTGTGCAGGCAGGCTATGTTCTGCTTTGGGGATGTAGCAGCTGTATGAACACAGCAGCACACAGAGTGCCATGGGTTACAGTGAATTGTGGTAACGTGCACTAAAACTAGCGATTTACCACGTGTTACTACATCGTAGTAGTGCAAAGTTAGCCTTTATGTGCAAATTCTATGCCTATATGTAGATCACTGCAAACAACTTTATTCTTGTGCAGCACAATTAAGCTTCTGTGAAGCACTTACAGTATGTATTATTTTTACCTTTAATGCAATATTGTATAATGTAACTGTATTCAAACTCCAACAAAAGCCTTGACTTCTAGGAGAGAAAAAAGGTTTTCTGTTTGCCTGGTTGTTCATTTGCATCTCTCCCTCACTTCTCCAGCAGTTCTCTTATAGGCTGAGTCAATAACAGGATAAATGAAATACCATTATGACACAAGTCATTTGTGCTTTATCTTGCAGTCCCTTTTAGGTGATGACGGAGAGTAAGTGGATTAAGAATAGGGCAAGCAGATGCTCTCTATCCTGTCACTGGGACACTCTCAACTTGAGCTTATACCTCAGTACATGTTTTAAAGATAATATGACCAGCCAAGAATGTTTTTTCTTAGCACTATATAGTTGTGTATGCAGCCATCACATCAAGGATTAGTAATCTGCAATATATTATCATTTTGGTTTTGGGTTTAGATACACATTACTTGCTAAAGTGAACAACACCTACAAATATATACTCTGTCAAAGTGTTCCAGTGCTATTGTTTGCTATAATATAGCAATGCTCTAAAGGTTCTCATATTCTGTAGTGTAGAATTAATGTTTTTTGTTAAAGGCTAAGTTTTCCTTTTTGGGCAGAATATCACTTTTCATAATAAATAGAAGCCTTTTGTGTGGCTGTAACCCATAAAAAAAACCATAAACCCATAAAAATTAAAAAAAGATCCCGTTCCTTTAACCACTTAAGGATCGGAAGAATTTGTCCCCTTAATGACCAGGCCATTTTTTGCGATACGGCACTGCGTCGCTTTAACTGACAATTGAGCGGTCATGCGATGTTGTACCCAAACAAAATGTATGTCCTTTTTTCCCCACAAATAGAGCTTTCTTTTGGTGTATTTGATCACCTCTGCAGTTTTTATTTTTTTCACTTTAAACAAAACAAGTGTGAAAAAAAAAACAATATTTTTAACTTTTTGCTATAATAAATATCCCACCAAAAAATGTAAAAAAATAATTTCTTCCTCACTTTAGGTCAATATGTATTCTTCTACATATTTTTTGTAAAAAAAATCACAATAAGCATATATTGATTGGTTTGCACAAAAGTTATAGGGTCTATAAACTATGTTATATTTTTGGGCATTTTTATTATTATTATTTTTTTTATTAGTAATGCCGGTGATCTGCGTTTTTTAGCTTAACTGCGACATTGCAGTGGACAGATCGGGCACTTTTGACACTTTTTTGGGACCATTGACATTTATACAGCGATCAGAGCTAAAAATAGCCACTGATTACTGTATAGATGTCACTGGCAGGGAAGGGGTTAACACTAGGGGGCAATCAAGGGGTTACGTGTTCCCTAGGGAGGTGTTTCTAACTGTATGGGGGCTGACTGGAGGAGGAGAGAGATTGTTGTTCCTAATCACTAGGAACAGACAATCTGTCTCTCCTCCCCTGACAGAACGGGAATCTGTTTGTTTACAGATTTCTATTATGTCCTGCAGGTGTGGTTCACTTTCTGATAGCACACCAAACCCCAGGTGATAGCAGAAGTCTATGGCTCAGTGCGCTGCACCTGCAAATCAGTTTGAAAGCAGCCCAGTAACCACTGCAGAACAGATATGCCCATATACTGTATACACTGTGATTTTAGGAATAAACTAACCTTAAATAATAGTCTTCCATTCAGGTATTGCTGGCTGTGGCTGTCCCAGGTAGAGTGCATTTGGTATCACTTCACCTGCATCGATTTATGCGGCTCTGCTCTACTGCCACTTGCTTCTTCGGCTTCATTCACAACACTGATGCTTTGGGATGACAGATTGGCAATCCGAGATCTGGGCTTGCCAACTCGCCATTCCAAAGCAGGAGGTCGCGGGTCACTGGTTGGGCACCCCTGATTTAGACTCTGTATTTCTTGGTGATTGTTAAAGTACAACTAATGGCTTCTGTGTTATAGTCTAATATCCAGACACATTTTTCAATTTAACACTGATTGGCATATTTGATGACCTTAAATGGCTGCGATACAGACTCTCCCACATGGACACCAACATGAGCAGGGCCCTCTGATTCCTACTGTATTCCTACTGAATGCACACCTTCTACAGGAGTCAGAGAGATTTTAAAACTTTTTCAAGAGTCAGCAATGGAGCGTTGGCTATATGAAGGTTATCTCAGAATTTTCCCAAAGAGGCCTTTTCCATGCACAATGGAGCCAAGTCTACCACTTGTCTTTGTAGTAGATGAGGTGTTTGGACTTGCAGAGAACTTAATGCGGCTCTACAGTGGACATGGCCATAAAGAGAAAATATTAAACTAGCAACTGATCTGTGCATGTGGAGTTGTGAAATGTGCATTTGGAGTTTGTATGTACTTCTTTTCTCCACATAATTGGATGTGGAAAATGCAATAAAAGCGATGCTGGCCTGCTATGTGCTACACAATTTTCTACTTGAAACAGAGAGAGGCTGCTTTGAACCTGAACCTCCAAACCCTGCTCAGGATGTTCAGTTTATGGACTTGTGCTCCGGCTCTCATGTCATTAACATTCAAAATCAATTTGTTGATTTATTCATTTCCCCAGAGGGTGGAGTGTTTTGACAAGATGAATATGTGTAGTTAAATTCCACCTGATAGCAGTTGCCTTTGAATTTTCTCTACTGTATTTGAGCTTAAAAAGTAAAGAATAGAGTAAAGTAATAAAGTTTTTCTAAATAATTTGTTGTGGTGTATTGCTCTCTTTTTATTGTAGCAATTGTGTCTTTTTCACTCGTGTGAGGTAAGGCTGCCATTCTCTGAAAATGGACACATTTACCCATGTGAGGTAAAACTGGCATATTCTGAGAATGGATGTATTAAACCATATGGATGAAAATATGAGCTGTGTTTTTCTTTCACAGGTAAGGCTGCCTTTCTCTGAAAATGGACACATTATCCCACATGGATGAAAAGGAGAAGTGTACTTTTCACCCATGTGAGGTAAGGCTGTCATTTTATAAGGATTCATGTGTAGCACCCTCCTAGTTGGTGTAAGTTGCTAGGTAAATTTAATTTAGCAAAGAAAAAATGGGGTAGTGGCACTTCCAGAAAGTATGTAAATGAATACATCAATAAGTCCTTTAAGTGGAGTATTCAATATATGAATAAAGGGCAGAGATGGAGAGGGGAGCCCTGTGTATATTGTGACAGTTCAAAAACCAGGGCAGCCTTTGGGAGGGAAGTTGAGAGCAGACTACAAATATGCAAATATAACAGAAAACACAGGCACCTCTAGGTTGAAACTGTAACATTTTAATACAAAACAGGTGCATTATCCACTTACATCAAAGTTTGGAATGTAAGGCACATATTCCATCCACACTGGTGTGGCGTCAGTTCCTGAACAGCAGCGTTCACACAGCTGACTTTGAAACCGAGACTTGGGTCAGGCTGATGGGGGGAGCCGGGATGCGGCGCCGGGCGCCATAACGTCACTGATGGGTCACAACAATGTTTGGAACATGCGCACTGGCAGATTGACCTGGGCTGCTAACAGCCTTATATGTTGCTAACAGCCTTATATGTGCCTCAGTACACTGCCATTTATTAGTGGAAGGTGACCAGCTTATCCACATAAGAACAGAGAAAATGGCCAAAGGTATGTGGACTTCATTACAAAAACTGCATGAGCGTTCAAGCCTCAACAGTAAGTTGTTTCTACTAAGAAAGTTGTATAAATGTTTTCTTGCCATGTTGTACAAAACTGCAAGTCTTACAAATGTTTTTTTACATTGAAACTGTAGCGTTATGATGCATCTGTGGGGTATTGAAATGATGGGGCGAGATTTAAGCTTGCTGAGTGCAATTTTATTTTTTATATTTTGTGCTTTTCTGTATGTGACTCTGGGTGAATTAAGGAGGATAGTTTTGAGATGTGTGTCTTCAAGCAGTATCAGCCAATGTTTTTTAAGAATTGATTACATATTTTTATGATCAAAGTTGAATCTAGTGGTAAAGCGAACCGATTGGTCGGTTCACCCCCTTCATTGCATTGTCAGAAATTAATGAGGAATTTACTTTAGTAGTTATGTTGTTGCGTTGTGTCGGTTATGAAAATAATCATTAGCTGCAGCCCTAGTTTGGACCAATACATGATGGTGGCTGTGAGCTGGATGACAGATGGCTAGTGGTTGTGATGGGGGGTATGGTAGATCACTGGACTCGTTAATGGATATATGCAGTGAACCAGGGGTTGGTGTCACCTCCATGGTGGAGGAGGGAACTACCGCCATAGTGTCACTTGGATCCATAGGAGATCCATGTGGGGTCGCCATTGTTATATTGGGAGTTGCCAGTACTCCATGGGTAGTAGCTGATCCATGGGCTGAAGTGGTCTGCCCTGAATCTTGAAATGGCTGGTGTGCAGATGTATGTGGTGTATTGCACGGATAATTGCCATTATAGAATTTTTGTAAATTCTTAAACAATTGGTGTCAGGTTGTCCTTTTTGTCATAGTGAACTTTTTTTTATTATTATTGGTGCTTTGTTGGTTCCTGTTAATCTGATTAGGATCTCTAGGAGGGTTAGACCTAAGGGTATGCTGGTGATTATGGGGTGTGTGAGATGTCAGAGAGCAGAGAAGTGGATGAATGGGGGAAGGATGACATGGTTTCTACCCATGAATCAAAACTTATGGAATTTGATTTTAAAGCATGTGGCACAAGCCCACAGTGGCCACTTTCCCAGAGTATCCATTCTGATGTTGGACCAAGTGCATCCCAGTCCATGAGGAGGGGACCTTAACAAGCTCCTCCTACAGCGTGAGCTGAGATGGATCTCCACTAGGCTTTTAATTTGAAGCCCTTTTTAGAGGGCTTCTCCTCTGGAGGTTTCGAAAGGGACATGTGAATCTATGTTACTGAACAGACCTACCTGTGTAGACACACTGCCAACTTACCCATTTTGGGAACAGTAACCAGTCCTACTAATGGACCACAGGGGTACACCCCCACATTGGCCCCCCCTTCCCTCTTCTCCCACTGTCCTTTCCTTTTTTTGTCCCATTCTCTCTCCCCATTCCCCTTTTCTGTCTTCCTTTCCCCCCCTCCCCTGCCGCCCATTCCTCTCCTCCCTTTTTTTCCCCTTTTTTCCCCTTTTTCCCTCCTCCCCTTTTTCCCCTTCCCCCCTCTCCCCCCCCATCACCCTTTCCCCTTCCCGACCATTCATTCAGACTATTCCCATGTACCATTGTTATGGGCTCTCCCATAAAACTTTGGCTATTCTTGCTCCCTGACATCCATTGTTCTAACTATGTGAAATATACATGTTAAAGTGATTTCTCATTAAGTTATGTATCTGTTATCCATATTGTTAACATTTCTGTATTTTTTGTATTTTTGTTATACAGGTTGGGCTTCATCATCTCCATCCCTGTTCTATCGCACATGCTTTGGTGATTTCTCTATAGTGATTTCTCTTCACCATCTCTGCTGTCTGTGAACACCGAGGCCCCCTGGCACGCGGGGCCCCCCTGGTGCTAATTGCATCTGGGGGCATCCCTCTGGGCTCAGTCCTTTCTGCCACACTATGAATCGATGTTTCATGCTGAATCGTGCATGCGCAGTAGAGTCTTGTCCATCCGACCTAAGACGTACCGTCCACCTAGCATGTCAGAGGCCTTGCGACGTCTGACATCATCGCACTGTTCTACGTGGTGATACGAGACGCCACTTGTGTCCTGATGCCCATTTGGTATGTAGGTGATCTGTAGGGCTCATCACCTGTGCTGGGCCCCCCCCCCCCCGATCACCTTATGTACCCATTCTTTTACTGCTTTGTACTCAATAAATTTTGTATATTTTTATACGTTTGTTACTCCCTTTTCTGGTTACTACCCTTTGCCCATAAAATCCCTGGGGCACCCACTTTTGCAATTTTCTATATACCCAACATCTACACACATCACCACCAGTTGCACATTCCACATTAAGGCCAAAATCTGTCTTTTACCTGCATTAATCAAAAGGTCCACATCTCACTACTTTATATAACATGGTCTTTTCAGACATGAAAAAACTTTGTTTACAACCAGCTTCTCGTTCTTCTGACCTAGGTCTACTCACCTCTTTAGAAAATAAAGCACTAAAATCCTTAGCCCAGAATGACAATCTAATCCTAAAAACTGCCAACAATGGTGGAGTGATTATCATTCAGGATCGGGCCAATTATATAAAAGAGGCCTATTGTTTACTTGCCGATAGATCCACATACCAAAAACTAAGCAAAGACCCATTACCTGAATACAAACTTGATATCAATCTTTTAATTGAATATGCCACACAAACCAAAATCATAGACAAATCTGAAGCTTCCTTCCTACTCAGGGATTTCTATTGTACACCATATTTTTATCATATCCCAAAAATCCATAAAAGCTTCATTGATCCCCCAGGCAGACCCATTATAGCCAACAATGGACAGCATAACCTCTGGTTTGTCCAAAAATATTGACCATTATCTGCAGTCTTACATAAGAGATGGTACCAACCTATTAGAACAATTAAAATCCTATGAATGGTATAAAGACTACATTTGGATGTCTCTAGATGTAAGCTCTCTATACACGTCCATCCCAGATGAATTTGGACTAGAAGCTCTGGACCATTTTTTATTTCATGACTAATATATTAGTAATAGACAAGCTGGGTTTATCTTGAAATGCACCAAGTTTTGTCTCACACATAATTATTTTAATTTTGATGATCAATACTATGTGCAAGTCAAAGGCACTGCTATGGGAGCTAATTTTACTCCCTCATACGCTAATCTATCCATGGGCCTCTGGTAGCACCAATATATTTGCCAAATAACCCCTACTCTAAACACCCTAGGTCAGTGATGGCGAACCTTGGCACCCCAGATGTTTTGGAACTACATTTCCCATGATGCTCATGCACTTTGCAGTGTAGTGGAGCATCATGGGCAATGTAGTTCCAAAACATCTGGGGTGCCAAGGTTCACCATCACTGCCCTAGGTATATAGATGACATTATTATCATTTGGAATGGATCCATCAATGACATCCAGGAATTTGTCCATCATTGCAATACAAACCCACATGGCCTATTATGTTACAGACCCAGACAAATTAGCCTTTCTTGATCTGGAGCTGTTTCATACTAATGACAAAATACATACTAAAAAACTACTGTATACCGACAGCTGGCAACTCACTATTATATTACAAGAGCTGCCACTACCACAAGTGGAAAAATAATATCCCCAAAGGGCAATTCCGCAGATCGAGGCACAACTGTACAAAAATAAAGTGATCTACTCACCAATAAACTCAAGGACAAAGGTTATCTGGAATCATTGATCCCACGGGCTTACACTTATTACTCACAAGACATACCCACAAAAACAGACAAAGGAGCTTTTGATCAATCGGTTCACTTTACCACTAGATTCAACTTTGATCACCAGAAAATTGAATCAATTCTTAAAAAATTGGACGATACTACTTAAAGACACACATCTCAAAACTATCCTCCCTGATTCACCCAGAGTCACATACAGAAAAGCACCAAATATAAAAAATAAAATTGCACCCAGCTAGCTTAAATCTCGCCCCATCATTTCCATACCCCACAGATGCCTCATACCGCTACAGGGTATATTTCAATGTAAAAAAAAATTATGTAAGACTTGCAGTTTTGTACAACATGGCAAGAAACAATTTACTACCAAGGGCAAAAGCTACAACATCAGTGAATTTTGCAACTGTTCATCTGATTATGTGGTGTATTGCCTCAGCTGCCCTTGTCACCATCTCTATGTAGTGTCACGGTCCCTACCGTGTATTTTGGACAGCCAGGTGTAGTCACGCCTCAAGTGGCTCTGGGTGGTATTGAACTCATGACTGCCAGTAGTTGTTCCCGTTACCTTACCTCTGAGCCACACCTCAGTTCTATTCTGCCTGCTTTCCAGCCATGTCTAGTTTTGCATAAGTACTGTGGGCAATTCTGTTTGTACCTGTCACTCTTGGATCAGCTGTGGCAGGTTACCTAATCAGCTGGGTATAAAACACTGCCTCACTCTGAGGGCTTTGTCAGTTCATTGTCTCTTGTTGCCAAAGGTTCCTGAGTTCCTGAGTTCCTGAGTTCCTGAGTTCCTGAGTTCCTGAGTTCCTGAGTTCCTGAGTTCCTGAGTTCCTGAGTTCCTGAGTTCCAAGACTGACCCCGGCTACCGACCCTGGCTTGTATATCGTTTATTCTGTCTTCTGGAATCCCTGACTACGGCTGTACCTGGACAATCCTTTGGCAAATTCCTGTCAAGCCCCCGTGCACAGATTCACAGCCCAGGTAGCTTATCTGTTTGTTACTGTGGGCTGTGTTTATTTGCAAGGGTGAGCCTACATCTCTGCAACATGGACTCCAATCTAGGTAAGCCCTTACATAATGAACTGACCAACAGGGAGTCCGCAGAGATGTACAGGATGCTCACCTCCCTTGCTCTACAAATCTCCAGCTTGGGCCAGACCATTGCTGAGCTGCAGCAAGAAGTCTGTTTGTTTAGAGGCACAGTACACCCAACCCTGGAACCTGCATGTCCAGAACCGTTTGTTTTGATGCCTGAGAAGTTTGATGGTAATCGTGCATCCTTCTTTTGTTTTAAGATGGATTGTGAGCTGTTGTTTGCCCTTAAGCCTAGGACCTATGCCACTGACTTTATTAAGATTCGTGCTTCCATCAACCTGCTCACTGGACAATGCAAAACATGGGCTCATCAGCTTTTACAGGAAAGGAGTCCAGTCTTGGATAGCTGGGAGGCATTCATGTTTGCTCTGGATTCTTACATTCGTGTTTCTAAGACCAGAGTTCCCAAGTCTACTCTTTGCTCACGTGGCCTGCGGGAATCCAAGGACAGAAGTACCCGGTACAGATACGACTCCATGCCATCACAGTATGTTCCAAGTCATGAAGCTGAAGTCCTTACCCCACAAAGCCTAGACGCTCCTAAGGTCACACGCACACCTTCCCTGGGAGACGTAGAACCCATGGAGATAGGGGCCATCCGGCTCAAGCTATCCCAAGGTGAAAGAGAGCGGAGGAGAGACTGTGGTCTTTGTTTTTACTGTGGGGGGAGAGGGCATCTTATATCTCTCTGTCCAATTCGCCCACCTCGGTCTAAGGTTCTCCAAGTGGGTACTTCTAGGATCCTTCCTGCTGTCCCTGAATCTCTGCCTGCTATCCAGCTCGAAGTGTCGGTGCCTGTTTCCCCAGTTGAAGTGCCGGTGTCCCCGCTTGAAGTTCCTGTGCCGGTGTCCCCGCTTGAAGTTCCTGTGCCGGTGTCCCCGCTTGAAGTTCCTGTGCCGGTGTCCCCGCTTGAAGTTCCTGTGCCGGTGTCCCCGCTTGAAGTTCCTGTGCCGGTGACCCCGCTTGAAGTTCCTGTGCCGGTGATCCCGCTATCTCCTGACTGTACGTATGCCTCAAATGGCACCATAGTCCGTAAGCAGGACCTGAAGATTTTCGAAAGAGCCTTGCGAGCGACGAAAGCCTACCCAACTGGAACTTCTAAAACTAAGAAAGCCCAAAAGAAATAGGATGTTCCATGCTCTGAGGGCATTCCTAAGGGGAGGGAACTGTCACGGTCCCTACCGTGTATTTTGGACAGCCAGGTGTAGTCACGCCTCAAGTGGCTCTGGGTGGTATTGAACTCATGACTGCCAGTAGTTGTTCCCGTTACCTTACCTCTGAGCCACACCTCAGTTCTATTCTGCCTGCTTTCCAGCCATGTCTAGTTTTGCATAAGTACTGTGGGCAATTCTGTTTGTACCTGTCACTCTTGGATCAGCTGTGGCAGGTTACCTAATCAGCTGGGTATAAAACACTGCCTCACTCTGAGGGCTTTGTCAGTTCATTGTCTCTTGTTGCCAAAGGTTCCTGAGTTCCAAGACTGACCCCGGCTACCGACCCTGGCTTGTATATCGTTTATTCTGTCTTCTGGAATCCCTGACTACGGCTTTACCTGGACAATCCTTTGGCAAATTCCTGTCAAGCCCCCGTGCACAGATTCACAGCCCAGGTAGCTTATCTGTTTGTTACTGTGGGCTGTGTTTATTTGCAAGGGTGAGCCTACATCTCTGCAACATGGACTCCAATCTAGGTAAGCCCTTACATGTAGGTCATACCATCCGCCCCCCTTAGGCAGAGATTTGGTGAGCACCGGAGAAAGGTTGAGGAAGGCAAAGACCCACATAGAGTTCCTCGCCATTTCTCTAAACACCATAAAAAATCTACTGAAGGCCTACAGGTGTGGATTGTGTAACAGATGCCTAAGAATCTCTCAGAAGCTGAGCGATTCTATAGGCTCTGCGAAAGTGAAACATATTGGATCTACTCTCTCGACACTTTGTCGCCGGGGGACTTAATGAGAAACTAGAGGTGTCCACGATATTATGACAGTTTTCTATAATAAATCTTTTTGTTCCCTTTTTCCTTAGGTACCTCGCCGTCACCATGATGCTTTTTTTAATATAAATAATTTTCTATTTTGGGGTGGTGGGCAGCTTTTCCCAATAGTAAGTAAACATATTGCTACTATTAATGTCTGATGGTTAAAGCGAACCTTAGCTCTCCTCATCCAATGTCTAAAAAAGCGTACAACATAGCTCACACCAATTAAAATAAATTTTATCTGCATTTTACTATTTCTTTTTCCCTTTTTCCCCCATCACCTTCATTTCCCAACAGCCCATCCAAGGCGTAATTACCCCCTAGGGACAATTCCTAGGGAGGCATGCTTAGTAGGTGGCTGAAGAGCCTATTAATAGTCTGTAGCGTGGAGCAGAGTGTGTGGATCCTGGGTCCAATCCTGCCAGAGGAGCCCCCGTTTGAGGGGTTCTGCCCCTCAGGGCAGTCTGCTGGAGAATCTTCCTGTATGCCAAAGAGGTCCCAGCAGTAGTCTAAGCTGGGGAGCCTATTTTTCAAAGTCTGGGATTTTTTTTAAGCTCTAGAGAAGCTCACCAGAGTATACTCGGTGGAGGTTGGGGGAAGCGTATCCAGCTGTCCTGTGGTATCATAAGTCTGCGAATCTGCGTCTCCCTCACTGCAGAGCGCTCAGTGGAAATCAGAAGGAGGCATATGATGATCTTGTGGCATTGTGAGCACTGAACTATGGGCTGAGACCTAGTGACTGTGTGCAGTTCTCAGTTCTTCTCAGTTCTTCAAAAGAATGTCCTAGGCACTTTCCCAGTCATTAGTGAATGCTGTGAAAGCTCTCTACCAGAATAGGAGAGGTGTCCTCGGTCAAGCCAGCCCTTTTGCACATTTCCTATGTTCCCCCTTCACCCATCCAATTTTAACCCAGCAATAAAATTACAAAAGACACCCCTAGACTATTTTTTAAGCTTGGGGGAACAAGACAATCAAAACCAGTGGCTCCTTCTGGGGTTCGCTACAGATGTATTCCACCATATGGATGAAAATGTGAGATGTTGTTTTGTGTGAGGTGAGGCTGATATTCTTTGAAATTGGATGCATTACCCCACATGGATTAAAAAGAGAAATGTACTTTTCATCCGTATGAGGTAAGGCAGCAATTCTCTGAGAATGGGCGCATTACACCACACAGATGAAAATATGAGATGTCTTTTTCTTCCGTGTGAGGTAAGGCTGCCATTGTTTGAAAATTGATGCATTACCCCACAAAGATAAAAAAGAGAAGTGTATTTTTCATTTGTGTGAGGTAAGGCTGCCATTCTGAGAATGGATGCATTGTATCACATGGGTGAACAATACACTATCCCACTTTATGCTGCATTTCCTGGAACTGGAAAAAGAAATAGACCACAACAAGATGCATAAAAAAAAAATTGTCATTATTTGAAATATATTGCAATCAGTATCAATAATACGAGAACACATTAAACATGTACAGTGGCTGCAATATTTGGCCAATTAAATAACATGAGATACCTGGATAGATGCCGTTACTCAAACCAGTGGGTGGAGGAAAAAAAGAAGGAGGAAGCCTTAGTCAACAAAAAACTGTACAGAATAAAGTAAATAGGGAAGGAGAGGAAGAGTGCTCTTGGGAAAAAATCAGGTGGGAACTGGGAAGGATCAACAGAACTAATGAGGAAGGGAAGGGTCTGGTAAAAATTAGGGGGGAGACAGAAGAGCTGTGGTTTTGGAGAGAGAAGCAGGGGAACCTGGCATGGCAGAGGTAGCTCGATAGAGGGGTGGACCTGGAGGACCTTCAGATAGATATGCAGAAACTAGAGCACGTGGAAATTGTGGTGTTGGAGGACCACTTATTTTAGCTGACCTGCAGGTCAGGAAAAATGTGTAAATGCCATCCCTGTCCTGCTTTTACCACTGAGGTCTTCCAGCAGCAGCCACAGGCTATGGCAGAAGATTGCCCTTGCACCTCAAACATCCAAGAATGAATTCCTATCACTCCTTTCTTAACACACGTCACCCAATAGCTGAAGGATCCTTTCCTCTGCTTGGGCAGCCATCTTTCTGTACCTCTGCCGTCTCCCGCATCCAAGTCCATGCCCATGCTCAAATGTGCCAGCACATGAGGTAGAAAGGGAGCAAGGCTGCTGGTAACTTCCTGTACAAACAGGAACTCCTGGATTGTACATTTACTAATCAAAATAACTTTTTTGGAACACTAGAACCTATCTACACCTAAACCTGTGAACGTACCTAAATGCACTACACGCATTTAGGCGTATTCATGCATTTTTTCAGCTGGATTTTTTTTTTTGCCTGTAAATGCTCCTCTTCTAATATGCCTGGAAATGCCTATGTGTGCATTGACACATAGGGGTCGATTTACTGAAGGCAAATAGACTGGAAACTCTGCAAGTGCAGTTGCTCCAGAGCTTAGTAAATTAGGGAAATCTTCACTTTGCAAAGAATGCCCAATCACATGCAAGGAAGAAAAAAAAAGCAGCATTTTTGCTTGCACGTGATTGAATGATGGTATTCAGCAAAGCTTCTGCTCATTTACTAAGCTCTGGAGCAACTGCACTTGCAGAGTGTAACTAAACTTTGCAAAGTGCACTGTCGATTTGGTTTTAGTAAATCAACCCCACAGGTGCTTCTACAGGCTAAAATAAATAAGCTGAATGCCTGTAAAAGAGTTGTTGTTTTTTTTTTAAAGTCCCATGTGCATGGGACCTAAAAGTTTTGGCTTTACATTCACTTTAAATACCAAATGGGTACTGGGATAATGCTAATAGTTGAACAATGAGAACAAAATCACTGTAAATTAAATCAATCCATCTTCAACTTTCTAGAGGACAATTTAAAAGCCTGGCCAATCATGGCAACCATCAATATGCATATGAATGAAGACATTAATCTAAAGAAGTAATGCTGTACTGCATTTACTGCTTTGAAGTTGAATTTAATAATTACTGAGCAGTACTGGATTTGTACCAAAACAAGTGTTAAGGATTAAGGTAATTAAAGGTTACCGAGTATACGTTTTAATGTATTTACAAAGATCTTTCATATTTTAATATAGTATTTACTGGATTGCTGTAGGGTTTCAATGGATAAGGAAAATGTAATTTCAGTAGTGTTTTTTGCAGAATATTCATTCTTACATGATTCTTGTCTACTGCTCATTACTGATTGTGAATACTGCTTTCACACACTGTTGTTGAGCTAAAATAATGCAATCAATTACACTGAAACCAGTGCTTTGCCAGCATTCAGAAACAGTTGAATTATAGCTGAAACCAAAACATTTTCTGGTCAGGGTACCATTTGCTTTAAAGTGACCAAGTGACCTATTTAGTCAGTGACAATTTCATTTTTGAAGCTGATTGAATTGATTGGTGGAGGTAATTAGCAGAATTCTGTTAACCAACCTCTAACCTGTCCACAATCAATCAGTTTAGAACATGTGCAAACCAGTATAAGGATGATCTGATCTGATTTACTTTACTGAATGATGGAACTGCCACTAATATAGTGAATGTCCTCCCTGCTATGGTGCCCTAGGCATGAGTAATTCCCCATTAACATCTATTCAGTGGAGGCCCATAGTACCAAATATCCTAAAAGCAATGCCTGTTTTTATTTTAGGCTACTTTATATGGAAACTATAATGGAAATGGATTTTGCCTAGTTGCATTTTATTGTTTATAAGTTTATAAACCAAACCTTTATATATAAATAGTGTGCAGTATTCTGCATAGTTGAGGTCATATCACAGAAAGTTAATTGTTAATAGGTAATTATTTTAACAGCGCTTCATTGTTAGTACAACATCCTGCATTTTAATTAGACTAGAGCTTTTGAAAACTCTGTGATCAGCAGCTTAAATCCACAATAATCCTGGACTAATAGTAATTAGCAGCCTGATGTAACCCCCTAAATGAATTTAAGGAGGTTGTACAATATATATTTCCTATTGTATTTCATTTTTTTTTAGCTTTTTTTATAATAAGCAGTAAAAGTGCAGTGTGTGAAAGCAACAGACCAGGAAATGTATTTATTTTTTTAACAAACAGCTCCAAACAAAATTGTTAACTTTTGGACAGGGTAGGGTGGTGAAAGAAGCTCCGTCTGTTTTTTTTATATGAACCCCATTTAGAAGATCTCCATTCACTTCCTGTCGGCATGGAGAGGGATTGGAAATCTCTCAACTGGGGACATGTACTGCAAAAAAAAACACTTTTTTTTCAGTAAAATGTGGAAGACCTAGAACCTCTTTCAGGTTATTAATCATGTATATGTATTCCTATGTCAGTGGCAACCACAGCCCTCATATCCTCTCTTGTTGTCACAAATACAGGAAGTGAGGTCAGGATTACACACAGAAATAAACACTTGGCAGAATTACAGAATTTACTCTTCCCAAGTCTTCCCAAAACTAAAAAGTAAACTTTTAGACTTTAAAGAGTATAATGGAATTTATCAGCCTTTCTATTAAAAATCATAAATTAACAAGCGATTCAAATAAAGAGCCAAACAACATAGGTATCACACAATAAAGAAACTGATGAATTCTCAAATTGGAGCTATGCCTCTGTACTCATTTGCTCTAGCCAATGAGGATAAGCTGCTAAAGATTTTTTTTTTTAAAACAGATAAATCATATATAACCCTTGCCTTTACAGAAACAGAAAAAAAGAATTGTGAAAATTAATATTTTCACATTTTGCCTAATTTTCCATAACTTTTTACATTTTAAAAAACTTTTACATTCCTTTGTCGGGCACTATAATGTATGTGTACTTAAAGCGTTTGATACCCTAACAAAAAACAGCGCCGGAGCCATGATACCTGGAAAGAAGATGGACGCTCCATGAAAAAGGGGACAGCAGTGACATCGCTGGCTCCTGTGTCAGGTAAGTGACACATAATGGGCTACTATGCGATGCATAGTAGCCCATTATGCTTTACCTTTGCAGGGAAACAAAGAGGAAGTAAACCCATCAGTGTTTATTTCCTCATTAAAGCATGTTATACAGCACAGTGCTTGTGCTGTGTCAATTGGCTCCTTCTATCACCTGAAATACCTGCCTGGTTGTGTCCTCCCCTATGTAAGCTGACCTTTATCATGGCTGCTGAGCCCTGACACCGTGGTCAGCTGGCATGCCTCGGTCATCCACAGCCCTTCTCTCTGCTCTCCTCTGTCCTCCTCCCCCCCTGCCTGTCAGCTTGTACCAGTGTCTGCCCCACTCCTCCCTTCCTGCTGCTGAAATAACTGTCATTTTCATGCAGTCCCCTGTCTTACATAATGCTTTGTGCCCCAGTGTAACTGCTTTATTTAAAAAATTACCCTGTGTACCTTATTTCCTAGTGCCACTCTGCGCTCACATGACCTGATGCTCCTCTCCTCCTCCCGGCTGATGTCAGCTCTTAGCCATTGGCTGAGAGAGCTGTTTGGGTGCCGATTGGCAGACCTTTTTCAGTCATGTCCCTTCAACAGAAGCTGGAAAAATGGCTGGCTTCTATTGGACCAGCTGCCATACACAAGGGCCGAATGTCAGTCAGTTTCTATTGAACCGGCCGATGCCGTCTGACATTTGGCCAGTGTGTACAGCCCTTTATTGCAAAAAAAAAACTCCCTCTGAATAAGACCAGTTCTTTTCTTTTCTACTGTACGTAGATAAGGGTGAGAATTTCTACACATGTTCTGTTGTCTGCATCGAGAAAGGATCATGTCACACGAGGATAGGCAGATATCTCCCTTTTCCAGTCTTCTACCTGCTGTGAAGAAGCATTTTCTTGGTGCTGGAACCTAAATGCAATAATGATGTAAAGTGATAATATTTGACAATGTCAAAAAGCTATGTTGATTTTTACATTCACAGCAGACAAGGTTTAAGCTTCAAAGATGCAATATCTTTTCTTTAGTTATTTGAATGTAATCCCACTGGGGATTCAGCTCTATAATGATCACAGAGCTGTGCAGTTAAACTGTCTTTTAGTTAACTGTCTGCATGACAATGCTCTCCTCCCCGCCTGCTGGCCTTATAAATAATTAATTTTCTTTGCATTAAAGGTCATCAAAGATTGTAAAGATTCTTATTCATGTGCATTAACCAGCCTCCTCTTTCCTCGCTAGGATTTAATTGAACACAGCTAACCATCCATAAAACAATAAGCTGTCTTGAAGCAGAGTTTCAGACATTAAAGATTATTATTTCATGCAATACCAATTGTTCAGCTCCAGAAACACTACCTTAAATTATAGATTTGCCAATTGCTACTGTATTTATATAAATCTGTGTCTTTAGAAATTCCCCAGGTTAAAAAGAAAAGGAATAAACATTTTATGAAGCACAGAGATTTTATTCTTCTGAAATTCTTGTACACCACGTCTTCTTGACTGATTGTCGCTAAAGGACTCCAAGTAAATACACCATGAGTAAAAATCAAACTGAGGATAACATCTGAGCAAATGCATATGTGAAATTATAACATTCAATCATGAAATTTCTTACCCTTGGGAAACCCCACATCTATTTATATATGTCAGTCATGGAAAAATGATGTGTTCCCATGGTACAAGTATGAGATATTAAATCAGAGGCCAAGTGTGGGATAGGTGCAGTGCTTTTTGAATTACTGTACTGAACCAATGTACCTATATCCCTTCTTATTTATTAAGGACTGATATGGAATTTTATAGATAGGCAACTCCTATCCTCATATTGATTAGTGGTTCCAAATTAATAACTACTGCAGTAGGGAACAGACACAAAAGATACACTCTTTCCAAATAACTGTTCTGCTTTATTATGATGCAATTGAAGGTTTTTATACACATGATTACATAGGTATCACATTAACATTACAATTGTACATTTATGGTAACAAGGGGCGTAACATAGGCAGACTAATTCTAATCAGGACTCAAAAAAAGGAAAACATATAATGAAAACATTATTAGTGCTGTGTGCATAGTGAGGGCAGTATGCAATACATACAAAATATAATACAATTATATACAGTACTTACAAATTTAGTTTACAGGACCCTAATGGTTTCATAATTTCTGGTAAATGATGTAGAAATTTCCATCTAGTCAGATGATTTAGTTTTTCTGAACTTCATTATTGTCAAGACTCCTTTACAGAAGCCAGTGCTAACCAACTACCCATTGTTATGGGTAAATTCATCTCAAGAACCTCTTGGCATGGGGTTGTTTTATTAACACCCTCAAACTGTCTATGAATGTTTTCCTATCCATGTGTTGCTACACATCTACATTTTATATGATTTTATTTTCTAAACTCACAAAACTGTTTCTTGATTATACATCACGGGACACAGGAGCTCATTACATTGTGGGTTATATAGTCCCCTCTGGTGATTGGACACTGGTTAACCCCAATTAAGGAGAAATCCTCCCCTATATAACCCCTCCCATATGGGAGGCACCTCAGTTTTTTCGCCAGTGTCTATGGTGGTTGGTCACGTAAAACATGTGCTATGAAGAAAGCTCTGTGCAGGTCCCTGCGGGGGCCTAATGGCTACAACAAACCGGATCCATATCTCTGGCCGATATTTGACTCCCAAGATGGTATGGTACCCGGGCCTCATCAGCCGAAGAAACGAGGTTTGGCCTGTAAGTCCTCTCCTATTGGAAGACTGGGCTCTGGGAAAACAGGTGTACTGTTTACACAGAGCGCACAAAAGTTTCTGGTAGAGTCTTTTACAAGGTCCAGGTAGGAGGCTCTTCTGAGAAAGAGCCCCAGATAAACCTGAAGGTTGGCTAACACTGCCCGCCGTGATGGGTGAAGGCTGGAATTTGTCTGTTTCAGCAATTCCTGCGGCGAGGACAGGTAAGGGAAGTTAATCCTATATATAATTATATGATGGATTTCTTCATTTTGAGTAGTTGTATGTCTTACCTGGTTTCCACCACTAGAGGGAGTAAGAGCAGCCTGATGCATACTTACATGCCTTTCAGTACACACGCTCAGTGAAGCCTGGTTCTCCAGAGGTCTCACGTCTCCACTGCAGTCCCTGCCACAACAAGGTAATACAGGGGTCCCTCGTAGTCTGGGGGTCCCACGCAGCTCTGTTGAGACTCTTTCCCCCCCCTGGATTCCGGCGGTCCTCGTGCGCGCGCGCCGTGTGCGCTCCCGGGCTAATGGAGGAGGGGGAGTGTGGTTGTGAGCCGTGCACGTTGGTGTGCATGGCGCTGTACTGCGCAGGCGCCAGGCAGCAGTTTTAAAAGCCCAGAGCGTCAGGGGACTGTAAGTGAGAGACACAGGAGCTGTGGGCAGTAAGCATCCCAGGGGATTGGATCCAGGCAAATCTTAGACACCTACTCAGCATCAGGTTGTGCAGTATTAAGCATATATATGTTATTATGAGACTTTTAGCACAACAGTGATTGCACTTTGTACTAGTACCTCTGCTTTGTAGCTTAGGAATATGTCTCCTCGTAAGAGGGTCTCAGGGGGAGGTAACAAAGACACTGGTAAATCACCGCCTAGGTCCAGGGGTTCTAAAAATGCCTGTAAGTTACCATCCCCACCGCAAGACTGGAGCCAGCCTCACAGGACGAGTCAGTGCCCCTGTCAGGTTTTGCAGCCTCTCCTAATGTCCCAGCCCCGGTATATGTCACTGAGGACTCCCTTAGGGCTACATTGGAGGGTTTTGAAGGGAGAATCATGGATTTTATTTCTGCTTCCCTGAAAGATAGCAGGAAAATGGGTAGATCCCCTCCCTCTGCTGAGATTCCTCTCTCAGATGATTCTTCTGACAATGAGGAGAGATCCCTATCTTGGGACAGGGATCTTGAGCAGTAGGAGGAATCAGAGGAAGAGGAGAGAGTCCCCTCCTCCCAGGCGCTCAGAAAACAGGTGCAGTATTATACTGAATTGGTGCGTACCACATTCAGAATGCCTGCTGCTGAAGTCGCTACGTCCTCTGTTTCTTCCCTAGGAGTCAGGGAAATCCCACAGACTGCTTTTTCCTTCACAATTCATCCCTTAATGGATAAATTGATGTATGAGGATTGGGGACATCCCGATAAACTGTTTACTCCTCCTAAAAGGTTTTCTATGCTTTATCCTCTGGAGGAAAGTTTCACCAAGAAATGGGGGGTCCCATCTGTCGATGCGGCTGTTTCTTGTGTGAATAAAAACCTGACCTGTCCGTTCGATAATCCCCAGGTATTTAAGGATCCAACTGATAAGAGGTTGGAAACATTATTAACCACTTGCCGACCGCCGCACGACGATGTACGTCGACAGAATAGCACAGGCAGGCATATGGGTACGTCCCTGCCTTCCCGCGGGTGGGGGGCCCGATCGGGCCCCCCCCCCGGTGCCAGCGGCGGTCGGTATCTGTTCAGCAGCAATCCGGGATGAGGGGGCGGCCATTCGTTCATGGCCACCCCCTCGCGATCGCTCCTGACGAATGGAAGTGAAGCGTGACATCACTTCCTCTCCTGTAATGTAAACACAGGCAGAGGAAGTGATGTAATCTCTCCTCCGTGTCGGTATTTTTCGTTCCGGCACCGAGGAGAGAGGATCGGTGAGTTGCACCAACACACCACACGTACAGTAGAACATGCCAGGCATACTCTCACCCCCCTTCACCCCCCGATCACCCCCCCAATCACCCCTGCACCCCCAGTCACAGTGACACCAATTGCATTTTTTTTTTTTTTGCATTGGTGTCATTTGTGACTGTAATAACTGTTAGGGCAGTTAGGGTTAGCCCCCTTTAGTTCTAAGGTACCCCCCTAACCCCCCCAATAAAGGTTTAACCCCGTGATCACCCCCCGTCGCCAGTGTCACTAAGGCTGGGTTCACATTGCAGCGGTTTATGAGAACGGATGTGATTCGCACCGCACTGCAGTGCAAATCACATCCGATCTCTGTGCGATTCGAGTTCAGCCATACAGATAGTATGGCTGAATTCGCGTCGCACCCGCCGCACCCACCGCAGACTCGCACGGGACCCTTTTTTTGGTCCGCAGCAGAATCGGATCGCATGGGTGTTCACACCATGCGATCCGATTCCTGTCCGAGTTTTTTTTATTTATTTTTTTGCATTGGTGTCATTTGTGACTGTAATAACTGTTAGGGCAGTTAGGGTTAGCCCCCTTTAGTTCTAAGGTACCCCCCTAACCCCCCCAATAAAAGTTTAACCCCGTGATCACCCCAGTTAGGGTTAGCCCCCTTTAGTTCTAAGGTACCCCCCTAACCCCCCCAATAAAAGTTTAACCCCGTGATCACCCCCCGTCGCCAGTGTCACTAAGGCTGGGTTCACATTGCAGCGGTTTATGAGAACGGATGTGATTCGCACCGCACTGCAGTGCAAATCACATCCGATCTCTGTGCGATTCGAGTTCAGCCATACAGATAGTATGGCTGAATTTGCGTCGCACCCGCCGCACCCGCCGCACCCGCCGCACCCGCCGCAAACTCGCACGGGACCCTTTTTTTGGTCCGCAGCAGAATCGGATCGCATGGGTGTTCACACCATGCGATCCGATTCCTGTCCGAGTTTGCAGATCGCACTGCGATATGCGAACTGATCTGGGGGTCTCATTAACATTTCACTGACACTCCCAGCAGTCCGCATAGGGCAGTGTGATGCGGGAACCCGCCGCGGATTTGTGGCGTTCCCGCATCGCTCCAGTGTGAACCCAGCCTAATAAGCGATCGTTTTTCTGATCGCTGTATTAGTGTCACAGGTGACGCTAGTTAGGCAGGTAGGTATTTAGGTTCGCCGCAGCTTTTTATAGCGCCAGGGACCCCCATATACTACCGCATAAAGCCCCCTGATTGCCCCCTAGTTAACCCTTTCACCAGTGATCACCATATAACTGTTACAGGTGACGCTGGTTGGTTAGTTTTTTTTTTTATAGTTTCAGGGCACCCGCCATTATTACCTAATAAAGGTTTAACCCCCTGATCACCCGGCGGGTGATATAAGTTTGAGGGTCAGATAAGGTCTGCGTCGCCCCAGGCAGCGTCAGGTTAGTGCCAGTACCGCTAACACCCACGCGCAAAGCATACACCTCCCTTAGTAATATAGTATCTGATCAGATCTATATTAGCGTCGCCAGCAGTTTAGGTTTCCCAAAACGCATTGTTAGCGGGATCAGCCCAGATACCTGCTAGCACCTGCGTTTAGCCCCTCCGCCAAGCCCAGACCAGCCCACCCAAGTGCAGTATCGATCGATCACTGTCACTTACAAAACACAACACACATAACTGCAGCGTTCGCAGAGTCAGGCTTGATCCCTGCGATCGCTAACAGTTTTTTTTGTAGCGTTTTGATACAGTCGCTGACAGCCTAGGTGCTTTTTTACCTGTGGGTCTCACTAGTGTACCCCTAAATTTAGGGGTGTCTACTTTCCAAAATGGGGTCATTTGGGGGGGGGGGGGGGAGTTGTGCCATCTTGGCATTTTATGGCCTTCAAAACTGCGATAGGTAGTGAGGAGTAAAATCAAAAATTGACACCCTTAGAAATCCTGAAGGCAGTGCTTGGTTTTCGGGGCCCCGTACGCGGCTAGGCTCCCAAAAAGTCCCACATATGTGGTATCCCCGTACTCAGGAGAAGCAGCAGAATTTATTTTGGGCTGTCATTTCACATATGCCCATGGCATGTGTGAGCAATATATCATTTAGTGACAACTTTGTGAAAAAAAAAAAGTTTGTAATATTCCCGCAACTTGTGGCAAAATATAAAATATTCCATGGACTCAACATGCCTCTCAGCAAATAGCTTGGGGTGTCTACTTTCTAAAATGGGGTCATTTGTGGGGGTTTTGTGCCATCTTGGCATTTTATGGCCTTCAAAACTGTAATAGGTAGTGAGGAGTGAAGTCAAAAATTTACGCCCTTAGAAAGCCTGAAGGCGGTGCTTGGTTTTCGGGGCCCCGTACGCGGCTAGGCTCCCAAAAAGTCCCACATATGTGGTATCCCCGTACTCAGGATAAGCAGCAAAATTTATTTTGGGGTGTCATTTCACATATGCCCATGGCATGCGTGAGCAATATATAATTTAGTGACAACTTTGTGAAAAATAAAATAAAAAAAATAAAAAGTTTGTAATTTTCCTGCAACTTGTGGCAAAATATAAAATATTCCATGGACTCAACATGCCTCTCAGCAAATAGCTTGGGGTGTCTACTTTCTAAAATGGGGTCATTTGTGGGTGTTTTGTGCCATCTTGGCATTTTATGGCCTTCAAAACTGTGATAGGTAGTGAGGAGTGAAATTACAAATGTACGCCCTTAGAAATCCTGAAGGCGGTGCTTGGTTTTTGGGGCCCCGTACGCGGCTAGGCTTCCAAAAAGTCGACCACATGTGGTATCCCCGTACTCAGGAGAAGCAGCAGAATGTATTTTGGGGTACAATTCCACATATAACCATGGCATGTGTGAGCAATATATCATTTAGTGACAACTTTGTGTAAAAAAAAATCAAAACATTTTTTTTTGTCATTATTCAATCGCTTGAGGCAAAAAAATAAAATATTCAATGGGCTCAACATGCCTCTTATCAATTTCCTTAGGGTGTCTACTTTCCAAAATGGGGTAATTTGGGGGGGTTTTGTACTGCCCTGCCATTTTAGCACCTCAAGAAATGAGATAGGCAGTCATAAACTAAAAGCTGCGTAAATTCCAGAAAACGTACCTTAGTTTGTAGATGTGACAACTTTTGCGCAAACCAATAAATATACAGTTATTGACTTTTTTTTACCAAAGACATGTGGCTGAATACATTTTGGCCTAAATGTATGACTAAAATTGAGTTTATTGGATTTTTCTAATAAAAAAAAAGTAGAAAATATCATTTTTTTTCAAAATTTGCGGTCTTTTTACGTTTATATCGCAAAAAATTAAAATCGCAGAGTCAGTCAAATACCTTTAAAAGAAAGCTCTATTTGTGGGAAAAAAAGGATGCAAATTTTGTTTGGGTACAACATTGCATGACCACGCAATTACCAGTTAAAGCAGCGCAGTGCCAAATTGTAAAAAGACCTCTGGTCATTGACCAGCAAAATGGTCCGGTCTGAAAGTGGTTAAAAGCCTCCTTTTTCATGACTGGCGCTGTAGTGCAACCTACAGTCGCAGCCGTGGGGTTGTGTCAGTTCCTCAAGGAACAGGTTAAGCGGATGCTTGGCCTCCTTCCCAGTGAGGAAGGGGAGAATTATGCAGAAATACCTCAAATTCTGTGTTTCATGATTGATGCGATTTTGGATTCTGTCCAACAAGCATCTCGTTTATCTCTCCTGTTGGTACACATGCGAAGGGCCCTATGGATAAAAAATTGGGCAGCTGAGCTATCATGCAAGAAGCATTTGATTGGGTTCCCGTTTAAAGGGGAACGTCTGTTTGGAGAAGAATTAGACAAATTCGTCCAAAAAATTTCAGGGGGTAAATCTACTCTCCTTCCAGTCAAAAAAAGCAAACGTCCGTCATTTAGGCATTCTCTCTCTCCCGGAGCATCAAGCTCTAAGCAGTGGCAACAGCCTTCTCAACCCTCCTCTACAGGAAAGGCTCAGGGCCGGGCCCAAGGGCAGAAAAAGACTTGGGGGTGGAAGCCTGCCAAGCAGAGCCCGAAAGCTTCCTTGTGAAGGGGCGCCCCCGTTCGGCCGAGTGGGGGGAAGGCTTTGGCAGTTTGCGGAAGCCTGGCGGGAAGAGATCCGGGACAAGTGGGTGATCTCTTCGGTGGCTCTGGGCTACAAGCTAGAGTTTCAGGAGATTCCACCTTCTCGCTTTCTAAGGTCAAGGATCCCCAGGGATCCAGTAAAGCAAAAACCGCTATTTCTGGCCTTGGATCACTTACTATCCCAAGGGGTGATAGTAGAAGTGGACCCAAAAGAACAGGGTTCAGGGTTTTACTCAAATCTCTTCACCGTTCCGAAGCCAAATGGAAGTGTCAGGCCTATCCTGGATCTGAAGGATCTGAACCGGTTTTTACGCATCCGGTCCTTCCGAATGCAGTCAATTCGCACTGTGGTCTCCTCCCTGCAAGGGGGAGAGTTTATGGCATCAATAGACATCAAGGATGCATATCTCCATGTGCCAATTTTTACGGCACACCAAAGGTCCCGGTAGAGCGGCGCCATTTTCAATTTGTGGCCTTGCAGTTTGGGCTCGCTACGGCCCCTCGAGTCTTCACAAAGATTCTAGACCCTCTCTTGGCAAACCTAAGAGCTCAGGGTATAGCCGTCATGGCTTATCTAGACGATTTGCTTCTCATGGAGAAAACACTAGCGTCCTTGAACCACAGGGTTTCCAGAACACTAGAACACCTGGAACGTCTAGGTTGGATTATAAACCTAGAAAAGTCGTCCCTACAGCCTGCTACCAGGTTGGAATACCTGGGTATGTTTATCAATACCGCTCAGGGCAAGGTGTTTCTTCCAAGGCCAAAAGCCTTGGCCATCGGGGATCTGGTGCGCCTCATTCTGGGCAGGAGATCTTCCCCCCATTCGGTTATGCATGAGACTGTTAGGGAAAATGGTCGCCTCCTTCGAGGCTGTTCCATTTGCCCAGTTCCACTCAAGGCCTCTGCAAAGATGCATCCTTGCGGCCTGGAACAGGAAGCCCCAATCCTTGGATCTTCCTATGCGTCTATCCGACCAAGTGCCACGCATGCTCAGATCAAATTCCTACATCAAAGCTGTTGGCTACTAGCCTGAATATAGTCCCATCGTAACGAAATTACGTCATCACGTTCTGAAAGATCGGATTTTTCGCCAACTTTGTCCGACCGTGTGTATGCAACAGTTTCGGACAAGATCCGACGGACAAAATCCGACGGGCAAAATCCGACGGACAAAATCCGACGGGCAAAATCCGACGGATTTGGTTGTGGAAATCTCCGACTGTGTGTACAAGGGCTAAGACTTGTTTACCCATTCAAGTGCATGATTGCCATGCATGTGCAGTGGCGTCACTAGGGTTGGTGTCACCCGGTGCGAACACAATTAGTGTCACCCCCCACCACCAACTATAGTCCCCCCTCAGTACAGACCCCCCTCTCTCAGTATAGACCCCCCACTAAGTACTGATCCCCCTCCCTCAGTACAGACCCCCCTCACTAAGTATAGACCGCCTCACTAAGTACAGACCCCCCTTCCTCAGTATAGACCACCCCCCACTATGCACAGACGCCCTCCCTCAGTATAGATCTCCCCCTCTGTACAGACCCCCCCTCACTAACTACAGAACCCCTTTCCTCAGGATAGACCCCCCACTAAGTACAGACCCTCTTTCCTAAGTATAGACCCCCTCACTAAATGCAGACCGCCTTTCCTCATTATAGACCCCCACTAAGTACAGACCCCTTTCCTCAGTATAGACCTGCCCACTAAGTACTGACTCCCTCCCTCAGTACAGACCCCCTCCATCAGTACAGATCTCCCCCCCCATCAGTATAGACCTCCCCCTCTCTACAGACCCTCCCTCAGTACAGACACACATCCCTCAGTGCACACTCCCCTCAGTGCAGACATGCCTCCATCAGTGCAGACCCCCCATCAGTATAGTCACCCCCTCAGTATAGACCCCCCTCAGTGCAGACCCCCATCAGTATTGACACCTCCCTTCAGTATAGACCCCCCTCAGTGCAGACCCCCATCAGTATAGATACCCCCCTTCAGTATAGACCCCCTCAGCGCAGACCCCCTAGTGCAGACCCCCCTCCATCAGTGCAGACCCCCCATTAGTATAGACACCCACCCTCAGTATAGAGCCCCCTCAGTGCAGACCCCCCAGTGAAAACCCCTCTCCATCAGTGAAAACCCCCTCCATCAGTGCAGACCCCCTCAGTATAGACCCCTCCTCAGTGCAGACCCCCCTCAGTATAGACCCCCACCTCAGTGCAGACCCCCCTCCATCAGTGCAAACCCCCATTGATATAGACACCTCCCTCAGAATAGACCCCCTCAGCGCAGACCCCCCAGTGAAGACCTCTCTCCATCAATTCAGACCCCCCTCAGTATAGGCCCCCCTCAGTGGAGACCCCCTCCATCAGTATAAACACCTCCTATCAGTATAGACACCCACCCATCAGTATAGATCCCCCTCTCCCCTCCCATAGCGCTCCCCCTGCACATGTGCATCTACATATAGTAAACTGTACAGAACAGCGTGGACTGATATACACAGCAGACAGCGGTGTGTGTCCCGCAGGCTCCTCCTCCTCCTGTGTGGGCAGCTTCGGTCCGCTCTAGTCCACTCCGCTGAGGGACACAGCCACGAGATCCAAGCATCAGATCAGTGTAGGGCAGTGGGCAGTGTTAGCGGCGCCCCTACCCATGGGTGTCACCCGGATGCGGCCTGCACCCCACGCCCCCCTTAGCGACGCCACTGTGCATGTGGTTGCAGAGTGGTGGTGTGACATTTACATGGTTAAATCATGGTTAAATCTCCTCACTGCCTGGCTCTGAAAAGTAATCCAAAAGCAGATCAATCATCAAAGGAGTGGCAAGCACTGCTACATGTATAAACCTATGAAAAGCAAAAGTACCCCCTGAACCCAACAGAAGTATTCTGAGGGAATAGGTACCACTATTTGGAAGTTTATAGTCTATAAATAGATTTAAAGTTTATAGGTTACAAATAAAAGCTCCTTCCAGTCAGTCATCAAAGTCTATTCTACCAACATAATAAAGGTGTTCAGTAGGGATGAGCCGAACACCCCCCGGTTCGGTTCGCACCAGAACTTTCGAACGGACCCCAAATTCGAACGAACTTTAGAACCCCATTGAAGTCTATGGGACTCGAACGTTTGAAATTAAAAGTGCTAATTTTAACGGCTAATATGCAAGATACTGTCCTAAAAAGGGTTTGGGGACCTGGCTCCTGCCCCAGGGGACATGGGTCAATGCCTAAAATGTTTTTAAAAATGGCCGTTTTGGCGGGAGCACTGATTTTAATGACGATTAAAGTGAAAAAAAAGTGAAATATTCCTTTAAATATGGTGCCTGGGGGGTGTCTGTAGTATGCCTGTGAAGTGCCACGTGTTTCCCGTGTTTAGAACAGTCCCTGCACAAAATGACTTTAAACGGAAATAACACCATTTAAAACTGCTTGCGGTTTTAATGTTATATCTGGTTCCTGCAATATGGTTGAAAATCATTGAGAAAAATGGCATGGGTAGCCCTCCCTGCCCATTACCAGCCTATTTGGGTCTTGTACGCATATTAAGGGGAACCCTGTACCCCTATTAAAAAAAGGAAATGCGTGTGGCCCCCAGGCCCTATATACTCAGAACAGCAGTATACAGGCGGTGCAAACAAGACAGGGACTGTGTAGGTTTGTTGTGTTAAGTTGAATCTGTTTGTAATTTTCAACTGGTACATTTTTAAAGTGTAGCTCCAGTCAAAAAAACTATTTTTAAGCTTGGAAAACATAGGGAAGGGTTATCACCCCTGTATAATTTGTTTTGTCGTCCATCTTTTTTCATCTCACTTGCTGTTGTCTCCTTCCGTTTGCAAGTAATAGATGTTTGTAAATTGGATGTTTGAAAGTAGGGGCCTGCCCTATATGCTCTGCAGAAATGGCGGAACGAGGTGTTGGTTTTGCCACAACATTGTAAGCCCTCAAAGTGACTCTTGGTGGGCGCTGGAGCGCCCTGCTGTGAACGATTATATCAAGAATTGTAATTACATGCCATTGTTGAACAGTGGTAGAAAAATTGACCTTTGGTGGCTGTGGTGCTGGTGCCACAACACTATAATTCCTCACCGTTACTCTGGGTGGGCACAGGAAGGGGCCCTCCTGTGAAATATTATATCAAGAATTGTAATTACATGTCCCTGTTAAACAGGGGCAGAAAAATTTGGCCTTAGGCACTGCTGCTGGTGCCACCACACTGCAACCTCTCCCATATACTCTAGTTTTATTGCAGGAATTAGCCCTGCTGCAAAGCATTGCATCAAAAATTGTACTTAAACGCCCCTGTTAAACAGGGGCAGAAAAATTGGGCCTTAGGCACTGGTGCTGGTGCCACCACACTGCAACTTCTGCCATATACTTTAGTTTTATTGCAGGAATTAGCCCTGCTGCAAAGCATTGCATCAAAAATTTTAATTAAACGCCCCTGTTAAACAGGGGCAGAAAAATTGGGCCTTAGGCACTGGTGCTGGTGCCACCACACTGCAACCTCTCCCATATACTCTACTTTTATTGCAGGAATGAGCCCTGCTGCAAAGCATTGCATCAAAAATTGTACTTAAACGCCCCTGTTAAACAGGGGCAGAAAAATTGGGCCTTAGGCACTGGTGCTGGTGCCACCACACTGCAGCCTCTGCCATATACTCTAGTTTTATTGCAGGAATTAGCCCTGCTGCAAAGCATTGCATCAAAAATTGTAATTAAACGCCCCTGTTAAACAGGGGCAGAAAAATTGGGCCTTAGGCACTGGTGCTGGTGCCACCACACTGCAACCTCTCCCATATACTCTTGTTTGATTGCAGGAATTAGCCCTGCTGCAAAGCATTGCATCAAAAATTGTACTTAAACGCCCCTGTTAAACAGGGGCAGAAAAATTGGGCTGATGGCATCAACCAGAACCAGAAATGTTCTTCCAACATATCAGCAGAGGAGGAAGAGGATAGACAATCAACATAACAGGACAGTCACTCAGCATCAGCATAGGCAGTCTTGAAGGGGTGTGATATTTAAAAAAAATGTATTCTGTTACATCAGCTTCAGGTGCTTGGTAGCTGTGGGTGATCCAAGACTGATTCATCTTGATGAAGGTCAGTCGATCAACTGATTCGGTGGACAGGCGCACCCTGTGATCGGTAACAAAGCCACCAGCAGCACTGAAGGTGCGTTCCGAAAGAACGCTGGATGCAGGACAGGCCAGTAGCTCAATTGCATACTGTGCAAGCTCTGGCCAGTGATCCATCCTCAAGACCCAGTAAGCCAGAGGATTTTCGGTGGGAAAGGTGTCCAAGTCTGACCTTGCCCCTAGGTATTCCTGCACCATGTAAATCAGATGCTGGCGATGGGTGCTGGAACCGATCATACCTTGGGGCTGCGGACTAAAAAATTGTCTGAAAGCATCAGTCAGACGGCCACCTTCTCCACCACTCCTTCTGACCGATGCCTCAGCAACACGTTGTCCAGGACCAGGAGTTTGTAACCTCCCAGTCTCTGGGAACGCGTTGCACAGACCTTTCTGCAAGGCCTCCCGGAGATGTCTCATCCTCTGCTCCCTCTGCGATGGCAAGATAAGGTCGGCAACCTTACCCTTGTACCGTGGATCAAGGAGAGTGGCCAGCCAGTAATGGTCCCTCTCCTTGATCCGAAGAATACGAGGATCCTTCCGCAGGCTTTGCAGGATCAGGGAGGCCATGCAGCGTAGGTTAGCTGAGGCATTCGGTCCGGAGTCCTCTGGGTCACTAAGGACAACATGATCCGCAGCTACCTCCTCCCAGCCACGTACAAGTCCACGTGTTTCTTGGGACTGTAAATCATCTCTACAAGACTGCTGCTGCTGCTGCTGATGCTGAGTGCCAGCCTCCACCTCCATGCTGACACAATCATCCTCCTCCTCCTCTTCCTCCTCCTCATCCTCTTCCTGTGTGATGGGTGGCACAGCAGGAACACTGTCTGGATAAAGGGGGCCTTGAGAGGCAAGGAAGTCCTCCTCTTCCTGCCTCTGTTCTGCCTCAAGTGCCCTGTCCATTATTCCATGCAGCGTATGCTCCAAGAGGTGGACAAGAGGTACAGTGTCACTGATGCATGCACTGTCACTGCTCACCATCCTTGTGGCCTCCTCAAACGGTGACAGGACAGTGCATGCATCCCTGATCATGCCCCACTGGCGTGGTGAGAAAAAACCGAGCTCCCCTGACCCTGTCCTGGTGCCGTAGTCGCACAGGTACTCATTGATGGCCCTCTGCTGCGTGTGCAGCCGCTGCAGCATGGCCAACGTTGAGTTCCATCTGGTGGGCATGTCACATATAAGGCGGTTCTTGGCCAGGTTCAACTCCTTTTGGAGCTCAGCCAGCCGAGCACAGCCATTAAATGATCGGCGGAAATGCACACAGACTTTCCTGGCCGGCTTCAGGACATCCTGTAAGCCGGGGTACCTGCCCAAGAACCGCTGCACCACCAGGTTAAGGATGTGAGCTACACAGGGCACATGGGTCAGTTGTCCCTGTCGGAGGGCGGAGAGGAGGTTGGTGCCATTGTCACAAACCACCATTCCTGGCTTAAGCTGGCATGGCGTCAACCACCTCTCGGCCTGCCCCTGCAGAGCTGACAAAACATCCGCCCCAGTGTGGCTCCTGTCCCCCAAACAAACCAGCGCAAGCACGGTATGGCATTGTTTTGCCTGCGTACTTGCGTAGCCCCTGGAACGCCTACGAAGCACCGCTGGTTCTGAGGACAGAGCACTGGAAGAGGCCATGGAGGAAGAATAAGAGGAGGGGGTGGAGGAGAGAGGTGTGTCACAACCAATAGTAGCATTTTGGAGGCATGGTGGCGGAACAACCTCCAACACTACTGCACCTTGTCCTGCATCCTTCCCAGCTGCCAGAAGAGTGACCCAATGGGCCGTGAAAGACAGGTAACGTCCCTGTCCATGCCTGCTGGACCATGAGTCAGCGGTAATATGCACCTTACCGCTGACCGCCCTGTCCAGCGAGGCAAGGACATTGCCTTCCACATGCCGGTAGAGAGCCGGAATCGCCTTCCGTGAGAAAAAGTGGCGTTTGGGGACCTGCCACTGAGGAACCACACATTGTACAAACTCACGGAAGGGGGCCGAGTCTACCAACTGAAAAGGCAGCAGTTGAAGTGCTAGCAATTTAGCCAAGCTAGCATTCAACCGCTGGGCATGTGGATGGCTGGGAGTGAACTTCTTTCGCCGGTCCAGCAGCTGGGGCAGGGACATTTGCCTGCTATAATCGGACGTGGGTGTACCGCTAGCAGAGTTCCCAGAAGCACTTGGCTGTGACACACCTAATTCTACACCTTCATTCCTCTCAGAGCAGGTTTCAGAGAGGACTGAAGGTCTAGTGGGGTTGGAGATGCCAGCTGATGAGGAGCAAGGAGAGGTCCGCTTTGTTCTTTGGTGTGGGTCTTTGAGGTACGCTTGCCAAAGAGCTGCATGGCAGGTCAACATATGTCTGGTCAAGCATGTGGTGCCCAAGCGGCTGATGTTTTGGCCACGCGAGATACGCTTGAGACATATGTTGCAAATAGCAGCGGTGCGATCTGATGCACTCGTCTCAAAAAAGGCCCACACCAAAGAACTTTTAGAATAACGCGCAGAGGCAGCGCCCTGCACAGGCGGAGCTCTGCGGTGTGATTCAGTCGGTGTGCTGCCCCTAAGCTGGCCCCCGGAGGGCATCCTGCCTCGTTGGACATGTGCCTCCTCCTCCTCCTCTCTCCTTCCAGGCACCCACGTGGAGTCAGTGCCCTCCTCATCCCCTCCCTCTTCATCGCTGTAGCAAACCTGGCAGTATGCTGCAGCTTGTGGAACATGACTGCCAGATTGCTGTCCTTCTTGAGCATCCCCTCTCTCTGTGCTCACGCTACTGCCTTCCTCTAGCTGAGTGTCATCATCAGAGCCCACAAAAACACTGGGTATCCTCCTGGAGCATGTACCCAACACTGTGCCCAAATCGGCCGAAAACGATCGGTGTGTACTGTGTTGAAGGTACACAGAACACCCACTGCTTCAAACGCCAACACACTACACAAGGCCGCCGCGCTGGCGGCCTTATATAGTGTGGGGCGTGCACTACACAGCCTGAGCTATGATTGGCCACAGGCATCCTGCCTGTGGCCAATCATGGCTCTCCTCGCTGCTGGCGCTGCGATTGGCCAAGCATGCGGGGTCACAGTGCATGCTTGGCCAATCATGAGCCAGCAATGCACTGCGCCATCGCAGTGCATTGTGGGCCGTGAGCGCCACACGAATTTGGCACGAACGGACCAAAATGTTCGGACTTCGCCGAACGGACGAACAGCCGATGTTCGAGTCGAACGTATGTTCGACTCGAACACGAAGCTCATCCCTAGTGTTCAGATACTTACCCACTATTAAAACATACTTGGTATCATCACATGTGAATGATTTACAGCAGTTTTGCAGTCAAAACAAAAACTTTTCTATAGTTTCAAATGGCTAAACGTTTTAGCTATTTAAATATATTTAAATATAGCCTACTAACATTTCTTTCTTAGTTTTTACATTTGGTAAGTTTTCGTATACCATATGCAAATCTTCTCAACTCTCCAACCAGATGCTCAGTAAAATTTGTTATCTTTGCTTCCCAGTCCTAAAGTGAACCTTATGTCCACCTCTCACTGCATTTACTCAACTTTAATTTCCTTGAACAATGTTGCCCTTTTTGCCTGTCACAGCAAGGTAAAAAAGCCTGTGTAAGCCTCATTTCGGAAGGGCCTTGGTTACACCTGCGGTTGGGGGTGGATGGTAAAAACACGCTGCTGAGACACATTTTTACAGCCCCACAGCCATTCCCCCCCTTAAGCTGCAAAAGCAGCAGATGGGGGTGGACAATTATCCCCCCCATTGCCTTCAGCTGGCAGAACAACCACCCTGCAACCACGTGCAATGTACATGTTTGTAGCACGGTAGTGAAGGCTTTTAGGTGTTAGGTCACCTCCTCACTGTTTGTCAAATGCCAATTTGGATCAGTTTTCAGAGGGTGATGTCAGCGTAAGTTAGCCCTTACGTTGCAAAACCAACCTGCATTTCTTCTTCTCTCTTTACAAACCTAGCTTGTTCTGTGACCTGCTCTTTTTTTTATTGACTATGGCTTGCCTGCTGAGTTTTCTGTCTATCATCCGCTGGTCACTGACCTTAAAGTGGTTGTAAAGGCTCAAGGTTTTTACCTTCATACAGCCCCCCCCCCCCCCCCCCCCGCCTCACCTAATACTTACCCCCGTATAACAAAGATAGCTTGCCACAAATTTTTGTCAGTGTTGAATTGTAAGTCTGTTAACTTGCTACACATTTTCACTGGAAAGTTGCACACTCGCAGAGCAATTGAAGCACACGTTGACACTTTTTTAAATTGTAGCAAATTTGTGTGGCAAGTCTCTAGCAAGAGCAAAGTTGCAGTGGTGTGTCTACAACAAGAGCTCTGCAAGTCTACAGCATGAAAATTCACCCACAGGGGTGGGTGGTGGGATGACTATTGCACATCATAACTGAACCAGAACTTGCAGCAGACTTGCAGAATGTTTGAAAAGAAAGTTGATCTGGAGTCATGCACTGCAGACTTGCTGCAATTGTGTAACACATTTGTGAAGCCTGGTAAGTCTAGCAATACCTTAACAAATCTTTTTCAAACTTGCAGCACAATTGCTTGCTATCTGGGCCTGAGCCCCATCCAGCCCCATTCAGCAATGTGCACAAAAGTAGCAGCTCTCAGGGGTCTCTTTATCCTCCTTGGCTGAGACAGCAGCTGGAGCCATTGACTCCTACTACTGTCAATCACAGCCAGTGAGCCAATGAGGAGATAGTGAAGGGGCACTCGACAGGGGGAGGGGCCAGGAGAGGATGACCAGTTCTATTCTGTGCAAAAAGTTTGACATGTTTTAACTGCTTGCTGCCCACCCAACATCAAATGACAGGGGGGGCGTTGCAGCTCTCGTTCTGCGACAATGTCATATGATGCATCCCAGAATGGCCACACTTGCGCACACACAGGGCCCAAGGGGGCCCTAGCAACACGGCACGACTTTGATCTCTGTAAAGAGCCGCGTCCGTGGCTCTTTAACAATGTGATCATCTGTGTCCAATCACAGTCGGTCATATGTATACAAGGAAATGCCAGCAATTGGCTCTCCTCGCCTCACACTGACAGAGTGTGAGGAGAGGGGAGCCGATCAGCCTCATCCCCTTACAGGGGGACATCTAGGGATGTAATCAGGGCACTAATCATCAGTGCCCTGATTACAATAAATAAATGCAGTGTCACAAAGCAGTGACCACAAATGCCAGCATATAGTGCCCACCAGTGGCAGCAATCAGTGCCTACCACTGCCCACAAGTGCCACCAATCAGTGCCCATTAGTGATGCCAGTCAGTGCTTGCGATCAGTGCCGCTTATCATTGCTGTCCATCAATGCCCATCGCTGCTGTTGATCAATGTCCATCAGTTTCGCCCATCAGTGCCACCCATCAATGCCCATCAGTGCCCATTTGTACTGCCTATCCTTGCTGCCTATCCGTGCTGCCTATCTGTGCCCACCAGTGCAGCCTATCAGTTCCCACCAGTGCTACCTATCAGTGCCCATCAGTGCCGCCTACTATTGCCCATCAGTGCCACCCAACAGTGCTCATCAGTGCCACATATCAGTGCCCATAAGTGTGGCATATTACTGCCTCCTCATCAGTGCCACCTCATCAGTGCCCATAAGTGCCACCTCATCAAGGGCCACCAGTTTAACCCATCAGTGCCCATCGGTGCCGCCTCATTAGCACACATCAGTGAAGGTGTAAAATTAATTAGTCACAAAATTTACTGACTAAAAAAAAGTAAAAATATTTTCTTGATCATACATCACGGGACACAGGAGCTTCATTACATAATGGGTTATATAGGCACCTCTGGTGATTGGACACTGGTTAACCCCAATTAAGGAGAATTCCTCCCCTATATAACCCCTCCCATATGGGAGGCACCTCAGTTTTTTTCGCCAGTGTCTATGGTGGTTGGTCACGTAAAACTTTAGCTCTGTGCAGGTCCCTGCGGGGGCCTAAGGGCTACAACAAACCGGATCCATACCTCGGGCCGATATTTGACTCCCAAGATGGTATGGTATTCGGGCCTTGTCAGCCGAAGAAACGAGGTTTGGCCTGTAAGTCCTCTCCTATTGGAAGACTGGGCTCTGGAAAAACCAGACTTGGTGTACTGTTTATACAGAGCGCACAAAAGTTTCTGGCAGAGTCTTTTACATGGTCCAGGTAGGAGGCTCTTCCGAGAAAGAGCCCCAGATAAACCTGAAGGTTGGCTAACACTGCCCGCCGTGATGGATGAAGGCTGGAATTTGTCTGTTTCAGCAATTCCTGCGGCGAGGACAGGTAAGGGAAGTTAATCCTATATATATAATTATATGATGGATTTCTTCATTTTGAGTAGTTGTATGTCTTACCTGGTTTCCACCACTAGAGGGAGCAAGAGCAGCCGGATGCATACTTACATGCCTTTCAGTACACACGCTCAGTGAAGCCTGGTTCTCCAGCTGTCTCACGTCTCCACTGCAGTCCCTGCCACATCAAGGTAAAACAGTGGTCCCACGTAGTCTGGGGGTCCCACGCAGCTCTGGTGGTGTTCTCCTTTCCCCCCCTGGATCCCGCGGTCCTCGTGCAAGTGCGCCGGGCGCGTTCCCGGCCTAATGGAGGAGGGGGAGTGTGGTTGTGAGCCGTGCATGTCAGTGTGCACGGGGCTGTACTGTGCAGGCGCCAGGCGGCAGATTTAAAAAGCCCAGAGCGTCAGGGGACTGTAAGTGAGAGACACAGGAGCTGTGGGCAGTAAGCATCCGAGGGGATTGGATCCAGGCAAACCTTAGACACCTACTCAGCATCAGGTTGTGCAGTTTAAGCATATATATTTATTGTGAGACTTTAAGCACAACAGTGATTGCACTTGTACTAGTACCTCTGCTTTGTAGCTTAGGACTATGTCTCCTCGTAAGAGGGTCTCAGGGGGAGGTAGCAAAGGCACTGGTAAATCACCGCCTAGGTCCAGGGGTTCTAAAAGTGCCTGTAAGTTACCATCCTCCCCTGCAAGACTGGAGCCAGCCTTTCAAGACGAGTCAGTGCCCCTGTCAGGTTTTGCAGCCTCTCCTAATGTCCCAGCCCCGGTTTATGTCACTGAGGACTCCCTTAGGGCTACATTGGAGGGTTTTGAAGGGAGAATAATGAATTTTATTTCTGCTTCCCTGAAAGATAGCAGGAAAAGGGGTAGATCCCCTCCCTCTGCTGAAATTCCTCTCTCAGATGATTCTTCTGAAAATGAGGAGAGATCCCTGTCTTGGGACAGGGATCAGGAGCAGTCGGATGATTCAGAGGAAGAGGAGAGAGTCCCCTCCTCCCAGGCACTTGGAAAACAGGTGCAGTATTATACTGAATTGGTGCGTACCACATTCAGAATGCCTGCTGCTGAAGTCGCTACGTCCTCTGTTTCTTCCCTGGGAGTCAGGAAAGCCCCACAGACTGCCTATTTCTTTCCAATTCACATCTTAATGGATGAATTGTTGTATGAGGATTGGGGACATCCCGATAAACTGTTTGCTCCTCCTAAAAGGTTTTCTATGCATTATCCTCTGGAGGAAAGTTTCACCAAGAAGTGGGGGGTCCCATCTGTTGATGCGGCTGTTTCTTGCGTGAATAAAAACCTGACTTGTCCTTTGGATAATGCGCAGGTATTTAAAGATCCAACTGATAAGAAGCTGGAAACCTTATTAAAAGCCTCCTTTTCCATGGCTAGAGCTGTAGTGCAACCTACAGTCGCAGCCATGGAGTTATGCCAGTTCCTCAAGGAACAGGTTAAGCAGATGCTTGGGCTCCTTCCCAGCGAGGAGGTAGAGAAATATGCAGAGATGCCTCATATTTTGTGTTTCATGATTGATGCGATTTTGGATTCTGTCCAACAAGCATCACGTTTGTCCCTCATGTTGGTACACATGCGAAGGGCCCTATGGCTAAAGAATTGGGCAGCTGAGCTGTCATGCAAAAAGCATTTGATTGGGTTCCCGTTTAAAGGGGTACGTTTGTTTGGAGAAGAATTAGATAAATTTGTCCAAAAAATTTCAGGGGGTAAATCTACTCTCCTTCCAGTCAAAAGGAGCAAGCATCCTTCATTCAGGCGTGCTCTCTCTCCCGGAGCATCAAGCTCTAAGCAGTTGCGACGACCTTCTCAACCCTCCTCTACAGGAAAGGCTCAGGGCCGGGCCCAGGGGCAGAAAAAGACTTGGGGGCGAAAGCCTGTCAAGCAGAGCCCAAAAGCTTCCTTGTGAAGGGGCGCCCCCGCTCGGCCGAGTGGGGAGAAGGCTCCTGCAGTTTGCAGGAGCCTGGCGGGAAGAGATCCGGGGCAAGTGGGTGATCTCTTCGGTATCTCTGGGCTACAGGCTAGAGTTTCAGGAGATTCCACCTTCTCGTTTTGTAAGGTTAAGGATCCCCAGGGATCCAGTAAAGCAAAAAACGCTATTTCTGGCCTTAGATCACTTACTATCCCAGGGGGTGATAGTAGAAGTGGACCCAAAAGAACAGGGTTCAGGGTTTTACTCAAATCTCTTCACCGTTCCAAAGCCAAATGGAAGTGTCAGACCTATCCTAGATCTGAAGGATTTGAACTGGTTTTTACGCATCCGGTCCTTCCGAATGCAGTCAATCTGCACTGTGATCTCCTCCCTGCAAGGGGGAGAGTTTATGGCATCAATAGATATCAAGGATGCATATCTCCATGTGCCAATTTTTCCCGCACACCAAAAATTTCTAAGGTTCGCGGTAGAGCAGCACCATTTTCAATTTGTGGCCTTGCCGTTCGGGCTTGCTACGGCCCCTCGAGTCTTCACAAAGATTCTGGACCCTCTCTTGGTAAACCTAAGAGCTCAGGGTATAGCCGTCATGGCTTATCTAGATGATTTGCTTCTCATAGAGAAAACAGTAGCGTTCCTGAACCACAGCGTCACCAGAACACTAGAACACCTGGAACGCCTAGGTTGGATCATAAACCTAGAAAAGTCGTCCCTACAGCCTGCCACCAGGTTGGAATACCTGGGTATGATCATCGACACCACTCAGGGCAAGGTGTTTCTTCCAAGACCAAAGGCCTTCGCCATTGGGGATCTGGTGCGCCTAATTCTGGGCAGAAGATCTTCCCCCATTCGGTTGTGCATGAGACTGTTAGGGAAAATGGTCGCCTCCTTCGAGGCCGTCCCATTCGCCCAGTTCCACTCAAGGCCTCGGCAAAAATGCATCCTTGCGGATTGGAACAGGAAGCCCCAATCCTTGGATCTTCCTATCCGTCTATCCCCAGGGACACGCAGGAGTCTCATCTGGTGGTTACAAACCAAGAATTTGCTGAAGGGCAAAACTTTTCTTCCTCTTCCGTGGAAGATTATCACGACAGATGCCAGCCTGACAGGCTGGAGAGCAGTGTTGGAGGAGACGTGCTCGCAGGGGAAATGGTCTGCGATCGAGAAGCTATTGCCCATAAATGTCCTGGCTCTCGTAAAGTGGTCTTACAGACTACGAGGTCTCCCTGTTCGGGTTCAGTCCGACAATGCCACAGCAGTGGCCTATATTAATCACCAGGGCGGTACCAGGAGTCTGGTGGCCCAAAAAGAGGTGAATCGCATACTTGTCTGGGCAGAAAAGCATGTTCCATGTCTTTCTGTAGTCTTCATTCCAGGAGTGGAAAATTGGCAGGCGGATTTTCTGAGCCGCCAGCAGTTGTGCCCAGGAGAATGGGCTCTGCACCCCAACGTGTTTCGGAACATATGTCACAGGTGGGTTACTCCAGACGTAGATCTGTTTGCATCCAGGTTCAACAGGAAACTGGACAATTTTGTGTCAAGGACAAGAGATACACTTGCTCAGGGGTCAGATGCTCTGACAGTTCCCTGGGATCAGTACAATCTGATCTATTCCTTCCCCCCGAGCCCGCTTCTGTCGCGGTTCCTGGGAAGAGTCAAGAGGGAGACAAAATCTGTCCTTTTGGTGGCCCCGGCTTGGCCCAGGCGACCGTGGTACGCAGAGATCATGAAGTTGGCAGTAGGCAGGCCATGGATCCTCCCTCTCCGGCCAGATCTGCTCTCACAGGGTCCAATTTACCATCCTGCTTTACGCAGTCTGAATTTGACGGTTTGGCTGCTGAGACCCACATTCTGAGAGACCGTGGCCTTTCGGGGCCAGTCCTTTCTACTCTGGTCAATGCCAGAAAGCCGGCCTCCAGGCTTATTTACTACAAAATCTGGAGGGCATATGTTTCCTGGTGTGAACTCAGGGAATGGCATCCTAGAAAGTATGCCATTAGCAGGATCTTGGCCTTTCTCCAGTCAGGCCTAGAAATGAATTTGGCCATAAGCACTATCAAGGTGCAGATTTCGGCCCTGTCAGTATTTTTTCAGAAGCCACTTGCATCGCATTCCCTGGTGCGAGCTTTCATCCAGGGGGCCATGCGGATAAGACCGCCAGTCAAACCTCCGGTATGCCCATGGGATCTGAATTTGGTTCTCTCGGCTTTGCAGGGGCAACCATTTGAACCTTTGCATCTGGCTTCATTAGTTCTCCTGACTAAAAAATTGGTCTTCTTGGTAGCCATATCTACAGCTAGAAGAGTATCAGAGCTAGCAGCTCTTTCCAGCAAGGAGCCTTATCTAATTATTCATAAGGATCGGGTGGTCATGCATCCCAACAGGTCCTTTCTACCTAAGGTGGTTTCGGGATTCCATTTGAATCAAGACGTAATCCTACCATCCTTTTTTCCGGACCCACAGTCCGCAGAAGAAGAATCTTTGCACACTTTGGATGTGGTTAGAGCAATCAGTATATATCTTCGGGCAACTGCTCAGATAAGGAAAACTGATTGCTTGTTTATTTTGCCGGAAGGCCCTAGGAAGGGCCAGGCGGCGTCAAAAACCACTCTCTCAAGGTGGATTAGACAGGTTATTTCTCAGGCCTATAGTGTAAAGGGGAAGATTCCTCCTTTTCAAGTGAAAGCTCACTCTACTAGGGCTGTAAGTGCTTCTTGTGCAGTGCATCACCAGGCCTCCCTGGCTCAAATCTGTAAGGCTGCAACTTGGTCATCAGTCCACACATTCACCAGATTCTATCAGGTGGATGTCAGAGGGCAAGAGGATATCGCCTTCGGGCGCAGTGTACTGCAGGCTGCAGTTTAGGTCCTCCGGTCCCTGGCGGTCTATAATTATGATCTGTGTCTCCCTCTCCTCAATCTGAGCATTGCTTTGGGACATCCCACTATGTAATGAAGCTCCTGTGTCCCGTGATGTATGATCAAGAAAATGGGATTTTTATATACAGCTTACCTGTAAAATCCTTTTCTTGAGAGTACATCACGGGACACAGGGCTCCCGCCCCTCTTGGGTTTTACGTGGTTTCTTATTGCTTTGCTACAAAACTTAGGTGCCTCCCATATGGTAGGGGTTATATAGGGGAGGAATTCTCCTTAATTGGGGTTAACCAGTGTCCAATCACCAGAGGTGCCTATATAACCCACTATGTAATGAAGCTCCTGTGTCCCGTGATGTACTCTCAAGAAAAGGATTTTACAGGTAAACTGTATATAAAAATCCCATTTTTGTTTCAAAATTTTTGGTCTTTTTTTTTTTTTTTTGTAAAAAATAAAAAACCCAGCAGTGAAACCCCTTACAACCGCTTTAAACTACAGAAAAGCCTATAAATGGGCTTACCTGTAGCTGCACTGGATATCTCCTAAACCTGCACAGTTTAGGAGATATCCCTGTATTTGCATGTGCCGACGTCATGAAGCACATAAGCTAACTGAAGCAATGTACGTGCCTTTGCTTCAGTTGTACTGTGCTGTTCCCGGCAGCTCCCGCACATGCGTGGGAGTAATGTGCCGGGATAGGTGTCGCTAGCCAGAGGGGGAGACGAGGACGGCTGTGGGGGCTTCATTCTCGGGTAAGTAATTCAAAATCATTATGCCTTTATCTTGCAGGGTGTTTTTCGTTTTGTTTTTTCCCCAGGAGGGCTTACAACCACTTTAAGTACCACCAAAAGAAAGCTCTATTTGTGTGAAGAAAATGCAAAAAAATTTGTTTGGGTACAGTGCAGCATGACCGTGCAATTGTCATTCCAACTGCGACAGCACTGAAAGCTGAAAAATAGCTTGAGCAGGAAGGGGGTCTAAGTGGCTGGTAGGCAAATGGTTAAAGGAAAAAAGGTGCCTTTAATATTATTTTAAGCTGCATTACAACCATGTGAATAAATAGAGTGAAGAGGGCGCGCTGAATTAATAAGTAATATTTTGAACATAATTAAGCCAATAGAAATTATAATTTCTATTGGCTTAATTACGTTCAAACTATTATTTATTAATTCAGAGCGCCCTCTTCACTCTATTTATTCACATTTTTGAGTATCATCAGTACTTAATCAGGGGAGCAGCTTTATTTAATCACGTATTCATTGTTTTAGTTTTACATTTAAAATAGGCGCGGACTACACAACACTTTTCTCATGTATTACAACCATGCCCACAGTCTCTGTGCTGTATCTGCTTGCCTGCTGCGAACTCTAGCATTAGTAATACCTTAATGCATTCTCTGCATTAAAGTGTTTCTAAACCCAGGACCCTGCATTCACTATATCTGGTCTCCCACAGTACACAGAACATGGAAATGCAATAGTTTTAGTAAACATAAACTGCTAAATATATTTTCTCACCAGCAGTATACAGCAGTCTTCTGATTTATATCAGTGTCTGGTTAAAGCTTGTAGGAGGAGTTCTCATTATCCTTTGATGAGGCTGCAAGACCCCTGACCCTCTGTCTGGACAGTGCTGAATGGTCCCGTGCTAATCACATGCACCATCCCAAGAAAAAAAACATCTCTAGCAATATACACCAAACTGAGCATGTGCAGCTTGCCCCAAGGCTCTGTTCTAGCAGGAGATGGTTTGGGGACCGTGGAAGAAGGGGAAGATCAAAGAAGAGAGGATCAAACATCCTTTATTACACAATGCAGGGGATTAACTCCTTAGGTTCCATGGTGAGTGTAACAAGCATGCTTTACTGCATATAGAGACAGATTTTACTGTTGTGGGTTTAGTAACAATTTAACCACTTGCCGACCGCCTCACGCCGATGTACGTCGGCAGAATGGCACAGGCAGGCATAATCACATACATGTACGTGATTTGCCTCCCGCGGGTCGGGGGCCCGATCGGGCCCCCGCCCGGTGCCTGCGGCGGTCGGTTTTCGTTCGGGAGCGATCCCGGACGAGGGGACGGCCATTCATTCATGGCCACCCCCTCGCGATCGCTCCCGACGAATGGAAATCCCCGGTGACATCACTTCCTCTCCTGTAATGTAAACACAGGAGAGGAAGTGATGTATTCTCTCCTCCGTGTCGGTATTTTTCGTTCCGACACGGAGGAGAGCGGATCAGTGAGTTGCACCAACACATCCCACACACAGTAGAACATGCCAGGCACACTCACACCCCCCCTTTACCCCCCGATCACCCCCCCAATTACCCCTGCCCCCCAGTCACAGTGACACCAATGTCATTTTTTTTTTTTTTTTTTTTTTTTTTGCATTGGTGTCATTTGTGACTGTAATAACTGTTAGGGCAGTTAGAGTTAGCCCCCTTTAGTTCTAATGTACCCCCCTAACCCCCCCAATAAAGGTTTAACCCCGTGATCACCCCCCGTCGCCAGTGTCACTAAGGCTGGGTTCACATTGCAGCGGTTTATGAGAACGAATGTGATTCGCACCGCACTGCAGTGCAAATCACATCCGATCTCTGTGCGATTCGAGTTCAGCCATTCGCCGCACCCGCCGCACCCGCCACACCCGCCGCACCCGCCGCAAATTCGCACGGGACCCTTTTTTTGGCCCGCAGCAGAATCGGATCGCATGGGTGTTCACACCATGCGATCCGAGTTTGCAGATCGCACTGCGATATGCGAACTGATCTGGGGGTGTCAGTAACATTTCACTGACACTCCCAGCAGTTCGCATAGGGCAGTGTGAACTGCCGCCGGGAGGCATGCGATGCGGGAACCCGCCGCGGATTCGCGGCGTTTCCGCATCGCTCCAGTGTGAACCCAGCCTAATAAGCGATCATTTTTCTGATCGCCGTATTAGTGTCACAGGTGACGCTAGTTAGGCAGGTAGGTATTTAGGTTCGCCGCAGCTTTTTATAGCGCTAGGGACCCCCATATACTACCGCATAAAGCCCCCTGATTGCCCCCTAGTTAACCCTTTCACCAGTGATCACCATATAACTGTTACAGGTGACGCTGGTTGGTTAGTTATTTTTTTATAGTTTCAGGGCACCCGCCATTTATTACCTAATAAAGGTTTAACCCCCTGATCACCCGGCAGGTGTCATTTGTGACTAATAACTGTTAGGGCAGTTAGGGTTAGCCCCCTTTAGTTCTAAGGTACCCCCCTAACCCCCCCAATAAAGGTTTAACCCCGTGATCACCCCCCGTCGCCAGTGTCACTAAGGCTGGGTTCACATTGCAGCGGTTTATGAGAACGGATGTGATTCGCACCGCACTGCAGTGCAAATCACATCCGATCTCTGTGCGATTCGAGTTCAGCTATACAGATAGTATGGCTGAATTCGTGTCGCACCCGCCGCACCCGCCGCAAACTCGCACGGGACCCTTTTTTTGGTCCGCAGCAGAATCGGATCGCATGGGTGTTCACACCATGCGATCCAAGTTTGCAGATCGCACTGCGATATGCGAACTGATCTGGGGGTGTCATTAACATTTCACTGACACTCCCAGCAGTTCGCATAGGGCAGTGTGAACTGCCGCCGGGAGGCATGCGATGCGGGAACCCGCCGCGCATTCGTGGCGTTCCCGCATCGCTCCAGTGTGAACCCAGCCTAATAAGCGATCGTTTTTCTGATCGCTGTATTAGTGTCACAGGTGACGCTAGTTAGGCAGGTAGGTATTTAGGTTCGCCGCAGCTTTTTATAGCGCCAGGGACCCCCATATACTACCGCATAAAGCCCCCTGATTGCCCCCTAGTTAACCCTTTCACCAGTGATCACCATATAACTGTTACAGGTGACGCTGGTTGGTTAGTTATTTTTTTATAGTTTCAGGGCACCCGCCATTTATTACCTAGTCTCACTAGTGTACCCCTAAATTTAGGGGTGTCTACTTTCTAAAATGGGGTCATTTGGGGGGGGGGGGTTTGTGCCATCTTGGCATTTTATGGCCTTCAAAACTGTAACGCCCTTAGAAAGCCTGAAGGCGGTGCTTGGTTTTTGGGGCCCCGTACGCGGCTAGGCTCCCAAAAAGTCCCACATATGTGGTATCCCCGTACTCAGGAGAAGCAGCAGAATTTATTTTGGGGTGTCATTTCACATATGCCCATGGCATGCGTGAGCAATATATCATTTAGTGACAACTTTGTGAAAAAAAAAAAAAGTTTGTAATTTTCCCGCAACTTGTGGCAAAATATAAAATATTCCATGGACTCAACATGCCTCTCAGCAAATAGCTTGGGGTGTCTACTTTCTAAAATGGGGTCATTTGTGGGGGTTTTGTGCCATCTTGGCATTTTATGGCCTTCAAAACTGTAATAGGTAGTGAGAAGTGAACTCAAAAAATTACGCCCTTAGAAAGCCTGAAGGCGGTGCTTGGTTTTCGGGGCCCCGTACGCGGCTAGGCTCCCAAAAAGTCCCACATATGTGGTATCCCCGTACTCAGGAGAAGCAGCAGAATTTATTTTGGGGTGTCATTTCACATATGCCCATGGCATGCATGAGCAATATATCATTTAGTGACAACTTTGTGAAAAAAAAAAAAAAAAAAAAAAGTTTGTAATTTTCCCGCAACTTGTGGCAAAATATAAAATATTCCATGGACTCAACATGCCTCTCAGCAAATAGCTTGGGGTGTCTACTTTCTAAAATGGGGTCATTTGTGGGGGTTTTGTGCCATCTTGGCATTTTATGGCCTTCAAAACTGTAATAGGTAGTGAGAAGTGAACTCAAAAAATTACGCCCTTAGAAAGCCTGAAGGCGGTGCTTGGTTTTCGGGGCCCCGTACGCGGCTAGGCTCCCAAAAAGTCCCACATATGTGGTATCCCCGTACTCAGGAGAAGCAGCAGAATTTATTTTGGGGTGTCATTTCACATATGCCCATGGCATGCATGAGCAATATATCATTTAGTGACAACTTTGTGAAAAAAAAAAAAAAAAAAAAAAAGTTTGTAATTTTCCCGCAACTTGTGGCAAAATATAAAATATTCCATGGACTCAACATGCCTCTCAGCAAATAGCTTGGGGTGTCTACTTTCTAAAATGGGGTCATTTGTGGGGGTTTTGTGCCATCTTGGCATTTTATGGCCTTCAAAACTGTAATAGGTAGTGAGGCGTGAAATCAAAAATTTACGCCCTTAGAAAGCCTGAAGGCGGTGCTTGGTTTTCGGGGCCCTGTACGCGGCTAGGCTCCCAAAAAGTCCCACATATGTGGTATCCCCGTACTCAGGAGAAGCAGCAGAATTTATTTTGGGGTGTCATTTCACATACGCCCATAGCATGTGTGAGCAATATATCATTTAGTGACAACTTTGTGTAAAAAAAAAAAAAAAATTTTTTTTTTGTCATTATTCAATCGCTTGAGGCAAAAAAATAAAATATTCAATGGGCTCAACATGCCTCTTATCAATTTCCTTAGGGGGTCTACTTTCCAAAATGGGGTCATTTGGGGGGGTTTTGTACTGCCCTGTCATTTTAGCACCTCAAGAAATGAGATAGGCAGTCGTAAACTAAAAGCTGCGTAAATTCCAGAAAACGTACCTTAGTTTGTAGATGTGACAACTTTTGCGCAAACCAATAAATATACAATTATTGACTTTTTTTTTACCAAAGACATGTGGCTGAATACATTTTGGCCTAAATGTATGACTAAAATTGAGTTTATTGGATTTTTCTAATAACAAAAAGTAGAAAATATCATTTTTTTTCAAAATTTGCGGTCTTTTTACGTTTATATCGCAAAAAATAAAAATCGCAGAGGCAATCAAATACCATCAAAAGAAAGCTCTATTTGTGGGAAGAAAAGGACGCAAATTTTGTTTGGGTACAACATTGCATGACCGCGCAATTACCAGTTAAAGCAGCGCAGTGCCAAATTGTAAAAAGACCTCTGGTCATTTACCAGCAAAATGGTCCGGTCTGAAAGTGGTTAAGGTAAAAAAACCTTCAGTGTGCTGCTTTTATTTTATTTTTAAATAACAAACATGTCTGTACTTCCCTACTCTGTGCAATGGTTTTGCACAGAACAGCTGCGATGCTGTGTGAGTAAAGAGACAAGCTCAGGCCTATTATTTGGATACACCGTATTTATTGGCGTATAACACTCACCTTCACTTTAAGAAGGAAGTTTCCGGAATTTTTTTATTTTTATTTTAAATAAAGAATTGTGAAGTAAAATATGGGTCAGTGCCCATCTGCAGACCCCCAATTGCCATGAATGCAGCACCGGCAATTGCCAGGAATACAGAACCCACCATTGCTAGGAATGCAGCACCCACCATTGCTAGGAATGCAGCACCCACCATTGCCAGGAATGCACTCACCATCGCCAGGAATGCAGCCCCACCCATGCCAGGAATGCAGTACCCACCATTGCCAGGAATGCAGCCCCACCATTGCCAGGAATGCACTCACCATTGCCAGGAATGCAGCAGTGACCATTGCCAGGAATGCACTCACCATTGCAAGAAATGCAGCCCCCCCATTGCCAGGAATGCACTCACCATTACAAGAAATGCAGCCCCACCATTAGCCAGGAATGCACTCACCATTGCAAGAAATGCAGCCCCACCATTGCAAGAAATGCAGCCCCACCATTAGCCAGGAATGCACTCACCATTGCAAGAAATGCAGCCCCACCATTGCCAGGAATGCACTCACCATTGCAAGAAATGCAGCCCCACCATTAGCCAGGAATGCACTCACCATTGCAAGAAATGCAGCCCCACCATTGCCAGGAATGCACTCACCATTTGCCATCAGAGCAGCCTTGGAGGGGACATGGAGGGGGCAGGAAGAGTGCCAAAGATATCCTACAGGAGAATCTCCTGTTTACACTCTCTTTAAGTGAAAGTCCCGCCTCCTTTGATGATCAGAACAGTCGTCCAATGGCAGCGCTGAAGACGGGACTTCCTCTTACAGAGGTTGCCATGTAAACAGGATATTCTCCTCCTGTGTGCACGGCGCTTGTCCCACCTCCTCCCTCCGAGGCAGCCAGACTATATATCTTTTGTAGCCCCGGCGCTGGGAGATTGTCAGGGGCCACAAAAGATATATATGTTTAGATAACCAGGCAGGCCGTTCAAAACCGCTGCGATTGGCCCGCAACATAGAGTGTTTGTCCACACCAAATAGTATGGTACCATGGGATACCATTGACTGGAGTTTCTAAAAGTAGGGTGCGCACTACTTTTGGTGCGTTCAAAATGAATGCACAGCGCTTTCCTGTGTGATTTCTGGGGTGGGCCCTTAATGATCAAAGATTTGTGTTAATTTGTGTCTTTTATTCCTGCATAGATTTCAATTTTAAATTAAGGATAGTGAGTTGCAAACACTTCAAGAAGTCAAACTTTCAATCCTTTCTGGTTCTTTCATGAGTAGAGGTAATAAAATGAGTCATGACAGATCACCCAATTCTCTTGGATCTGAATTTGCATACATGAGGAATTACATAAGATTACTATTAAAATGAGAACCACATTTAGGGTAAAAATCACCAGTAATTTACATAATAACAGATTAAGTGCACTTGATGTTTCTTCTGGCAATTTTGGTATGCTGCTTCATGAATGTATTAATAGCATCTGTACATTAATAACAGGATACTTAATCATTTTTTATTCACATAAAAATATTAAGAACCACATTGAGATTACTTTTATACATATTTATAATGTTAAAATAAAATAAAGATGGGTTTATGACATATCATATAGCACTCTGTTGGCCTCCTGAAATATTCGGATTTAAAGTAAAACTTCTGATAAGAAGTACACTATGATTGCAGCAATCATTCTCTGTTTGAAAGATAGGTTTACGGTTTAGGAATAAATGGGAACGCTTTTGATGTGAAAATATTTTGCATGTTCAGTGCGGTTACTTTATTGTAAGTTCCTTTTCCGAAAGCATCATTTTATTACAAGCTTTTTGTGCAAAATTTTCAGGTTCTCTCTCTCCCGCTCTGTCAGAAACTGCCATCAGCATTTATGTTGAACAACCGCTCTGCGATATTCAATTACAGGATAATCCACCTAAAAGCCTCCAAGAGAAGCAGTAAAACTCGATTACTGTGCTACATTTTTGAAGCAGGAAGCACAGCATGTATATGCAACATGCAATATGCAAATATGGTTTGCCCTTATGCATAGATAGTTATAAACTATCGCTAAAAAAGATCATTTCCAGTATGAGCTTATCATATTTATATGTTTAGAGGTGAACTGACAGTATTTCCCCATACACACTATCCGATTTTCTGCAGATTTTTGTCTTCAGATTTACCAAAACCATATAATATGAGGTCAAACCTTAGGAGTTTCAATTTGTATGCAATCAGGCAGGCTCTTGCACTACATGGTTTTGTTAAATCTGAAGGAAAAATTCAACAGAAAATCTGATAGTGTGTATGGGGCTTTAGGCTCCATGCACACTGGGCTTAAAAAAACATCTGTTCTGTTGGGAGTAAAAAAATGCTCATATAGAGCATTTATTGTACAAAGTCTAGATGAGTTTAGGAGAGTTTTAATTTTTTTGTCAGTAAGCTCCAATTAGAAATGTGAACCAAAAGGTTTTTTTTTCTTGCCTCTAAACATGGACACATAGGATAACATTGAGTTGCTTCTACAGGCAGAAGACAAAACTACTGTAGTAGCAATGTTTTTTATGCCAGTGTGCATAGAGCCTCAGAATTAAATGATGCTCCTAGATTGTAAACTCTAACGGGCAGGGCGCTATATAAATCCTGTATAATAATAATAATAATGTTGAAATGCACTGGGGGAGCCATTGCTGGCAGGGAAAGAGTGTCTGAGGAAAAAAAAACTGATGAGTTTGAGTGGAGAGAGATGGGTTGTGTCCATAAGGGGCGTTTTACATTGAAATCGCACAGGAACGCAGCATGCTTGTTCCTGTGCGGTGAAATTTTACAGAACTATTCATTTGAATGGGCTGTAAATCGCATTAAAATGTAAAAAAAGTAGTGCACGCTGTACTTTTAAAAAAACCTGCAACACCAAATCACGTTTTTTTAACTTTGTTTGAAGCATCAAAAAGTAGGTATCAGTACAGCGCTCTGAAGTGAATGATAAATGTCTGCATTTTACCGCAGCTCACCAGTCTGTATTTACAGTGTGAACAGAGTGCGTAGGAAACATTTGATTTTTATATGTCCTAGATGTGACCTGTATTGCTTCAGTGGGGAAAAAGCACCAGTGACTGAACTATGTTTGAATGAGCCCTGAATGAACCACAGCAGTGACCGCCAGCCTGCGTCTGTATAACTGCATCCTATGCTAGCAGCAGCTCTGGGAATCTTATATATCCAGATGTATTAAATTTATATTTTTGTAAAACAAAGATATGATATAATATGAACATACAATATGTATATACAGTATTTCACAAAAGTGAGTACACCCCTCACATTTTTGTAAATATTTTATTATATCTTTTCATGGGACAACAATGAAGAAATGACACTTTGCTACAATGTAAAGTAGTGAGTGTACAGCTTGTATAACAGTCTAAATTTGTTGTCCCCTCAAAATAACTCAACACACAGCCAATAATGTCTAAACCACTGGCAACAAAAGTGAGTAAACCCCTAAGTGAAAATGTCCAAATCGGGCCCAAAGTATCATTATTTTGTGTGGTCACCATTATTTTGCAGCACTTCCTTAACCCTTGTGGGCATGGAGTTTACCAGAGCTTCACAGGTTGCCACTGGTGTCTTCTTCCACTCCTCCATGATGACATCATGGAGCTGGTGGATGTTAGAGACCTTGCACTAATCCACCTTCTGCATGGTGGTAAGAGTGTCATGGTCTGGGGCTGCATGAGTGCTGCCAGCATGGGGAGGTACAGTTCACTGAGGGAACCATGAATGCCAACACGTACTGTGACATACTGAAGCAGAGCATGATCCCCTCCCTTTGGAGACTGGGCCGCAGGGCAGTATTCCAGCATAATAACAACCTCAAACACTCTTCCAAGATGACCACTGCTAAAAAAGCTGAGGGTAAAGGTGATGGACTGGCCAAGCATGTTTCCAGCCCTAAACCCTATTGAGCATCTGTGGGGCATCCTCAAATAGAAGGAGGAGCAGTGCAAGGTCTCTATCATCCACCAGCTCTGTGATGTTCATCATTGAGGAGTGGAAGAGGACTCCAGCGGCAACCTGTGAGGCTCTCTGGTAAACTCCATGCCCAAGAGGGTTAAGGCAGTGCTGGAAATAATGGTGGCCACACAAAATATTGAAACTTTGGGTCCAATTTGGACATTTTGACTTAGGGGTGTACTCACTTTTGTTGCCAGCAGTTTAGACATTATTGGCTGTGTGTTGAGTTATTTTGAGGGTACAGCAAATGTGCAATATGTTATACAAGCTGTACACTCACTAATTTACATTATAGCAAAGTGTCATTTTTTCAGTGTTGTCACATGAAAAGATATAATAAAATATCTACAAAAATGTGAGGAGTGTACTCACTTTTGTGAGATACTGTATATATATATATATATATATATATATATATATATATATATTATAAAATCTATTTAGAATTTTATAAAATCATTATAGTTTCCATTTGAAGAGGCCATGAATTCACTTTGCCATATAACAAAACAGTTTGATCTCAAAGGCTATAATTCTGTAGAGTTAAGATCTTGTTTGCAGTTACATTATTGTGGCTTTAACATAATTGCTGAGCTTCCAGTAACTTGTTTCTTGGAGGTCACTAAGCTACCCATTTAGAGCAGTAACTGTTTGGGAGTATCTCCCACACGTAGCTTCTCCAGTTAATTTTGTTTTTGTTTGCAACATGTGTGGCATTGTAATATATTTGCTAATGCAGGTGCCATATGATTCACACCATTAGGACACGTGTGTTTAAACGTTTCAGTTCAACGTCAGTCATTAGCCACTTCCCATTCACAGCAATTTTTTCATTTTTCGCACACATGTTAGTTAAAATATAACTTTTTTTTATATTTTTTATTTTTTGCTAGGTAATTGTTTAAAATCCACCAAACCATTATATATTTTCACAAAGCAGAGGTCTTATAACATAAAATTATGGTATTTGCAATTTTTTATTTGTGTAACTGTTTATTAAACCCATGTCTTCCGTAAAAAATACATGTTATTGCACACAAACACAATATAATACACATTTTTTGAGTTTGCATCAAGTAAATAGATCAAACATTAGAACTGTGCACACCCCTGAAATGGAAAACCAAATTATGGTACCCATAATTGTCAACAGATATTGTTTTTAAAAGGTTTTATAGGTCATTCATTTAATGTGCTGTTTTTTTTATAAATTTTCTTTGCACATGATTTTGTATTCTTTGCAAAGTGAGACCAAATTCACTAAGCTCTGGGGCAAATTCCATTGCAAAGTGCACAGACTATTTGCCTTTAGTGATTCAACCCTTTTATTTTCTTACTCAGCCTGAACAGTACAGATGACCATTGGACATGACTAAGCCCTAAATCAGGGGTCTCCAAACTACGACCCTCCAGTTGTTCAGGAACTACAATTTCCATCATGCCTAGTCATGTCTGTGAATGTCAAGAGTTGTACAATGTCTCATAGGACGTGTAGTTCCGCAACAGCTGGAGGGTCGTAGTTTGGAGATCCCTGCCCTAAATTAATGAAGTTTTAAATTTTAACATTGAATAGGACTCAACAGAAACATAGTTTATTGCTCATTTCGGACAGCACTTTATGATTTTATTTGACATATTTACCTACAATATTCAATATGTGACCTGTACAGCACTTTCTACTCTGGCAGAAATTCTGCTCCAGTTCCACTCTCTTCAATGCAAAGCCTATCCAAAGCCTGGCATGTAAAGCATAAGGATGTATAGAGGTTTTGTACATATTTTCTTTTATTTATTATGATCAGAGCTAAAAAATGGAAATGTTTCTTTATAGTCAAAGTCAAATACTAAGGAAGCTTAAACCTACTCCCGCCCCCATTCTAAACCCTATACCAACTACCCTGTAAAGGAAAGATGTATATACTTACTTCCCTGGGAGCTCCAGTCCAGCCACATGATCTCCCAAGCGGCCAGCTTCACTGAAGAAGAGAGAGCGCCAACAACAGCTGCAGAGCCTGGACAATGACAAAAGCTTACTATGGGGAATCTGTTGTCGGCTGTCCCTCTTCTACATTGAAGCAAGCACTGGAAGCCAATCATGTGACTGGACCCATCAGAATAAGTACTGTAATGTTCGGGGGACCAGGTAGATCGCAGGACACAGGCTTTGCACACAACAAAGGGTTTATTAAACTTAAATCGCTTTACAGCAGCCAAAAACAAAAGGAAAAAGGTTTGTAGTCTCACCGACTTGCAAAGTCCAGAACAGCAGTCTTTATCAGAAACAGAGCTTGATCTTGATGGCAGGTAGCTTCCCCTGCCAGGAGCCTTCCAAACAGGACACTGCTGTCCACTTCAGCTGCTGCAACCCAAACAAACACCATCCACCATGTGTTCTCCACTCCTCCACACCCACCTAGCACTTCCTGTCTTGTTTTTTAAAGGCACTCCCTTAACAGGTGGGTTAATCAATTTTATTCATTTAAAAAGACCACAACCCAAACAGAGGGGAAATATAGCGTCCTTCCAGGACCCAGCCACGGCGTCCTGTACATATCCCCCCCCTGTGCCCCAACGCCAAGGAGGTGGAGGCAACAGTGGAGCTCAAACAATGGACTCGGGAGAGGGCATCTGCATTTTGATGCAGTCTCCCGGGCCTATGCTCCACTACAAATTTAAATTCCTGGAGTGCCAGGAACCACCGGGTAACCCTGGCATTAGTCCCTTTTCCCTGTCTCAGCCATGTTAAAGGGGCATGGTCAGAAATCAACCTAAACTTCCTTCCCAAAAGGTAATATCTGAGGGATTCCAGAGCCCACTTAATGGCCAGACACTCTCGTTCAATTATGGCATAGTTTTTCTCCGCTGGTGTTAACTTCCTGCTGAGGAAGACTATCGGGTGTTCCTTGCCATGAATAACCTGTGACAACACCGCTCCCAATCCTACATCGGAAGCATCAGTCTGGACAATAAATTCTTTTGAAAAATTGGGTGCTACAAGGACAGGGTGTTGGCACAGCGCCGACTTGAGCTCCAAAAAAGCCTTCTCAGCGTCTGCATTCCACTCCACCATGACCGATTTCCGACCCTTAGTCAGATCGGTCAACGGAGCCGCCAACGTGGCAAAGTTGGGTACAAACCTCCTGTAGTATCCCACCATGCCCAGGAATGCATGTACCTGCTTTTTTGTGAGGGGGCGGGGCCAATTCTGTATAGCCTCTATCTTGTTGACCTGAGGTTTCACTACCCCTCTACCCACGATATAACCCAGGTATTTCACCTCCTCCATTCCCAAAGCACATTTTTCAGGGTTTATTGTAAACCCCTCCTTCCAAAGAGAGTCCAGCACTGCCTGCACTTTGGGCAAATGTGATTCCCAGTCTTTGCTAAAAATGACTATATCGTCCAAGTACACTGAGGCATACTTCCGGTGAGGTCGTAAAATCCTATCCATTGCTCTCTGGAACGTGGCTGGAGCAGTTTGCAATCCAAAAGGCATCCTTTTGTACTGAAAACTCCCCTCTGGGGTAGAAAAAGCTGTTTTCTCTCTAGCGGCCTTAGTCAACGGTATTTGCCAATACCCCTTGGTAAGGTCTAACGTAGTGATATACCTGGCTGGACCTAGTCTCTCGATAAGCTCATCTACCCGGGGCATGGGGTAGGCATCAAACCGGGAAACTTCATTAAGTTTCCGGAAATCATTGCAAAATCGCAGAGTCCCGTTGGGCTTCGGTACCAACACAATCGGGCTCGACCACTCACTCTGCGATTCCTCAATAATCCCTAGGTCTAACATCTTTTTTACTTCCTCTGAAACGGCCTTCCTTTGAGCCTCTGGGATGCGGTAGGGCCGGACAAAAACTTTGACTCCTGGTTCTGTGACAATATCATGCTCTATGACACTAGTGAGCCCTGGCAAGTCTGAAAATTTTTCTTTATTTCTCTGCAAGAACTCCTTTGCCTGCTGACTTTGGGTTTTAGACAGGGTATTTGCTACTTGGACACTCTCCACTCCAACCCGAGGCTCAAGTTTTGTACTAGCCAGGGAGGTCACTGGTTCCCTGTCTGTCCAGGGCTTTAGCAAGTTTACATGATATATCTGGAAGGGTTTCCTCTTCCCTGGCTGGTGGACTCTATAATTTACCTCTCCCACTTTTTCTACAACCTCGAAAGGGCCTTGCCATCTGGCCAAGAACTTACTTTCCACAGTGGGAATCAACACTGCTACTCGATCCCCCACTTGGAAGTTCCTAATTTTGGCTGCCCTATTATAGACCCGTCGTTGAGCCTCCTGGGCTTTTTGTAAGTGTTCCTTAACTAGCGGCATCACCGTTCGGATCCTCTCCTGCATTTGAGAGACATATTCAAGAACACTTTTATGCTGAATTGGTTCACTTTCCCATTCTTCTTTAACAAAGTCCAGTAATCCACGAGGTCTCCGCCCATATACCAATTCAAAGGGCGAAAACCCAGTGGAGGCCTGGGGCACTTCTCGGATAGCAAATAGGAGAGCTGGTAACAGGCAGTCCCAGTCTTTCCCATCCCTTTGTACCACTCTCTTGAGCATAGACTTAAGGGTCTTATTAAAACGTTCTACCAATCCATGTGTTTGGGGATGGTAGACCGATGTGCGCAGCTGTTTAATCCGGAACAGTTTGCATACATCAGCCATAACCTTCGACATAAACGGGGTGCCCTGGTCTGTGAGAATTTCCTTGGGAAAACCTGTCCGTGTAAACAACTGGAATAACTCCCGTGCAATAGCCTTAGAGGAGGTATTCCGTAGGGGTAGCGCCTCAGGATATCGAGTGGCATAGTCGAGGATCACCAGTATGTAAGAATGACCTTGAGCCGACTTTACCAAGGGACCCACTATATCCATGGCTATCCTCTCGAATGGGACCTCAATTATGGGCAGAGGGACCAACGGGCTCCGGAAATGGGTCGCTGGAGCGGTCAACTGACAGGTGGGACAAGAGGTACAGTATCTCCTTACCTCTGCTTTCAAGCCTGGCCAGTAAAACCGGTCTGCGATCCGTGCCTCCGTCTTTTCAACTCCCAGGTGTCCCGCTAACACATCATCATGGGCCAGGTCCAGGACCTTGCGTCTATACTGTTGGGGTACCAATAATTGTTCTACCACATTTTCTCTCACTTTAGTAACCCGATAAAGCAATTCATTAAATATTGAAAAATGTGGCCACCGCTCATTAGCACCTGGCTCTTGGGGCTCCCCATTTATTACTACAACCTGTTCCCGTGCCCTGGCCAAAGTGGGGTCCTGCATCTGGGCAGTACCAAATGCCCCCTGGGGAACACCCAAATCTGGCAAGTCAGGGGTAGAGGCCATTTCCTCATCCTCTTCCCCCAGCATTACCTGGAGCGGGGAAGGTTCCCCCCCCTCAGTGTTCAGGTAGGTCTGAGACCCCCACATATTGACATCCTTAACAGTATCAGCACTATTTTCATCATTATTAACCAAAGTCTTGGCGTTTTTATCAACTGGGTCCATATTACGAACATGTGGCATCTCAGGGTTATTACCTTCAACAACAGGAACAGAGGGACTAGTTTCTTCCCAGTCTCTGGACCTTTCAGATAGTTCTCCTTGTCTCCAAAGTTTTGCAAATAACGGACAGTCACGTCCTATGATAACGTCATGTACCAAGTTTTTTACCACCCCCACCTCTTGAGTACTAGTGCCACATGCTGTGGAGATGGACACCGAGATGAGAGGGTACTCTCTAGTGTCCCCATGAATGCACACAACCCGCAAAATTTTGCTTACCGGACCAATCTTCCCAATTACTCTAGGGTGAACCAGGGTTACCATGCTTCCAGAGTCCAGCAAAGCCTGTGCAGGGTGGTGGTTCACTTGGACTTCACACTCAAACTTCCCCTCTCCAAGGTCAAGATGTGTTGTACACGCTTTATGGGCATAAAAAGACTCCCTCCGAAGAACCCCGCATTCCATGGGTTCTTCCTGCAATAGGCAGTGGGCCCGGGTATGGCCCCAGGCATGACATCGCCAACATTGTACATCCCCTCCTCTCCGATCAGGAACAGGTCGCTGAGGGGGTAACGGGTGTGACTCTTGGCCTTCCGGGGTGTTGGTTCCAGGGCTCCTGGGGACATCCTTTCGAAGGGCGGCAGTTGGTCGGAAGGGCCGTGGCAGACTGGGCCCTTGACGCTTGGTGGGGCCAAGCAGATCCTCCACCACCGTATATCGTTCCACCATCTCAACAAGGCAGTTTGCGGTTTTGGGGTCTCCATGGCTGACCCACCGTTGAAGGTCATCTGGCAGTGACCTTAAGTATCGGTCCAGCACGACCCGCTCCACAATTTGGGGGCCAGACAACACTTCGGGCTGCAGCCATTTTTTTACTAGTTGCACCAGGTCATGCATTTGAGATCGCGGTGGCCGGTTTGAATGATACTTCCATTGGTGCACTCGTTGGGCCCGAACGGCCGTAGTCACCCCCAACCGAGCCAGTATTTCTGCCTTTAGTTTTTGATAATTTTTAGCATCTTCTGGTGGTAGGTCAAAATAGGCTTTTTGAGAATCTCCGGTGAGGAAAGGCGCAATTAAGCCGGCCCACTGGTCCTGGGGCCACCCTTCTCTCTCTGCCGTCCTCTCAAATGTTGCCAGAAACGCCTCTACGTCATCACTCAGGGACAACTTCTGCAAAAAATGGCTTGCCCTTATGGTCACCTGGTTGCCAGGGGCAATGGCCACTTGTTCACGGCCCTGAGAAAGCTGCTGCACTGCTTCTTTTAAGGCCGCCATCTGAGCCTGCATAACCTCTTGTTGGGTCACTAGCTGGGCTGCTAACTGGGCCACCAACTCGTTGTGGTGCGTTTTTTGTACCTCCAGCTGGGTTGCTAAGCGCTGATTAGCTTCCTCATGGCGAGTCTGCGCTTGTATATTAGCTAAGGACAGCTGTTTAATTAGCTCCTCCATTGTTTCAGCTTTCAACAGCTGTGCAGCTTTAACCCAGGACATAAATTCACTGTACTGTCCCTTTAAATGTCAGTTCAAATCCCATGCAAAAAATAGCAAGAAAAAACGCCTGTTACTTTGTCCTGCCCGCATTCGAGCACCACTTGTAATGTTCGGGGGACCAGGTAGATCGCAGGACACAGGCTTTGCACACAACAAAGGGTTTATTAAACTTAAATCGCTTTACAGCAGCCAAAAACAAAAGGAAAAAGGTTTGTAGTCTCACCGACTTGCAAAGTCCAGAACAGCAGTCTTTATCAGAAACAGAGCTTGATCTTGATGGCAGGTAGCTTCCCCTGCCAGGAGCCTTCCAAACAGGACACTGCTGTCCACTTCAGCTGTTGCAACCCAAACAAACACCATCCACCATGTGTTCTCCACTCCTCCACACCCACCTAGCACTTCCTGTCTTGTTTTTTAAAGGCACTCCCTTAACAGGTGGGTTAATCAATTTTATTCATTTAAAAAGACCACAACCCAAACAGAGGGGAAATATAGCGTCCTTCCAGGACCCAGCCACGGCGTCCTGTACAGTACGTATAGACATCTTCCCTTTACAGGGTAGTTAGTATAGGGCTTAGAATAGGTGTGAGAGCAGGTTTAATCTCAGTTAGTATTTGACTAAACTGCTACTTTAAGCAGACAAGATGAGGAGTCTCTCCAAAAAAAGAGGGTGAAAAAAAGGAAGGAACAAAAGCCATGTGAGAGATCCATATAGTGTAGTGTTTTAAGCAGAAGAATAAAAATATCTTAAAGTGAATTGAAAAGATTTTGGATTATGTACCCATGTCTGTGAGATTGCAGGATTCCTTAAATGAGGTAATTAAATGAGGAGCTTGTGGACAATATTACTGTCGCTGCGTAGAGTAGGGTTGCAATCAATGCTCATCTGGGTGTTCTTGATAATCCTATGCTGTGTTGAAATCAGATCCTGGTATAAGATGTAGTTTTTATTCTATTATAATTAGAATTGATTCCACTTGACGTGTACTATTACCTAGTGTTCTATACGCCTTTCCTGGTTGTTGGCCATTGGATTGCCACAAAATATATTGACAGTTTTTTAGGAAAATCTTCTGACCAAAAAACATCAACCTTTTAAAGATGGAGTTTTCAAGCCTGTCCTCTGCTGATCAAATCTCCAACTTTTCAAGCAAATTATCTTCCACTGCATCTTTAAGCAGGCTTTTGACAAAGCATGAAAAACCAGAAGCTTAACCTTTGAATAAATTAAAAACCAAGCAATGTGGATAATGATTAATGAAAGAATTACTGTTAAACCCATAGCTAAGCTGGCAAAATGTCAAAAAAATCAAGCCCTTGGATTGCACACTACCTACCACTGTACATTCCAAAACATGGGCTGCCAGAAAGTAAATGGCCCTTCTTTTACAGGTATGATATTTTATACAAGTTATTCTATGGCGACAGGGTCACTTCATGTAACTCATAGTGCTCTGATAATCTTTGGTCATGTACTGTATATATACAGTATCTGATATGGCAGATATATATACACATACTATAAAGACAAATCTAAAACAATATTTTGAACAAAAAGAAATAAAACACAGTACATCCAAACCTTTATAATTTCCATTAAAAAAAAAACAGGCAGCAGGTAACCAGCAATGATTAAGTTTCTCCTTGGTAAGCACAAACAAATGGTTAGAATCATGCTAAATACAAGCCAACCTAACCATGCTTAGTTTACTGCTTTACTATGCCTGCAAGGCCATAACTATGTCATGGAAAAAGGTTACCCCTCCTTCCCTTACCTTTTGGAAACATTTACTCAATGTCAACTTGCCTTTATATAAAGATACCTATGTTAATCCAGGCTGCCCTAAAAAGTACAATAAAGTTTGGTCTAAATGATTGGCTGACCCATCCACAGCCTCTATGTTAGATAAACCATAACATTTTTGTCATTTTATATTATTGATGTATATAATGGAGATATGAGTTGACACTGGAGACATTCTCCTTCTACTGGTATTCATGAGAAGTTGCATCATTAGAACTTGAGCCATACATAGACCCATCACGGTCACCTAGATCCTAGAGTTTTTCTACTGTTTATCACAACCCCTGTGTGGGTGACTGTGGCTTTTATTGTGACCTTTTGTTTTTGTTTTGTTGTGTTGTATGATTGTACACTTGATATATCAATAAAAAAAGATATAAAAAAAAAATACAAGCCAACCTACAGTTGTTAAATATGACATATCCAAACAGCAAATAGAGTTGTAAGAATGGAAAGTATACAGTATGTTGAAGATTCCATTTTCAACAAATAAGTATAAATCAATGCATATGTGTTTACAAAAAAAAAATAATAAACTCAGGACTTGTGCAAGTTGATTATTGTTTAGCAATCACTTTTAATAATCGTTACATTTAGAATTTTTAATAAAACTAAGCTCTAAAATAAATTGGCTCTTCGTAGCTCAGTTATCTATAATGAACCTTGCAAGCAAAAGAAGAAAAAGGCTAAGCATTGGCCTAAAGAAATGGAGTTCTATTTATAGCAGGATATAGATAGGATGAGTTCTATTTGTCATAGCTGTAACAGAAGAGTAGAAGAGTACACTACAAATTAGGCACAGCATCCAAAGCCCCAATCTAAAAATGCAGCAGTTGGTATTATTAATGATTGTGTAAGAAATAAAACTAGTTTGTGTTGCACCAAATCAACCAAATAGAATCAAACTTTTGTCTTTTAATTCAGGTTGTGATCCTCTTGATAGCCATGTTGAAAAACAAGCAGCTCCCATATGAAAAATTAGTAAGGTCTAAGTCTAAAATAGTAAAAAAAAACATAATTAATGCATGCTTCAATATCACACAACACAGTTAGTGCTTACATTATCAAGATAATATTAGGTGCATTGAAGGATGTTTATAAAAATGGTGTCGATTATAGTGTACACTTTCTGGGCTTTACTAAAAATATTATTTTTTTATAGTAAATCTACAAAACCTGGACATTTCAAAAAGAGCATATTCAGAGAAAACTGCGTGTAAAAAACTTTTTGGGTACAGGAATACAGCAATCTTATGTTATATGCAAATGTAGCCTTTTTTTCTACAGGTAAAGCTAAGCCCTGCCCTTTCTCTCTCCCAAAGATCGCTACTTTCATTTCCTTGAAAAGGGCTTTATTGGAAAAGAACGTATAAAATACTTAGATATTTGCTATAGGTCCTGTGCATCCAAGGTTAGATAAAATGCAGGTTTTTACATGACAGAAATATGTTTCAACAAAAAGAAAAAGCAGCTTCTTTTCTGGTGTAATGCAAATAAAATGATCAATAGGGCAAGAAGAAGATAATGGTGGTTGAAGCAGGAATAGGTGTAGAGACCCCTTGGTATAAACCATATAATATTAGCACTTTAAGGCTCCCAGATCCATAAAACCCCAATTAACCAGCTAGAGGTTACTAAGTTTTTAGGAATCTCTCTCTCTCTCTCTCTCTCTCTCTCTCTCTCTCTCTCTCTCTCTCTCTCTCTCTCTCTCTCTCTCTCTCTCTCTCTCTCTCTCTCTCTCTCTCTCTCTCTAGAGAGAGAGAGAGAGAGAGAGAGAGAGAGAGAGAGAGAGAAAGAGAGTGAGGGAGAGAGATTTTTTCCACAGATCATTGTTAGGCCTTCTCTGAAATATGTTGAAGTGAAACTGCTAATAATTCTGAGGCCTCTGATAGCAGCCTTGTAAGCCCAATGCAGAATATTAACAAATGTGTCTTATAATTAGTTCCAGTGTTTAGAGTCTTTCCACAGTGTTACTAATGAGAAAGCAACATAGTAATGCTAAGGTACTGGCCTTTAACCATTAGGTAAAGAGCACCATAATAATAAAAAGACGTCTTGATATTTTTTTTTTTTCTTTTTTTTTTTTTGAGAAACAACCAAAAACACATCTTCTCTAGATATGTCCAAATAAGTCCAAAATAATGACAGTTCAAATATATCAAATTAACATTTGTCTAGCTAATGCTGGTCTTGCTGATTTGGTGAAAAATAGCGTGAGTTCTTTTGATTTGGAAAGAGCCTGAGACAATGTTAGTGTTGTTGGTGGTGGTCAACAAGGGATAGAAAATGATTTGATGGGTCTTGGTTTTACCTACAAGTTATCGGACCATTGGACGGTTTTGGGTGTTTCTTTGGCTTTGTGCGCTTGGCCTCCAATGAAAGTTGATGGTGTAGCCAACCAAAGCGGCCCCCGCTTGGATTAAAAAATGTAAAAAAAAATTTTTTTATAAACATCATTCGTCTAGAACCTAACAATACAGAATATCATATAGATATATATTACATAATAACCATATCTACCACTCCTCACAATCATCTAAGCTTCCCACGTTATTTCTCTATACCTCAATATCTATTCCGTCATGTTATAACCTGTTGACGTATGTGTTCCTGTACCTTAAACTTAATATTCTAAAAAAAATAAGAAAGGTGGGGAAAAAAAATCCCATAATTTAAATCGGGAAAGGTGGGGATATAAAGGAGATGGAGGAGTTGAACGCGCCCTCCTCTAGTTATTACTCAATCCCGAAACATCTGTTAAGTCCACTGCATTTCTTCTAATTGGCCCAATAATTTTAAATTTATTTAGTCTACCATACAGCATACAGTATAACCACATGATCTTGAAGGCTATAATACCGTGTTGTGAATTACACATAACCTAAAGCCTGGCACACATGGGCTGAATATCAGCTGGTATTAGCGGTTTAATAGAAACCAGCTGCCATTTGGCCATATGCACAGAAGCCTGTCTGACAGAAGCAAGCCGAACATCCGGATTCTGTCAAAGTACTACAACGTGGACCTGCACTCAGGACTGTGTTGTGTACAGCTGCGGAAGTCCTGGAGAGGGCCTAGAATCATCATTAAATGGCTGGGTGGAGTCTGAGCCTGGTGACTCCCCTGTGAATACTTGTGACTTAAGGGAAGAGGAGTCTGTCGTGGCCTGCAGCCTGGTCGAGGACCTGGTGGCTGTAAGTACTGCCCAGCAGGAACCAGATATTGTCCCTGAAATGCTGGCCACCCCTGTGTCCCTTACTAAGGAAGGAACCAGTGTTGGAGGGCGATGGGCCCCCAGGTGAGCCAGAAGTGGAATGCGAGGACATGGCCATAGATTGGGGTTTCACTAGATTGCAAGCTGAGTCTGAGTCCCTGGAGAAGCTAGCGGAGTGGTCATCTCACAGTAGCAGCTCGGATGAGGAATGGGAGACAGGAGGTTCCCAGGTCCTGGAGGTCCAGTCCGAGGGAGGAGATGTGTCAGATCCAGATATGGGAACTGAAGTAGCAGCAGGAACCCCTATCAGCAGCAGACAGCTTTTTTTGAACAGGCCTTCCACCACTCAGACCAGAGCATCTGCATACACATCAAGAGGTCCCCGGAAGCTTGTGTCCTGCCTGGAAAAGGAAAGCTCATAGAGCTGCCCAGGTTTCCCCGGTTCCAGAGGGAGGTTCCGCACAAATTTGCTCTGGAGTGGGGTCTGGACTACTCTTATGTCCCTCTGAGACCATGGAAATCATTGAGAACTCCCGGGGAGAGTGAAAGGATGACCTGGTTTGGGAGTACTTGCACATTCCCAAGCCTTTCCAGGTGCCAGTGTGTGAGGAGATCTGGGCCCGCTTTGAGGACATTCTGGGGGAATGGCAGCTGGGGAGAGCAATCCATAAGGACCGTTATGTTCATGAAAGCAGGACGGCCTGAGAGGAGTTACTCAGTCTCGATCAGGGAGCAAGGGGGAGGTAGAAAGAGACTGCCTGGCGCACACTTCTATGCGTGAAGAGGACTGTTGAGATGTTCAGCCACCATCGAAGTAGCCACATAGACTTCTGGAGAGTTGCATAATCTGTGTTCCTTTCTCCCTGACTTTTGCAGGATCAGTCTGGCCTCCCACCCTGTGTTGTGCCTAATAGATGAACCTTTCCTATCAATGGATGCTGGGTGAGGTCTGATCTCTACTTTAACTCTTTTATGGAGCCTGTCAGTCTGGGGAGGGGCCCGTCCCATCAGGAGTTACAAAGAGAATTAATCACCTTGATGCTGTGTGTTTTTTTCCCCATTTGTTTATGTCAGCAGGCCATGACCCCCTCTTGACAGAACAACAGAAAAAAAATGTGTTAAAGGGGAAGTATGCAGTTTGAACATCTGATATTTATGTTAGCAGGATGCTAACCCCCTCCTGACAGAAAACTTTGTAAAGTATGTAGACAGGTGTTAGTGAAGGATGTTGTTTGGTTTTGTCTTTTCAGGATCTCTTGCGATGGGGCTGTCCATCCATCTTCGAGTCAAGACCTTTGCGAGCAGAGTATCTCTCTTGAGGGGAGATGCTCTGGCTCAAACTGTAATGTTATGTTGTGTTAATGTTAGCTACAGGGATCTGTAGTCAGGTGTGTAGTGTGCTGTATATGATGTAAATACTTACCAAATGTTTTCTGTTTTTGTATGCATTTAGCCCTGTCCCAATTTGTTCCCTTTTCCCCATTCCCTTTTGTATATTTTATGAGTTACCCTTTGTCCGGGGCAAAGGAGCTTATTTTTAAAGATTCCCAGCTAAGGGACTAGCTGGATGTTAGGTGGGGTGAGTGTAACACCCTCTAGTGTGCTAGAAGAGTAGTACATACTGTTTTTTTAGAACAGTTACATTTCCAGGCTTGGCATGTGGCCAAGCCTGGGTGTGTTTTTGTGATCTGGGTTAGGACTGACCTAGTATAGAGCTGGGTGACTCACAGGTGGTGTCACTAGGCCCTCCCACTTCTTTCCAGAATATTCTAGTGCTTTCTGGAAAGAGAGGTGGGAGGGAAGGTGGAGCCACTTGGGGTGTTCTGAGGAGCCTTGACCAATTGGCAGAGGGCAGGCCTCCTTAAATACCCAGGGTCAGCCCAGCTGGGGAGGAGATGATCGGGTGGAAGATAGAGATGAAGTGTTAGGCTGTTGGGGCCTTGGAGGGAGCTCTCCAGTCTGTGGGGGTGACCTTGAGCCTGGGCTCAGGTGCGCACGGGACCCTCTTACAACCCACAGAGGTGTCCTAACCAGGAAGCACAGGAGGAGCAAGAGAGAACAGCAGGAGAACACTGCCGTGCAAGTATCTAGGAGTCCCACAGTTGCAGCCAGGCGGGCTGGTGAGTGTTCACACAGTCGGGAGGATTGGGAGGCACGCCTGAGAGGACTGAGATGCAGCAGTGTGGGATGGGTGCAGAGCCAGTCTGGAGGATTGTGGTGGCACAGGCAGTGGAGAGAGGCAGCTGCAGCCAGGAGGGCTGGCAGTGCCTGGGGAGGTGGTGCTGGGAGCAGTAGCCACAGGAACAGCTAGCACTGGAACTTCTATTTTCTTTGCTACACCATAGGGGCTCACAGTCCCTCTCTGTAAAGGGCACCTGCTTAAGGCCTGGCTGAGCCAGTGTCAGGCCTACAGTGCTAGCTAGTCCAGAAAATACAGCAAGGGATGTGCTGGAGTAGTGAGGAGTGATATTCTGCAAGCAAGTAAATGCAGGAGGAGAAGAGGAGATTGTACATACTGAGGTGTATATAGTTTGGTCCCAATACTGACTTTGATTACCTGGGCATCTCATGAGTTCCCCATCCCTATTCATGTTGAATTCCCCTCAATAAAACATAAAAAAAGCAAGTGTAAGGACTGCTTTGTATGCATAAAGGTATTATGATCGTTGCTCTAATTGAGGCCAGTTATAAGATACCCCAAGGGTATCTCATTCCTGAGTACCTCTCCAAGCTGTAGCCTACATTTTCCCCGCTGTGCTTCTAGGGGTGTAGCCAAGTGGATAAAAGTACCGGCTTTGATTTACTCAGCGATATGATAAACATTGTCAAAGACCCCAAGGCGGTTTTATTTAACAAACCCATCAAATTAATTCCTAGACACACAAAGACCTTGATAAATTTTGTTTTTGGTGGCCAAAATCGCAATAGCAACTGTCTGGAAAAGCCCGATGGTAGACTTTAACTTCCCTCTGAAACCACACCTAGACTTTTCCACCGCTTGATCCACCATCTCATACTCCAAATTAAAAGAGCTGAAATGTGCTCTTCGTGACCATCATCTAATAGATATCTGGAGAGTACTACACACTGGGGCAAAAAACTACACCTAATTCTCCCTGGCCCACCGATCACACAATTCCATTGATTACTTCTTCATAGACCACAGTTACTTAGACTGGTTCTCTATAAGGTCAGATCACTCCCCAGTGTTCCTTAATCTTACAATCACTTCCACACCAATGCGGGAATGGACATGGCATCTCAATGATACTTTGTTAGAAACTAAGTCATACATGAATGGCAAACACAATTCAACATTTTTTATATGATCATGTGTCTGACTCAACCCTATTACCTTTCCTGTGGGAAGCTCTGAATGCGGTCCTCAGGGGGATCTTTATTCAACAAGGTGCTCATCTGGAAAGTGAATAGGCATAATCTATAACTAATGAATTAAATAAACTCAGAGACTTAGAAACAAACCATACCAATTTGCCTTCTGCTTTGACTCTTTCTGAGATCTCGATGGTCAAATCTAATTTTTCTGAACTTAATGAGGTCTCCACTGTCTCCTTTGCAAAAAAAATTGCAATACACTATATTAAATTTAGTAATAATTTATGTGCATCCCTGTAGAGAACCCTTTACCCTAGAGTGGCACATACTTTTATAACACAGATAAAAGGACAAAATGAGAGATGATCTTCTCATACCTGCACTATAGTACAAATGTTCAGCAACTTCTACCAAAATCTATACGCTATTCCTGACCAATCTTCTCCTTGTGCTAAAAAGCCCCTACAAGGCAGATATAGAGGCTTACATTGTGGCCTTTCTTCTAACTACATTAAACAATCTGACTATTAACACAATGGAAACTCAATTCACTGAAGAAGAAATCTGAAGTAACTGATCAATACAATCTAATATTATTATCAGTTATGTATTACTTTGTCTAGTCCCTATAGTCTAGTTAGTCTATCTATACTCTGAGCACATGCTATCGTTAATATCACAATACTATAACAATCAGTTATGAAACTAAATACATGGTCTAGGATTAAGCAAACCTCATTTATTTCCCAAGGAAATAAGAAAGCTTACATAAGGTATCAATAAAGGTTACAAGAAGCACAATCAGAGTACAATACAAGCAATACTTATCAGATCTTCGCAGCTAAGCCTCATGATGGAAGTGAGAGACCGAACTCATTGTTGAAACCCTTTTTGATAAACATACCTCAGCCATACCACACCCCATTGCCCACCCTACTTTGCCTGTGGACCAATCAGCGTCTCTGGGGCGTCTCCTCCCCCGGGCTAACCACCTCGGACAGTCCTGCCATAATTGGCCTCTGGGGGGCAGTGTCTGCCCATGAATTGCAACTGCTCCGACTGGGTTCCCATCTTGTGGTTCGATCTCGGACGCCCCTCCCGCTCATTATCTTTCTTTTGTCTTTACAGACAGACCGGCGCCGTCATTGTTCTAAATGTCTTTGAAGCTCAGTACACTCCAGGTGGGCTGAATAGAACTCATTCTGCTATTCAGATTCTGTTTTGGTGCCACATTCCTCTATCCTTTAAACATGTGGGACTGCAAATATCAATATGGCTAAGTTCGGCTGTACAAACAACTGTGTAGAACTTTATATGTATAACATTAATTCCTGTTCGATTCCAACAAAATCACCACTGCCTGGGAAAGAGCCCAGGCCCAGACGAGTTTACACCCTAGTTTTATAAATCATTCTCCCCTCTGCTTCTCCTAGCCTTAACTAAAGTCTTTAACTCACCGGGAACTGGGTCCATGTGGGTTAGGTGGGCTTTGTAAGTGGACAAGAGGCTTCAACCTTATAAAAATAAGCAGACAGCACATTAAAAACCATCCTATTAATAAATTATGCTCGTCAGCATAATATCCTTCTCTGCCTCATGTCTGTCAATGCAGAAAAGGTGTTTGATCTCATAAACTGCAAGTTTTAAAAAATGTCTCCTGAACAGATAGGCCTCACTGTCAGCTAGATTTATAGTAAATGTTTCCTATTCCGCCACATTCCTAACTCATATTGGCACCCAACAAGGTTGTCCCCTGTCCCAAACCTTGTATATTCCTATGACTATGGAACATTTAGTGAGAACCCTTAAGACAGAATCTCGATATTGTAGGTATTTCAGTAGACCCTCTTCACTCAAAACTAGGTCTTTTTTCTGATGACTTGTTGAAGTATGTGACATAACCTCACACCTCAACACTTTCGATACTACACAAATTCCAAAGAGTTAGTACATCTAGAAACTTGTAAGTCAGCTATACGAAATCAGAACTCTAAAATATATCTTTATTCCCCTTTCAAATGCAACAACTAAAAACAATTTCCCCTTCAAAATTTGCTCTAAATCTATAAGTTTTTTGGGGATCCACTTACCACCAAATGTTTCACACATATATTCTCTGAACTTCCTTACACTTTCATGTAAAATTTAGATCTCAATACCTAAACTACAAAACATCTTTCTTGGCTTGGCAGGTTACCCTCAAAATCCCCATATTTTATTTTTGGATATTCCACAGACTATTCTCCAAGTTCATCTGGAACAGGTTTCGTCCAAGATTTTGCTATAGAATTCTCACGCTCTTGAAACTTTAGGCTTGGGCAGGTATACCAGACACTTCTCTCTATCATAATGTGGTGGTTTACACCTGGATTTCGGACTGGTTCCACCAATCATCCATTAAATTTTGGGTCAAAATAGAAAGTTACATGACCCCTGTAGACGTATGTGCTCTACTTTGGATACCTACCTTAAAGTGTTGAGATTCCCTTTCTCTACCAGAACTTACAAGACATATACTATACATTTGAGATCATGCAATTTCCACCCTACCACTATTCAACTATCTAACCCCCATGACTCCTTTATTAGGTGAATAGATATAGAAATATATGTATAGTAAATATACGTATCTAAAAATAAGCAGTCCCAAAGAGACATAGCTGTGATATAAATTGTCCCAAGAGAGAAGTGAATCAGTGGAGACAATCTTGATGCACACAATCAGTTGAAATTGTTGACACCACAACTTCTTAGATTGCACCACCACCTTTGTTTGCAATGGAAACTCTTACTGGAGTTGGTGGATTCTTTAACCACAGAAAGAGTAAAAAAAGACATGTAAATTGTAATGGTCCTTGTTAAGGGAAATAGACATCCTCCAGCTCACCACCATGTCCTCATGAGCACCCCCATTGGCAAATGAAGATAACCAGTACCAATATGAAAAGAAAGCCAGGAGAACCACATAGTGTAAAAACCTATGGACATTTTTATTTTAAAAAGTGTAAACTATTTACAAAGTAACAGATAATAAGCACTTGTAAAAACAACCATTTCTGGGGACTCAAACGGACTACTTCATGGTTTCGGAAAGCATAATGACGTCACAAGCAGTAGCTCCGCCCTATGTGTTTTGTCACATCTGATGTCATAGGGGGTGGTACCTTTTCACCAGCTCTTTGAACCTATACTTTTGGCCCTTAGAATAAAAGAACCACCATAGACCCCCCTCCAGATAATACAATCTGACCCATCTTGAACAGCCATGGACTCTGCAGGTAGTCATATGCTTAATGCCACACTGTCAGGGATGGGCTCAGCCCTTCCTTCTCTGAGCTGACCGCTCAGCTTTCAGTTAACTGCCAGCTCCTATCTCTCCACAGTTACTCAGCTGTTGCTGATATCCTGCTCGTCAGTCCTGCCGCTTAAGCCATCCAGTCCAGAGGAGCTCTGCTTTTGCCTTAGTCAACATTACAGAGATGCTCTCCTGCATTCCCGTTAAAAGACTTGCTTGTCTGACATGCCTTCTGGCTCCAGATCCTGCTTGCTGTTTAACTACGCTCATCTCTGGCTTCCTGGCGTTTGGCTTGTCTGACTATCCGTTCCGGTCCCTGAACTCTGGCCATGTTTTGACTACGTTTGTTCTATTTACTTTTATTACTAAACAAGTGTGATTTAACTGTTCTTCTGTCTCAGTCTGATTTCATGGTTTCTGACACAGACAAAGACAACAAACCTTATCCTTTATGCAATCTATATCTGCCCTTTCACATATCCTTACTCAACTACTGCATTTAAATCTCTACTTCTTAAACACATACACTTTCCCAACTGTACTCTATACTAATTTCTTTGGCATATCCAGATCTTCCCTCCTACACATGGGCCTGGGAGAAAGAGCCCCAAAACAATATTACACTTGCTAAATGGGAAAAATTGTCAGTTTTAACAAAGGCAAATGGAAAAGGGTTCAAACTTATCGCAAGATGGTACAAATGCCCTACAATTCTCCACCAGTTTAATCCTAAATTTTATGACATTTGTTGTAGGGGCCTTAAGTCTAAAAGAACTATGCTTTACATATGGTAGGATTGCCCACCAATCCAAGCATTTTGGCCACAAATGTTAAAATTTTATTGCAAGATCATAGTGACAAAAATCTCACTATCCCAAATAATAGTGCATCTCTCTGTGGTCTAAGGACCTGTTAAATCCTCCAAGAAAGATGTCTTGAGATATTTTTCTCACTGCAGCCAGAAAGGTAATACCGTTTTATGAAATACACAACCATGCCTTCTGTGCAGGCATGGACAAGTAAACGTAACTTTTTCAGAGAACTAGAATGTTGTCCCACGGAAATGACAGGGAAGAGCAGTTTTTAAAAATGTGACTCTTATAGTCTAGGTTCAGACTATGATCGGTGTTTCAAAATTGAATCTTATGAGATGACTCTCTCAGACCACATTAGCCATGATGGAGCAACCCTACCTTTCACCCCTTAAACATTCTAACACACAATTTTTGCCTTCTTCACCCTTATTGTGTGACCCTTTCCCAGGCCTGGATACTAAATTTCACTCTTCAAATATTTCTTTATACTCGATGTGAGCATAACATCCAACATTTAACCCTGCAACAGAACAAACATCAACATCTAGCTAATTCTACAGATCCTTCCGCCTAATTAATTTAGACACGAATGATCCAAGAGCATTTTACTTATTCCTTCCCATTTGCCACCTGTTTGTCATTCCTAATCTACTTGTTATATTGTTCCACTAACAATAGTGATATGGCAATGTTAAGGGATTGTGACTGTAATGTATATATATCTCCCCTTTGTACGTATTTCCTTTAACCACTTTGTGAAAATTGCAATAAAAAAAGACTTAACTAAAAGGTCAATTCACGCAAAAATATTTTACTTATTTTTAGAGACCAATGGGCTAAGTTAACCCCTGGCTTATTATACATTAACAAAACCTTTATGCTTTAATTCTGGATTCCCTGTCCACCTGGAAGGTTTGTGTTCCAAGCTATGTGTGTTCCAGTACCTCCTTTAGCATTCTCTATAATATAAAATAAATAAATAAATTAAACAGCAAAAGTAGGAGCAACTTATAATGGAAAATATAGGTCTGTAAGATATAAGGCACAAAGTGTTAGCCAAGTATTCTCAAGAGATATAAGAAACTGTTAGGTAGTTAACCTTTACTTACCATCTATCAAAAATTGAAATAATTGTTTTTTGGTGGATTGACTGTGAATATAAGCCCATTAGGCGCATATAAGCTCAGTGCAGAAATTGTCTTCTTTTCAATAGTTCATAATACCTAAAAATACTTTTATTTTATTTTTAATTAAATCCAGCAGGTAAGATTCCTTGTTCTTTACTTAGCAGGTAAAATTCCTTTTTCTTTACTTAGACTGTTTAGAGGTGCTACTTATTAATTGTAGGACATGATATTTATGCATTCATTGTTATATAGTTACATAATTGGTAAGGTTGAATAAAGACAACAGTCCATCCAGTTCAACCTGTGTAGGAGTGTGTATGTGTGCGTGTGTGTAGAAATAATATTTCCCATGTCCCCGTATATTGTTTTCACTAAGATGCACATCCAAGAGTCTTTTAAAATTATCCATACTTCCTGCTGACACCACCGATTGTGGAAGAGCTTTTCATATCCTTACCACCCCAACAGTGAAAAACCCCCTACGCAGCTTAAGGTTAAACCGCTTCTCTTCCAGTCTCGTCCCGTGGACCTGTGTTCACCTACACTTCCTGGGACTGAAAAGTTTCATACTTAGGCTAGGATCACCATTGAGATATTTGTATATGACTATCACATCTCCTCTCAAGTGTCTCTTCTCCAAGGAGAATACATTTAGCGCTTGTAGTCATTCCTCATAATTGAGGTCCCCTAGTCCCCATATTAATTCAGTTGCCCTTCTCTGGACTTTATCCAGCTCCAGCACATCCTTTCTGAGGATTGGTGACCAGAACTGGACGGAATACTCCAGATGCAGCCGAATAAGTGTTTTATAAAGTGACAGAATAATCGTTTTATCTCTGGAGTAAATTGTCTTTTTAATGCATGCTAACAATCTGCTGGCTTTGGTAGCTGCAGTTTGACACAGCATGCTATTGCTCAGTCTGTCTTCTACTAGGACCCCTAGATACTTCTCTATCCTGGAAGCCCCTAGGGGTTCTCCCCTAATGAGTAACTTGTGTTTATATTTTTACCCCCCAAGTGCATTACCTAACATTTTTCAATGTTAAACGTTGTTTGCCATGCAGTAGCCCACAATATCCTGCTGTGTTGTTATTGCCCTACATATCTCTGTGTCACCAGCAAACACTGAGATCACGCTACTTATCCCACCCTCTATATCATTTATAAATGTAGCAATGGCCCCGACCCCTAGAGGCATAATGATGACCTCCAGAGTCAGGGAGAGCCGACATCTTCTTTGTAGAGTGGGATACTAGGCTTAGTGGATGTGGGGCATGGCTTGAGGTTCATGAGAGTGGCTGCTTAAATCCGCAGCTCCAGCTCTATACTCTCATCCTGCAGGCATCCCGTGTCCAAACATCTCCTAAAAGGCACCAAATCCTTCCTAAAGATGGCAGGAATATGATACAGGCATGATGGTGAACCAATACGGGCCTACCATGCCCCAGTCCATGGCTGAACAGCTAGCTAAGCACCGAAGGCAAGATGGTGCCAACCCCTCAGCCATGCATGAAACCATGCTGCAGCCTTCCCTTACCTCAGCGCAGCTCTCTACACAAGGGGTGAGTGAGTCTCTGCCTACTGCTTTTCGCACCCAGGCTGACCACCTAACAACTTTAGAGTTCCCTACATGCTCAGGAGACTGCAATTCACCAGGCTCCTCTTCAGATGAGCCCACCCTGGCTGAAATCATGCTGGTTAAAAAGATTGTAAGGCCTCCCTCACATTTCAAATGGAAAGGATCCATATTGATTTCTCCCTACTGAAGCAGGAACGTACAAAACCTGTGGGAGCCGATGGAGGGGGGAGGAAAAATGAATCAGCTCCCTGGAGTACACAGTGGTGACCCTCAGAGCCAAGTTAGATGACCCGGAGAACCGTTCTTGCAGGAACAACCTCAGTTTTGTGGGGTTTCCGGAACTCTCTGAGGGTTCAATCCCTGAACGATTCCTTCATTCCTGGCTGCTGGATGTTTTTGGGATGGAAATGCTATCCCATGCCTTTGTGATTGAACGTGCTCACCACACCCATCCACGTCCCCCTCCATTGGAGGCCCCTCCAAGATCCCTGATTGCAAAGATCCTCAATTTTCAAGATAAAGTCGCTATCCTGCATCTTGCTAGAGAAAACGGACTGCTCACATTTAAAGGCAACAATATCTCCATATACCCTGACTTTTCACCTGAAGTTCAATGTCAGCGCATATCCTTTGTGGCAGTGAAAGACCGTCTCTGCACTGAAGGCTTACCTTATGAAATGCTTTTCCCTGCTAAGCTGAGGATCATCCATGAGGATAAAGCTCACTTCTGCTACTGTCCAAAAGAAGCCAAAGCCTGGTTGGATGACCCCTTTGGAGAAAACCCAGACAATGCCGCAACTGGTGCAGCTCTCTGAAGTTCCTTTAGTTCTCCCTACCTCTATGCCTACCCTACTTGCTGCTTACTTGAGCACCTAAGGGATTTCTTACCCCTCTGAGTAGCACCTGAACCTCCACTGCTGTGAATATCCTGTGGAATGTACTTTTCCTATCCCCTCCTACTGGATGCTCTACATTGCCCCTGCTGCAGACCTGGTAGATGCCTTAGCCAGTTCTACCACTTATTCTCCGTGACGTTAGCTCCTGTTTTACTTTTCATGACTGTCAGTGTTTGTACCCTATATTACAGGTGAATCTCATATCCTACAGGATGGATGCGCACACCTTTTCCGAGAGCCATACTGGACCTACTACCTTCTCCATACCATGGGTGGCGAGGCCACAGGTTTTTAGGATCCCTCTCATAACTGTTGCTGGGAGGTTTCTTCTGTTCAGGGAACCAAAGCTCACTATATTTGAGATGGTTGAGCAGGGTTGGGGGGTGGGGTTTTTTTGTTTTTTCTCTGAGCCCTTTTCAGACTCTGGTTGCTGAGAATGACTGGGCCTTAAGGTTTCTTTCTGTTGTTTTTTTATGTTCCTATGGATGCTCCTCCTCTGATGACACTGCACTTTCATCCCATATTCTACTATAAGCAATGTCATATATGTTGTATTGTATTTATTCAAGACTCTTCCTATGCTGCTATATTTTGCATCGATTCATATGGCTAAAGTGTTAAAACTGATTTCTTGGAATCTCAGGAGTCTGAACTCACCTCAAAAGTGGTCCCTAGTATTCTCCTTTCTTAAAAAATATAAACCCCATATTATTTGTCTTCAAAAGACACACCTCACTAATGCCACACTGCGGTCCCTTAAGCGTCCCTGGCTGGCCACACAGTACCATGCCACCGACGCTAGCTACTCCCATAGGGTTTCTACCCTGCTAGCGAAGTCCCTCCCGGCAGAAATTCTGATGGTTAAGACAGACTCTGATGGGAGGTTCATTATAATCACTATTCGTATTGACTCCACAGTTTCTACATTAGTTCATGTATATGTCCCTCCTCCATTTTCCCCAGACTTACTTTCTCATCTATCCCTTTTATTAATGTCTAGATCCCTTTGTCCCCTACAATAAGTTGGAGACTTTAATGCTGTACTTGACCCTGCCATGGATTATGTGAGGGGTGGGGGCAGGCCCTATCCCTCACTTGTTGACTGGACTCAAGTATATGGTCTTACTGAGATATGGCAGTGGAGGTCCCCAGATGAGCGTCACTTCTCCTGCCACTCTGACTCCTTCCACACCATGTCTCGCATAGATATGGCATTTACCTCTGCTGAAGTACTCCCTATTGTTCAGACATTCTCCTATTTACCCAGGGAGTATCTGATCACGCTCCTCTTTCTGTGGATCTCCTCCTCTTGCCAAACTCGGGCCCTTATGTCTGCTGTTTAAACTCCCATTGGCTGGAGAATAAGAGTGCAGAATGAATGCCAGAAAGGTATTGTTGACTACTGGTGTGTGAATCAGGGCACTGTTGGGTCCTCCACTGCCTTGGAGGCTTCCAAGGCTGTGCTAAGAGGCACTTCCAAGTCCATTACTGCCATTTTGCCAAGAATGCCCAACAGCGCACTGAGGAACTAGAAAATACAATGGTGGTTGCAGAGGCAGCCTATGCTAAGAACCCTGGTACAGCTAAGTGAACCTCATGGCTACAAAACCGTAGAGACTATGAGCTCCGCTTGCTGGATCTTACTAAAAAACGTATGCTCTATGTTACCCAGAAGATGTTTGAACACGGCAATAAGGTGGGCCGCCTACTCGCCTACCTAACAAGACCAGACATCACTCCCATCTCTATTCCCAGGATCCTGACCTCCAAAGATAAGATCAGTGATGTCCCTCAGGATAAAACAGACGACTTTATCTTTTTACCACAACCTTTATACTACTAGGGCCCACTACTTCGATACCCAACTTGACGAATACCTGACTCAAACAGTGCTTCCCCAATTGTCAGACCAAGACTGAGATGAACTAGACGAACCTCTTTCTGTAGAAGAACTCTCCCTTGCAATTTCGCAGCTAGAGACTCATAAGACACCAGGCTTAGATGGCTTTCCAGCTGAATGGTATACATACTTTCAGCACTTCTTGGGTCCTATCCTACTCAATATGTATAATGAGGCCCTGCAAGATGGAGTACTCCCTCCCTCTATGAGAGAGGCATTAATTATTTTGATACTGAAACCTCAGAAGGATCCTCTTAAATGCGATTCTTATCGGCCTATATCCCACATCAATGTGGATGTCAAAATCTTGGTCAAAGTCCTAGCCAATCATCTGAATAAGGTGGTTGCAAAATTGGTTGAAAGTGATCAGGGGGGCTTCATACCAGGCCGTTCAACAGAAGGAATATCCGCAGACCATTCCACAACCTGATCTACCCACATTCCTGATCTCCTAACCATGTTATTGTGTCACTAGACACTTGCAAAGTTTTTGACAGTGTAGAATGGCCTTATCTATTTCACATATTACAGCTATATGGGTTTGGCCCTCAACTCATAGCATGGATACGTCTTCTCTATACTTCACCACTAGCCCGCATACAAATTAATTCCCAGGTCACTGAGACCTTCCCAATCACCAGGGGCACCAGGCAGGGATGTCCTCTATCACCCCTCCTATTTGCTTTAGCTATGGAGCCCCTTGCTGTTCAGATCCATAGCTCTCCATTAATTAAAGGCCTTTCGATAAACGATATAGAGGAGCGAGGCAGACAACACCCTAGATTACCTAGCAGACTCCCACAACTCCCTCACCAACCACTGAAATTAACTTGTTTTATTGACTACTCTGGATTCTGGCTGAACTGGGATAAATCAATCCTTTTTTCCTCTAGACCAAGCTGCTATACCAGTGATCCAGTCAGACTCTAGACTGCAAGTCGCCACTTCCTTCAGATACTTAGGTGTCACAATTCAACTACCATTATCCCTATATGTAACCAATAACCTATGCACCTTACTGCTCCAACTACAAAAACAGACCAAACAGTGGAAAAATTTACCCCTGAATCTCATGGGAAGAGCCAATATCCTTATGATGATTTACCTACCTAAACTACTATATGTCATGGCCAATTCCCCTTGCAAATTTCCCAAATCCATCTTTAAAAGTATCAACTCTATTTGCATTACGTTCCTTTGGAACAGGCATCCCCCCAGAGTAGCACTAGAAACACTGCGCCTCCCTTCACATCTGGCAGGACTGGCCTTCCCCAACTTCTACTCCTACTACCGGGCATCTCAGCTGGTTAATATTCATGACTCGCTACATCCCAACTCTAATAATGCCTGTACTTCTACTGAGGGAGCTATAGTTTCCTCATTTGAAACACTCCACAACATTGTCTATAGAGGATGCACACCACTGAGGCTAGGCATGACAATTATACATACCTTCCTTTCTCTATTCCAAACTGTGGTAGCAAAGCTTTCAACAGACTCATGGCTGCTCTCTCCCAATAGTTCCTTGTGGTTTAATCCTACTCTTAAGGAGCTATATTCCCTGCCTGACCCCATGAGATGGACATCCAAGGGAATTAAGTACCTATGCCATATATATACCCCTCATGGTTGCATGCCCTTTTATCAAATGCAGATAGAGTTTGACTTATCACCTACCTATCTATTTTATTATTATCAGCTTGGACATGCTGTACGAGCACAGTTTGGCTCCCTAGATAGTCCTAGATAGTCCTATTAGGACACCAGACCTAGAAAAACTCCTGAGATCCCTGGATCAGACAAAACTTATCTCCGCTTATTACTTGGCCCTCATGACAGGCAACATTTTTTGCGCTAGAAACAAAAAAGGACGACTATAAGGCTATAATAAATATGCCAAAAAGATTTTAAAAAACGAATTTCTTCACCAGTTTAGGCTAATATGCATTCCTCTACATATTTTTGGTAAAAAAATTGCAATAAGCGTATATTGATTGGTTTGTGCAAAAGGTATAACGTCTAAAAATAGAGGATAGATTTATGGCATTTTTATCATTATTTTTTTTTTTCTAGTAATGGCGGTAATCAGCAATTTTTAGCGGGACTGTGACATTGCGGCAGACAGATCGGACACTTTTGACACACTGTATCTATTACACAAAGTGCCATACCGGTACAGCAATGCTCCCAATAGAGTTGCCCTGCCGCAGTATAACTGCGGCGGCTGGTCGGCAAGTAGTTAAGGACTCTCGGGTGTAAGCCATCTGGTCATGGTTATTTATGTTAAGCTTCTCTAATCCTTTCCAGCCTCTGTTAGCCACAAGGGTAGATCCTGTGGCGTGTTGCTAACAATACTGGTCGGTATACCCCTCCTTTACCTGTGTGAAGAATGAGCATAAGAAACCATTAACCATTAAGCACAGCTGCCTTCTCCTTGTCATCTGTAACCACCTTCCCTTCCTTGTCCTTTATGGAGCCTGTGTGTTCCGTCCTTGCCTTTTTACTGTTATTATACAGAACTGTATTTTTTTTTTAAATGCACATTATTTTTTACTTGAAAGAATATTGTGGTTACTTCTGGTAGTGGAGAAACATTTAATCCTTTAATGCTTGTGTTTGAACCAGACACAAGCCTTTTAAGTAGGGTCCATTTAAAAGATCAATTGGTTTTGGCATAACGAAGGTCTCTTTCACATGGGTGGAAAAAACACTGCATTTGTAGCCATGTAGCATTTCATCTGTGTTAAAGCAGTAGTAAACCGCAGTTTGCTTTTTTTATTTTTATTTTTTTAAACCTGCAAGTCAAAGTTATAACATGCTAGCATTCATCACATACTAGCACATTATGTGAAACTTACCTTAAAACGAAGCTGGGTTTGCAGTCCCTTGTCCTTTGATTGGATGAGCCGTGCTGACATCACGCATGCTGCTGTTCACGGCCCAGGGCCACTGTTCAAAGCACAGGGCTGTCGTGCCGTTCCTTCAGAGCTCATGCGCCAGTGACATCACCGGCTTCCTCACAATTAAAAATCTCTTAAATGGTGATTGTTTAAGATATATTTACTTTACCTTTACCTTACTGTAGGCTAAGCTATAGGTAAAAATTGCCCATGGAAGTTTAGTTCCACTTTAAGATTGTGTGATAGCTAGAGTCCATGTATCTGTGGTAATGATCTATATACCGTATCTATGGTGCTAATCTGTATACTGTATTTGTGGTGATGATCTATATACTGTATCTGTGGCTGTGATCTATATACTATCTGTGGGGCTGATCTATATACTGTATCTGTGGTGGTGAGCTATATACCGTATATGTAATGCTGAGCTACATACCATATCTGTAATTCTGAGCTGTATACTCTGTTCTGTGATGCTGAGCTGTATACTACTGACAATGTGGGTGGAAGCAAGTGGAAAACAAGGGACGGAGTGGGTGGATTCTATAAGAGGTGGGGCTTATGGGAAGTGGGAGTGGTCAAAAAGGGAGGGCAGGGTCTGGCACCCCCTCATCCTAAAACTTCACCAGCCGCCACTGCCATTACCTTTAACTAATTCTGTAACATTTGCATACTCTCTTTATTGTAGAGAATCTATACCCATCTGAATCTATAACAAAACCTCTGAAGAAGGACTTGTAGTCCGTAACATGTAAGGTGTTATATACTGTATTGACCGCCACTAGTCCACTTTGCATCAGGACAGTGACCAGTTCATACAACTTTATAATTTTCGGTATTAGATATTGTTCTTATGTCCAATGTATATTTTCTACATGTATATTTTAATCAATTTTCAATAAATTCATACTTTTTATACTTCATGTTTTAGTCTGTCTATTAAAGTCCCTAAGGGGTTCTCTCCCCCATGCCCTTGGCACCAGGTGTTTTTGCGAAATGTAGAGAGACAACATTATTTTATCACTATATTAGAACTACAATATCATATGCCATTGAAAAGAAACACATCGAGACTCTAGTCAGGTCACAAACAGCTTTGCCTGGCTGTCCATACATGTGCTATATTTTTAAGCTATTTATTTCTCCAATGATCTATTACTCCATGCTGTCAGCCCTTGTACACACGGTCGGAGAAACTGTCGGAATGAGTCTTATCGGACCGTGTCGTCAGATAATCCGACTGTGTGTGGTATGCATCGGACTGATTCCGTCCGAATCTCAGTCCGACCCAATTTTCCAACATGTTGGAAATATTTCCCGACCAACTGGGCCGGACGGACCTAATCCGATCATGTGTAGAGCATTTTGATCGGACCAAGTGCCACGCATGCTCAGATCAAATTCCTACATCAAAGCTATTGGCTACTAGCCTGAATGTAGTCCCATTGTAACGAAATTACGTCATCACGTTCTGAAAGATCGGATTTTTCGACAACTTGGCCCGACCGTGTGTATGCAACAGTTTCGGACACAATCCGTCGGACTAAATCCGACGGGCAAAATCCGATGGATTTGGTTGCCAAAATCTCCGACCGTGTGTACGTGGGCTTAGGTTGCTGAAAATTGATATATGAACAAGAATAAAGTAACTGCTTTCTACTGACAAGTCTAGAAAGAGTGGTATTAGGATGCACTCATTTTCTTTTCCTCAGACCATGTACACTGACAGGAGAGCACCTCTGTATATGCCCAGTGCTGGGTAATATGTACATTATATTGATAGATTGCTGCTAAAATGATTCTTGGTGGTTGTGGAAGATATTTCTGTGGCGCTTTTCAGGGAGACTTATATTCATGATATTTAAAATATCATTAGTGAAGGCAGTAGCGGTGCCTCCATAAGGGCGCCACCCCCTCTATGCCCAATGGATAGATTCATGCATTGCTTGATGGACAATAAAAGGGGCTGTGTTACGAAAGCTGTGCGCCATCAGTAGAGGTGCACGGTGAGGCACAATGCACATTTTCATATTTACAAAACGGTACGCTGGGAACAGAGCATGGATCCCCCATTCACTTTAGTGATCCCACCGCACAGGAGAATGCAATCTGTGCGTCACTATGGACATGGCACATGGCATCTTCAATTCAATATTAACAGAAGATGGAGGTGCCAATATTATGGAGTGATGTGGGGTGATGTGAAGAAGTTTATTAACAACTGCCCAAGTAACAAATATGCCCAAAATAGAATGAGAAAGTATTTTTTTCAGAGAAAGCCTGCTGTGCCTGCAAGAACATTTAGAACTGAGTGAGATCAATGTAAGCTCTGCACATACGCAAGCGGCTCTTGCGTTTGTTCAAAAGCGCTTGTTCACTGCGCGGCCAAAATCGTAGTAAATGCCAAGTGATGCAAATGCAATTGCGTGGGTTGAGCGGCGCACCTCTAAACTAGACTTTTTTTTTTTTACACTGGTTCACCCTTATGTATTTTTATAGCTGGCTGCCTTTGGGGCATGTTGGGCTCAGCCCAATACCAACCATAAAGCACCTTGTACCTACTAGTTTAAAGGGGCTTTCCACATTCTGTAAAGCCCCCTGTCGGCAGCCCCCCACAACCCCAGCCTAGGGTTGTGTAGAAGAGGCCCTTGTCCCCTTGAATATGGGAACCAGATGGTTGACTTTTGGTGTGCCCGAGCGCCTCCTGCCCCCAAGCATCCACCCCCCTTTCATGGGCTGGCTTGCTGTGTGTTTGGCTAAGGCGTTTGTTAGTGTGTGGGAGGGGCACAATATTTTTTTCGTTTGGGGTGGGATTTTTCACGTGGGGGTTCTCATTTTAAACCTTAACGTATCCAAATGGCTTTGTATGTATTGGGGAGAGGCTATTTTTTGTTTTGGGTTAAAATCTTGCAGCTTTAATGTAGATTTGTAAGTTTTCTCTAAAGTTGTACATCTTTGAAGCAGCATTTTGGATACATGCTACAGATGCACCACTTTACAGGCAGAGTAAGCACCCCCAAGTTACTAGCTTTAAGCAAATTTGCATTTTTAAAGGCACTTTTACTTGATTCATTTTTAGGGTTATTCAAATTGGTGACATTGATATATATCCCTTAGGGTGAGACCTGGGCCCTCATACCCATTTTAAGACCAATAACTAGAAGATAATCCAGCCAAGTGGGAACTAGCAAAATTAACAAGTAATTTTCCATAGACTGCATTGGTATTTGTTGTATAACTTTTGCTCATGTTAGGCTCTTTGTTAGCTCCCCTAGACCAGGGGGTGTTTGTCCCATCTGTAATTTTGTAGCATGCTGGATGATGTGCTTAATTTTGGACAGGGGGTGGCTTATTTTGTGCTAGCTACATGTGTGTTGGTCTGGGCATGCTCAGGGACTTTGATTTTTTCCTGTGCCTTTTGGTGTGTGAAATGCATTTGCGTTGGTCTGGGCATGCTCAGGGATTTTTATTTATTTTTTTCAACATTTTGTGTGTGAACAGCGCTTGGATGTTTCTGGGCATGCTCAGAGAGTGTGTTTTTTTGGGTTAGTAATTTAAGGACATCCTTAACAGAGGTACCCACTTTGAAGTTCTGTCTCTGCACTGGGTGAACTTGCATTTTGTGTGTTCCATGGACTGTGCATGTGTTTTCAATTGCCTCATTAGCACGCAAACCTATGTTATATAAAGCTTGCAGATAGCATTCTTTACCTTGCCCTGAAAATAGGCAAGATTGCGTGTGGGGCTGGCAAGAGAGTACATTTGGGTGTCCTTGTAGAGTTTGTAACTTATAGAGCTTTGCAAAACAGATGTGTTTTAGAGCAAGTTTTTTTTTACTTTTGTTTATTTTATTTTTTTGGGTGGAGGGGATATTTTTGATGTTGTCAATGTATGTTGTTTGTAGGTTGTTTCACTTTGATTTAATTGTCTGTGCTGCATTATTTTGCAAAGCCTTCCTCAAGATGTTGTGACTAATTACTGTTTAAATCCTTAATAGATGTCCGTTTGTGGGTGCAGTCCTTTTAACTCCTGTTCATTTCCTCTACAAAATAGTCAGACCTCCAAACCATATTCTGTTAATGTCTCAAATTAAAATACATGTGTTTTTTTGCTTTCCTTGCTCTTTTCCGAGTCCTGTTTTGTTGACCAATAAAATGTGTAGCACATTTTTATGTTTTATGTGTTGTTTTTTTTCATTTTCATGCAACAGATTTCCCAGCTGCAGCATAACTAGGCTGATTGGCATGGCAAAACAAAACTTGTGATTTGTCTAAAAGCTACTTTCCTGGTGCCTTCATGGTAGCATATGCATGGATTGTGCATATGCAGCCATGAATAGGCACAAGGAAAGAAAAATTACAGGTAAGAAATTTTGCACCATCTATGGCCAGCCATAGGGTTGTGTTATTGACTAATTTACAAATATCTCCTTTTTACAAAATATAAAAGAACAGGCATGTTCACAAAATATAAAAGAACAAGCAATTTAAACTATAAACTCACATCAAACATTATTTAAATACTGCAATAATAACTCAAAATATGGTATATGCTGACTGAAAATACGGTTTACTTCCCCTTTAAAAGAAAGCAATCCAGACAGATAAAGAATATAAAGATTGTCTGTGGTTGCAAGGCAACAACATAGTTTATCACATGAATGTGTTAAAGAGGCATGCTAGTAAGACGCCTCTAGACAGGATTAAGTGAGAAATTATTTTGCCGTTATATGTAATAGTATTATTGTGCTTCTCACTGGCAGGATGTATTATTATAACAGGCAGCATCCCTGTGCAGCTGTGCAGGAGGTTAACTATAAAGCTGTGGGCTCTATTTGTGTTGCAGACACCAAAATCCAAATGCTTTCTTCCTCTTACCCTAGATGTGTCGAATTCTTTTGTTTCCCACTGACTACTTTATTTTTATTTCTTTTTTTTTTTTGTTCCTTTTTTTAGTGGATTAAACTGACTAAGCTGCAAGGCCTGTTTATATAACTAGCTATTCATCTGTGGTAGTGCCTTGGTGATACCTTTCTGTACCACACTGCGTGAAGAACTGCAGCCATGTAATGCTGTTTCTCTGACTGTTTTACTCAACAGTCAAATGTTAAATGGCAGCTTGTCTTCAGGAAGGAAAAGAAAATGTCACCTTTGAAAACACTGCGTTAGTCACTTCACTACACTGTAAACTACTAGTGTATCATTATTTCTAAAAGCCTGCCAAAAATAGGCATGTGTATAAACAGTTCAGCTTCACATAAGGTATTTAATTTAATGATTGCTTATGTGCTATTATCTGGCATTACTAGCTGGTGTCATCTGTAATTTTCTGACATACTGTTGTGTGTAAAGTTGTTTGGAGCTTGATGTGTAAAAGAATAAGCACATTAATCATATTTTTGTCTGTGCCTTTCTTAGTTCTTGAACCGGTAAGGTATTGCTGACAAATAATTTTTACATACCGGCTGATATAACAACAGTGTCAATCATTCGTTATATAAGAGTTCTCCATTTTACCTATAATATACATTTCTTGTATGCTTAAAGCGGTAGTAAAGTCTGCTTTGTGATTTTAACCTACAGGTAATTCTATAATAAGGCTTACCTGTAGGTATAATGAATTTCTCCTAAATGGGCATCGTTTAGGACATATTCAACCTGGATGCAGTCAGTGACCTCACCGGCGCATGTGCCCTGAAGGTCCGGCTTACCGTGCCGGACCTTCAGAGCACCGTGCTGTAACCAGGGCTCCCGCATGCAAGCATGGGAGTGACATCAATGCGGCTCCAGCCACTCACACAGCCGGAGTCTGCAAACCCAGAAGAAAGACCGGGGTAAACGGAAGCCCTCTCAGTGGTAACAGTGCGCCGCTGGAGGGCTTACTTTTAAGGTAAGTGTTTCAAATGTGCTAGTATGTGATATATACTAGCACATTGTGCTATTATTTTTCAGGGGCAAGTTTTGGGGGTTTTTTGCAGCGGTTTACTACCACTTTAAGGCCCCATGCACACTGGACATTTTTACAGATGCTGTTTTTAGCTTCAGGTGATTTTTTTCTACAGCCAGTAATCTCCCTGGTATGTTTTCCTATGTGTCCATGCACACATAGGCTATTATCAGCGTTTTTTAACAAGGGCGTTTTCTGGCTGGAAAACAAACCCAGAACTAGTGGGTTTGAAGAGGAGTTTTTCAGCTGTAAAAAATGCTCTAACTCTGAACAGCTAAAAAAACACAGAAAAACACTGCTATTTGGCATTTATGAGCGTTTTTGAGTCATAAAGCTTTTGTGGGAGTATAGTTTTGCTAAAAAAAAGCTTAAAAATGCAAACGCTAAAAAATGCTGAAAGATGCTACTGCAAAACACATTCTACAGCTACACTTTTCTACAGCTTTCCTGTTGCCCCCTGCTCTTTTTCCTCCTGGCCCCTTATTTCCTGTGTTCTCGGCTTCCCTGGCTTGTTGGCACCCATCTCTGTGCTTTTTCTGGCCTGCCCCGGCCTGGCCACCATAATAAAAAATAGCTAAGGGGCAAGTGCAGTCATGGGTAGCACTGAGAATAAGAAAGAAACCAACTGAGAGGGAATGCGTGGATGGAATGCAGATGTCCCCATCTCTACACGGTCATTCATGAGGAAGTTCTGGAAGCAATAGTCTGCAGGAGTTACGCAGAGGAGGAGCAATAGTCTGCAGGGTTATGCAGGAAAAAGACTACGGCTGTTAAACATGCGCATCATTTCTTCAGGCTCATACTATGTGCTAAATCTTTAAAATCTTTAAATATGATGGCAAAGTAATCTGTTCTATGGACATCCCATATACTCCTTTCCCTCAACCAAGTTGTAACTCCCCAATAAACAAAACAAAGCAAAAGACTGTTCATTGTCTCTGCAAGATATATATGGGAGTCTGGCAGTGGGATGATATGGTGGATGTTTGTTACTAGTGACAACTACACCGCTACATATAATATTGAGACAAAACGTTTAAGGTATGTTTTGATGCAGTAATTTTAAAGATTTTGACGTCTTTTGGAACTTTTAAAACCTGCCAAGGCAGTTCCCATACATTTGAGGCACATCAGAACAAAAGCGTGTAACCAGTGACAAGAATTTTCACTACAAAGTCATTGTCAGGGCCTGTACTTGAACCTGGGACCTCAGCTGCGTCTTGCAATGACTCTTCTCACTGAGCTATCTAAGATGCTGAATACTAAAATGGAAAAAAACTGCACTAAACCCAAAGAAATATATCAGAAAAAAGCAGCACACACTCAAACAAAGTTCAAAAATTCAAGAGCAAAAAGAAAGTGTAGCGCTAATTACTGCAAACTATATATCAAAGTACACAAACGGCGATGATATGATAAAATGGTGAATACTGCAAAGAAAATAATAATGAAGTGTCAATGTGCTCAGACAATGACAATGTGTAAATAACAGCAGTATATGCAATGCTTATCCCAGATCAGAAATCAGTGTATATAAACAAATATACATGCATAAACTATATAGGGCAGGGATATGCAATTAGCGGACCTCCAGCTGTTGCAAAACTACAAGTCCCATCATACCTATGCCTCTGGGTGTCATGCTTGTGGCTTTCAGAGTCTCGCTATGCATCATGGGACTTGTAGTTCTGCAACAGCTGTAGGTCCGCTAATTGCAAATCCCTGGTATAGGGGATAGCCCACAATGATATTAAAATTAAAAGTCATACAGTGAATAGTCCAATCAAGTGATCTGTGATTCAATTGCCCAAAGTTGTGGCGATAAAACAGAAAATCCCACACAATGAATAGTCCAATCAAGTGATCAGTGACTCAATTGCCCCAAAATTGTAGTCAGAGTGAGTCTTGAATCAATCTCGGTAGCTTCACAGGTGGAAATCAGATAGAGAGATAAAACACTCTAACAAGATAAGTTGGATAGAAGTACCATACGGCAATGTATCATACAGGCTTGATGTGCTAGAACCACTAGCACACAGGGACGACGGAGCCAGACAATCCAGGCTACAAGACGGCCATCATGGAGAGTAGCGCCTATCCACACCAAACGTCTTGTGATGAAAATGTCTCAGCAAAGGTTCCAGAATGGCTCAGAACAATCCCATGGAGTAAAAAACAAAAAGGTAAAGAATGCCAATAGTGCAGGTCAAAAATTATCTAAAACTTTATTCACATCTTAAAATAAAACAGATGTGACATAAAATGTGATCACATAAAAAGATTAAAAACAATGTCGGAAGCGTAAGATAAGCGTAGCCCGACACTTTCGACACAATAGGTCATCGACTGGGGCATATCTCCCAGTCGATGACCCATTGTGTCAAAACGCGGTTTTAACCCTTTAGCACCATTGTGAAAGTAGCCAAATGGAGCTTTCTTTTGGGGGTATTTGATAACCACTGGGTTTTTGATTTTTTGCATTATAAATTGAAAGACAGAAATTTTCTTTAAAATCTTTTTATTGTTCTTCGTTTCTGTTATAAAATTTTGCAAATGAGTAATTTTTCTTCATACATTTTGGCCAAAATGTATACTGTTACATTTCTTTAATGAAAATAACCCAAATCAGTGTATATTATTTGGTCTTTCCAAAATAAATAAATAACGACAAAGACACCAGTCCATCCTGAGTGAGTGTAAGTGCGTGTCTACAATTATCCCTATTTAAGGTACCCATATAGCGGCGTCAATTTATGCACACTCACATCCACATATACTTTGCACACTCACATCAGTCCCTCCCCTAAAGGAACTCACAATCCAAGGTCCCCAACTACAATTCATATACTAGGGCTAATTTTGGACAGAAGCCAATTAACCTACCACCTTGTCTTTGGAGTGTGGGAGGAAACCAGAGTACCTGGAGGAAACCCACGCAGGCACAGGGAGAGCATGCAAACTCCAGGCAGGTAGTGTCAGTGTCAAGAAGCCAGGACAGTACAAATACCCCCCAAATGACAATCTAAGCAAAATTAAGCTTTTTTTGTTCACAGAATTGTCTTATTAACAGGTAATTTCCCTCATACAGCATATGCATACCACAAATTACACCCCAAAATATATTCTGCTACTCCTCCTGAGTATGGTGATACCACATGTGTGAGACTTTTACACAGCCTGGCCACATACAGAGGCCGACATGCAGGGAGAACCATCAGGACTCCAATTTAATAATTCCCATTATTTGATTTTTGGGGTGTCTCCCAGTACCGAAGGTCCAAGTGGCTTGCCGAATTAATCAAGGATGGCCGTCCAGAACCAGAATTCCTTTCAAAATTGGGGCTCCTCCAGGATAAAGTAATCACCCTTGGTAAGTACATTTTTTGTCTTATTTTGACAAATTGTTTTCTTGTCTAGGCTCTAATAAAACTTTAGTCCCATAAATTTATTAGAAAGGAGACGGATAATGCCTTATAAGTGTTAAAACGGTCTTTGGTAAACCTGTCCTTTTTGAAGGACTGTGCAAATTAAAGAGGTCTTTGGTATACGTGTCCTTTTTGAAGGACTTTGCAAATTAAAGAGGTCTTTGGTAGACCTGTCTTCTAGAAAGACTTTATAAATTTAAATAAGTAGTACTACACTCCTTTTGGGAAGGGGAAGAAGAAAAAGTGTTAATAAGGCAACTACCGCCGGGACCCATATCTCTGTATGGCTTTTCTTCTCTATCGCATAAGATTATAAGATGATTTAATGGTGTGAATTGAAACTGCAAGGTAAGGCAGTGTTGCTTTCACTAATTGTGATAATGGGTCAGTTGCAGGGAAAGGATCTCCCACCTCCTCCAAACCCTGGAGAGAATTGTAAGGATTATGTTGCTAGAGTATGTGAAATTAATTATGAATTTATTATCCCCTGGGTATCTAACTTAGGTAGGTGGACAGAAAGTATGCACAGTAGTCGCCCATTCCCTCGAGAAGGAGATAATGATGAATTTCACATAGATATGGTGTAGGGATTATGTCTGGGAGAACAAGAAAGCCTTATGACCCTTATTGGTTTCAGAGAAATAGTAAGAAACAAAAGGAGGAGGCAGATAAGGAGAGATCAGACCCAACTGCCCCTCCCCTCCCATTCAACCCTCCACCATACACAAAACAATATATAGGTAGGCATGGAAAGTGCAGTTTTATTAGAGAAATGTGCTAATATCTTTGTCTACAGGCTGTAGATGGCTAAGGGTGAGAGTTATGAGTAGAGGTTTGTGAGAGCCATGGATTATATCATATCATGTTAGTTGTATTAAAATGCCTGAAGTGCTGTATCAACAAAACAGTTGATAATGGATTAAATATTGGTTGCATGATGATTTGTTTTGTATTTGTTATGTATGCTTTAAAGTGATGTAACATTGCCACAAGTACAATTACAAAACTAAAAATGTTTATGTCTGATTTAAAATCATGAACAATTTGATCTATATAATTCGAAGGAAAAAATGTACTTAAAATTGTAAAAATCGTGTGCAAAGTGTAGTCAATTTGCACTGTAGTAAAGTTAATATGGAAAAGAAAAGGTAAAATATTAAATTTGCTTATTCTAAAAGAAAAGTTCATATAAATACTGTGAGCTAAAAATCGTTGATTTAAACACTTGCTGGGGTGGCTAAGCGTGTTGTCATTGGAGCCACACCCAATGCAGTTAATAAAATTGATAAAAATAAGTAAAGTGAAATTACTAAAAATAGGTAAAGTGAAGTAAAAGTAAAAAGGTAAAAATAAGTAAAGTGAAATGTTAAAAGATTAGTGATATAAAAAAAAGCCTTTTTCAGCTGACGATTAAAGTTAAAAAAAACAAGGAATGCCCCCTCCCTTTCTTTGACATAGGTTAAATTGCATTGTGTGTGTGTGTGTGTCTGTGTGTGTAAACAGCTGTAGTGTCATAAAACTGTATCTGTAAAACTTGTCTGATCACAAACTGTAATCTTTGTTTTCATAAAGAAACAGGTTTTAAGAGTTTTCCAATGGGTTTAGGTGAAGTATAACTTTCTTATAGAGATGGGAACTTCTAAAAATGTTTGTTTTTTGAGCTGCTCAATTTTTTTTTAACCATTGTGAACAATTTTTTTTTTTATAGTAAAGGTATACCTTACATAAAATCCACGTGGTAAAAATATGTTTGACGGCAAATATTTTTTTATATTAGAAAAAGTGCACTGGAAGAACAAATAAGAAAATACTTTCTTTATGGAATGTAATGTAATGTATATTTGTGTTTTCATATGCTAATGTACTTATTACAGGTATTTAACCTGCATTCCATCCAATGGTGAATATTTCTCTGTGATTGATTTAACAAACGCATTTTTTTCCATCCCTATGGGTGAGGAGACACAGCTAATACTTTCATTATGTTTTAGAAACCGCCAGATGACATGGTGTAGAATGCCCCAGGGTTTTGTGGACTCCTCTGTAGTCTACTCAGTGGCCCTCCAGGCAACAATGCGGTCCTGGACTCCCTGCCATAGTTCCGTCCTACTCCAATATGTTAATTATTTATTGTTGTGTAGTCCAAGCCAGGTTGCATATAGATCTGTTACATTGGTTAGCAGATAATGGTCACAAGGTGTCTATGAAAAAGCTACAATAGTGTTTTGTGCTCACTAAAGGAGAGCGGAAAATCAGTCACAAGAGAGCTACGGCTCTAGTGAGTCTGCCCCGCCCACTTACTAAGAAAGATATGCTGTCTTTTCTTGGTATAATTGGTTAATGCACCAATGGATACCTGATTGTTTCTACTATGATAAACTCCTGAGACAAGCCACAAATATCGATATGCCAGATTGGGTAAAATGGAATGATGAAATGTGTAATGCTTTTGTATATCCTAAAACTGCAATGGTCACAGCTCCTGGTCTTGGATTACCTGAATATGGCAAGATGTATCACTTATTTGCCAGGGACAACTGTAAAACCATGACGGGAGTCCTAGCACAGAAGCATTGGGGGGAAAAATCCACCCTAATACATTTTTTTTCAAAGGTTGGGCTTATGCCAGTACTGGGCATGCCGGCATGTCTCCAAGCTTTAGCATCCTGTGCGATGATTGTGGAGATGGCTACTTCATTCACTCTGAGTCATGCAACCGCACTACACACTACTCACAATGTGTCCATCCTGTTAGGAAATGGAACATTGAAGGAATACAGAAAAGCCTTGAATTAGCCAAGAGGGGAGACCATGCTTACCCGTAGCTAGTACACCCCTATTTATCTCACAATATCATGGGGTAGGACACAGAGGCTGGCAGGTTACATGTAAGTTATTGGATAAAGATTTTTTTGCACAATCGATAGTCAGAATCCTTACACAGGAAATAATCCCAAGGTGGAATACGACACTTAAAGATAAAATCAGGAAATATCACAGGGGGAACTTTCAACAGATTGAAAAAGGTACTTCCTGCAGTCCTTGCAGAGGTAAGAAAGACTCCCTCTAAAACCACGAGTTACTCTCCTTTCGAGGTCCTGATGGGCAGACCCTTCCCAGCGCCATGGGCTAGACATGGGCTAGACAGCCATTAATGTTAGAAAGAGGGGATCTTGATCTCATATAGGAGGAGTGAGTTAAGAAAGTGATTGAAACTTTGGATACAGTTAAAAGACGTGTCGCACCTTTCCTTTTTCTTTGCAGGAACCTACTCATCCTCTCCAGGTGGGAGACGTCATAGTGGTTCAGCAACTGAATTGTACCAAGAAGCTAGAGTACCCATTTGGACCCCCGACTACAGTGATAGCAAACAGCCATTCTGGTACAGGGACAACAGACTTGGATCCATTATGTGAAAAAGGTGAACCAAACACCTCAGAAGCAAGATAAAGCACAGAGAGTTGAAGCAGGTGATACAAATCCTCAAACAGTGAGTGAAGCAGGTGGTCAAGACTCTGTAAAAGATGACTTTGCTTATTTCACCACAAAATTTTGGGAAGGCCTTGGACCTCTTCTTCTTGATGACTTTGATGATGTTACCTGGCATCACTTATCTTTATAATGGGTATATTGGGGGACAATAAGGGAGGACATCTGCTGGAAGCTAGCATACACCCCATGTACCCCCTCAAGTACTGCCACAAGAGAGCATTATTCTTAGAGAAAGACATGGAACCCTGTTAACAACATAGGAGGGTTTGGCCTTAGTGGCATATTATCATGGATGAAAGACATTGCTATGGTTACCATAATGATCTTGCTTTTTGTCTTATTTGTGTATGCTTGTTTCAAACTTATCATGTGCCTAATTTTACAGGCTACTCAAATCTCTGACCAAGCCGCAGGCTAATAGAGCTTACCTCGGCTTATATTACAAACACCAAGATGAGTATGTTACAGGATAAGTCATATTCATGGCTTAAGAGGGGAATGTAATAATATGAATGACTCCAATTTAATAATTCCCATCAATTGATTTGTTCCTGCTATATTCAGTATAGTCTCTCATTGCTTCTGGTTTCAGGTTGTATATGATTATGTAGGAATGTCTGTACAAATAGCGTACACCCTATAGTGTGTATTTATGGTCAAGCCCTTTCAAGTTTGTATATCCTGTTTATCCTTAGGCAATCGGCTTCATTTTATGACTAAATGACCAGGTGTCCAGTTTACAGTTTTTTTGGTATGTGCATTTAATAGTCTCTCTCTCTTCCTGTCACTAAGACCACACCCCTCCCTCCCTTTCCTTTAAATCTGTATCCTATATATGCTGAATAATCTCCCATTAAAGTCAGAGACCCTTGCTTCCTGTATTTTTGGGGTGTTGTTCCGATACTGAGGGTCCAAGTGGCTTAATCAAGGATGGCTGTCCAGAACCAGAATTCCTTTCACTAGGAACATAAATTAGACATTTCCTTTTTTCACTACCTCTTAGCCCTTGTACACAGAGATTCCGACAACCAAATCCGTCTGAGTTATTCCGACTGATTTATTCCGGAAGAGGTCCGGAAGTGATGTTGCATACACACGGTCGGACCAAGTTGTCGGAATTTCCGGTTGCCAAGAACACGGTGACGTAAGCCGCGTACGGCGGCACTAGAAAAAGGAAGTTCAGCACCACGTCCGGCACCCTTTGGGCTCCTTCTGCTGATCTCGTGTCTATCACGTATTAGTAGAAGTTTGGTGAGAGACGATTTGCACTTTTCAGATTTGTGATTCAGTTCGCTACTGCTCTTCAGTTTCTGCTTGTCTTTGCGTATCTGCTTATCAGTGCGTGTAGTCAGTAAGCATTTGTTTCTCATTGTGGACTATATCTTGGTATAGTACGCTTTGATTTGCATTGCTTATTGTCTGCTTGCTTCTACTATTCAAGTCGTTCTTTCAGGCATTGCTGTTTATCAGTGCTTTCTGTTGTCCGTTCTGACCAGCCGACCGTTTTCAAACCATGTTTCGTCTACGTACTCGTCGTAGAGTTTGTGCTGTGTAGGGGCTTCGTGTTGGGGTTCTTACTTTGACACAAGCCTGGTCCATGAACAGGGAGGGGAGGCATTTGTGGACCAAGAATTGGTTGCGCCAGCGTGACCAGTTCTCGCACATGCCTTTGCTCCATGAGATCCGGGAGAATAATCCTGATGATTTCAGAAATTATCTCCGGATGACGGACCCCGTTTTTCACCATCTGCTGGCTTTGCTGTCCCCTTATATCACCAGGCAGGATACCTGCATGTGGCAAGTCATCACTCCGGAGCAGAGGCTCAACGCCACGTTGCGCTACTTGACGACAGGGAGAAGCATTCAGGATCTGAAGTTCTCGACAGGCATCTCCCCCCAGGCTCTGGGGATCATTATTTCAGAGACCTGTTCTGCCATCATTCAGGTCCTGCAGAAGGACTATATGAAGGTAAGTTTTATCCTTTAACATCACATTCTATGTATTTAATGCTTCCTAATGTATTGCATTTCTTTCCTCATTCTCTAATTACCATCATTGCAATATGCTCTAATTCATATGCTCTGCCCCTTTGTCCTCATGCATATTTGCCACTTACCAATGTCTTTTGTCAGCTCCATAGTATTGCTTTCCCCTAAACACCCCCTAACATGTCTACAAATGTTATGTGTGTGCTTCAATTCATGCATAGTGACTTTTTTTATATTTTGGGGGTTATGCCAAACTCATTAGGAACCCCCCTTCCCCCAACTGCTAGGTCAGGTGATAGCAATCCTCTATCTTCTGACTTTACCAAACCCAATACCCACTATACCTACCTTTTTGATAGTCACATTTATGCACGAGTTCACCAAAGCATGTAGTGCAAGGGCCTGCCTCAATACTTTCAAATGCTATCATTTTTTTTAACCTATTATTATCTTGATATGTAATAGCAGAATGTCAAAATGTGCTTCCATTTTGTTTTATTTTTGGTATTATGACACTTCTTACCTGTCCGGTGGGCTGCCAATAGTGTAAGTAAGGAGGGGCTTCCCAAAGTATCACACATTATTTAGGCATTCAGCTCTCAATCAAGTGGAGAAGGTTACCTGTCCAAAACACCCCCCTCCCCTCATTTTTAGCAAGGGCCTATCAGATGGGGGGGATGGGGGGGTGATGACTCTGATAAGGGGACCTTATACTTTAGGCTTTAAATACTCAGTTCCCAAAATGTTATACTGATCTAGGCCAAAAATGTTGGTGTCTAATCTGCTTGCAATGTTGATTTCCAAAATTACAAATTTTTGGTTTTGTTTCACTCCACAGTTTCCTTCAACGCCACAGGAATGGCAGACTGTGGCCTCCCACTTTGCCAGTCGTTGGGACTTTCACAATTGTGGAGGTGCAATTGATGGGAAACACGTCCGCATCGTCCCACCCCCGGGGTCGTACTATTTTAACTACAAGGGGTTTAATAGTATCGTGATGTTGGCGATGGTGTCTGCGACCTATGACTTCTGGTATGTGGACGTGGGGCAAAATGTCCGGATGTCGGATGGTGGAGTGTTCGCACGGACGGAGTTCTACTGGCATCTCCAGAGTGGCAGTCTGGGCTTACCACCCCAGAAGAGAATCAGGAAGGACTCCCATTCGTCTTCGTCGTGGATGCGGCGTTTGGCCTGGCAAACCATCTGATGAGGCCTTTCCCGATGAGGACCCTTACCCCGGACCAGAGGATTTTTAATTTCTGGCTGGCTAGAGCCAGAAGAGTGGTGGAGAACACTTTTGGAATACTGGCCAGCCGGTTCCGCCTTTTTTTAAAGCCTATCCACATGGCGGAATATAAAATAAATCACATAGTGCTTGCCTGCTGTGTTCTGCACAATTTCTTAAAAAGACATTCAGCTAACTATGCGGTCTCAGTTGGCCAAGATGCAGACTTGCTTGAAAATGAGAACCTCAGGGCCCTTGAAGCTGCTCGTCCTGGCTTGCCCCCCCAAAGTGCCCGTGAGGTCCGAACCCAATACATGGAGTACTTTGTGGGTAGGTGGGCCATTGATATGCCAGACAAAGACATTGTCTGGCATTGTCTGGCATATGAGCGGCATTTTTGTAATACATTTTTCTTTGAAACTCCAATAATCTTTGTTTTGATTTACTGCTTGGCTTGGTTTTAGGTGTCTCCTAGGTAAATTTTTGTTGTTGTGCCTTTTTCTACAACAGTGCAAACCCAAGTTCTGAGCGAGATGAGGGGACAGTCTCTTCTTCAGATAATCTTATTATGTTGTGGGTCTGCTACACACACACCTTGTTTTTGTTAACTAATGTATGTAGTGCATTACTGACCAAAATCTTGCTAATTTTCAGCACCATGTCAGAAATATGTGGGCTCGGGAAAATGGCATGATTGTGAAAATTAACACATCACTGTGGGTGTTATTTACTAAAGGCACACCCACTATGCACTACAAGTGCACTGCAAAAGTGCACCTGAAACTGCACTTGGAGTGCAAAGTGGAGTTGCCTTTAGTAAATAACACCCATTGTCACCGAAAACAACAATTTTACTCCAAATACTGCTTTTGCGCATTGAATAAGGAAGCCACGCATTGTTGATAATTTAACTTTTTAATGAAAGCATGTATCAAAGCGTAACATACAGAACACAGTAACTTACAAAGATCAAATTTGAAAAGTGAAGACAATATCAGACATGAGTATGTACAAACTGAGCTGATATTGCCTTCATCACATGGGGTGTCACCCCTGGAAAATCCAAAATTGGAAGATGCACACAGTGTGTCAACATGTGCTATCTCCCATCATGGGGGATCAATGTACATGTTTTGGGGCTGCAACCCGTTCAACTCAGCCACTTTCCACAAAACACGTACATTGATCCCCCATGATGGGAGATAGCGCATGTTGACACTCTCTGTGCATCTTCCAAATTTGGCTTTTTGTAAAAGACAAAAGTTGTTGTTTAAAAACAAAAAAAATAAAACCCTAGCTAGTTTGGGGTGTTTCACACTCTCCCCAAAACATCAATGATGTTCTTAATTTTATTTTTAACATCATTGATGTTTTGCTGTATATTTTCTAAATCCCGATTGCACACCATTATCTCCCCAATCAGAATCTGGGCACTTTCACTGGTAAAATGTGATTCTTCTTCCACATCACCTACAAAAAAAGCAAAAAAACACACCATGTATTATAAATATGCCGACATACATTGATTAGCTTACCGGAAGCTGTGGCCTCCGACACTCACCTGTTGTGGTGACAATTTGTCCAACTTCAACGATCTCGCCTTCCTCCTCCTCCTGCGCCTCTGCTTCTGGTGCTGGAATTTTGCCTTCTTTGTGAGGTGTGGAGTCCCTGGTGTCCTCAGACTTCCCGAGTCTTTTCTCCCCTATGAGAATATAAAAAAGGAATACTTAGCACACAGAGGGCAGAAATAGGAATCTGAAACATTGCTTGGAAGTGTTGTACAATTGTGTTTTTTGGCCGAGTTCAAAGGTGAGAACATTATTGTGGACACTATGTTAAGCTGGAATACTTACCTGCAGAACGATGTTTCTTACGAACGAATGAAACCATGAACTTGAAAGTGGCCATTTTAAACTGCACAACATGAAATCAAAGCACATGGAGCATGTATGCAAGCAAGAATAATCATAATAATAATCAAATAATGATATTTGGGTTTGGGTGAGGTCCATACTTCCCATCATAGTCAGTCCTCTTCAATATGTCCACCATCTCCAACATCTCTACAAAAGACATATTTGAGGCCTTAAATCTTCTCTTCCTGGATCGGGACATTTCAGGCTCTGGGCTTTCCTCCCCCTCCTCCTCGTTAGTGGAACTCTGATTGCGCACCTGCGTTCTCTCCGCCATGTGCGGGGAATAGCCTAGAAAGAACGTCAGGGGCGGGTGGAGTTTCACGCATGCGCACTGTATATAAAACACAACACGCATGTGTCGTACGTGCGATCTGTGAACAGAGGGAGAAGCTGACGCGACGATCGTGCAAAACTAAGGTAAAATTTTGAACTTGGTACATCACTAGCCTATAATGCTTCTAGATTGAGGCCTGCATTAGTGGAGTTTAGCCTGACATTAGGGTTTGTGTTGTGTTGTGTCTTGCAGAGATTATGGACAGTTTCAATGATCACAGTTTCCTCCCTCTGTTCATCAATAAATACAGGGAGCTGCCCTGCCTGTGGCAAGCGACGCACCCTCATTATAGTAACAAACTAAAGAGGCAGGCAGCAATGGAGAAACTGGTTGAGTTTGTGAAGCCGGTGGTCCCCAGGGCAGACATCCACTATTTAAAAGTGAAAATCAGTGGCCTGAGGAGTACATATCTGAAGGAGAGGAAGAAGGTGCTGAAGTCCATGCAATCTGGAGCTTCAGCAGATGACGTTTATGTCCTCAGGCTGTGGTATTATAACAGGATGCATTTTCTGTCACACCAGGCTGAGGTCAGAGAATCCCTCTCTACTCTTCCTTCCACGCGTCCTATGCTACATTCCACACCCGCTGAGTCTTCTGATGCCCAACCTGGGCCTTCCACTCAGGAAGAACTGGGAGAGCCCAGCTTGAGCCAGGTATAGTATTGTTGTACATATTTTGGGAGTAAAAATGAATGATGCTAACTTGATTTTTGCTCACTAATTGCTGATTTTATAAAGTGTTTCACATATCAATAGACAGTAGTGGCCAAAACCTTTGGGACAAGAATGAAAAATGCTGGGCTCAGAATGATAGTCTTTTCTATTGATTAACAGTTTGCAACAGTCTTGATGTGAAAATTGTGTGTGTGTTTGATGAACCAAAAACTAAAACTATGTCCCTTTTTCATACACAGGAAGACATCAGCCAGGAGGAGGGTGTGGAATGCAGCAGCCAGGAGGTGGCTGTGGAAAGTGGCAGCCAGGAGGAGACAGGGGTAAGCGGCAGCCAGGCGGTGGGCGAGTGGAGGAGCCTGACAGAATGCCAGGTCCCTTCCCTCTGCCTTCCACGCAAAAGGGCGAGAAAGGGGGGGGGGATGTGGAGGAGTCGGCTCTGAGGCTGATAGGGGAGGCTTCAGCGGCCCTCCAAGCCACCCCCACCTATCAAGAGGCCTTTGCCGCCTTGGCTGCGTGCCAACTGGAGAAAATGGAGGAGGGGCAACAGCTCTTGTGTGAGGAGATAATTATACACACCCTCAACAAGGGTCTGTTGGGCCAAATCACACAGGCAACACACTTGTGTGATTTGGCCCATGCCCCTCCTCCTCCTCCTCCTTCTGCCACACCTCCAGCACCACAGCCACAGCCTGGAAGGAAGCGTGGAAGGAAGACCAGAGTGTGATGACTTGGGTTCAGTCTGGTCTGACAGAAGATGCAGCCTCTTGTAGTACCACAGCCTGGGAACATAGATGTCATCTGCTGCTGTTCCAGGTTTCTTGGACTTCAGGACCAGACTTCTCTCCCTCAGACATGTACTCCTCAGGCCACAAATTTTTGCGTTTAAATAGTTGATGTGTGCCTTGGGGGCCAAAGGCTTTGCTAATCTCCCCAGTTTCTCCATCGCTGCCTCCCTCTTTATTTGTTACTGACACCTAAATAAAGGTTTTTTTTGTTTGAAGAAATACTTGCGTATGTGTTTTACTTCAAAAAGGCCAGTTTATTTGTGAGCAGGCAGGTACATTTCAAAAATACAAAGTGACATGAATAACAAGGGGCACCAACACCAAACAACCTCCTGTAGATTAAAAAAGAAAAAGAAAATACAAAAAAAGGTAATAATGGTGTTGTGGTAAGTTGACACACAAAACACACCCCAAAAAATTCAAAGATGAGCAAACTGTCAAAAAAGGAGATGTTTATGAAAAAAACCAAACACAAAATTCCCCAAAAAATAAATAATGTGTAGATGTGACGATTTAAAATATTGTATTGCTGAAATGAGTAAAAAAGACTGAAGAAATACGTTCGGGAGAAGTGTGTGTGACTATGAGCATCAAAAGAAGTTCATTCTTGCAGCATTGTAAAGAACAAGAGAATGCGCTTCATGAAAGAATTTTTAACATTGCAGCGTAACGAATGTGCTATATCGATTACGAGCAGTAGTTTTACCTGAGCGAGCGCTTCCGTGTCCGAATTTGATTGTGAGCATGCGTGGCACCTTGTCCATCAGAGTAGGCTACACATGATCGGAGTATGCCCGATCGGAGCATTTTGTCGGAAAATTTTCCTGGCAAGTTGGAAAACTTGGTCCGTCGGATATTCCGATGGAAACAGTCCGATGCAGACCACAGTCAGAATATCCGGCAAAACTGTCCGATAGGAAACATTCCGACGGAATCTCCGACTGTGTGTACAAGGGCTTACGCTTTTGAAGGCCCTGGAGCACCAGGACAATGGAAATGTCCACAAAATGACCCCATTTTGGAAAGTAAACACCCCAATGTATATTCTATGAGGCATAATGAGTCTTTTGAACATGTCACAAGTTGTTGGAGAACGTGGAAAATAAATTAAACACATTATTATTATTTTTTTTACACAAAGTTGTCTATTTACAAGATATTTTTAACATATAGCATGTACATAGCAAAAACTCTGCTACTCCTCCTGAGTATGGCAATTCCACATGTTTGAGACTTTTCCATAGCCACATACAGAGGCCCAACATGCAGGGAGCACCATCAGGGACATACATTTCAAATCTAATTTGACTACTTATTACACTTTTGTGAGACACTGATGGGCACTCTTGTGGCAAGGATGCAGGGATGGATGAAAACTGATGTGGCATGGATGTGGCACAGATGAGTACCAATGTAGCATGAATGTGGCATGAATGGCACTGATGTGGCATGGATGAGAACTGATGTGGCACTGATGAGCACTGATGTGGCATGAATGTGGCATGAATGAGCACTGATGTGGCATGAGTGTGGCGTGGAGGAGCACTGATGTGGCATGGATAAGCACTGGTGAGCACTGCTGTGGCATTGGTGAGGCACGGATAAGCACAGATGAGGCACAGATGAGGCACAGATGAGCACAGATGAGGCATGGATGGAACATGGATTGAGCATGGATAAGCACAGATGGAGCACGGATTGAGCATGGATGGAGCATGGATGAAGCACAAATGATCACAGATGGAACACGGATTGAGCATGGATGAGCATGGATGAAGCATAGATGAGCACAGATGGAACACGGATGGAGCATGGCTGGAGCACAGATTGAGCATGGATGAGCACGGATGGAACATGCATGGAGCACAGATTAAGCAGGGGTGGAGCATGGATGAGCACGGATTGATCATGGATGGAACACGGATTGAGTATGGATCAGCATGGATTGAGCATGGATGGAGCACGGATGAGCCTGGGATGGAGCATAGATGAGCCAGGGATGGAGCATGGATGAAGACAGATGGAGCATGGATGAGCCAAGGATGAAAGGAGCATGGATGGGTCAGGGATGGATGGAGCATGGATGGGCACAAATAGAGCATGGATGAGCCAGGAATGGATGGGCACAGATCAGCACTTCGGAAACTCCAGGTATATTCCACAGTGCTGCTGCACCTGGCTCAACCTTCTCCTCACACACTGTACCGATTGGTGTGAGGAGAGGGCAGGCTCTCCACCGGACATGCTCCGGTTTGTTTACAACTGATCGCTCCATCATTGGATGGAGCGGTCACATGGTAAGGGGGCTTTTCTTGGCCCTTTAAGCCATTCCATGGCATGCTGGGTCTGGAGGACTCGATGATCACAGACATTCCCGGGTGTGTGTCATTCTGGGAGGACGTCCATGAATGCCCTCCTAGAATAACCAGACCGGGATGTAGCCATTTTACGGCTATGGCCTGGTTGGCAAGTAGTTAAACTGCCTTGTTCATTCCTTTCCTGCCTTCACCTTGGTCAAACATATCTGGAGATTCTCTGCTGTGTTCCTGTGAAAGACTCTGCCCGACTGACGACTACGCTGATCTCTGGTTTCCTGATTACTGGCCTGTCTGACTACCCGCTTTGGTTCCCGATCCCTGGCTTATGTTTTGACCACGATTACTAATCTGTACCATTTTTACCATTGTATTAAAAGGTGTGATTTTTACTGCATGTCTGTCTCAGTCTGATTCATGGTTCCTGGCAATGTATTCCTAACTTGAAGTGGATGTAAACCCCCCAAAAAAAAATTCAATTAAGACTTATAACTCATACAGCAGAGGATGTAATTTCATCTATGCCCAGTCTTGTCATGAAGAGTTAATCCAGCTCTGAGCAATCCTCTTATATTTCTTCAGTAAGATAAAAACAGACACACAGAGAAATAGGTGTCTGTTCTTCCCCTTTGCTGTGAGTGACAGGTGATTTCCTTATCTCATGCACAAGTGTGAGAGAGGCATTCTGTGTACTTCACACCCCCCTCCTTTCTTCTCCAGCTCTCCAAGGATTGCCTGCTTCACACCTCAGCATGATTGAGCATGCTGAAGTCATGTGGTGACTTTCCTGGGTTTTGACTGGATGTTAGTGATCATGGGGCATAATCCATGAGACCAGCAGAAGTTCCGTGCAAAAAATATCGATGCCTGGCCAAGGGGAGTGTAGAGGTGGGCAGGGAGTCTACTGACATCATGACTACACCCACCAAGCCCTGGATAACAGACTTGCCCACAGAATCTGTAGTATTGCAGGGCTCCAAACAGCTAAAGGGGAGATATTTGACAGGTAAGAGGATACACGCAGGAGGCATGTATATCCTTATTGGACAGCACTATGAAAGTCATTTAGAAATGATGAGAGTGGGTTTACATCCATGGTCTATAAACTGAAAATATTTAATATGCTTTACTTGAACCTATGGTCTATAAACTGGAAACAATTTAGTTGGCTTTACTTAAAACAACAAAGTTGAAAACATGAAAAGTCGAATTAATTAGAGAAAAATAAGTTTAGTTGACAGTATTTAAAAAGCTGATGCAAGTAGATGCCTCAATTTATTTAAGTAGACTCAGCACAATATTTTTGACAGTGTGTATTATCATTGCAGGGTTGGGGCTATGGCCCAGAGGGTACAACTGTGTATCTGGGGCAATGTGACATAAGTGCTGGGGTCACCTGATATGGGTTCTATTGTACCAGTCATCTTTCTATGTTCCACCTTGTACAAGGGAAATTATAATAATTCTGCTAGAAGAGGCAGAAGCATAATTTCTTAGGAAGGATAAAAAATGACCCATAATAAAGAGAGCTAGTTTAATCACTTCCTACACTTGTTTGTAGCAAGATCTTTTACAACAAAGATCCCTCAGCAGATGGATTATAACTACACTTCTAGCTAGCATTACATTCAGGGCAATTTTACCAGTCAGAGCTCAATGAAAACAATGACTCTTTATGTGGCTGGTATTTTATATTAGCAGTTGTTGATCAGGGAGGCCAAACGTTTACAGTGCATTACCAAGAAAAGTGAGAACCTACAATTCTGTATGTGATTGTGTAATATAAACATTTAAATATAGTGCAGCAAGCATTTAAAATGTGAGGTTTTTTTTTTTTTATAATCTGTATGTGTTAAAGTTTATGTAAATTTGGTTACTAATATCCCTTATGTTATATCATCTCTTATAAGAGCATATTCATTTAATTTCAAAAGTCGTGTTCATTATTTTTAAATCTGCAGCTTTCATTAGATTAATACAATGGCTCAAAATGGATGATACAGAAACATTTAGACAAAATAAAGGTGAAAAAAGCACCTGAACCAGATAGCTAATACCCATAGGTTTTCAAAGAGTTGAGCTCTGTTATTTCTAACCCATTGTTTCTCATTTTCAGAGACTCTTTAATGACAAGTGTAGTACCACTGGATTAGTGTAGGGCTAACGTGTTGCCTATTTTTTTAACCAGTTCCCGACCGGCGCACGGCGATGTACGTCAGCAGAATGGCACGGGCAGGCAAACTGGCATACAGGTACGTCTAGTTGAATTTGCCGCCCTGCCATCGCGAGCACGCCGGCACACGCCAGTCGGGACCCCCGTGAGTCCGGTCGATCGCTGCGGGGATACCCGCGATCGTCTCATGGGGAAGGAGAATGGGGAGATGCCGTTGTAAACAGCGTCTCCCCATTCTGCCTAGCAACAAGTGACACTGATATCTGCTTCCTGTGATTGGAGCAGATAGCACACAGCCCAGCCCCCCACAGTTAGTAACACTAACCAGCCCCTAGGACACACTTAACTCCTAACTCCTACACTGCCACCCCCTGGTTAACCCCTTTACTGCCAGTGTCATTTACATAGGAATCAGGGCATTTGTATAGCACTGATTGCTGTATAAATGACAATGGTTCCAAAAATGTGTCAAAAATGTCCGATGTGTCTGCCATAATGTCGCAGTCACAAGAAAAATCACTGATTGACGCCATTACTAGAAAAAAAAAAAATTATTAATAAAAATGCCATAAAACTATCCCCTATTTTGTAAATTTTGCGCAAACCAATCAATAATCGCTTATTGCGATTTTGTCTTACCACAAATATGTAGAAGAATACGTATCAGCCCAAACTGAGGAAAAAAAGTTTTTTTAATATTTTTGGGGGATATTTATTATGGCAAGAAGCAAAAAATAATGCGTTTTTTCAAAATTGTCGCTCTTTTTTTGTTTATAGCGCAAAAAATAAAAACCACAGTGGTGATCAAATACCACCAAAAGAAAGCTCTATTTGTGGGAAAAAAAGGACATCAATTTTGTTTGGAAGCCACATCGCACGACCACGCAATTGTCCGTTAAAGCAACGCAGTGCCGAATGGCAAAAAGTGGTCTGGTTATTGGCTTGCAAAATGGGTCGGTCTGAAAGTGGTTAAAAAAGGATCAAAGCCTTTACCAAGTAACTATAGACTAGGGATGAGCTCAATGTTCGAATCAAATGTAAGCTCAACTCGAACTTTGGATGTTCGCCCTTTCACCAAACAGCCAATATTATGGGGCATTCACAGGAAGTTCGAGCACAGCGGAACGCCCCATACTGCACTGCGAGATCGCAGTGCATTGCTGTATGATGATTGGCCAAAGCATGCACCTAACCTGCATGCTTTGGCCAATCACAGTGTGCTCTGCTGAGAGAGCCATAATTGGCCAAAGGCAGGGTGCCTTTGGCCAATCATGGCTCAGGGTGACTAATTCCACGCCCCACACTATATAAGGCTGCTTACATAGCAGCTGTGTATAGTGTGTGGACGGAGATAGTTTGAGCTAGATTAGGCAGGCAGATTAGTTAGTGGTTAAATTAGTTATATTAGTTAGTATAATTCCCTGCTCCAGTACATCCGATCAGCCCCTAACCTGTCCACCTTTAGGAGATCCCTGAAAACGTACTTATTCAGGGAAGCCTGTCCCACACCCACATAACAACCCCATCAAATCATTCCCCAAATCTATTACCTTTTGTACCACCACCCCCTCCCTTTAGATTGTAAGCTCTATGAGCAGGGCCCTTCTGTATTGAACTGTACCGTAACTGTGCTGCCCCCCTCTACATTGTAAAGCGTTGCGTAAACTGTTGATGCTATATAAATCGTTAATAATAATAATAATAATAAATATTATATATATATATATATATATATATATATATATAAATTCTCTGAATATAGAGTCTACACTGAATATATAGGCTACATTGAATGCATTCAATGCAGGCAGTGTAGTTTATACACAGTGTATTGAAGTGGTTATGGGGAACCTTGCGCCAAAATTAAAAACAAATGGCATGGGGGTCCCCCAAAAATCCATATCAGACTCTTATCTGAGCATGCAACCTGGCAGGCCACAGGAAAAGGGGGGGGGGGCGACGAGAGAGCACCCCCCCAAACCATACCAGGCCACATGCCCTCAACATGGGGAGGGTACTTTGGGGTCCCCTATTTATGTGATGTCAGAGGGGTGGGGTTAACCGTTTACATCACTGGGTGGCCCTGCCCTTGGCTATGTAACAATTGCAAAAAGGCTGCAGTCGGCAGGAAGCCTCCCATAGAGGCAGATTTTTTATTTTATTTTGTGACCGTCTGTGCCATGATATACGATGGATTTACATTGCGGGAACCTTTTTGTTTTTTCTTTTAATAAAAGAATTGTCAAAAACTGTCTGCTGTCGTTTTTACTATTTTGACACTTTTTGTGGTAAATGGGTAGGGGTACAATGTACCCCATATCCATTTACATAGGGGGTGGCTGGGATCTGGGGGCCCCCTCTGGAAGCACCCCCTTAAAGGGTGCTTCCATATTCTGATAAGCCCCCCGCCCGCAATCCCCCACAACCACTGGGCAAGGGTTGTGGGAATGAGGCCCTTGTCCCCATAAACATGAGCACCCTCCCCATGTTGAGGGCGTGTGGCCTGGTACGGTTCAGGAAGGGGGCACTCTCTTGCCCCCTCTTTTCCTGTGGCCTGCCAGCTTGCATGTTAAGATAAGCGTCTGGTATGGATTTTGGGGGGGTACCCCCACGCCATTTTTTTTTATTTAGTGTGGGGTTCCCCTTAAAATCCATACCGGACCTGAAGGGTCCTCAAGCCATTTTTTTTAAATTTTGGAATGGAGTTCCCCTTAATATACATACCAGACCCGAAGGGCCTTGTAATGGACTGGGGGGGGCGACCCATGCCATTTTTTTCAATGATTTTTTATGTATATTGGCGGGATCCGACAATACATTAGCTGCAAGCAATTTTGAATGAAATTTTTTCCTTTAGAAATGTAATTTTGCTGCGGTTCTGTTAGAAACATGGGAAAGAAGCGCTACTTTACAGGCAGACTAAGGGGACCCCCAGGCACGATATTTAAGGGAATTTTTTTTTTTTGTTGTTTCACTTTAAGCATTATTAAAGTCACTGCTCCTGAAACAATGTCAGTTTTAAAAACATTTTGCATTGATACATGTTCCCTGGGGCAGTACCTGGGTCCCCAAATACTTTATAGTAATAACTTGCATATAAGCCTTTTAAAATGAACACTTTTGATTTTTCATGTTCGCATGCCATAGAATTTAACGGTGTTCGCATGTTCGTACACATTTTTTGTCTGTTCGCATGTTCTGGTGTTAACCGGGGGTTGTTCAGCCCATCCCTACTATGGACCAGTTAGTTTAACTTCTATAGTCTGGAAGGTATTGAAAGTTTAATAAAAGACCATATTGAACAGTTTTTTGCTAGTGTAGCCCTCTTTTGGGAGGGGGTATGACAAATGGCTCTCCCTAAACAGGATATTGCACTAAGCCTGGAGGTAAATAAAAGAACCAGAATCTTGACTAAGTAAAAGAGTGGGTTTGATAATAAAGTTTGCAGTGCCTCCACCGAGGAAATGGTATCTGGACAGAAGGGATTTCTTTCCTGGGAATAATTAATATAAAAGTGAAAGGCTATAGGCTCTGTTGGTTGAACTAGATGGATGTTCAACCTAACTGGGGTTAATTTACTAAAACTGGAGAGTGCAAAATATGGTGAAGCTTTGTATAGAAACAAATCAGCAGAGTCCGTCGTCACCCGAATCAATCCGATGACGGATGGAAAAGTAGGTTTTTCCTCCGTCACACTTTTTCGGATCGGAGCAGGTTGGATGTCAGTGGACGTGTCACCGCTGACATCCGACGCTCCATAGACCTCTATGGAGCATCCGTTCAGGTCTGGCTGAAAAACTGACAGACGGACCTGAACGTATCTGTAGTGTGAAAGAGGCCTAATTGAACAAGCTGAACTTGACTGATTGGCTACAATGCACAGCTGTGCCAGATTTTGAACACTCCAGTTTTAGTAAAATCATCCTATTTATCTACATACCTATTTGTCAAAGATGTTATATATCTTTGCAGCATTACTTTATGCAGGCACCAGATTTTCCACTCTCCAGTTTTAATAAATCAACCCCAGTGTGCTGGTCTGAGCGAGGGCTTTTGGAAACAATGGGTTTCAGCTCGTCATTGCATTGGGTCTGTGCTGGGATTGGTCCTCACTACAATTCAAACAACATGGAAATAATGTGGAAGTGTATACTGTTATAATGAAGTTCTAAATAGGCAAATTAAAGAGGACTAGCATTGTATTATGAAAAATTAAAAGACAAATACATTCTGAAGTAAAGCTTATGTACAAAGTCCCCTACTCTAAAATAAAGCTTATCTTGAAGTTTTGCCAGCAACTCCAGCTTTCCCTTGACGGGTGTAAAGATTTCAAATGGCACTTCCATCCTTAAAAAAAAAAAAAAAAAGAAGATGTTGATCATTATATATTCCACAAAATTCACCAGATATTTTATTAGTCCAGCTCATACAATGCATGTTTTATTTTTGCACAGAAGAAATCAGAATTCCAGGTTCCAAATGTCCATACAGAATAGCTCTTGACAATGTATTCTGCTTTCTTTTCTGTTAATCTAAACCCAACACGCTCCCCCAAATAAGTCTCTTTTGTACTGTGGTTTATTATGATAACCCAAGTATTAATATTACTTTTTGTTTGAATCAATACAGCTAGTTTAACTGGTTCTGCAGCTTTGAAGCCTGTTCCTTGGCCCATGCTTTATCTGGGTCATGTACACTCCCACAGGTACTTTAGAAAAATAGATCAGTGTCCACATCATTATCCTAAAATAGTGCTTGTTATTTTTCAGCAAAAAAGTATATTAAGGTTCCTATGCAATGTCATGGATATGATAACGGTCAGAAATTGGATTTTGCTACCTTTAGTGTGTCTGCATAATTATTTCCAGACACGTTGCCTTTCTTGCCTATAAAAAGATGTCAAACAGTATACTTAAAACATAACTCCAGATACAAAATTACAAGATAAAGATGAAATACCCAATAGAACAGGGGTGCCCAACCAGTGGCCCACGGAGCCCTCTGATGTGGCCCGCAACCTTCTTCTGTGGGGTGGCAGATTGGCAAGCCCAGATCATGGGTTGTAGACCCGCCATCGCAGAGCATCTGTGTTGTTAATGAAGCCGGCAAAGCAAGCAGCTGTGGAGCAGAGCTGTATAAGTTTATGCTTCCTGTATAGCGTCGTCTTTTACCACAGGTGGTGTGATACCAAATGCTCTCTGCCAGGGACAGCAACAGCAGGCGATACTGGAATGGAAAACTGTTATTAAAGGTCAGTTTGCAGTGAATATATGGGCATATCTACATAGTGGTTACTGGGCTGCTTTCAAACTGATCCGCAGATGCAGTGCACCTTCAGGTTACCTACATTGAGCCATAGACTTCTGTTATCACCTAGGGGTTTGGTGCGCTTTAAGAAAGTGCACCACACCTGCATGATATAATAGAAGTCTATGGCAAAATGTAGCTTACCTGCAGGAAAGACACAGGTGCACTGCGCTGCATTAGTGTGAAAGGCCCCTTTCACACAATCAGTCCAACTAAATCGAACCCTCCATTCACCTCTATGAAATGGCAGATGTAAACAGATTTGTGTCCTTTTACACCTGCCTACCACCAATCTGAAAAAAAAACAAACAGATCGGAGGACCCATAGAGTAGAGTGGACTGTGTCCGTGTCCACTCTGCATGGACCTGTCATCCGCCTGCTCTGCCCATTGTGGCCCACGACCGGTTACCAAGTCGCTTAAGTGGCCCTCGCTCTTCAAAAGGTTGGGCACCCCTGCAATAGAAGATAAAATAAAAAAGCAGCTTTTGCTGCAATATTCACCTTCAATCCAGAGATTTTCCCCTAGTACATTTTAATGGTGCTAAATGTCCTCAGTCTAATGCCGCGTACACACGATCAAACAAGCGGGTGGAAAAGTCTGGCAAACTCAACTCCGCCAAACAATCCCCCCCCCCGTGTGTAGCCTCCGGCATACTTTTTTGACCCGAAAGTACTTAGAATGTAGTTTTACACTCCAATCTTCCCGCCGGACTCGCATTTCGGCGGACAATCCGGCCGTGTGTATGCCAGTCCGCCGTACTTTTGAAATGAACAGACTTTTCCTGCCCGGAGAAAAGTCCGCTCATTTCGAGCGGGTCTCCAGGTAGGCGGGGCCCGCAAAGGAGACGTCGCGGGCCCCGCCGCCTGGTATGGACTTAAAGGGGAACCCCAACGTCGAAAAAAATCGGCGTGGGGGTCCCCCCAAAGTCCACAACAGACCCTTGTCCGAGCACGCTACCCGGCCGGCCAGGAAAGGAGGGGCGAGCGAGCCTGGTGAAGTCTACACTACACTTGCCAATACACTGTGGAGGCTGGTGCTACCCAGTTACCTAGTTTATTACTGGGCAGCTATCTTGGTTTTGTTTAGGTGGTGGTTTATGAATTCCTGAGCTAATGCAACAGTCTGTTTGGAGGCTGCCCTCCTAGGCCTGCTTATGAAACTTATGCCGCGTACACACGGTCGAACTGTATGACGTACTTAGTCTGGCGGAAAGTACGCCAGACTGTCCGTCGGACTTTCCGAACGGGCTACTTGCCCACACACGGCACTTTTTGAGCGGACTAATACAGCGTACTAAGTCCGCTGTACTATCCGCCCTACTTTTGAAATGAACGGACTCACCCACACACGCGGAGGAAAGTCCGCTCATTTCGAGCGGGTCTCCAGGTAGGCGGGGCCCGCGAAGGAGACGTCGCTGGCCCCGCCGCCTGGTATGGACTTAAAGGGGAACCCCAACGTCGAAAAAAATCGGCGTGGGGTCCCCCCAAAGTCCACAACAGACCCTTGTCCGAGCACGCTACCCGGCCGGCCAGGAAAGGAGGGGCGAGCGAGCGCCCCCCCTCCTGAGCCGTACCAGGCCGCGTGCCCTCAACATGGGGGGTGCCTTGGGGAAGGGGGGGCCGCGCGGCCCCCCCACCCCAAAGCACCTTGTCCCCATGTTGATGAGGACAAGGGCCTCTTCCCGACAACCATGGCCGTTGGTTGTCGGGGTCTGCGGGCGGGGGGCTTATCGGAATCCGGGAGCCCCCTTTAATAAGGAGGCCCCCCCTTCCCCAAGGCACCCCCATGTTGAGGGCACGCAGCCTGGTACGGCTCAGGAGGGGGGGACGCTCGCTCGCCCCTCCTTTCCTGGCCGGCCGGGTAGCGTGCTCGGACAAGGGTCTGTTGTGGACTTGGGGGGGACCCCCATGCCGATTTTTTTCGGCGTTGGGGTTCCCCTTTAAGTCCATACCAGGCGGCGGGGCCAGCGACGTATCTTTCGCGGGCCCCGCCTACCTGGAGACGCACTCGAAATGAGCGGACTTTCCTCCACGTGTGTGGGCGAGTCCGTTCATTTCAAAAGTAGGGCAGATAGTACGGCGGACTTAGTATGCTGTATTAGTCTGCTGAAAAAGTGCCGTGTGTGGGCAAGTAGCCCATTCTGAAAGTCCGACGGACAGTCTGGTGGGAAGTCCGCCAGACTAAGTACGTCGGACAGATGGCTACGTGTGTACGCGGCTTAAGGATCTATGAGTGGAGGACGGAAAGATGATTGAAAGGTCCATCCCTCCATTCTTAGATATTGTTTCATTCATAGATACTATAGTATAGCTTCTATAAATGGAGGAGGTGGGCAGAAAGTACAATATCTCACAAAAGTGAGTACACCCTTCACATTTTTGTAAATATTTTATTACATCTTTTCATGTGACAACACTGAAGAAATTACACTTTGCTACAATGTAACGCGTTTAACACCCTTTACTAGCGTCTATTGTTTTTTACAGCTCTAGCGCTGGAGCCTCAGAATGCACTCGTCCTGGTTTTTTTTTTGAAGCTTAACCGCTTCAGCCCCAGAAGATTTTACCCCTTCCTGACCAGAGCACTTTTTGCGTTTCGGTACCGTGTCGCTTTAAATGACAATTGCGCAGTTGTGCGACGTTGTACCCAAACAAAATTGATGTCCTTTTTTTCCCACAAATAGAGCTTTCTTTTGGTGGTATTTGATCACCTCTGTAGTTTTTATTTTTTGCGCTATAAACAAACAAAGAGTGACAATTTTGAAAAAAAAAAGCATTATTTTTTGCTTTTTGCTAATATAAATATCCCCCAAAAATATATATAAAATTTTTTTTTTTCCTCAGTTTAGGCTGATATGTATTCTTCTACATATTTTTGGTAAAAAAAAATCACAATAAGCATATATTGATTGGTTTGTGCAAAAGTTATAGCGTCTAAAAATAGGAGATAGTTTTATGGCATTTTTGTTATTCATTTTTTTTTAACAACTTTAACCGGTTCCCGACCAGCATACGCCGATGTACATCGGCAGAATGGCACGGGCAGGCAAATGGGCGTACCTGTGCGTCCCTTTAAATTTTCCGCCCTGCCATCGCGAGCACGCCATTGTAAAGTAATGGCGGCGATCTGCGATTTTTATTGGGACTGCGACATTATGGCGGACACATCGGACATTTTTTACAGTATTTTGAGACCATTGTCCTTTATACAGTGATTAGTGCTATAAAAATGCATTGATTACTGTGTAAATGACACTGGCAGTGAAGGGGTTATCCACTAGGAGGCAATGAAGGGGTTAAGTGTGTCCTAGGGAGTGATTCTAACTGTGGGGGGTGGGCTTCAAGTCACATGACATCGATCACTGCTCTCGATGACAGAGAACAGTGATCTCTGTCATGACACAAGCCAGAATGGAGAAATGTCTTGTTTACATGCACTTCCCCGTTCTGAGGCTCCGTGACACGATTGCTGGGAGACCGGCAGATATCTAGTCCGCCAGTCCCGTGGGTGCGGTCACACGCATCTGCTATCCCTGGATCTTAAAGGGGACGTACAGGTACGCTCATTTGCCCACTGCTGCCATTTTGCCGACGTATATTTGCGTGCAACGGTCGGCAACTTGTTAAAAATGCCAATGCCTGTTACAGCTCAAAAATGTCATGGTGTGTATGAGGCTATTGAATAACATGGAGTGGAGTTTTAAAGCTGCAAAAAAGCTCAAAAACACTGCTGTAAAAACATCTGTATGTATGAGGCCTTAAGGTAAAGTGCATCGGTGCCCTTTTAAAATATCCTATAACTTAAAGATTGGGCTACATGGTTTTTGACTTCCTTTATATATAGCTAAATTACTTCTTATGCAAACTGTGGTTAAGGCCACCTTAGAGTCTGGGGTATTTCCACCCACCTTTGAATGTTCCAGCACCTTCATTTATACAATCCATCAGGGACAATGGCAGTAATTCTCATAACAGCTGCAGTAAGTGTGCAGGCCTAGAAACTTATAGTGGTTGTAAACCTCAGACATGAATTATGAACAAAGCACATGTTTCTATAGTGTGTACTTGTCTTAGTTAAGGTTTTACTAAACCCAGGACCCTGCATTCACTATATCTTGTCCCTCACAGTACACAGAGCATGAAAATGCTATAGTTTTAGTAAATATAAACTACTAAATACATTTTCTCATAAGCAGTATATAGCAGTCTAGTGACTTCTATCGGTGTCTGGTTAAAGCTTGTAGGAGGAGTTTTCATTTTGCTCTGACTTTCCTATCAGGCTAAATGAATGAAGAATGGAAATACTCTGCACTATCAGGCTGCAGGACCCCCGACGCTCTGTCTGGGCAGTGATCATTGGTCCTGCGCTGATCATATATCAAATTAAGCATGTGCAGCCTCTGTTCTATCAGGAGATGGATTGGGGACTGTGACAAATGGGAAGGAACAGAGAAGACAGGATTAGGCCTCATGCACACGAGACGCAGATGAAACCTCTGTTAAAAAAAAGCTGAAACGCGCGTTTAGAAACGCGCGTTTTGCCGCGTTTGCATGCCGCGTTTAGACGCGTTTAGACGCGTTTGCGTTTAAACGCGTTTATAAAGATAACATCATGTAGACCCTCCCCAAGCTCTCAAAGCATTTTTTTTAACTATTTCTGCTATTTTGATCAGAGTGAGCAGCAGCAGCATAGAGAGCAGTTGTACACTTGCATTTGCCGTGTCACTTGCCACGGCACCTGCCACAAGTTGTGGATTGTCCACTTGCCACATCACCTGCCACGTCACTTGCCACAAGTTGGGGATTGTCCACTTGCCACATCACCTGCCACGTCACCTGCCACAAATTGTGGATTGTCCACTTGCCACGTCACTTGCCACATCACCTGCCACGTCACTTTCCACGAGATGTGGATTGTCCACTTTCCACGTCATCTGCCATGCCACCTGCCACAAGCTGTGGATTGTCCACTTGCCACGTCACCAGCCACATCACCTGCCACAAGTTGTGGATTGTCTACTTGCCGCGTCACTTGCCACATCACCTGCCACGTCACTTGCCACGTCACCTGCCACAAGTTGTGGATTGTTCACTTGCCACGTCACCTGCCACGTCACCTGCCACAAGTTGTGGATTGTCCACTTGCCACGTCACTTGCCACAAGCTGTGGATTGTCCACTTGCCACATCACTTGCCACGTCACCTGCCACGTCACTTTCCACGTCACCTGCCACAAGTTTTGGATTGTCCACTTGCCACGTCACTTGCCACGTCAGCTGCCACGTCACTTGCCACGAGATGTGGATTGTCCACTTTCCACGTCATCTGCCATGCCACCTGCCACAAGCTGTGGATTGTCCACTTGCCACGTCACCAGCCACATCACCTGCCACAAGTTGTGGATTGTCCACTTGCCACGTGACTTGCCACATCACCTGCCACGTCACTTGCCACATCACCTGCCACAAGTTGTGGATTGTCTACTTGCCGCGTCACTTGCCACTTCACCTGCCACGTCACTTGCCACGTCACCTGCCACAAGTTGTGGATTGTTCACTTGCCACGTCACCTGCCACGTCACCTGCCACAAGTTGTGGATTGTCCACTTGCCACATCACTTGCCACAAGCTGTGGATTGTCCACTTGCCACATCACTTGCCACGTCACCTGCCATGTCACTTGCCACGTCACCTGCCACAAGTTTTGGATTGTCCACTTGCCACGTCAGCTGCCACGTCACTTGCCACATCACCTGCCACGTCACCTGCCACAAGTTGTGGATTGTCCACTTGCCACGTCACTTGCCACAAGCTGTGGATTGTCCACTTGCCACATCACTTGCCACGTCACCTGCCATGTCACTTGCCACGTCACCTGCCACAAGTTTTGGATTGTCCACTTGCCACGTCAGCTGCCACGTCACTTGCCACATCACCTGCCACGTCACCTGCCACAAGTTGTGGATTGTCCACTTGCCACGTCACTTGCCACATCACCTGCCACGTCACTTGCCACGAGATGTGGATTGTCCACTTGCCATGTCACTTGCCACGTCACCTGCCACGTCACTTGCCACGTCAGCTGCCACGTCACTTGCCACAAGATGTGGATTGTCCACTTGTCACATCACCTGCCACATCACTTGCCACATCACCTGCCACAAGTTGTGGATTGTCCACTTGCCACGTCACTTGCCACATCACCTGCCACGTCACTTGCCACAAGATGTGGATTGTCCACTTTCCATGTCACCTGCCATGCCATCTGCCACAAGTTGTGGATTGTCCACTTACCACGTCACCAGCCACATCACCTGCCACAAGTTGTGGATTGTCCACTTGCCACACCACTTTCCACGTCACCTGCCACGTCACCTGCCACAAGTTGTGGATTGTCCACTTGCCACGTCCCTTGCCACGTCCCCTGCCACGTCACCTGCCACAAGTGGATTGTCCACTTGCCACATCACTTGCCACATCACCTGCCACAAGTTGTGCATTGTCCACTTGCCACGTCACCTGACACAAGTTGTGGATTGTCCACACGCCACGTCACTTGCCACATCCCCTGCCACAAGTGGATTGTCCACTTGCCACATCACTTGCCCCATCACCTGCCACAAGTTGTGGATTGTCCACTTGCCACGTCACCTGACACAAGTTGTGGATTGTCCACTCGCCACATCACTTTCCACATCACCTGCCACAAGTGGATTGTCCACTTGCCACCTCACTTGCCACGTCCCCTGCCACAAGTGGATTGTCCACTTGCCACGTCACTTGCCACGTCAGCTGCCACAAGTTATGGATTGTCCACTTCCCATGTCACATGCCAGTCACCTGCCACAAGTTGTTGATTTTCCACTTGCCATGTCACCTGCCAAGTCACTTGCCGCGTCACCTGCCAGGTCACTTGCCACGTCACCTGCCACAAGTTGTCTATTGTCCACTTCCCACGTCACATGCCAGTCACCTGCCACAAGTTGTTGATTTTCCACTTGCCACGTCACCTGCCAAGTCACTTGCCGCGTCACCTGCCAGGTCACTTGCCACGTCACCTGCCACAAGTTGTCTATTGTCCACTTTCCACGTCACTTGCCACTTCACCTGCCACGTCACTTGCCACAAGTTGTGGATTGTCCACTTGCCACATCACTTGCCACCTGCCATGTCACTTGCCACAAGTTGTGGATTGTCCACTTGCCACGTCACTTGCCACAAGTTGTGGATTGTCCACTTGCAATTGCAATTGTTTAAAATATTTTTCTAATGGTTTTTCATCATTTGCAATAATTTTTGAGATTTTTAATGTAAAAAAAAAGGTCACCTTTAAAAACGCATATAAACGCAAACGCGGCTAAACGCGGTAGCGGCGTTTTGCCGCGTTTTGCGTCTGAAACGCAGAAATTTTTGTTTCTGAACGCATTTTTTTGCTTCTGGAAAAACGAGATTAAACGCAACTGCATATAAACGGAAAAAAACGAGACTGTGTGCATGGACACATAGGATAACATTGAATGAGTTCAGGTGCAGTTGAAAAAACTGTCCAACTGCATCTGAACGCGCGTTTAACTGCGTCTCGTGTGCATGAGGCCTTAAATAGCCTTTTTGCACCATGCAGAGGATTACACCCTTAGGTTCCACAGTGAGTATAACAAGCATGCTTTACTGCATAAACAGACTGATATTACTGTTTAGTAACACTTTAACAGCGCCAAGTGTCATTTCTGTCTGCTTCCATGTTCTGCTGCTATCTGCATGAGTTACTTTTGACACCAAGAAAAAAAGGTGACAGGGGAGAGAGCGTCAGCAGACTGACAGCCTCAGCTCCGTTCCTGTGTGCTGTGTGGAGCGGGTGTGTTTATTCTCTCCAATCAGCTCTGAGAGCTCTCCTCACTGAGATCTGCAGAGTGTAATTTCAGCTCTCCGTCCCCTTTTTCTGACAGCTCAGACAAGCTTTAGAAAATCTGGACATTGAATGGATGTAGATTAAAAAAAAAGAAGATTGCCAATAGACAGATACAACTTAATAGGAGGATTGGTTTCATCTCTGTGTACCGCCTGAGGCTAGTCACTTCACTGGGTATATGTAAGGGTTTGCAATCACTTTAAATGCAGGGATCTGACCAATAGCGGGTACCTAAGAGATATAAGAAATGGTCAAGTGTGGTATAATTCCATGCCATCTAGCAGAAACTAAAATATTCGTTTTGGGTGGTCTGACTGTTTAATTGCAGTGAAGAAAAGAAAAGTCACCTAATTTACCACTCTCTGGTAGAGCTTTCTGAATCATAAAAGTGGCTAAACAGAATTACAAATATTATGACAGGTTAGACATATATATATATATATATATATATATATATATATATATACATATATATATATATATATATATATATATATATATATATTTCGATTGCAGTTTACAGCTCTTTGCCTGGCGTTTTACTTCAAGCATTTTTTCAAAGTTTTCACATGAAAAAAATGATTTATAGAACTCCAGGCAATAACATTTATTTGTTCTGCTGCATGCCATCTGTTCTGATTGCCCACACTGTCAGCAGACTGAGTGGGAGTAAAATAATTCCTCAGGAAGGTAAACCAGGATCAAGAGGGCATTCATTCTGCGTATTCTGCAAATGCTCTGCATATGGGACTACCGAAATGACAGTACAGATTAGATGAACCGGAAAACTTATGATAACTAAACATACATATGCCGGTCACAAACTATATTTTTGATATATCAAAGAAAATGTCACCATCTCCTAAGCTGATCAATAGGTAGTTTTAATTATTGAACCTATACAAGCAAGCTGTGCTAAAGCATGCTGAATATTCAGAGTCTATGGCTACTAAAAGTGTAGAAATACAGTGCCTTGAATAAGTATTCATACCCCTTGCAATTTTCCACATTTTGTAATGTTACAACCAAAAACATAAATGTAATTTACTGTGATTTTATGTGATCGACCAACACAAAGTGGCACATTACTGCGAAGTGGAAGGAAAATGATAAATGGTTTTCAATTTTTCTTACAAATAAATGTGTGAAAAGTGTGGTGTTCATTTGTATTCAGCCCCCCTGAGTCAATACTTTGTAGAACCACCTTTTGCTGCAATTACAGCTGCAAGTCTTTTTGGGGATGTCTCTACCAGCTTTACACATCTAGAGAGTGACATTTTTGCCCATTCTTCTTTACAAAATAGCTCACGCTCTGTCAGATTGAATGGAGAGCGTCTGTAAACAGCAATTTTCAAGTCCTGCCACAGATTCTCAACTGGATTTAGGTCTCAACTTTGACTGGGCCATTCTAACACATGAATATGCTTTGATCTAAACTATTCCATTGTAGCTCTGGCTGTATGTTTAGGGTCGTTGTTCTGCTAGAAAGTGAATCTCTGCCCTAGCCTGAAGTCTTTTGCAGACTCTAACAGGTTTTCTTCTAAGATTGCCCTGTATTTGGCTCCATCTATCTTCCCATCAACTCTGATCAGCTTCCCTGTTCCTGCTGAAGAAAAGTATCCCCACAACATGATGCTGCCACCACCATGTTTCACGGTGGGGATGGTGTGTTCAGGGTAATGTGAAGTCTTAGTTTTCCACCACACATAGCATTTTGCTTTTAGGCCACAAAGTAAAATTTTGGTCTCATCTGACCAGAGCACATTCTTCCACATGTTTTGCTGTGTCCCTCACATGGCTTCTCCCAAGTTGCAAATGGGACTTCTTATAGCTTTCTTTCAACAGTGGCTTTCCTCTTGTCACTCTTTGATAAAGGCCAGATTTGTGGAGTGCACAACTAATAGTTGTCCTGTAAACAGAGTCTCCCACCTGAGCTGTGGATCTCTGCAGCTCCTCCAGAGTTATTATGGGCCTCTTGGCTGCTTCCCTGATTAATGCTCTCCTTGCCTGGCCTATCAGTTAAGGTGGACAGCCATGTCTTGGTAGGTTGGCAGTTGGACTATACTCTTTCTGTTTTGAGATGATGGATTGAACAGTGCTTTGTAAAATGCTTGGGATTTTTTATAACCTAACCCTGCTTTAAACCTCTTCACAACTATATCCCTGAGCTGTCTGGTGTGTTCCTTAGTCTTCGTGATGCTGTTTGTTCACTAAGGTTCTCTAGCAAACCTCTGAGGGCTTCACAGAACAGCTGTATTTATACTGAGATTAAATTCCACACAGGTGGACTATTTACTAATTAGGTGACTTCTGAAGGCAATTGGTTTCACTAGATTTTAGTTAGGGGTACCAGAGTAAAGGGGGCTGAACACAAATCAAATGCATGCCACACTTTTCAGATATTTATTTGTAAAAAAAAAAAAAATTGAAAACCATTTATCATTTTCGTTCCATTTCATAATTATGTGCCAGTTTGTGTTGGTCGATCACATAAAATATCAATAAAATACATTTATGTTTTTTGGTTGTAAGATGACAAAATTTGGAAAATTTCAAGGGGTATGAATACTTTCAAGGCGCTGTATTTGGCAACTGGTCATAGAATTTTAGTATGGAAGCTCTATCTATACTTATCTCAGACTCTATTGGACCTAAGCCAAATATAGAATTTTTTTCTGTTTTATTTAAAAGATTTTCTCCTATATACCCTGATTTATGGTATGTTCTTCTAATGACAATCTTCCATTGTATAGGTTGAGAAGACCTCAGAATAAACATGTTGCTGCTACAGGATTTATAGTAGAGATAAGCTGGCATCCCGCTGAGCTGCTTTGTGGACTGAATATTACCTAATATTCCCTGATTAGCAGATGTTAGGAGAGAATGTGATAGTCCACAACAATTATTTTCCTCCATGTATCATCTGTTCAAGCAAGCAAAAAAAATGTTTTCAATGCAATAGTAAAGAGAGACCTTTGTTTATATCAACATATACTTTTATGCTATCCAGTTAATTTTTTTTTCTTTTGCTATTTTGACCATTAAAAACCATCCCATCACTTTTGGCTCTGAACCTTAGTATCTTAGAGCAATTATAGGATTGCCTGGTGTGCACTACAGAAAATACCTATTTTGATGCCAAGCCCCAGTTCTGCTGTTGACACTATTCCAATCCTTAATAAGCCAATACAGTATTTCGCTAAAGGATTTTTCTGTATTGCTGTCATTTTTGGATGAACACCAAATAATTTGTGCTATCTCATAAAAAGGATGGAAACATGCCAGATTCTTTTGCATCACACTTAAAGATGACAATATTATAATACTTCAATCAAGATAAAAAACAATGCTGCGTTAGGCAAGAAAACAGTTTACATTCACTTAAAGCTGAATTTTAGGCCCCAGGATTATTATTATTATATAAAATAAGATTATATAAGATTTATATAGCACCAACAGTTTAAGCAGCATTTTACAAAATAAAGGAAAACAGTACAGTTACAATACAATTTAATAGAAAAAGCTTATCATCTAAAAGAAAGGAAATTATGTCATAGTTCAGTAGTCAAACTGCAAGTATATGTATTATAAGCCTTCATTTATAAAAAATAAAAATAAAAAAAAGTTTAAATGTACCATAATATTGTCTTTTAAAATCTGTTCATGCAATCCGGCTGGCCGGCTTCCTATTGCTGCAAGCAATAATGAATTTAGTGGCATGATGTGCAGGTAAAGGGGTGGATGTCCCTCAGGTACACTGGACAAATCTAACGGATAACAGTTTTTAACCCCCCTGACGGTATTCCCGAGTCTGACTCGGGGTGGATTTTTTATACCAAGAGCGGTATCCCCGAGTCAGACTCGGGACTGCATCGCTGGATCCAGGAGGAGGAATACTCACCTTCTCCCTCGGATCCAGCGTCGTCTCCCCGCTGTACGAGCGAGCCGTGTCTCGCTCGATCTATCACATCGTCGATCTCCGTGCCCTGCGAGCGTTGCGACGCACGGGCACGGAGATCGGCGCCAAATTCAAAAAGTGAAATAAACAGTAAACATACAGTATAATGTAATCTTACAGATTACATTGCTGTATGTAAACATTTCACATCCCCATTGTCCCTAGTGGTCTGCCCAGTGTCCTGCATGCAGTTTTATATAATAAAAACTGTTCTTTATGCCTGGAAACTGGAGATTGTCCATAGCAACCAAAACTGTCACTTTACATCAAAAATGATTTTAGAGCAGCTAGAAAACAGCGATAATAAATTAGAATCACTCGCAGAATTGAGCGATAGCGATTTGTGGGGAGATTCGTCATCAAATACTGAAAAGTAATGACAGTGACAATTCTGCAACTGAGCAAATTTCTGTGTTTTTGATGTGATTACATTATTGAATAATTTTTATTATTGTTATATTATTATTTGGTACAATTATTTATAATTATTTCTTATATTATAATTTATGATTTCATTTTTCAAACTTTATCATACCCGGGATGTCTGCTAGACTCTGGTTTGGACAGATTTAAGAGAGTTATTCCTAAGAATTACAGGACTACAATATAAAACGCCAAATTTTCATGCAAAATAATGGTACCGCTTTTAGCACCTAAAATCCGAAATAATCGTACCGCCAGGGAGGTTAAGCAGAACATAATCGTTAAAGTGGTTGTACACCTCAGTCATGAAATCTGAGCAAAGCACATACAGTATATCTGCAGTGTTTACTTACCTCTCCCTAAAGCACTCTCCAAAGCTCTAAGTGTCGTTTCTCTCTGGTGCTTCCTTCCTCTGTTATCAACAGGGTCACTTCTGAGAAGTTTAATTTGATAGATAAATTTGTGTTCAGAAAAAGAAGATACATTTGTGTCAGGGGGAGCTCAGAATGGAGCTTGTCGATTTGCAACACCTGCTGTGTGGGGGGGGGGGGTGTTCATTTCCACCAATCAGCTCTCACACAATGTAAATGCAGTCTCTCCGCCCCCTCCTCTGTGCTCCTGACAGATGAAGACATTTTTTTAAACGATCTGCACTTTTGAAAGGGTGTAAATAGGACAAGACTGCAGATAAACAAGTAAACCCTATGTAGGAGGATTTGATTCATCTCTGTGTATCATCTGAGGCTGTTCACTGCACTAGGTATACATGAGGGTTTACATCCACTTTAATCCAAGTAAAATATTACTTGTTACTCATTGCATCTATTGCATCTTAAGGGCAGAAGCTAGCTCCTCCCTAGTACCAGGAATGTCAGAAAACTAGGTTAGGCATCTGCTTCCAATTCATTCACAACCCAAGGACCTCTGGAGGGAGATCTTTCTTTCCATAGTGGAATCACTTATAAAAGTTAACTTAATCCTCCAGGTATTCTTCACTCACAGGCAAACAATCACTTTGCAGCCCTGTCTCCCAGCCAGTACCTCTCTATCCATATAAACAGGACCTTCCATGGCACATAGGAATAATTGGATGTTCACACGATTGGATTGCATAGAAAGAAGCCATAACTTTACCTCTGCAGAAGTGTTCAAAGTCACAGGAAGACAGCAACAATCTTTCTTTAACTCTTTCTTTAACCATAACAAGGTGCAATTACCTTGTAGATATGTGGAGGGAGCTCTTTTTTTCTTCATTCTTTGAATTCTAGAATAAAATATGATTTTAGAATGGGAACTAAATAAGGCTTTATACATTAAACAGAACTCCAATTAAAGTGTCTCTAAACCCACATCTTAAAAAACTATCAATAAATGCTGTATTACATGCCGTTCATACTTGCTCAGTCACTAGGAGATTCGTTCTCTGTATTCTGCAAAAAAACTGGTTGATCTTCCTGTTTAGTGATGGACGAACTTCCGACGGGACGTTTCGCGAACGCGAAACGCGAACGGACACAAACGTTCGCGAAAACGACCGTTCGCCGCGGGCTCCATTGACTTCAATGGGAGGCGAATTTCGCAAACCTTTAGGTCGAATTTGCGGCCACGGGGTAATTATTAGGGGGTAGCACGTAGTCCCACCACCTGGACAATAGCATAATACATGTATGAGGTGAATTTGGGATCGATAACTACAAGCATTTTTTTTTTATTTGGGAAATTGTTCTGACAATTCAGGACTATGGAGCTAATGAAGGCAATGGAGGAGAGGGAAGGTCAGGGACCAGGGTAGGCAAACAAGAGGGTGCAGGAGATACAGAGCACTGACAGCAGCACCGTAATACAGAGCACTGACATCAGCACCGTGACATACAGCGCTGACAGCAGCTCCGTGACATACAGCGCTGACAGCAGCTCCGTGACATACAGCGCTGACAGCAGCTCCGTGACATACAGCGCTGACAGCAGCTCCGTGACATACAGCGCTGACAGCAGCTCCGTGACATACAGCGCTGACAGCAGCACCGTGACATACAGCGCTGACAGCAGCTCCGTGACATACAGCGCTGACAGCAGCTCCGTGACATACAGCGCTGACAGCAGCTCCGTGACATACAGCACTGACAGCAGCTCCGTGACATACAGCGCTGACAGCAGCTCCGTGACATACAGCGCTGACAGCAGCACCGTGACATACAGCGCTGACAGCAGCTCCGTGACATACAGCGCTGACAGCAGCTCCGTGACATACAGCGCTGACAGCAGCTCCGTGACATACAGCACTGACAGCAGCTCCGTGACATACAGCGCTGACAGCAGCTCCGTGACATACAGCGCTGACAGCAGCACCGTGACATACAGCGCTGACAGCAGCTCCGTGACATACAGCGCTGACAGCAGCTCCGTGACATACAGCGCTGACAGCAGCTCCGTGACATACAGCGCTGACAGCAGCTCCGTGACATACAGCGCTGACAGCAGCTCCGTGACATACAGCGCTGACAGCAGCTCCGTGACATACAGCGCTGACAGCAGCTCCGTGACATACAGCGCTGACAGCAGCTCCGTGACATACAGCGCTGACAGCAGCACCGTAAGCAGCCCCAGGAGGAAGTCAGCACAGCACAGGGATGGTGTGATCCCCTCATAATAAGAACCCCCAGGAGGAAGTCAGCACAGCACAGGGATGGTGGGAGCCCCTCATAATAAGAACCCCCAGGAGGAAGTCAGCACAGCACAGGGATGGTGGGAGCCCCTCATAATAAGAACACCCAGGAGGAAGTCAGCACAGCACAGGGATGGTGGGAACCCCTCATAATAAGCAGCCCCAGTAGAAATATGACACCGCTCAACCTCTTCAAAGAGGAGGGTAGGGGCATATAGTACGGTGTGCTTTTTTGGGTCAGGGAAGTGAGCCAAATGAATTAAGAAGGTCTGTGTGCTTGATTCCAAAAATTGTTTATAGACATATACATGGTCTACTGATCACATGTGTTGAATTCCTCCGAGATCCATGCCTCATTCATTTTTAGAAATGTGAGGTAGTTAACACTGTCGTGAGCTAGGCGAGTACGCTTATCGGTCACAATCCCCCCTGCTGCGCTGAACGTCCTTTCGGACAGGACACTGGATGAGGGGCAAGCCAACAGTTCGATTGCAAATTGGGCAAGCTCTGGCCAGAGGTCAAGCCTGCCCACCCAGTAGTCTAGGGGTTCATCACTCCTCAGAGCGTCCACATCGGCCGTTAACCCAATGTAGTCGGACACCTGACGGTCTAGGCGTTCCCTGATGCTGGATCCGGATGACACCTGTCGATGGGTCGGCTGAAAGAATGACCTCATATCCGAAGTCACCAACACATCTTCAAACCGGCCTCTTCTTGCAGGCGCTGTTGGATTGGTACCCGCAAATCCTTCTCTGGGAGTGGGAATTGCTCCTCTGCCAGCGCACGCAAAAGCAGAATGCAGCATTTCTCGAAGCAAGGCCTGGAAGTGCTGCATTCTGACAGCCCTCTGCGACGGCGGTAACATTTCCGCCATTTTGTGTTTGTACCGGGGATCTAAGTACGTTGCCACCCAGTACTGGTCCTTGACCCTCATGCTTTTTATACGGGGGTCCCTATTAAAACACTGGAGCATGAAGGCCCCCATTTGCACTCAAGCGGAAGGTATGTGGTGGTGGTGGTGTTGTTGGTGGTAGTGTCTTTGGGGGTGCACATAGCAGAGAGTGAAGAAGAGGGTGCAGATCGAGAGGATGAGGAGGGTGCAGAAGAATAAGGCTGAGTGAGCCACTCAACCAAGTCTGGTGCGTCCTTTAAAGTAATTGAACGCACCTTCTGCAACTTCCCACTTTGGCTCAAGGCTGTTGCTCCTGCCCTACCCCTACCACCCCTGCGGAAGGGCCTGCCTCTTCCTCTGCCTGTCATTTTTTAAATCACCCTGTGACAAAACTCTTAGTCCCTATACCGCTGAAGGACTGCTGCAGTATAGGGCAGCGGTCAGCAGTAGTGCACGTCAACCCTATGTATTGTGGACCGATAGCGGTCCTTACAGAACAGCAGACTGTACTGCACTCAGGCCTATGTACCGTAGCACCCTATACCAAGTTACCAGTCCTTATAAAAACTTTTGTGGACCAAGCAGGTTGTGTGTTAGTGATTAGCAGACTGTACGTCAGTCCCTATACCAATGAAGGACTGCTGCAGTATAGGGCAGCGGTCAGCAGTAGTGCACGGCAACCCTATGTATTGTGGACCGATAGCGGTCCTTACAGAACAGCAGACTGTACTGCACTCAGGCCTATGTACCGTAGCACCCTATACCAAGTTACCAGTCCTTATAAGAACTTTTGTGGACCAAGCAGGTTGTGTGTTAGTGATTAGCAGACTGTACGTCAGTCCCTATACCAATGAAGGACTGCTGCAGTATAGGGCAGCGGTCAGCAGTAGTGCACGGCAACCCTATGTATTGTGGACCGATAGCGGTCCTTACAGAACAGCAGACTGTACTGCACTCAGGCCTATGTACCGTAGCACCCTATACCAAGTTACCAGTCCTTATAAAAACTTTTGTGGACCAAGCAGGTTGTGTGTTAGTGATTAGCAGACTGTACGTCAGTCCCTATACCAATGAAGGACTGCTGCAGTATAGGGCAGCGGTCAGCAGTAGTGCACGGCAACCCTATGTATTGTGGACCGATAGCGGTCCTTACAGAACAGCAGACTGTAACGCACTCAGGCCTATGTACCGTAGCACCCTATACCAAGTTACCAGTCCTTATAAGAACTTTTGTGGACCAAGCAGGTTGTGTGTTAGTGATTAGCAGACTGTACGTCAGTCCCTATACCAATGAAGGACTGCTGCAGTATAGGGCAGCGGTCAGCAGTAGTGCACGGCAACCCTATGTATTGTGGACCGATAGCGGTCCTTACAGAACAGCAGACTGTAACGCACTCAGGCCTATGTACCGTAGCACCCTATACCAAGTTACCAGTCCTTATAAGAACTTTTGTGGACCAAGCAGGTTGTGTGTTAGTGATTAGCAGACTGTACGTCAGTCCCTATACCAATGAAGGACTGCTGCAGTATAGGGCAGCGGTCAGCAGTAGTGCACGGCAACCCTATGTATTGTGGACCGATAGCGGTCCTTACAGAACAGCAGACTGTAACGCACTCAGGCCTATGTACCGTAGCACCCTATACCAAGTTACCAGTCCTTATAAGAACTTTTGTGGACCAAGCAGGTTGTGTGTTAGTGATTAGCAGACTGTACGTCAGTCCCTATACCAATGAAGGACTGCTGCAGTATAGGGCAGCGGTCAGCAGTAGTGCACGGCAACCCTATGTATTGTGGACCGATAGCGGTCCTTACAGAACAGCAGACTGTACTGCACTCAGGCCTATGTACCGTAGCACCCTATACCAAGTTACCAGTCCTTATAAAAACTTTTGTGGACCAAGCAGGTTGTGTGTTAGTGATTAGCAGACTGTACGTCAGTCCCTATACCAATGAAGGACTGCTGCAGTATAGGGCAGCGGTCAGCAGTAGTGCACGGCAACCCTATGTATTGTGGACCGATAGCGGTCCTTACAGAACAGCAGACTGTAACGCACTCAGGCCTATGTACCGTAGCACCCTATACCAAGTTACCAGTCCTTATAAGAACTTTTGTGGACCAAGCAGGTTGTGTGTTAGTGATTAGCAGACTGTACGTCAGTCCCTATACCAATGAAGGACTGCTGCAGTATAGGGCAGCGGTCAGCAGTAGTGCACGGCAACCCTATGTATTGTGGACCGATAGCGGTCCTTACAGAACAGCAGACTGTAACGCACTCAGGCCTATGTACCGTAGCACCCTATACCAAGTTACCAGTCCTTATAAGAACTTTTGTGGACCAAGCAGGTTGTGTGTTAGTGATTAGCAGACTGTACGTCAGTCCCTATACCAATGAAGGACTGCTGCAGTATAGGGCAGCGGTCAGCAGTAGTGCACGGCAACCCTATGTATTGTGGACCGATAGCGGTCCTTACAGAACAGCAGACTGTAACGCACTCAGGCCTATGTACCGTAGCACCCTATACCAAGTTACCAGTCCTTATAAGAACTTTTGTGGACCAAGCAGGTTGTGTGTTAGTGATTAGCAGACTGTACGTCAGTCCCTATACCAATGAAGGACTGCTGCAGTATAGGGCAGCGGTCAGCAGTAGTGCACGGCAACCCTATGTATTGTGGACCGATAGCGGTCCTTACAGAACAGCAGACTGTACTGCACTCAGGCCTATGTACCGTAGCACCCTATACCAAGTTACCAGTCCTTATAAAAACTTTTGTGGACCAAGCAGGTTGTGTGTTAGTGTTTAGCAGACTGTGCGTCAGTCCCTATACCGCTGAAGGACTGCTGCAGTATAGGGCAGCGGTCAGCAGTAGTGCACGGCAACCCTATGTATTGTGGACCGATAGCGGTCCTTACAGAACAGCAGACTGTAACGCACTCAGGCCTATGTACCGTAGCACCCTATACCAAGTTACCAGTCCTTATAAGAACTTTTGTGGACCAAGCAGGTTGTGTGTTAGTGTTTAGCAGACTGTGCGTCAGTCCCTATACCGCTGAAGGACTGCTGCAGTATAGGGCAGCGGTCAGCAGTAGTGCACGTCAACCCTATGTATTGTGGACCGATAGCGGTCCTTACAGAACAGCAGACTGTAACGCACTCAGGCCTATGTACCGTAGCACCCTATACCAAGTTACCAGTCCTTATAAGAACTTTTGTGGACCAAGCAGGTTGTGTATTAGTGTTTAGCAGACTGTGCGTCAGTCCCTATACCGCTGAAGGACTGCTGCAGTATAGGGCAGCGGTCAGCAGTAGTGCACGGCAACCCTATCTATTGTGGACCGATAGCGGTCCTTACAGAACAGCAGACTGTACCGCACCCAAGCCTATGTACCGTAGCACCCTAGACAGACCAAGTTACCAGTCCTGATAAAGAGCTTTGTGGAACAAGTGAGTTGTGAATGATTAGCAGACTGCAGCAGAAGGGCAGCAGTCAAGTATAATATTCTTTCTATATTTGGAAGAAAGAATATTATACGTGTACAAGCCTATTACCGTACCACTGATACCAGTCCTGAAAAGAACCTTTGTGGAACTAATAGTAACAGCAAGTCTTTAAAATTATCCTCACTGCCTGACACACTGCTTCCTGCCTGTCCCTATACAAATTGGCAAAAAAGAGTAGGCTGGAACGATTAGCTGGAACAGCTCTTTTGTGGACCTGATAGTAACAGCTAATGATGATGATGATGATGATGATGAAGAAAGACTAATCTGGCTGAGCTGTCCCTAAAATAGCAGCATACAGCGCTCTGTCCCTTTATCTAAACTGACAAAAGAAACTCAGGCTGCTGACCTAACACCTATACCAGTCCTGAAAAGAACTTTTGTGTACCAAATAGCTAGCGTTTTCTCTGTCCCTACTCCACACAGGATCCTTTCCCTACAGTGACAGAAGAAAGAATGTAAAATGGCCACCGGATCGGGTGTATTTATAGGTTAGGGGGAATGTCCAAGTGTCCATGAGCTGTCATGTCTCAATTGGTTGTCCTGTAACACATGATAAACGTGTCACGAAAGGTTAAAGTTCTTGTATACATTAAACACGTAAGTCCGCCGGGGCGAACGACGGAAAAAGGCGTTCGAACCCGCGGACGGCGAAAGTCGGAAATTCGCCGCGAAACGACCGCCGGGCGAACCGTTCGGCCATCACTATTCCTGTTCTCTATCTCGCTCCAGTTTTGTTCAAGTTCGCAATTCAGCTAGGGATTTTGCAGCGCTGGTGACAACTCTACACATGCTCAGTTTCTAGTAAGTTTCTATGCTGAGTATTTCCTCCCTATCACATCTGAGTGACTATAGAGACACACATGTGGGCGTATACACAGTGGTAAATGACAGTCCACTCAATCCCTCCACTAACCAGCTAAACATAATGGGGACGGGATATTACATGTAGATTGATGGAAGCTTCACCTCCCTCTTATTCTAAGACACAGGCTGGAGGGGTGTGACATTGTGTGTGATTGGCAGAAATCTGCCCATACCATGTTATTGACAAAAATAAAAATAAAGATTTTATTTCAAATGTATATTTGTATGACAATTTAAAACAGTTTAATGATATATTTTTTTTTTTTACTCTGTATCCCAAAGACTTTTTTTATTTTGAACATGTGACCAGTAGCAAAGGACTAGAAGCCCCTCCTGCTTATGTTTCCCTGCAGACAGGCTAGGGAAGATCTGGGTCATGTGAAAGCTGTATATTGATTAGGAAAAAAGGTACTTCGATTTTTTTATTATTAAGATAATTACGGTGCCATCATGCACATACAGAAATAGAAGGGATAATGTAGATTAACCACTTGACCACTGGGCACTTAAACCCCTTTCCTAACCAGACCAATTTTAAGCTTTTGGTGCTCTCTCACTTTGAATGACAATTACTCAGTCATGCAATACTATACCCAAATCAAATTTTTGTCCTTTTCCACACAAATTGAGCTTTCTTTTTGTGGTATTTAATCAGCGCTGGGTTTTTTATTTTTTGCGATATTAATAAAAAATTATTTGTTTCTTTTAAAATTTATTGCAGAGTATTGGCAAGTATTGGCAGAGTATTGGCGAGTATTGGCAGAGTATTGCAGTGTTGCAGAGTATTGCACAGTGTTTCAGAGTATTGGCAGAGTATTGCAAAGTGTTGCAGAGTATTGGCAGAGTATATCAGAGTATTGCACATTGTTGCAGAGCATTGGCAGAGTACTGCACAGTGTTGCAGAGTATGGACAGATTATGTGCAGAGGATTGTCACTGAGCAGCGCTGTGGGCACTGCACATCCAGCCCACAGTACTGCTGCCATCTCCCCTCTCCCCGTCTCACTGTACCGATCTGTACAGAGAGGGGAGGGAGGAACCGGCATCATGACGTGACGCTGGTTTGTTTACAAGTGATCGCTCCGTCATTTGACAGAGCGATCACGTGGTAAACGGCCATGAATAGCGACCGTTTACCGTGATCTGTGATACGCCAGGTCCTCTGGTCATGGATGTTCCCTAGGGGGGCGCGCGGGAGCAAGATTCTGGGAGGACGTCCATGGACGCCCTCCCAGAATAAGCCGACCGCACTGTAGCCGGCTTTCGGCTATGGCCCGGTCGACATGTGGTTAAACAGTGTGTGTTTAGTATCACGTTAAGCTCTCTTTTCTCAATACCGGCCCATATTTTTGTAAATAATATTTACTCCTAAGGCAGGCCTTGCATGTATTACTTAAAATTTAGACTTTTCTAAGAGACTCTTGACTGTTGGAAGATTTATATGACCACTGTAATAAATAGAGAATCGCCCATGCTAGATTTTGTGAACTAAACGGATTGTTTGAGGTAAAGATTGGCCATGAGCCTAGACACATATTAATCACTAGAAGTAAATGTTAAACATTAACCTGGACTCTAGATACTTCTTGATATAAAATGTAAAACACCAAAGAAGACTCAATATGTAAGGCTAGCTTCTAGATACACCTATGGGTCTATATAATGTTTGGTATATTATATGAGACAATAGACATTTGTATGATGGTAATAATAGTGTAAAAATACACACATCGGGGCGTGGCTTGGACGCTGAAGGGAATGGACGTTGCATGCTGAGCTGAGCTGAGCTGAGCTCCGTCGGACCGTGACACTAGCTTCCCCTCCAGCCAGCCAGATCGAGCTGTGCGATGGACGCCGCTTGCTGAGCTTGCCGCTTGCTGAGCTTCCACTCCTGCCATATCAAATTGTGTGAAGGACGCCGCTAGCTGAGATGAGCTGAGCGTCGTCGGATTGTGACACCAGCTTTTTCCCCAGCCATATCGAAGTGTGCGATGGGCAGACGAGATAGACTGCCTGAATGTCCTGAATCACAGAGCCCCTATCCCACCTCTGGAGTACGCCGTATAGCGGACATTTTCGATTCTCAGGCACAGAAGACACAGAGGACTAGGGGCCGCCCCGCTAGTAAGATGGCGCTGAGAAGCCATGAGGCAGAACACAGCGAGGATTCCAGGTCGGCTTCAGAGGATAGGGTAAGGGAGCAGGATTGCTCAGATCACCCTCTTAAGCTTTCAGAAATGACAAAAATAGCTGCGGACATTAAAGGCACTTTGTTTTCTGCTATTAATGATTTAAAAGCCGACTTTATAGCTCTGTCGGATCGGCTGTCCCAGAATGAAAGAACAGAGGCAAAAAGGGATAGAGCGGTGGAGAGGCTGTCTTCCACTGTCTCATCCCACACCATTCATCTTATTCAGATGAACAAGCACCTCGAGGAACTTGACAATCGGGGGCGCAGACAGAACATTAGAGTGAGGGGGATCCCCGAGAAGATTGAACCTGCTCAGATAAAACAAGCATTGCAGTCAGTGTTTAACGGAGTGTTGGAGAGACCTAAGGATACTGACATTGAGTTTATAAGAGTGCACAGAGCGTTAGCATCAAAGCCAAGTGACACAGCTCCTCCAAGGGACATTATATGCTGCTTGCAAAGCTTCCCATTGAAGGAAGAGATACTGGGGAAAGCAAGGAGGAATGATCAGATCTTTTTTAATGAACATGCTGTGGCACTATATCAGGATCTTTCCTACATTACACTACAGAACCGGCGAGCTCTGCGCCCATTGACTAACGTTCTAAGGGAAAGGGGCATCCCTTATCGATGGCGCTTTCCTTTTGCGTTGAACGCCACGTTTGTGGGAAAACAATACCATCTGCGCATGCCTGAGGATATTTCAAGCTTCTGTGCACAGTTACAAATTCCACTGACTGAAGTGCCGGAATGGTACAGGGAGTTTCGTTGCCCCCCGTTGGGGACCTCTCCACCGCACACCCCACAGTCATCTCCGTCGAAGCTAGTAGCCAAAAAACCTCGCCCAGACAAATCTCAGAGCTTGAATAGGGGCAGATCTTCACAATCTGGGACAGACCACTGGCTACAGCTACATGCCTGAGCTTAGAGTGGGAGCTTGTCTTCCTTTCTTTTTTTTTTTAGGACCGGTTAATAACAGGTTCCATATATTTCACACTGGGGCACTGATATGTCGGATAGCCACTTCCCATAAGTAAAGATTCCTGCTTGGGGTCTGTTGAACTGTTTCTAGAGACTCCCCCCCATTAAAAAGAAATTTCTTTTTTTTTTTTTGTGTACATGCAGTGGTGGGGGAGGGATGGGGGGTAGTATCTGTATTATCTGTATTATCTGTATTATCTTATTATTTTTATTTTTGGGCACTTTAGTTATGTTTATATGCTGGGGCGTGGGGCTGGGAAGTAGCTGTGATCCGATTATTTCACTTTTAGATATGGTAATTTAGTGAAGGAATCACACACCACTATAGGGGGACTGTGGGGGTGTTAAGTGTGGCAACTGGGGGTATATTGAGCACTAGGATCAGCCAGAGTATTATGGGGGGTATGGTAGTTGGCGATTACTGCAGCTTTCATTATAGTTTTCATTATAGTTGTTGTTTATTAAAGGCGCCTATAGCGCAATATTAAAATAAATTCTATGTTCATAATCCTGCTCATGATCTCAGCCTTCTGGCTGGAAGGGTATATATGTGGCCTTAATATGTGCTTAATTTTTGAGTCACGGAAGGATTGGAGTGGTTTTTCCTTATATTTATTTAAATAGATAATTAATAGTTTTTGTGTTTTGGGTTTTAATTTATTACCATTTTCTGAAGGAAAGTCCTCCCATTGCTTCCACATGTGCATCGCTGTCTGGTTCTATCCAGACGGGGATTCACAACGTTTTCTTTTTTCTTCTCCTCTCCTATAGTTGATAGGAGGAGACATTTTATCTAGTGATTCCATTTGGGTGTCTATCCACCTAAGTGACGGGTTTTTTTTTTTTTTTTTGTTGTTGTTTCTTACCTAATCTTTTCTTTTTTCCCTTCTTGCAATTGTATTTAATATGGCGTACTCTATGTTAGATGAACATGCTTTTGTGATCTCCCATAACGTTAGGGGTCTAAATACACCGGAGAAGCGAATGGCGGTGCTCAGGGAACTCCATAAGCAGAAACCGGCAGCGGTGTTTCTTCAGGAGACCCACTTCCGGTCCGGTAAGACTCCTAGATTGCATGATAGACATTATCCATATGTTTTTCATGCAACAAATCCCGAGGCCAAATCTAAGGGGGTGACAATTTTGCTACATAAAAATGCTGATTTCACTTTACATCAGCAGATGGCGGACATTGCCGGAAGGTATCTATTTTTGAAGGGGATTTGGGCGGGAACTCCGGTTACCTTGGCCAATGTTTACTTCCCCAACACTGCACAGGTCACGTTTTGTCAACATGTGGTAGATGAATTGAAGGGCTTTGCATCTGGATGTGTGGTGTTGGGGGGAGATTTTAATTTAGCGCTAAATCCCCTTCAGGATACATCAGATGGCAGGTCCAGCATTCCGTATAAAAAGTTGCGTAAAATTAAGACACTTTTAGCTTCTCTTACTTTAGTAGATACTTGGCGTTTGGCAAACCCCTCAGGTAGAGATTACACATATTTTTCTTCCTTGCATAATAAATTTACACGCATAGACTACATTTTTGTTACTCAAAGGGATATATCCCGTATAAAATCTGCTAAAATAGGTGTGCAGACCCTCTCTGATCATGCCCCTATATCGTTGCAGTTCCATAAAACGAACATACATCGCGGCCCCCACTCGTGGAGATTAAATCCCTCCCTGCTCACGGATAAGGACAACACTGACAAAATAGCGGATATAATTAAATTATATTTTACAGAAAATGTCTCTGAAGAATTGTCGCCTTTTACAATTTGGGCGGCCCATAAATGCGTGGTTCGGGGGGAACTCATACGGCTGGGGGCCGCGAGAAAAAGGGTTGCAGAGAGGGAGATTAACGATCTTATACAGACCATTAGAGACCTAGAGGGGAAGCATAAACAATCCTTAGCAACTGATACAGCAGTAACTTTATTAGATTTAAGGAAAAAATTACAAGTTCATTTGAACCTTAAAGCACAGAAGATCCTTTTCTTTAAGAAGGGGTTCTTCTATGAACACAATGATAAAACAGGCAAACTTTTAGCGAAGGCCCTTACGGAAACATTATTATCGACGAATATTGCTGCAATTAAAACCAGTGCTGGTCAGACAACACAGGATGCTGCAAAAATCGCGCAAAGATTTCAAGAATATTATTCCAATTTGTATAATTTATCGCAGCTACATAAACCTAGCGACTTAAGGGGGACGTCAGCAGAGATTACTAATAAATTTCTGGCTGACAGCGGACTCCCCAAACTTACTGAGGAGGAAGCGCTGTCGTTGGAAGAACCAATAATTGAAGGTGAACTTACTACAGCTATTAAGGAATTAAAAAAGGGGAAAAGCCCTGGACCGGATGGTTTAACAGCCCACTATTATAAAACCTTTACGGAATTATTGATTCCATACATGATTAAGACATTTAACCACTTTCGAGACCCACAAACGTTACCAGAAGATTTTCTGAGAGCGCACGTTACAGTATTGCCTAAACTTAATAAAGACCCTCTAGATTGTGCCAGTTATAGGACGATTTCTTTACTGAATGTGGACCTAAAAATTTATACGAAAATACTAGCGAACAGATTGCGCCCATTGTTGCACAAACTTATAGGTCCAGAGCAGGTAGGTTATATGCCTGGTAGGGAGGCGAAAGACAACGTGATTAAAGCCCTTAATCTTATACACAGGGCCCAAACAGAACAATTTGAAGGCATGCTCTTATCTACAGATGCAGAGAAGGCCTTCGACCGTGTGTCGTGGGACTTCCTGTATGCGACTTGCTCTCATATAGGTCTGAGAGCACATATGCTATCCTGGATTAAAACTATTTATTATAACCCTACGGCACAAATTAAGGTGAATGGGATACTGTCAGACAAGGTGCAGATACGGAATGGGACTAGGCAAGGGTGTCCTCTTTCGCCCTTGCTGTTTATACTAACCTTGGAACCGTTAATCCGCACTGTTAATTTATCATCCTCTATACATGGCTTCCACGTAGGCGATAAGGAATATAAGTGTGCTGCATATGCGGATGATCTATTGTTTTTTATAACTCAGCCGCATGTTACTATGCCTAATTTGTGCACTATATTTAAGCATTATAGCTATATAGCGAATTTCAAAATTAATTATAAAAAATCTGAGGCTCTCAACCTTACGCTACAAGAGACAACGCGGGAGGCTGTTTTACGCAACTGTAAATTTAAGTGGGAACCCCGCTCTCTTAAATACTTAGGAGTTCATTTGACTCCCAGTTTAAACGAGATATATAGCCAAAATTTCTTGCCTTTGTTACAAAACGTGAAAAAAGACCTGGAGAGATGGACACTCAAACATTTCTCCTGGTTTGGTAGGGCAGCTATCGTCAAAATGACAATACTGCCCAGATTTCTGTATTTTTTTCAGACGCTGCCCATATGGTTACCTGCAAATTTTTTTCGGTCATTGAATGCTATTTTTAGACACTTTCTATGGGCATCTAAAAAGCCACGCATAAGCCTTGCAATACTTACTAGAGATAAAGGCAGTGGGGGAATGGGATTCCCCAATTTAAAAAATTACTATAAGGCCACTCATCTTACCAGAACGATTGACTGGACCTGCCATGCGGATAATAAAGATTGGGTGAAACTTGAAAACGAGGTAGGCCCTATCCCAGTGACATATTCCCCTTGGATTCCGTGGGACTTATGCCCTAAACAGCTTAAGCAACATCCCCTTATAGGGACCACTTTAAGACTACTACAAACAGTGTCTCAAAAGACGGGTTTGACTACTTCACCTGGCCCATTAACACCGCTAGTAGATAATCCTGACTTTATACCAGGCATGCATAAACCTATCCGGCACTTTATATGTGAGAATCTGCCCTTATTAGCTATTCATTGCTTTGAGGGTAACAAGATTAAATCAATGGCGGACTTACAATATACTTTGGGCTTAACCGTTTTGGGACATTGGACGTATAGACAAATACATGATTATATTTTGAGCCCACGGAGGTTTAAACATTTTATACGACCATTAACGCCATTTGAGGCGGTTTGCCTTCGTGCTAACGCTTCTACGAAAAATATCTCTCTCACGTATGCTTGGTTACAATCCGCAGCATGTCTGGAACCTAATAAACATAAGCTTTTCTGGGAAGCAGCATTAAATGCATCATTTACAAATGATCAATGGCTACAGGCATGTGTATTTGCTCATAAATGTGCAATTAGCACCAGATTACAGGAAACTTCTTTTAAACTTTTGACGAATTGGTATAACACGCCAATTAAATTGCATAAGTGGTTCCCTGCTGTTCCAGACCTATGTTGGCGTTGTAATCAAACTAAGGGCACTTTACAACATATATGGTGGGAATGTGACCTAATCAGACCATACTGGGCCCAAGTGATTAGTATTATACAACAAATAACTGATACACAGATCCCCCTAGACGCTAAATGTTGTCTATTACACATTACTGACCTCTCAATGAGAGAATATAAAAAATCGCTGATCAGATTCCTACTAACTGCCGCCAAGACAGTGATACCGAGACATTGGAGGAACACTATGACTCCCTCAATTACGAAATGGCTGGGAGAGATAGGATATTTGCACAAAATGGAAGAAATTAGGGCTATAGCCCATGAAAGCACGGGCAAGTATATAGTTGTATGGCGACCTTGGGTAGTGTTTAGCTATTCTTCTGTATACGCCTCTCTGATACAAACATGAGGTGGAGGGGGCGTTGTGTGTTAGAGCTAGCAATGCCCGCTTATTACTTAGGGACAACTTTTTTTTTTTTTTTTTTCTCTTCTCCTTTTTCTCTTTTTCTAAGGTGCTAGCCCTGAGATAGGCTGTCACCTCTTTTTTATATCCATTAGTCACATTTGGCCTTTGTATGATAGGTAATAGGGTGAATTTAGAGTGGTATAAAGTTATAAGGCAGACATGCCGGGACAGGCTTTTACAATCCATTGATATATATGTTTAGGTCCTATTGACGCTTTGGGATTGGTAATGTATCTAACCTTCTACTAAGAGGTCTTTCCATCTTTTGGAGGGGCTTATTAGTTTAAGGGGATCTCTTGTCAATCTATTTATATGTAAACAGGAGGACTAAAAGTATGAGTCTGTAACACTATTGCTACCCTATTGTACACACAGGCAATTGTATTAGCGATTATTATGTATTGTTATATTTGTATTGTAACTGGCTAATTCTTTAATAAATTCTAATTGCAAAAAAATAAAAATACACACATAAACATTCTGTCTGTATTATATTGGATTTTAATTAGGAATATTTTATATGTTAAGGCATAACTCCACGTTTGAGAAAAAAACATCCCCCTCTGGATGATCTATGTACATTGCAAGGATTATAACAAACTTTGTTGCAGATTCCTACCTTTTATTATTCTGAAGAAATCCCTGTGTGTTTGTCTGTACCTCTGGGCTCAGTGGGTCTAATGGCAGTGGTCTCATAATTATCAGTCAGCTGTGGCAGCTGCAGGGCACTAATGAGGAAAGCTGCTGGGCCTTCATCCCTTTAGACATATTCCTATTGGAAATATCTCACCAAAAATGTTTTTTGCAGGGGATGCCTGAAATATGATTTTGTATCTTAGTGTAGACTTCTGGGAAAATTGGTGAGCCAATCACACAAGCAGGAAATTATGTTTCTGGGGAGTGGTCAGTACACATTCTGTGCACAGAACAACTCCATGTAGCCTTATTGCATTTATAGAAAATTACAGTGGCTGCAGATTGGAAAGGTAATTTTTAATAACGTTTAACCACTTAAGGACTGCCTCACGCCGATGTACGTCGGCAGAATGGCATGGCTGGGCACAATCACGTACCTGTACGTTGCTTTTTAAGTGCCCAGCCGTGGGTCGGGAGCGCGCCACCAAAAATGTGTCAAAAATGTCAGATGTGTCTGCCATAATGTCGCAGTCACAATAAAAATCGCTGATCGCCGCCATTACTAGTAAAAAAAACAAAATAATAAAAATGCTATAAAACTATCCCTATTTTGTAAACGCTATAACTTTTGCGCAAACCAATCAATATTTGCTAATTGCAATTTTTTTTAGCAAAAATATGTAGAAGAATACGTATCGGCCTAAACCGAGGAAAAAAAATGTTTTTTATATATTTTTTGGGGATATTTATCATAGCAAAAAGTAAAAAATATTGCATTTTTTTCAAAATTGTCACTCTATTTTTGTTTATAGCGCAAAAAATAAAAACCGCAGAGGTGATCAAATACCCCCAAAAGAAAGCTCTATTTGTGGGGAAAAAAGGACGCCAATTTTGCATGACCGCACGATTGTCAGTTAAAGCGACGCAGTGCCGAATCGCAAAAAGGGGCTTGGTCCTTTGGCTGCAAATTGGTCCGGGGCTTAAGTGGTTAATTACAATATGACTTGTATCGCAATTGTACACACTATATTATTTTTTCTTTATTTGCTATTTTTTTTTCCCCAGGAAAGAGTAGTTACACTGTAAACATACCATATGTTAACATTCTGTCTGGGTCTGCTAAGAAATAAAGATTGGGTGAGGGCTTATATAGTGAAGCATTTAACCACTTCAATACCGGGTACTTAACCACTTCCCACCCGGCCAATGTATATATACGGCCGGGTGGGAGCCGCCTGCTCCTGATAGGACGTTCAGGAACGTCCTTCAGGAGCAGCGGGATCGCGCGCGCGCGCGCCCGCGCAGCGGCGCGATCCCGATGTGCTCGTGTCACCCGGACACGGCACATCTCAGATCGGCAGGAGGGCTCTGTGATTGGCCCTCCTGATCACATGACGGCCGTGTCCAATCACGGCCGTCATGTGATGTAAACAAACAGCCGGTTGCTAGGCAATCGGCTCTCCTCTCCTCACACGGAAGTCACCGCTGAGAAGAGGAGAGCAGAACGCTGCAGCCGGCTGATGATCAGTGAGTATGGGCTGCTTTTCACAGCTTTTTACTCACTGATCATCAGTGTAGTGTAAACACACAACACACCACACAGTGAAAACACAGTCCCCACATATGTCCCCAAAACACACATGTCCCCAAAACATACATGTCCCCAAATAATAAAAACACATGTCCCTAATAATAAAAACATGTCCCCCACATATGTCCCACTAAAATCACATGTCCCAATGATTATCTGCACACATATGTACGTGATCACCTGCACACATATGTACATGATCATTTGCGTACATATGTCCGTGATCACACAAACCAATTATTATACACTTAACGGAATTTTTTTTACCAAAAACATGTAGCAGAATACATTTTGGCTTAAATTTATGACAAAATTTGAATTTATTGGATTTCTTTTCAAATAGAAAAAAGAAAATATTGTTTTTTTCCCAAATTTCCGCTTTTTTTGCGCTTATATCGCAAAAAAAAAAAAACGGAGTCGTGAATAAATAACACCAAAATAAAGCTCTATTTGTGCGAACAAAATGATAACAATTTCATTTGGGTACAGTGTAGCATGACCGCGCAATTGTCACTGAAAGCGCTAGAGCGCTGAAAGCTGAAAATTGGGCTGGGAAGGAAGGGGGTGAAAGTGCCCTGTATTGAAGTGGTTAAACACCTTCCTGCCCAGACCAATTTTGAGCTTTCAGCGCTGTCGCACTTTGAATGACAATTGCGCGGTCATGCTACACTGTACCCAAATGAAATTTGTATAATTTTTTTCCCACAAATAGAGCTTTCTTTTGGTGGTATTTGATCCCCTCTACGTTTTTTATTTTTTGCTAAACAAATAAAAAAATACCGAAAATTAAAAAAAAAATAATGTTTTTTTTTTGTTTCAGTTTCAAAACTTTGCAAATAAGTAAGTTTTCTCCTTCACTGATGGGCACTGATGGGGTTACACTGATGGGCAATGATAAGGCGACACTGATGGGCACCGATGAGGTGGCACCAATGAAGTGGCACTGATGAGGTGGCATTGATGGACACCGATATGTGGCACTGATAGGCGGCACTGATGGGTGACACTGATGGGCGATATGGATGGGCACTGATAGGTGGCACAAATTGGCATGGATTGGCATGGATGGGCATGGATAAGTGGCACAGGTGGGCATGGGTTAGGCGGCACCGGTGGGCATGGGTAGGCGGCACAGGTGGGCATGGGTAGGCGGCACAGGTGGGCATGGGTAGGCACTGATAGGCGGCACAGATGGGAACTGATAGGCGGCATTGTATTATAATATATTGCACTAATGGATGACAATCAGTGCCAATCAATAATGCATGCCAATCAGTGATGCCCATTGTGGGCACTGATTGGCATCCATTATGGGCACTGATTGGCATCCATTGTGGCACTGACTAGAATCCCTGGTGGTCTAGGGTGGCATACCTTGTCCTTGGCATCCCTGGTGGTCTGGTGGTGTCCCTGGTGGTCCAGTGTGGGCATCCTCGGGGGGGCTGTGCTGATAATCGATCAGCACAGACCCCCCCTGTCAGAGGAGCAGCCGATCGGCTCTCCTCTACTCGCGTCTGACAGACACGAGTGAGGAAAAGCCGATCACCGGCTTTTCCTATTTACACTGTGATCAGCCGTGATTGGACACGGCTGATCACGTGGTAAAGAGTCTCCGTCGGAGACTCTTTACCGAGATCGTAGTTGCCGGGTGTCAGACTGACACCCCGCAACAACGATCGCCACGATGCGCGCCCCCGGGGGCGCCCAGCGGCTCATAATCCTGATCACGTCATATGACGTCCGGTCAGGATTATGAAACCACTTTGCCACCGTCCATTTGCTATAGGGCGGGCAGAAAGTGGTTAATATGCATGTGCCAATTTATTTAGTGAGAAGTCTTGGGTATCCTCTGAAACAGGTGTTTTGTGATACACTTTTATGAAAACAATAAAATGTATAGCAGTGACAAATGTAGTAAACTTAGAAAATTTGATCAAGGATCATACTGTAACCCTTAAGCACAGTGTCACATGACAATGGGCAGGAATGAACGGACCAGTAGGTCCAATGAGAGCCCTGAGTAGGGAGGAGTTGCAATAGCAATCCCATCAAAGCCAATAGATGTTACCTTTGTCCGCCCCTAAAGAAGCAGAAGAAAAGTCCACTCACACCTTCTGTTTTTTCTGTTTGGTTTGTTTTTTACTTGCGTATGTATATATGAACATGTCCATGGATATATTTGTGTGTCTTTTATGATGATATGTATTATAAAAAATAAATAATACGATTGTTCTATACCTAGCCATTAAAAGAAATTACACTCCAATATGTCATCTTGGTAATATGGCAAAGTTAAAGTTGTCTTCTAATCTTCACATTTGTCTGTATTCTTTCTTATTTTTGTATGTGTGTATATTGTAATATGACAAAGTTAAAGTTGCATTCTAATCTTCAGATTTGTATGAATACTTTATTGTTTTTGCATGTATGTGTATTGTGTTTTTATTTTTCTCCTTTAATAAGTGTACTTTTTAGAACTAGTCATGTCACTAGTCATGGCTGACTGAGATGGCAGTAAAAGGGCTGATAGGCTGATTTATACATATATATATATATATATATATATATATATATATATATATATATATATATATATATATATATATATATATATATATATATAATCATTTTTGCCTTTTAATTCTATTTTAAACTGAATAGATTGTTTTACAAGTTGAGGGTTCCTAGGGTACATTATAAGAGACCATTTAAAAATCATAGTGCTGCTATGTTTTTCTTTTATTATGCCTTCCAAATGATTAGCATTGTTCCCCCTCCATCATCACCATTGGTTCTTTCAATGATTTTGAGGAGTCATACACAGCAAATATAGCCTCCTGCAGATGCAGCTGCCTGTATATATATTTTTTTGTTCCAGGTGCTGGATCCATCAACTCAATCTGCTATCTCTGTATAACTGTACTCAGTAATACTTGTTGTTCTTCGTGATTACTGAATTACTTTTAATATCCTCAAGCTAAATGTACAAAGGCTCTTGCCTTTATTATGTTCCTTGCTACTTATATTTCTTGATGTTCTTCAAAATGTTTAATAAGAACTTAATGAAACCACAAACAGGAAAGAAGGGATGATATATGCATTTTCTATTGTCTTTTTTTTCATATTGCTGTCCCCCAGGACACCCTATTTTAACAGGAAGATGTTTAAAGATCTGGAAGTGGGATTGTACAGTATAAGTAACGTGCAAGATGAAAAAACAGCTATGGTGAGATACGTTGTTTGAAAAAAGGTGATTTTTTTATTTTCTATATACTCTTATTGCTATTTATTATTAACATTTCAAAATTTCACTCATTATTTCTGATCCATTGAGTATATTTGTTGTCAAAATCATGTGAAGATATATAATGTAAATATTGTGTATATATACAGTAGAAGAGCTATTTATAGCAGATATGTGTAGGTGTTGCTGGCATTTTTAATGATAGCTGGTCTTTAATTATGCATTTACTTGAAAGCACTAAAAAGCGGTTCTCAGGAGCTATTTTGCAGTATGCAATAGTAAGAAGGTTACCATTTATTCTTTTGCTAGTATTGGGAAAAAAAGCAGTAAGTGCCTGTAACCTGCATTGTTGCCTGCAGAGTGATCCACAGTGGACCGCTTTTCAGAGAATGGTGCAGACACAGCTGACAGGTATTCAGCATGCAATACTGCTGCCTCCGCCGTGGCGACTTTTTAGGCATCCCTACTAGGATTTTAATTGGGAATACTGAGCTGAAGCCATGGGCCTAGCAAAGAATAACGTCACGACCACAGCATGTGTGCAGCCCTATCCAGCTGCCTTTGCAGCTTAAGGGGGATGGTATCAATGTGGCTCAACTACCTATTTTTACAGCCACCCAACCACAAGTGTAAACTAGGTCTAACAGAGTACGTTATGTTCCAAATTTTATTCAGTCATGTTCTACCCTTCACACCATTTCCATGCTTAAGTGATGCATATACAGTATCTCACAAAAGTGAGTACACCCCTCACATTTTTTTAAATATTTTATTATATCTTTTCATGTGACAACACTGAAGAAATGACACTTTGCTACAATGTAAAATAGGGAGTGTACAGCTTTTATAACAGTGTAAATTTGCTGTCCCCTCAAAATAACACACAGCCATTAATGTCTAAACCGCTGGCAACAAAAGTGAGTATGCCCCTAAGGGAAATGTCCAAATTGGGCCCAATTAGACATTTTCCCTCCCCGGTGTCATGTGACTCATTAGTGTTACTAGGTCTCAGGTGTGAATGGAGAGTAGGTGTGTTAAATTTGGTGTCATCGCTTTCACCCCCACATACTGGTCACTGGAAGTTCAACATGGCACCTCATGGCAAAGAACTCTCTGAGGATCTGAAAAAAAGAATTGTTGCTCTACATAAAGATGGCCTAGGCTATAAGATGATTGCCAAGACCCTGAAACTGAGCTGCATGGTGGCGGCCAAGACCATACAGCAGTTAAGCAAGACAAGTTCCACTCAGAACAAGCTTCGCCATGGTCGACTAAAGAAGTTGAGTGTACGTGCTCAGCGTCATATCCAGAGTTTGTATTTGGGAAATAGACGTATGAGTGCTGCCAGCATTGCTGCACACTGCATCAAATTGGTCTGCTGTCACCCCAGAAGGAAGCCTCTTCTAAAGATGATGCACAAGAAAGCCTGCAAACAGATTGCTGAAGACAAGCAGACTTAGGACATGGATTACTGGAACCATGTCCTGTGATCTGATGAGACCAAGATAAACTTATTTGGTTCAGATGGTATCAAGTGTGTGTGTGGCAACAACCAGGTGAGGAGTACAAAGACAAGTATGTCTTGACTACAGTCACCCATGGTGGTGGGAGTGTCATGATCTGGGGCTGCATGAGTGTTGCCGGCACTGGGGTGCTACAGTTCATTGAGGGAACCATGAATGCCAACATGTACTGTGACATACAGTAATGGAGCAGAGCATGGTCCCCTACCTTCATGGACTGGGTCGCAAGGCAGTATTTCAACACGATAATGACCCCAAACATACCTCCAAGACGACCACTGTCTTGCAAAAGAAGCTGAGAGTAAAGGTGATGGACTGGCCAAGCATGTCTCCAGACCTAAACCCTATTGAGCATCTGTGAGGCATCCTGAAAGGGAAGGTGGAGGAGTGCAAGATCTCTAACATCCACCAGCTCTGTGATGTCATCATGGAGGAGTGGAAGAGTACTCCAGTGGCAACCTGTGAAGCTCTGGTGAACTCCATGCCCAAGAGGGTTAAGGCAGTGCTGGAAACACACAAAAAATATTGACACTTTGAGCCCAATTTGGACATTTTCACTTAGGGGTGAACTCACTTTTGTTGTCTGCGGTTTAAACATTAATGGTTGTGTGTTGAGTTATTTTGAGGAGACCGCAAATTCACTCTGTTAGACAAGCTGTACACTCATTACTTTACATTGTAGCAAAGTGTCATTTCTTCAGTGTTGTCACATGAAAAGATATAATAAAATATTTAAAAAAATGTGAGGGGTGTACTTACGTTTGTGGGATACTGTATAAAGCTATTCATATTTCACAGAGGACTCTTTATGGGTTATGTGTACCACACATCTATACTGAGACAGCTTTACCCACCAATGCTGTCATTTGAATTATTGTAATAGAAAATAGTTGGAACACTGAAGACCCAGCAATCTCTGTACTAACTCTTTCTGTCCCTTATATGCAGCAATTGTTGCACATTAAAAATAAATTGTAGTGCACACTGATATTTTACTTCTCATGGCAGTCCTACATGTCATGTGTCCATCATTTCACTAGACAGGTTAATCAAACCTAGTAATGCATTAAATGTTATCTGATGCTTGTAATGACAAATAGTAATTTAGAAAAGATCAAATTAATTACTCTACAGTCTTCAACTCATTTTTCATAAGCTTTTCTGGTATGTTTATAGTGCTGATTTATTACTCAGAAATATTGCTTAATAGTGTTTATAGAACTGTTCATTATCACAAACATATTCGAAAGGGCCAAACTGGTCAGAAGTCAGACAAGCTGATCTGTGTCTGGGTAAAAACCAAAACAGTCAAACGAAAGCCTTAGCAGAGCTTTCACTATGTACAGTATATCATAATTACACATATTGATGTTTAACTACGCTAATATTTTTTAGGCTTTCCAAAACCTGTGTGGGCATGGGTGTTAGCGCTGTTTGTTATGGATTTGTGCAGCTAACCAGTACATGAGAACTAAGGGCTGTCATTGCTGACCTCTTAAGAGGGCCATAGACAATTCCTGATAAATCAGTCAAAATTTGAGCCTGTCAACACCACCTGGCTTGACAAAAGTCGATTTCAAAATCGAAGGTGGAAAACCGTGAGCTGACCAGTAACTGCATCAATTTATATGCCATCACTGTTCGGGGCTGCCACGGGTGCTGCGGCTGTATGAATGCAATAGCTGTCAGTGTAGATTCCTCCGTCTGCCCTGCTTAGCCTGGATTAAGCATGTATGGCTAGCCTCAGTGTCCTGTCTCTTGCTTCAGTATTTCAGAGTTGAAAAATCTATGGGCAGGCTGATTGTACCCAGTCGATCAATCGATCAACCAGCATGTCAGATTTTTTACATGCAGTTATTGCCAGTGGCTATAGCCGCTAGCAGTAATCACTGTGTTCGCCTCCCAAGCCAGAAGAACACAAAAGCTCTGTGGGAGAGTTCTCCCCATCAGCACGGAATATGTTGATGAGGAAATCGAGCAATTTTCTTTCCTGCAACACACGGTTGTAGGAAAGAAAATCTCATCATTTTTGGCCTGTCTAACTCATCGCCTGGGACACAAGGAGGCATACAAAAATAAATGTAATACTGAGCTGTGGTGGCCAGTTTGGAGAAAACCATGAACAATGCTCAGCTATGAGCCTGCCATCTTGGGGCAGCCAATAAGTATACTGGATAAATTGTGGTGGGCAGAGAGACTCACAGGGAGGAGAGAAAGGGAGAGACATCGGGAGAGAGAGAGAGAAACAGAGAGAGAGTAGACTGGTGGCTGGAGGAGATGGGCAACTGACTGCTAGAGCAAAGGTGGAAATTCCCCTTTCCCTTCCCATAGAGAGGTAAACAAGGAGGGTCTGGGTTGGGTGACTGTGCTAACTCACAATGGGAAAAGAGGGACTACAAGCCTCAGCCTGCATACATCAGTGGTACAGCGATAGCTGCATTGCACTCCCTACACATTTAGAGAGTACAATTTACTATACCTTCTAAGTGTGTTGTTTGAGGGAAAGATACACAGTTATAAACATCAGTGTTGCTGAATTATTGTATGTATTGCTTCATAATTTGTGCAACCTATTAAATATTCATAAAGATCCTCAGAGAGTTTAAACAGTCAAGGTGAGTGACCCTATGAAGGGCAGACGAACCACTTTAACCAGGGGCATAGCACTATACAGGCCTTCCGCACTGCCATGTAAAACAGTACAAAAAAAGACCTTGTCAAAACATTCCAGGCACAACGCCTCTGCTCACCGTGAGCACAAGAATACATAGATAAGTTGGCATGAATATATATATGTTTCTTTAGCCTAGTTAACACCAGAAAGGTTTCTCTTTTAGAATACATAAAAAGAAACCTAAAGATAAGAAATACTAGGGCTCTGTAAGAGAACAGCTTTATTGTATTTTCCTGGTTGAATGTCAGTCTGCCTATGAGTTGGAAGTCCTGCTGTTTAATGCAGACCCTAGGAGGTGAGGACCTTTCCATATAACTATGCAGAAATCCCCTTGTGGTACTGCAAATTTAACATGAGTCACATTAACGGAAGCAAAACTAGACTTTTGCCTTTTCTTAACGCAGAGCTGAACAATGCAGTGTGGGTTTGTTAGGACCTAGTGCACTTTTTTGTTCAGTGCTGTGTATTTATTTATTTTTTTACTTCTCTTTATTGACACATAGATTTATGGAAGTAGGTTACAAAACAAGGCCTATTGGGCAGTCTCAGGCCCGAAAAACAATAACAATAAAGCCCCGTACACACTATCAGATTGTCTGCTGAGTTTTTCCTTCAGATTTACCAAAACCATGTAGTAGAAGGGCCTGCCTGATTGCATACACATTGAAACTCCTAAGGTTTGACCTCATATTATATGGTTTTGGTAAATCTGAAGGAAAAACTCAGCAGACAATCTGATAGTGTGTACGGGGCTTAAGAAACAAAGCCATCATGCTAAAAGAGTAGCTAATAGACAGCACAAAAAATAAACAATTCCTCACTCTTGGTGACCAAGGCAATGGAGAAAAGAGTTTGGGCACAATTGCACAATCACAGAGGTGAGGTCCCTGCTGAGAAGATGGGTACCCAATACAATATGTGGCACATTCAAATCAAAATACCACTACAGACTCAGCATAGTCTATGTAAGGATGAATAGGGTGACAGGGTAACACTCACTAATGCCGCATACACACGATCAAATTATCCGGCGGAAAAGTCCCGTGTGTGGGCAGGTTCGCCCGTTCGGACAGTCCGGCGGACTTTATGGCGGTTTGTCCGCCAGACTAAGTCCGCTGGATAGTCTGATCCGTGTGTACGCGGCATAATGAAGAGAAAAAAACAAACATAAAAGAATCATGATCCAACATAAGAGTCTGTGGTGTCAGTGGAATTAACTCAGAGGTCCCACACTTTGTTAGATTCCTTTGAGTAACTTCAAGAAAGATATGTAGCTTTGTATAAAAGGGGTTACTGAATTAACCAAAAATAATATAGAGATGGTGCTACTTCACTTCAAAATAAATAGCCTTCCATGTGTAGAACAAAAGGAGGCCGGTTGCTCTTGCGTGGGCCGGGCAGTCTACTAGGACTAATAGACACACATATGTTTGAAAAGGAATAGGGATGGTAGGGTAGTAAGTTGAGTAATAAATTGAATTCATTCCAGTATTGACTCAAATGAGGACAGGCCCAAAGCATGTGAATATAGTCAGCGACATACTCCCGCATCTCCAACACGCAGAGGGAAACAGTCGAATACATTCTATGCAACCGTGAGGGCGTGAGATAGATTCTCTGCAGAATTCTAAATTGTATCAATCTATCCCTCACTGACACTAGTTGTAAAATGGGATATTCCCAAGCCTCCTCCCAATCCTCATCGCCCAGGTCTTACAGCACCTCCCGCTACTTAGATTGTAAGGTTTCCAGACCATTATGTACAGAAAGTTGAGTGAGGAATTGTTTATTTTTTTGATGTCTATTAGCTATTCTTTTAGCCTAACTGCTTTGTTTTTTATTATTATTGTTTTTCTGGCCTGGGACTGCCCAATAGGCCTTGTTTTGTAACCTACTTCCATAAATCTATGTCTCAATAAAGAGAAATACCCACACTCTATAGACATGTTGGTAGGTTAATCAGATCCTGTCTAAATTAGCCCTAGACTGTGTATGAATGTGTGTTAGGGACCTTAGGTTGTAAGCTCCTTGGGGATAGGGACTAGGGATGAGCCGAACACCCCCCAGTTTAGTTTGCAGCAAAACATGCAAACAGGCAAGAAATTTGTTCGAACACGCCAACAACGTTAAAGTCTATGGGACACCAACGTGAAAAATGATAAGTGCTTATTTTAAAGGAGCCAGTGAAATAGGCCACTGTGGCAGTTGCGTTGGAAGGCAAACTACTCTGAGCCTGGGTGAGAAGGATGAGGACGGCTTTGTTATCCACTCCACCAATTCTTCTGCATGTTGTGGCTTAATAATACGGCCAGCAGGAGCAAAAAAGGACAAGCTTGTCCCACGGCCACCTGCAGAGGATGCACCATGTCCATGACCACCACTGTTGACTGTAGACACAGAGGCTGCTTGCCCTCTTTTAGTGGCCTGTGAGTGTCTGTCAATCCTTGGTGGCCTTTCAGACATGATGTATTTTTTGTTTTGCAAACCACACTACACTGTATTAGATACTGTGTACACCGCCTGCACTGTATTAGCAACTGTACAATGGCTGCACTGTATTGTATACTGTGTACACCAACAGAAGTGTGTATATGTCATGTGTATATATATATATATATATATATATATATATATATATATATATATATATATACATATATATTAATACACTGCCTGCACTGACTGAATACCGAGTAAACACTGAATATATAGTCTATGCTATGGTATTTGATCATCTCTGCGGTTTTTATTTTTGCGCTATAAACAAAAAAAGACAGACAATTTTGAAAAAAACACATTTTGTATTTTTTGCTATAATAAATATCCACATTTTTTTTTAAAAAAAGCAAATTTTTTCCTCAGTTTAAGCCGAAATGTATTCTTCTACATATTTTTAGTAATACAAATCGCAATAAGCGTATATTTATTGGTTTGCACAAAAGTTATAGCGTCTACAAAATAGGTGTCAGGTACAAGGTGCGAGGCCATGGTGCTGAGAGGGCTCCCCTTGCGACTAAGTGCAGTTCACCCCTGGAAGTGGTACAGGGAGTGCAGTGCCCAAAGAAGCACCGTTTGACAATTGCTGTGGTTTGATGCGCTGATCACCGGAAGGTTGCTGGAACAAGCAAGATGCACTGTAGGGCAGGTGTACTTGCAGAGTACCAGGTGAACTTGGCAGATGGACAATGCGGAAACAGAACCAGGAGCTGGGTAATGCATGGTAAATCAGTTAATGTGAGATTCAGGTAGCAGAACTGGAACAAGCCGGAGTCGTACATGGTGAGACAGGTTGCAGCAGAGTCGGTGAGCTAAGCTGAGATCAAATACAGTGGAGCAGACAAGAGCAGGGTCAGTGCATTAAATCTTTATTCTCATTAAGGGCCTATTTGCACCAGGATGGTTTGCTGTGGGGTATTAAAAGCATGCATGCATTAAAGTTCAGCGTTTTAGGGCAAAATAGGTAGCCTAATGCAACAAACCATAATCATGTATGCAGCATTTTTTTGCAACGCACTTTTGCCCATCACAGTGATCACAAAACTTCGAGCCATTGTGATTTGCTCTGTGCCTTTTGTCTGCATTGGACTGAGGAAGGCTGTGTGCCCATTGGCTAGAAGGGCAGCCAGCGGGCAGGCTAAGAAAATACAGGACAAATTGCATACTGTTTTGAATCAATATGGGACAGAGCATTTTACTCTAAAAATAGAGGTGGTTCCAATTGAAATGGGAAGAGTGAAAACCCTTCAGACAGTGCAGGAGGGGAATGGCTCCACCTCAGCCTAAAAAGATAAAGCTCTGCATTAGCATGCTGATGTCAGGCAGCTCAGTGCATCTCTCCATAATGACACTTAAAGGCGACTTAAGGCCGTACACATGATATGGAAATCGCAAGTAAAATTTTGTCTGGCGAACGATCTGCTGATTTTTGGATCGTTAGTACGGTGCTTTCGACAGCCGATTCCGGTTTTTCATCAGACAAAAGCTAGATGTGCAGACTATAACATTTTTGTCGTACGTGAACTCAATGTCCCATTTTCATTTCATTAATACGGTTTTCGTACGGAAAAATCGTAAGTGCAAGACTACGCATGCTCAGAAACGAAAGAATACATACAAAATTAGTCAACACATTATGTCCCTTCTGACGTTGTATTCTGTCATACGATAATTTTGGTATGGTGAGTAACCTTTTCACTTTTGACATAGATTTGCAGCTTTGCTTAGATTCAGATTTATTAGGCCGACTTTGTGTACACCTGGACAAAATATATCCAGAAGAATATCCTTGTGTATTGTTGGTTGCTTTCTTCCTTACTATTTTTTTTTTCATTGTTTATAGAGCATATACTGACAGGTATCAGCACAATACAGCTGACATGTTCTTACATACATCTGTTGAATATTTTAATTTCTCAGTCGGAGGATATCACGGAATAAAGATTTTCTAAATAACGGTGGGCTAAGCAGATCACATGCATTTGAATATGGTGATGAGTCTATTGTGTGATGCCTGATTTTTTTTTTGCATGCTTCATCTTTAGAATTACTAGTGTTTATTTCATATGCACACATGGTTTTTGAGGGTAATTGGATCATATATTTTTGCAGCAGACTGTTTTTTAATGGGGTTCGTTGTCATTGCTTATAAATGTGCATAACTATTTAGATATTTGTATTAATAAATATGCTTACTTATGAAGGCATTTTGTAGATTACAAATTACAATTATTTTTCTGTGTATTCTTCTTTGATATTTTTGATGATGATTATTATTATTTATTGCCTAAGCAGTGCTTTGTTGAGTCTATATGGATTATTGGGGATTTATGGATTTTGATATGTTCACTGGACACTCTGAAACCACTGTGAGCAGTTAAAAGGACCTGGAGCCGCTATCAATGTGTTTTTGCTGATGTCAGTTGGGGGTAAGAGACCCCCTTTTTGGATTCAATCTATTTAATTAAGGCACTATACATATATTTTCTTCCTTTTTCATAATTTTTTTTTTTTTGGTGTTTATTTAGGATTAATTTTATGATTTAAAAATGCATATATGGCTGAAAGTTCAGAAGGAGGGTAATATTTCGTGAAAATACAATGCACAAGAAAGGGAATTGCTTAGATTGGTGGATAAACGTAAGACTTTATATGAGGGGAAATCAAGAATCGTGGGAAAAAAATGTCTTTAGGAAACATTTACAGTATAACATTTGTCAACTGGGTTTAACAGTGCAGAGCTTTCCAAAGATTAGAGTAGTTGTCAATGAACTGGTAGAATTTTATGATCAGGAATTTTTGCTAGTCAGTAAAGCGAAGGACATGAAATTAGAGTCTTTTGAGCAAAAAATAAATAAAAAGAGGAAATGTGCAGCTTTATTGGTCATCTTAATGGAGAAATCCTCAAAAGTAAAAATCTAAAATTAGAATGAGATGGATACATGTATGTATCAAGAAAAGCCTATAAATATAAATCCACTGACTATGTTAACAGACGAATGAGCAGTGGCGTTCTAATGGGGGTGCAGGGATTTAATCTGCCAGCTCACTGGGGGTGCTTCTGTCTGACAGTTATATTCTGACTCACACAAAAAGGAACTCTGGGGGCCGCATCACCCCGTGAGCAGGCACCTGTTGCTTCATTGAGAGCGGGGGGGGAGTGTTGTGTGTTCTTACAGTGTTGTACCCTGTTATGTGTTGGGTGGAGGAGTTGTTTCTGGCTTGAGGGGTTTGTACGGGTCCATCTGTGCTGGGGGCAGTTGGTCAGCTTTTGATTTTTTGTTATTTTTCAATTGGTATTATTTATTCTATGTAGTATTTTAAAAGGGTGGTTTGGTTTATTACAGTATAGTATTTATTGTCTTTGGTATTAATTGCTGTTATTGGTAATTTTATTGTTACTGTATCTTGTTTCCATTCCTCATTGTGATTTTGTTTAGTCTTTATTAAATTATTAAATGTAACTATATCTTACCCCCCCCCCCCCCAGTCCTTACCTGAGCTCCCTCCGATCCAGCGATGTTCATGATAGCTGTCCTGGGACTCTCCCTCCTCATTGGCTGAGACAGCAGCAGGAGCCCATTGGCTCCCACTGCTGTCAATAACAGCCAGTGAGCCAATGAGGAGAGAGTGGGGGGGGGGGGGTGAAGCAAGCTGCAGCTTTATGTGTCTTATGGACACATAGAGCAGCTCTTGGGAATGAGCATGCAGCGGTGCCCCCAGGGCAAGTGGCTTTCTCTGTGGGGCACTGTTTGAGGGGGAGGAACCAGAAGCACTGGTGGGGGACCCAAAAAGAAGAGGACTGGAGCTGCTCTGTATAAAACTACTGCAAATAGCAGATAAGTATACCATGGTTGTTATTTCAGAAAAAAAAAAAAACAACAAAGCTTTAATATCACCTTCAGTGCTATATAGAAGGTTGAATGTATAACTAAAGCAAAACTTTTTTTTTGTGTTTTGGGTGGAGTGGAGAGGGATTAGAATGCTTGTCAGTTTTTTTTTTTTTTTCAAATATAGTTTTTATTCAGTACCAACAGAAGGGAGGAAGGGTCCCCACATTGCACGTCAGGGTTACAGCACATTCCGGTATGGGATCACAACTTTCATGAGAACACAATAAACAGCAAGGTAACCCCATCAGTATACATCATGACAACAACGAGAGGCCCAAAAAGCCAAGAGACCCCCCGGGCGGTATCAATACACCTCCGCCGGGGGGAGCAAGGGCCCTCACTCCCATCCTTTTCCGTTTTACAGGGGGGTCAAGGGGGAAAGGACAGTTAGAAAGGGAGGAGAAGGGGATAGCGAGAGGGAGGAAAAGAGAAAGAGAAAGAAAAAAAAAAAAAAAGGAGAAAAAAGGGGGGGGTGGGTAGGAGACGCGATGGCAGCCAGAACGCAGAGGCTGAAATGGGCTGGTAAAAAACACTTAAGCCCCGTACACACGAGCGGACTTTTCGACATCCAAACTCCGACGGACTGAGTCCGTCAGACTATCCGATCGTGTGTGGGCTGCAACGGACTTTTGATTCGCCAAAGTCTGACGGACTTTAGAAATGAAGCATGCTTCAAATTTTCCCGACGGAACTCCGCCGGACCCGGTCCCCGTCGAAAAATCCGCTCGTGTGTGTGCTACTCCGACGGACTAAAACCGACGCTAGGGCAGCTATTGGCTACTGTCTATGAACTTCCTACGTCGAATCCAGTCGTACGTCATCACGTTCGACTCCGTCGGAGTTTGGTGTGATGGTGTGTGGTCAAGTCCGTTCGGTCGAAAAGTCCGTCGGAACTCCGTCTGAACTCCGGCGGAACTCCTTTGGAGGTCTGTCAGACTTAATCCCTCTCGTGTGTACGGGGCTTAAGTCTGTAAGAGACGTCTACCCTCGTGTGAGAAGATGAAGAGGTTCCAATTGTCCCAAGTTCGTTTAAACACTTCTTGCTTATTTTGTGATGTGAGGATCAAATCCTCCATCTTCTTCATCTCCTCAACTTTTCTAATCCATAATGCGATAGATGGGGGAGAGCATTGTTTCCATAGAAGAGGTATACAAGACTTAGCTGCATTCAAAAGGTGTCTCAGGATCGATTTTTTATATGTTTTAATGGGGATCTCGGAGAGGTGCAGGAGAAAGAACTCGGGCTCGTCATGTATAGAGAGCTCCGTAAATCTTTGCGTGATGCAGTGGACTTCTCTCCAGAAGTCTCTCACCCTTGGACAGGACCAGAAAATATGTAACAAAGTGCCCTCCCCCTCCCCACAGCGCCAGCACCGGTCAGAGGCAGAGGGGAAGCACCTATGCAGTCTAGTAGGTGTCAGATACCAGCGGGAGAGGAGCTTGAAGTTAGTTTCTTGGATTTTAGTGCATAGTGAGGATTTAAGTGCCAGTGTAATGATACGCTGGCGTTGAGTAGGGTAAAATGTGCAATTCAGGTCTTTCTCCCACTTGGATAAGCAAGGTAGTGGCGTCTGGTCCGATGGTGTGTTCAGTAGGTAATAGGTTTGAGAGAGGGTATGTGGCAACGGGTCCGTGCCCGTACAAAGGTCCTCGAACGTCGTCAGTGGTCGTGTGAAGGCATGGGGATCGGGGATGGAGTGTAGAAAATGGTGCAATTGTACCGCCCTCCAGAAAGGCACCCTGAAGGTGCCCGATAAGTCAGACAAGGCTGAGATGGACGGCCACTTCCCTTCAGTGACAAAACGCGCCGCGTAGATAGGCCCGGAACTCCTGAGAAAGGCATATTCCGAGCGTAGTAAGCCCGGTTCAAATTTCGGGTGGCCGAGCACGGGGAGTAAAGGGGAGGAGGAGGAAGTGAGGGCTGCTTGAATAGCCGCCCGGTGACCATGCCGCAAAGTAACCCCAATGATCGGGTGAGATTTCATGGTCCGGGGTAAGTCTTTAAAGCACCACAAGGCGCTATGCAGCGATATGCGAGTCTGAGATTGTTCAATCCGAACCCAAAGCTTCGAAGGTATATTGCGGTTCCAATCGAGAATGCGACCCAAGTGGGAGGCCAAGAAATAGCGTCGGAAATCTGGCAACGCGAGTCCTCCGTGCTGCTTGGAAAGGGTCAACTGTGAACGTCTAATTCTGGGTTTTTTATGGGCCCAGATAAAGCGGGTAATCAGGGCCTGCACTCGCTTAAAGAAGGAAGATGGGATATGCACTGGGAGGGCCTGAATGAGATAAGTGAATTTAGGGAGAATGCTCATCTTAACGAGATTACACTTTCCAAACCAAGAGTGGAGATGATTATGCCACTTCTCCAGTAAACTGCGTATAGTGATCAGTAAAGGGGGGAAGTTCAGCTCAAATGTGCGCGAGATGTCCGCAGGGATGTACGTGCCGAGGTATTTCAGGGCCGAAGTCGTCCATTTAAGGTGGAAATTAGATTTCATATCCAACAATGTTTGAGGGGGCAATGCCACCCCCATGGCCTCAGATTTGGCAAAATTTATCTTTAAGTTGGAGAGAATGCCATAGGTCTTAAACTCCGCCAGAAGGTTCGGGAGGGAGAGTCTAGGATTCGACAAAGTGAACATCATGTCATCCGCATAAGCCGAAATTTTGCAGGAGATGTCACCCACTTGGAGGCCTATGATATCAGGGTTCCGTCTTACTGTAGAAAGAAACGGTTCCAGTGAGAGGGCAAAAAGCAGGGGGGATAAGGGGCAGCCCTGCCTGGTTCCATTCCCAATAACAAAGGGGGATGAAAGCACCCCATTAGCTTTCACTTGAGCCGATGGATGCGAGTAGATACTACTCACCCATCCCATCATCCTGTCGCCTAGGCCAACGTGGCGAAGAACCGAGAACATAAAGTTCCAGTTAACCCGGTCAAAGGCCTTTTCCGCGTCCGTGCTCACAAAAACACAGGGAGTTCGGGTGGACTGCGCTACATGCAAGAGATTAAGCACTTTAACAGTGTTGTCTCTCGCTTCCCTTGTGGGTATAAAGCCTACTTGATCAAGATGGATTAGAGATTGAAGGTGCCGTGCAAGTCTCGTCGCCAAAATCTTAGAGAATAGTTTCAGATCTAAATTGAGAAGGGATATGGGTCTGTAGCTCCCACATAGGGCTGGGTCTTTCCCCTCCTTATGGATCAAAGAAATATGGGCCCTAAGGGTGTCTCTGGGAAACCTGCTCTCCGAGCCCAATGCATTAAACAACGTCACCAGGCGTGGTCCAAGAATAGGAAGGAGGACCTGGTAATATTGGGCCGTAAAGCCATCAGGGCCCGGAGCCTTTCCCAGTTTCAAAGAACCTATCGCCCTCTGAACTTCCTCCAGGGCAATCGGCTCATCAAGAAGTTCTTTAACCTCTGGGGGCAAAGATGGCATGTGGGAGTTTGTGATATAGGTATCTATGTCTCCCTGTCTGGCCTCTGTGTTAGGGAGGTTGTAGAGGTTGGAATAAAATGCCCCGAAACCCTCCGCTATCTGAGTAGGGGTCGAGGCCCTGAGCCCATTCCGGTCCACAATCTGAGGTATATATGATCTAGATTTTACGTCTTTAACTGAGTTGGCTAGGTTCCTCCCGCATTTATCCCCCGACTCATAAGTTAATCTACGGGAAAATTGCAGGGCCGCTTTCGCTTTGTAATGTAGCAGATCCGTAATCTGTGTGCGTAGAGTCTGTATTTCCGTGTCTAGGGAGCGTGAAGGGGCGTGTTTGTGTCGAGCTTCAAGAGCCGCTAGGTGTGAAAGTAGGGGCGTGAGTTGTGCATTTCTTGCCTTTTTAATCCGCGCACCATGTTTAACAAAAATTCCCCGGATAACACACTTGTAAGCCTCCCATAACATCCCAGGGTCAACACCTTGCACGTCGTTTTCTCGGAAATAATTGTCAAGCTCTCTAGTCACCTCTGTCAGAACATCAGGCGTTTGGAGGAGGCTTTCATTTAACCGCCAAAACAGAGACCTGGGTGAAGGGCTAGCGGATAGAGTGTAGACAAGAGAGATGGGTGCGTGGTCAGACCACGTAATCAGTCCAATGGAGGAAGAGGTCACTAAGTGGAGTTGGTCATGCGGTATCATAAAAAGATCTATTCTGGAATACAGCTTGTGTGGGGGTGAATAACATGTGTAATCCCGTTCCCCAGTATGTTGTAAACGCCAAATGTCAAGTAATTGAGCCCTAAATAAAGATTGTGTTATGCGTTTCCTGGTCGCCACAGGGACCGAAGAGCTACCCGTGGAGGAGTCAGTGGAGGGGGTCAAAGGCACGTTAAAGTCTCCCCCCAGTATTAGTTGACCTTCCTTAAATCCCATCAGGGAGTCCAGGGTCACCCTAAGAAATTTGTCCTGGTGGGTATTGGGGGCATACAGCGTCGCCAGCGTAAACTGGGCATCTCCAATCTGACCCTTAAGGAAGATGTATCGACCCTCAGAGTCAGCCAGGCTTGTCAGTTTTTATTGCTGTCTGTGTCCCCATTAAAGAGGTCCCCCTCTCTATTTGTCCTGATAACCATTATCATTGAAGGTGAAAGTAAAAGAAAACCCTAAATTCTGCATATTTTAATGTACATATAGTGCAAATATGGGTCAGGCAGACACAGTTGGCAGAGGGCCACAAATTCCTGTGTGGTCACTGATCTGCACTATGCAAAACAAATTGATGCTTCTTGCAAACTTTTGCAAAAAAACAGGGATTTTCTGTTCACATACAGTATATTGCAACACATGTTGAAGCTTATCAATGGCATCAAAGTAATCGCTATCTGGCCAGTTTCTACTCAGTCTTACTTAAATGTAATTATTACATGTGTCCTCCCATCATCCATTAAGGAACCCATCATCCATTAAGGAACACAGAAGTTTAGAAACAATCAGAATATTCAAAAGCAGTTCAACAGAGGGGTGGACAACAGCCATAGACTGATCTAAGACAGAATCACAAACTGTCTACAACAGAGTACAAGCAAATGGATCAATGCTATGATCTGAACCAGAAGAGGAGAAGACATCTGCCAGCGACCAAGGGGAGCTCACAGATATTTATTTGTAAAAACATTTTTCATCATTTTCCTGCCACTTCACAATTATGTGCCACTTTATGTTGGGCTATCACATGAAATCCAAATAAAATACATTTATGTTTTTGGTTGTAATATGACAAAATGTGGAAAATGTCAAGGGGTTTGAATAGTTTTTAAAGGCACTGTAACTTCTCAAAAGGTTAAACAGACCAAGAACAAGATAAGGTCAACAACCAGAACACCGGGAATCTTCCCAGGATCAAAAACAGATCCCCAGAGGGGACATTGGACATAAATAATCCATAAGAAAGACCAGCTGGTCTATGGTAAAAAAAAAAAAAGGCCGAAGCCATATGCTTCCAACTCCTTAAACCAGAGATGGAAGACTATCAGAAGGAAATTAGATGTCTGACCAGACACACTATCTTGCTGAACGATAAAGTATACGAAGTAAAGAGAACACCCAATGTACAATTCAAAACAGATAACCAAAGCCTTGGAATTGAAGACAATTCAGTGGGTACCAACCCTGAAGTCAGACTGAAAAAGGGAAGGTAGGGTGCAAGGAGGTACCTATACAAAGGTAGGCGGGAATAGGAACAGACTAATACCCTAGAACAATACACATAATACCAAAAGGCAGGTGGATGGGCAATTTCACTAAGACACTCAGCTGTTGTTGCTGGGGTCTGGCAAGGAACCTCTGCAGGATTCAATTACCTGTTCTTGAGTATTAAACTACAAGCCATCAGACTGGTCCAGATCCAATGAAGTGTCCACAGCTGTGGAGAGAGTGCCAGGAACTTTAGTGAAACAACTAGAACATTCACATGATTAGGAACAGGACCAACAAAGGGATCTTGAGAAGCTTCCTCAAGAGGCTGTGTATCAGCTGCAGCAGGAGGACCTAACTCCAGATAGTTCGGTCCATGAAGGCTTTTGGATGTAAACTATCCCTAAGTTCTCAGAGATGGGAGATAAAACCAGCCTGAAATGTTTCTCAGAGTGGGTGCTATAAATAGATTAGCAGAGAACTTGTCTTGTCACAGCACAGCTCTGAAAGTATCTTAGTTCCTCTGCCTATGTGGAGTGGGGGTGTGTGCCTTTCTCCAATCAGCTGTCACACAGTGTAAGCCAAGAATTCACTCCTACTGCTGAATGACAATCACAATAATAGCACTTAAAGTGTAAGTAAACCCCCCTATCGTTTTCAGCCAAGAAAGCTGTCATCTTTTCCTCTGTTTAATCTACAACAGCTATGATGCTGCACATGTGATCAGTTATGACACCAGCCATTGGATGGTTTGACAGTTTGGTTGAGAGCACAACCAATGGGAGTGTTACCTTTCTGGCATGTGCCGGAAATGTAACTGTTTTATGGATGGGTTTAGTTCCGCTTTAAACTTGTCGTTATCAAGATGTAGTCTAAGGTAACTTATCAGGGTTGCCAAACTCTTGTAACTTTTTTTACTGACAGAACAAGGAACATTTACTGACAGAAGACTTTTTTTACTGACAACCTGAAAACAGGCAGCGTGGCAAGTAACAATTCACATCTGGTAGCAGGCAGCATGGCAAGTAACAATCCACATCTGGTGGCAAGTGACAGTCCACATCTGGTGGCAGGCAGCATGGCAAACAGGGCAGCCATCAGAAATTGTGGGGCCCCTTAGACAGCTTTAGGCCTGGGCCCCCCCAGGCCTGACCGCCAACATTCCCCAGGGCCTGCCCACTGGCTGTCCCACCAAATCCGCCCACTAGCCATTTTTTAACACTTACAACGTCATATATGAAAATGAACAGTGTATTATACGTCATCAGTGCTTTCATATTTATATTTTGCCCAAAAGAGACATCCCAAACCAGCAGCTATACGCTCGCAGCCCCCCTAACACCTGTATGCTCTCAGCCCCCCTAACACCTGTACGCTCTCAGCCCCCCCAACACCTGTATGCTCTCAGCCCCCTAACACCCGTATGCTCTCAGCCCCTCCTAACACCTGTACGCTCTCAGCCCCCCAACACCTGTACGCTCTCAGCCCCTCCTAACACCTGTACGCTCTTAGCCCCCCCAATATCTGTATGCTCTCAGCCCCCCTAACACCTGTACGTTCTCAGCCCCCCATCACCTGTATGCTCTCAGACCCCCTAACACCTGTATGCTCTCAGCCCCCCTAACACCTGTACATTCTCAGCCCCCCTAACACCTGTACGCTCTCAACCTCCCTCACATCTGTATTCTCTCAGCCCTCCTTACATCTGTACACTCTAAGCCCACCTCACACACATACACAGGCACACACATATGTACACAGACACACACACATGTACACAGGCACGTACACATGTACACATGCACTGGCACACACACATATGTACACAGACACACACATGCACAAACATACACACACACACATATATGTACACAGACACACACATGTACACATGCACATAGACACACACACACATATGTACACAGACACACACATGCACACAGGCACAAACATACACACACACATATATGTACACAGACACACACATGTACACATGCACATAGGCACACACGCATATGTACACAGACACACACATGCACACAGGCACAAACATACACACACACATATATGTACACAGACACACATATGTACACAGGCACATAGGCACACACACATATGTACACAGACACACACATGCACACAGGCACAAAGATACACACAAACATATGTACACAGACACACACATGCACACATGCACACATGCACGCACACACATGTACACAGACACACACATGCACACACATATGTACACAGACACACACATGTACACATGCACATAGGCACACACATATGTACACAGACACACACATGTACACCACCCCACCCTTGTTCCTCTTCAGTTGTACATTATTTCTTACTTGGAAGGTGCTGTTCCTGGTCCCAGCTCTTGTGCAAAACACACGAGGAGTGCACATGCTGAAATTGACCAGAGGTGGCAGCAAAGAGCCCGATTTTAGTGACACAGTAGCAGCTGCTGACTCGCACACATTCTGAAAGTCAGTGCAGCCACGGAGCTTTCATACACCTCTCCCTGCCTTCTGTCATCCTCACCAGACAGCCGGGCCCTTCTAGTCTCTGGGACCCCTTACAACTGTGTGGGCTGTACCCCCCTGATGGCGGCCCTGATGGCAAATTACATTCTGCATCTGGTGGCAAGCGACGTGGCAAGTGACACGCTCAGGGCTCCCACTGATTCTGCATTATGGTGATTTGAACAATTTAATTTATTACTACAATGTAATAATAGACATAATGCGGTTCGCAAAAAAAAAATTTCCTTCCAAAATTTAGCATTGCATTTTCAATGCCTAGGCAATCCTGTTCTATTACTTCATAGCTGTATATCTGCTGTGTGAGATCAACGGCACTATCCCTTTGACTGCTAGTCTCATGATTTATGGTGAAATCTGGTGCTATCAATGTTCTGCTGCATACCGTTCTCCTTACTGGAGTGAAAGCTGTAGCCTTATATCCTGTGCTGTGAGATAGAAAGACATGCCAATCAGATGGAAGTTCTAGCCTTCTTCTACTCTACTAAAGAAAAGCATTGTATTTTCTTTCTGTTGCTGTTGGAGAGCTTATCTCACTTCCTATCTGGTAAAATGTTGCCACCAGGACAGGAAGTTTAGCAGAACCCCATATAGAGGTAAAAACCTGATTAGGGTTCCGCTTTTTCTCCATTCTGTCCAAAACTACAAAAATAAAAGTTTTCACTAGGTTTGCACTTTAAGTTAATCACAGGCATAGGATGAGAATGTCTTTTCTGTTGCTGTGAAGTGATGTCAAATGTTGTCATGAAACAGTCCTTCTATGAGCTGACTAAACCAGAAACAGTAAAGATGATCCACCATGCTCTTCCTATCTCAGACAGTTTAAGGTGGTAACTACATATTACATTAGGAGGAAACACATACACAATATTGTTATAATGTTCAGCACTAAACCATCTGATGAAAAAGATTAAAGTTTAAAATTTTAATGAAAAGGCATGCATCTGCATGCTGATACATGAAGGTGCAACCATGTGAATGATGAGTGGATTGAAAGTTCTGGGGGATGAACCCCTAAAAATTAGTCTCTAAAAAAGTTTCTAAATGGAGGCTGTAAAGGGAGTGAGACTGCTTCAGGCACGGGATGGGGGAACCCGATCACTGTGAACAAAAGGAAGAAAGAGAAGCGCCAAGCCAATCCTTTAAACAGCTTAAGAATTTATTCAGTATATAAGTATAAAACAACACTAAAAACTTGCGTGAAAAATGTTGGAGTACTTGCAGAGTGCTAGAGTGGGTGGGAGCTTCACAGTGTCACAGGAGGACCGCCGGAAAGTCTCTATTGGGGCATCCACGAGCGCCATGTGTTAGCTGCAGCTGGAGCCTCGATAAGCCTCATGGAGACACCGGCTGTGTGTCTCTGGGTGTGGTCCAGGGCTGTCAAACTGGGCAGCTTTAAAGGATTGGCTTGGCGCTTCTCTCACTACCTATTACATTGATGTTCCATAACACAAATGGTCAGTATGTCATCAGGAGACAACTTAAGGAACCAAAAATGTAAAGTTCCTGTTTCTCCAGATCTGCACGTTCAACCCATGGCCCACACAATGTATAGAGTGTCTCCAATGCAGGGGCAACCATGTTTTTCTGGATCTGATTTGATCCTGGAGGTAGGTGTCTGATGCAACAGAGCAAGTAGAAGGGGTCTGCAAGCTAGGAAGGATAGAGGAGATGAGTGAACTGTCTTGAAATAAGCAGGTGTGTGGAAATGAGACTGAGATGCTGCTGGCTGAACAAATCCCTGCCATAGCTGACCACGATGAGAACTCAACTCAGAGAAGCAAAGAGACTGAGAACCTTCTTGCTGGGAGGGTGTGATTTCGATACCTGGTGAGATCAGAGCACTCTCATCGTTTGTAAGAAAGGAAAAGAGGGATTGCTTCAGCAGGATTAAAAGAGAGACATCACAGCAACTTCCATCCCTGTCTGACTCCATGCACACTGGAGCTTATAAACTGCAGTTTATTGGAGTTTGGACGTTTTTTTTAAAAGCCTATAAACTCCACTCTATGTTAGCCTATGTGTCCATGCACACATGGACGTTTTTTAGCTTTAATGAGCAGTGGAGTTTATGGGCTTTTTTCTGAACGCCAGAAATTTGCGTTTAAAGTGACGTTTTTCACCACCAAAAAATTACAAACGCCAATAAACGCGCATAAACGCTCATAAACGCTCATAAACACGCGTTAATTAGTGTTCGGCGTTCTATATTTTCAATGCATTGTGGGAGTTTGGAATGCACTGTGGGATTTTTGGAGTGTCCTGTGTGTATTTTTAATAAAAACGCCCATAAACGTTAACGCTCATAAACGCTCATAGACATACTATTACAAAACGCTGTTAAAAGCAGGTTTTTCAACCAACGTTTTCTGCCAGCAATCTGGCGTCCAGAAAAAGGTTTTTTGAGCTTCAGTGTGCATGGAGCCTTAAACTGGACTTTCACTGAATCAGAGCACATGTCCAGAGACTCAGAAGAGGGTGCCCTGGGTTTGTTAAGAGACTAATATCACACAAGTTAATTTGTTGTCTGCTGGGAACTATTATGCTTTCTTCAAGAGGCCCAACTTTGCTAGCCAACTTTTTTTTTCATCGATCACTGGCCGGTGGGACAAAACGGGGACTGTTATAGCAAGTTAGGCCTATCTTTATATACTTTTGCTTGGTAAATGCAGACCAGTTTTGTTATTTACTGAAGAATACTGCAGGTGTTTAACTTTATCGCTCAGAGTAACGCTACTGTTATTATCTTATTGATTGATTGTTTGTATAAGTACACTTGCTAATCATTTCTCTATTTAGACTATGCTTAGCCTAACCAGTTCTTTGAAATACCTCAAGGTGTGTCTGTAAGTGCTGGGTAAGTGGGGTGCGTCATCTTCAGGTGTGCAGAAAAATGATAAAACAATTTAGAGGCTCCTCTGGGGGTAGTGCTACATGTGCAATGGCCGCATGGTAAATGCGCTATTAATGGTGGTCAAAGATATGTCCATAGATGCATAGTAGTCCATTATGCTTTATCTTTGCAGGGAATGAAAGAGGAAGTAAACTCATCAGGGTTTACTTCCTCTTTAAGCCATCAGAGCGAACTTCATCGGGTCTAGCACTTGCTAGATAAACACTCGCTCCTCCCCCACCATGGGCAATGACTTATCCAGGCTTGGTTCACACTACTGCGATGTGATTTTCAGTGTGATTATGTAGTGCGAATTTGAAATGCATCAGAAATCACTGCAGTGTGAACCAGCACTTATTTGGCCAGCATGTCAGATCGATAGTCTTTATTCAGCATTGGTGATTTCACAATGTTGATACTTTACTTTTGGCCCTGCGTTTCGGCAGCAGGCAATAGGGTCGTTGTACGCTGTATACCACTATAACAATATCTATACGCTGACTGCAGCATGCGTACGAATCCTAACTGTTTTAATTGGGAAACAATCTATTAAGGGAAAGGTAAGTATATTATATATTGTTTTACAAGGTGACTTCATTTTAAGGCCCTTTCACACTGATCCGTTTTTAAACAGTTTATCAGTTAGAAAAAGCAAAAGAAAAATGCATGAGAAATGCAGCCCTTTAAATATTATGGAACTCTTCACACCATTCAGTTGCATTAAGTTGTATTTTAAGGCTACTTTAACACTGATCTGTGGCAAAATCGCATTTGCAGTGCATTTTTAACATGACATGTGAATCAAAAGCACTACAGGTGTGTTTTTTGCTGATTTTTCAATTGATTTCAATTAGGAAGTGCATTTTTAAAAGTCCTGTTTGCTGCATTTTTGGTGCACTTTTCAAAACCGCAGCTCCCCTCTGAAATGAATAAGAAATGCATAATAAATCCATCAAAAACTCATTGTGGTTGCTTTTTTGATGCGTTTTTTTGGAGTCACATGTCCATGTTTCACAGCTGCATGCTGGGAGTCAAGCAACCAGAAAACACATGGAAAAATTCCGGAATCGATATGTCTTTGGCACATTTAGTCAACAGAGCAGTGTTAACCACTTCAGCTCCGAAAGGTTTTACTCCCTTTGTGACCAAAGCATTTTTCGCTATTCATCACTGAGCTGACTTTAACTGGCAATTGCACTGTTATGCAACACTGTACGCAAATTAAATTTTTATAATTTTTTTTACAGAGCTTTTTGGTGGCATTTGTTCACCATGGAATTCTTTTATTTTATTGTGAAACAAACGTAAAAACATTTTTGGAGGAAAAAAAACCCTATATTTTCTGATTTCTGTTATAAAGCATATCTAATAAAATACAATTTCTTCATAAATGTATGCCAAGATGTATTTTGCTGCATGTCTTTGGTAAAAAAAAAATCCCAATAAGTGTATATTGATTGGTTTGTGTGAACATTATAGCATCTACAAACTATGGTATATATATCTGAAAATTGATCAATCCTGATGTACTGATGGGATCTCATTTCTTGAGGCCAGAAAACACCAGGAAAGTAAAATTTTACAACCAGTACAACCAAAATTAAAATAAAAATGCGTGGGGGTCCCCCTAAATTCCATACCAGGCCCTTCAAGTCTGGTATGGATATTAAGGGGAACACTGTGCCAAAAATTTTTAAAAAAATGGCATGGGGGGTCCCCCTCAAAGTCCATACCAGACCCTTCAGGTCTGGTATGCATTTTAAGGGGAACCCTGCACCAAATTTTTTTTTAAAAAGGGCGTGGGTCCTCCCAAAAATCCATACCAGACCCTTATCCGAGCACTCAACCTGGCAGGCTGCAGGAAAAGAAGGGGGGACAAGAGAGAGGCCCCTCCCCCTCCTGAACCGTACCAGGCCACATGCCCTCAACACTTGGAGGCTGCTTTGAGGTAGCCCCTCAAAGCACCTTGTGCCCATGTTGATGGGGAGAAGGGCATGGTATGGAATTTAGGGGGACCCTCACGCATTTTTTTTTTAAATTTTGGTTCGGGGTTCCCCTGTGGTGAAATCCCCATGCCATTTTTAGCAATGAACTTTTATGTGTATTGCGGACAGACAATTCATTGTAGCCATGAGTAGTTTTAAATTACTTTTTTTTTTCTTTGGAAATGTCATTTTGCTGTCAGACTGTTCTAAACATGGGAAACATGCGCCCTTTTACAGGCATACTATAGACACCCCCCCTTTCGAACTTACCGCGAACACCTAAAATTGTTTTCTGTTCGGCAAACAGCCAATGTTCAGGTCGAACATGAGTTTGACTCGAACATAAAGCTCATCCCTACTTAGGAGTTTTAATTAGTATGCAATCAGTCAGGCCCTTGCACTACATGGTTTTGGTAAATCTGAAGACAAAAATCTTCAGAAAATCTAATAGTGTGTATGGGGCATTAGAGTCTGCAAAAGATTTGAGACGGGCGTAGGTTCACCTTCCAGCAGGACAGCCACCCTAAACATACAGCAAGAGCTACAATGGAATTATTTAGAACAAAGCATATTCATGTGAATGTCCCAGTCAAAGTCCAGACCTAAATCCAATTGAAAATCTGGGGCAAGACTTGGAAAATTGCTGTTCACAGACACTCTCCATCCAATCTGACAGAGCTTGAGCAAAAAAGAATGGGCAAAAATGTCATTCTTTAGATGTGCAAAGCTGGTAGAGACATCCCCAAAAAGACTTGCCGCTGTAATTGCAGTGAAAGGTGGTTCTACAAAGTATTGACTCAGGGGGGCTGAATATAAATTCAAGCCACACTTTTCACATATTTATTTGTAAAACAAATTGAAAACCATTTATAACTGTCCTTCCACTTCACAATTATGTGCCACGTTGTGTTGGCCTATCACATAAAATCCCAATAAAATACATTTACGTTTTAGGTTGTAACATGACAAAATGTGGAAAATTTCAAGGGGGATGAATACTTTTCAAGCCACTGTACACCATAGTTTGTAGACTGTATAACCTTCCTACAGAACAAAATATACACTGATTTGGGTTATTATCACCAAAGAAATGTGGCAGAATAAGTTTTGCCCTAAATGCATGAAGAGAGGTCATTTATTTGCAAATGTTTATAACAGACACACAGTAAAGAAAAATGTGTTTTTATTTTTTTTAAATTCTGTCTTTTTTCATTTATTTTTAAAAATAAAAAAAACCAGTAGCGATTAAATACCAACAAAAGCAATTGCTATCTGTGTGAACAAAATGATAAAAATGTAGCTTGGGTACAGTATTGCAACGGTGACGAAAATTGGCCTGATCAGGAAGGGGGTAAAAGTGTCCGATATTCAAGTGGTTTAATAATTTTTTTTTTTTACATACTTTCAACAGAGTAGTTCAGTGTCACCAAAGTAACACCATACTACTCTGGGGGGTGGGGGTTATTAGTTTTTTTTTACCTACACTTTGTTAGCTGTTGCAATGGCGATCACATGATCACCGGGCCCAAGTACCAAGAGCCACTGTAGTATGTGTACTGTGGCAGGTCAACAAGTGGTTAAGGAAGTCTTAGCCCACGTAAACACGGTCGGAGATTTTGCCAACCAAATCCGTCGGATTTAGTCCGACGGATTGTGTCTGAAACTGTTGCATACACACGGTCGGGCCAAGTTGGCGAAAAATCCGATCTTTCAGAATGTGATGACGTAATTTTGTTACGATGGGACTACATTCAGGCTAGTAGCCAATAGCTTTGATGTAGGAATTTGATCTGAGCATGCTCTACACATGATCGGAACATGTTGGAAATTTGGATCGGACGGAGATTCGGATGGAATCAGTCCAATGCATACCACACACAGTCGGATTATCTGACGACGCGGTCCAATAAGACTCATTCCGACAGATTCTCCGACCGTGTGTACAAGGGCTTATGCCGTGTACACATGATCGCACGTTTCCGACAACAAAATCCGTGGGATTTTTTCCGACGGATGTTGGCTCAAACTTGTCTTGCATACACACGGTCACACAATGTTGTCGGAAATTCCGAACATCAAGAGCGCAGTATACTAATCAGTACTCCACAGCTGCTGTACACTTCCAGTGAATTCACCTCATCATACAACATTCAAAATAAAATGAAAAATATAGGTGCAGCGCTATTAATCTATCATGTAAAATATCCAGTGATATAAAATTATATTCAAATAAATCAATCAATCTATATAATAATGTGTTCAATTAAGGTTCATATGCTGAAGCTTTTCTGCGTTGAATTATCGTGACTTCTCAATTATTGTGACTTCGCAATTCATATATCATCCACTACTCTGCAAATTGTGTCTTCAGCAGATTATGTGCACACCTTCACCATACCTGCTCCCCTCATTCATGAGTCAGAAAGACTCAAAACAATTCCTTTCTTTCAGCTATGGTCTCATCGCTTCCACATCTGACCAGCTACTCTGTATCCACTTTCCAATCAGAAGCCTCCCAGGGGGATCACAAGAAACATCTCTCATATGTACTGCCCCACTGCTTTTCTCCTTTCACACCAGCGTTATTACTTGGTATTCCTGATAGGATATGACTCCACATTCATGCAACAATAAATAGAGGATACATAGTGCTCTCCGTTTGCAACATTTATTAGACTGCCCCAATTAAATAACACAAGATATTCAGTTGAAACCAGCTCTGTATAGTCCTGCTCACCACTGTGGCTGTGTGACCTCACTGGCTCAGCTCTTCCCCTTGTAAGTGTTTTTAATTGGGGCAGTTTAATAAATGTTGCAAACGGAGAGCACTATGTGTCCTCTATTTATTGTTGCATGAATGTGGAGCCATATCCTATCAGTAAAACCATAGCTGAAAGAAAGAAAGGAATTGTTTTGAGTCTTTCTGACTCATGTATGAGGTGAGCAGGTATAACAGCTGGTGAAGGTGTGCGCATAATCTGCTGAAGCCACGATTTGCACAGTGGTAGAGGATATATAAATTCACAATAATTGAGAAGTCACAATAATTCAACACAGAAAAGTTTCAGCATATGAACTTTAATTGAACACATTATTATATAGATTTATTTATTTGAATATAATTTGATATCACTGGATATTTCACATAATAGATTAGTAGCGCTGCACTTATATTTTTCGTTTTATTTTTAAGTATTGAGTAATATATTTTGGTTATGAACATTGCAAACCAATAAAGTGCCGCGCCCATTTTTTTGCCAAAATCCTATGCTTTGTGTGTATTTTTATATGGTTGTATCTGGGAAATATGGGGGTGGGCAGGTGTAGCTTGCGGTCACAAGTCAGTGACAGCTCCGCCAGAACATTCTGAGGTCACTAATGTAAGGGGGCAGTGAATAAAATAATGTAAGGGGGTACTGATATAAAGGTTCCCCCTTATATGATTAACACTCTGTCACATACCTGGTGGAGATCGAGCTATAGAGGGGCTTCTTTTGCACCTCCTGTCCAATGCCCATGATAAAGATGACAGGGAGTGTAGGACACAGAGTGGCATGAGGGCTGGTATAGCAGGTGGCACCAGCTTGGGCTTGACAGGAACCCGATGGCCAGACAGGCACTGGGAACTGGAACTCCGTGATGCTTGATCAGTAGGCAGGAGCTTAGCCGAAACAGGGTCATCAACAGCTGGGCAGTGCAGGTACAGGAACATAACACTGAAGCAGGAACAGGATACAAGCCAGGTTCAATACACAGTCGGGCAGCAAGGTACAAGAGCATAAGGCAGGAGCAGAGTCAAACACAGGCCGGGGTCACAAGTCCAGAAAAGAGTTCAGGTAAAGCTGGGTCAATACAGGTAGGCAGGAAATGGATCAGGACACAGGCAAACAGGAACAAGCTGAAAGACCATTCAGCAATGCGTTCATATCATTTCTTGGTTTAAATAGGCCCCCTGGTGCCAGTACATGCATGTGTGTGCTCGCACATGTGCAAATACATGTTTTATCTTGTGCACGCTTGCTAATGCGTGTTTGTTTTTTGGACTTCTCTCACACACCCCCTTTCCTTAGTGTATTCACTCTGCGGAAGGGTGACTTTGGTCATCAGAGCCCCCTCCCCCCACATCAAAGTTCCCGGCATTCCCCTTTACATCAGAGTCTGCAGGATTCCCCCTTACAGTGCAAGGGGGAACTCTGCGGCGGACCCTGATCTAAAGTGAAACTCTGATGTAAAGGGCAATGCTGCAGACCCTGATGTAAGCGGGAACTCTGATGTAAAGGGGAATGCAGTGGACTCCGATGTAAGGTGGTCTCTGGTGACCTCCCTCTTACATCAGAGTTCTCCCCTTATGCCGCGTACACATGATTTGAGTTTTCCTCTGAAAAATCTTTGATGGTTTTTCAGACGGAATTCCACTCAAGCTTGGCTTGCATAGACACACAAAAGATCTCTGAGCTTTAGACCGTCAAGAATGCGGTGACGTACAACACTACTACGAGCCGAGAAAATGAAGTTCAATGCTTCTGAGTCAAATTGTTTCCGAGCATGCGTAGGAATCTTGCGCATCGGAATTGCTACAGACGATTGGAATTTCGGTTGGAAAAATAGAGAACCTGCTCTCAATCTTTTGCTGGCGGGAATTCCACCAGCAAAAGTCCGATGAAGCATACACACGGTCGGAATATCTGACCAAAATCTCTCATCGGAATTTTTCTGGTGGGATTTCTGATCGTGTGTACGGGGCTTTAGGTCGTGGGCTGCAGCATTCCCTTTTACATAAGAGTTCCCATGCACTGTAAAGGGGTATCCTGCAGACTCTGATATATGGGGGAACTCTGTGCTGGCTGGGTTATATTAACCCCTTCCCGCCGAGCGTATGCCGGGATGATGCCCGCAGCTGCAGGCATCATCCTAGTACCATTGTTTAGAGCGGGCGATTGGCTTTCCGAGGATAACAACCGATGCGGCTAGAAGCCGCTCGATTGTTATCCCGGAGGAGCAGGAGGGGACGCCCCCCCCTCCCACCGCTCTTCCCAGACCTCCCGGTGGCACTGGAGAGCCGACTGACAATCCGTGTCTTCCGGCAGCTAGTGGCAGAGTGGAACAAAGCCGGAAACGGCTTTGTTCTAGTCTCCTTGATGTAAACACGGAAGCGATGTCACAACGTCACTTCCTGTTTACTTGGTTGCCAATGACGATGATTTTAAAAAATTTACAGTATTCAGATACACCGTTTTGGGCGATCTGAATACTTTGAAGTGTAAAGGAGGGATTGGGGGTCTTTTAGACCCCGGATCCCTCCATAAAGAGTACCTGTCACCACCTATTACTGTCACAAGGGATGTTTACATTCCTTGTGACAGCAATAAAAGTGATCAATTTTTTTTTTAAACACAATTTAGTAATATAAAAATAAATAAAATAAATAAGAAAAAAAATTCAAACCGCTCCGTCACTGCGATCTTGCGCAGCAAAGAAAACGCATACGGAATTCGCGCCTGCATATGTAAACGATGTTCAAATCACACATGTGAGGTATCACCACAATCGTCAGAGTGAGAGCAATAATTCTAGCACTAGACCTCCTCTGTAACTCTAACCGGGTAACCGTAAACATTTTTTAAAGTGTCACCTATGGAGAATTTTAAGTACCAAAATTTGTCGCCATTCCACGAATGCGTGCAATTATAAAGCGTGACATTTTGGTATCTCTTTACTTGGCGTAACATCATCTTTCACATTATACAAACAAATTGGGATAACTATACTGTTTTGTTTTTTTTAATTCATGAAAGTGTCCCTTTTCCCAAAAAATTGCGTTTAAAACACCGCTGCACAAATACCGTGTGACATAATATATTGCAAAAATCGCCATTTTTATTCTCTAGATTCTCTGCTAAAAAAAAATTATATATATATATATATATATATATATATATATATACAATGTTTGGAGGTTATAAGTAATTTTCTAGCAAAAAATAGGAATTTTAACTTGTAAGCACCAAAAGTCAGAAATAGGCTTAGTCATGAAAGGGTTAATCTGACCTTCATATAAGTGGAAAAATATGTTTTTTGTTTATCTTAAACACGTTACTAATAGCACTAGCTACGTGTTTATAGTTTAAATATTGATATTTGCACTGATTAGCAGGAAAATGGCCATTTTAGGTACTTTTTTTGCAGTGTCAGTAAAAAAATGCGGTTCTGTCAGTAAATTGCATGATTGTTTGCCAGTAAATAATTGGTGCCTTTCATAAATTTCACCTCAGGGAATTGCCAACACTGGATGTGACAGGAAATCCCCCCAATGGGACCCAGGTAACAAAAAAAAACACCAATGCTTTTATTTTATTCCAAACAAAAAAAACTTTTGGCCTCCTATACACGGTTCTGCTTTTGTTCATTTGAGGTGCTTTTTATTTATTTATTTTTACATTTTTTTTATTACCTAAAGCACAAAACTCGTTCTTTTGGATATGAAAGGAAGACAGACATTGTCGGGGAAGATGAGAGCTGCAGCCAGCCCCACCCCTCGAGGGGAAAGGGTTAAGTTTGCCGACACTCCCGAGCGCGCCTCCCCGCGCTCTCTGCCTATGTGGCGCGCACCGGGAGCGCGCCCAGCAGGGGACGGGTCACCTCTCCGTAGCAGAGCCGCGGGGACGCGCACGGGCCAATCGAGACGCGGTGACGTCACGGGGAGAGAGCTGGAGCCTCACCCAGGTTGGGCTGGTGGCGCTGTGTGTCCCGAGCGGAGGAGGACAAGCGGGAGGCGGCGGGGCCCATTGAGGAGAGGGTGAGTGGACTGAGGGGATGCCTGTACACGGAGAGAACCCGCCGGGGGGAGGAGGGAGGTAGGTTTATGGGGGGGAACAGGGTGGGGAATGGAGGGGCTGGGCCCAGGCACTGTACTAAAGAGGCTGCCTGCTGAGGAGATGTCCTCCTTCCTAGGGAACTCTTTGTGGGTGAAGGGAGACACAATGGGTAGACATGACAGGGCTGTGGACATGGAGGGGCTGGGCAGTGGTGGAAGTAATTGTCTGCATACTTGCAGTGTTGGTCATGGCATTGCTCTGTGTGTAAGGGAGATAGGAGAAGAGAGCTGAGGGCCAGCTACATGGGTAGTCCTGTCATCTGCAGTGTGCCTTTGTGACAAGGCACCCTCCTCAGCTGATGCCACCACAAGTCTGTGTGTGAGGAGCCCACCAGGTCTGCCTTACAGGGTCAGTGAAGGTGAGGCGGGCAACTTTAGGGCTGGGATGCCAAGGCAGAAACAACAAGCAGCTGTTAATTATGGCTTCTCCCCCCCCCCTCCTCTCTGTTAAAGTTCCTCTAAATGGAAGATGTCTTCTGCAGGAACTGATGCAGGCACTGGGGGGACCCGAAGCACTGATTGGCTCAGGCAACCCAGCCCTGACACTGGGCTGCTCTATTAACCGCTTCAGTGCCTGGGGCTCCGTCACTGCATTGGTTGGTATGAACGCAGGGACCAATACCAGCCGATGAGCAACTTTCACCGCAGACTAAATCCACAAAGCTCACGCGATAAGCATCTGGATTTAAAGCAAAGTGACAGTTATTGTTAGTTGAGTCTAATGTAAGCTCTAACGAGCAGGGCCCTCTGATTCCTCTTGTCTTGTATTGTAATGTCTACCCCCCAATGTTGTAAAGCGCTGCGTAAACTGTCGGCGATATATAAATCCTGTATAATAATAATGTAAAAATGACAGTCACGTGTCTTAAAGTGGAGCTTTAGTCAGAAAATGAAGTCCTGCTAGATCACTTCAGGCTGGTATAGCTATGTAAAACATTAAATATAAGGGCCTATACTGTTTAACCACTTCAGTACCGGGCCTATTCTGGCACTTCTCTCCTACATGTAAAAATCATCATTTTTTTTTTTTAGCAGACACCCTAGGGAATGAAATGGCGTTCATTGCAACTTTTTATCATGTTTTATCTTGAGCGGTATTTGCACAATCATTTTTCAAACGCCTTTTTTTTTTTTTTTTGGAAAAAAAAAAGTTTCATGAATTAAAAAAAAAAATAACAAAACAGTAAAGTTAGTTAGCCCAATCATTTTTTTTATTATTTTTTTTTTTTTTTTTTTTTAGTATAATGTGAAAGATGATGTCACACCAAGTAAATAGATGCCTAACATGTCACACTTTCAAATTGTGCACAATTTTAAAGCGCCAAACTTTGGTACTTAAAAAATCTCCATAGGCGACGTTTTGAAATTTTTTAAAGGTTACCAGTTTAGAGTTACAGAGGAGTTCTAGTGCTAGAATTGTTGCTCGCTCTCTAACGCACGCGGCGATACCTCCCATGTGTGGCTTGAACAGCATTTATATATGTGGTCGGGACTTGCGTGTGTGTTTCTGAACGCGAGCTACTGGGACAGGGGCGTTTTAATTTTTTTCTTATTTTTGTTTTCCTTTTTTATTTTTACACTTTTTTATTTTATTTTTTTACATTTTTTTTTTTTTTTATCACTTTTATTCCTATTACAAGGAAGGTAAACATGCCTTGTAATAGGAATCTATGTGACAGGTCCTCTTTATGGAGAGATGTGGGGTCAATAAGACCTCACATCTCTCCTCCAGGCTGGAAAGCATGAGATCAAGAAAAAAATAATCCACCAATTTCATGCTGAGAGCCGTGATCACGGCTTTGTTTACCGCGGCCTCCGACGGTCATAGAAGTAAACTAGTGACCACATGGTCACCGGAATTCTCTATTGTCGTCATCCGACGCCCCTCCTGTCACCTATAAGAATGATCAAGTGGTGGAACTGCCGCTACAATCATTCTTAGCCTGCACAGGATCGCCGGCTGGGAAGAATATCTGGTGCCTGTAGTTGCAGGCATCATTCAGATATCCCTGCACAAAGTCAAGGACGTCATATGATGCCCTAAAGTATTGAAGTGGTTTAAATTCACTGCTCTGCACATGCTCAGTTGCTCTTATCTTTAGGGACAACTATGTTTTTAGAGGTCGAGCTGCTGATGGCCTTAAAGCGGAATTAGATATTTTTATATATATAAAAAAAAAAAATGCCTATACATGCTCTGTAATGGTTTTGCACAGAGCAGCCCCAATCCTCCTCATCTGGGGTCCCCCACTTGAACTGCAGAGCCGCCCTCTTCATCAAGTGCCTGCCCCCCCCCCTGGAAAGCCTCTTACCCTGGGTACACTTGTGTAGTCTTGCTCCTGAGTCCCACTACTGCGTCCATTGACTCGTGGATTTTATTGACAATCTGTCCAATGAGGAGAGAGACAGCAGCTGGAGTCGCTGCACTCGTGCATATTGCTGGATCGGGCCCAGGTAAGAAAGGGGGGGGGGGGGGGGGTCTGGGAGTAAGCTGCAGTACAGAAGGTTTTTCACCTTAATGCATTAAAACAGATTCAGACTGCTGCGATGCGAGAACCTCACCGGCGGTTCACACTGCCCTATGCGAACCACTGCGAGTGTCAATAGAAAGTTAATCACACCCCCAGATCAGTTCGCATATCGTAGTGCAAACTGTAAATTTGGACAGGAATCGGATCGCATGGGTGTGAAAGCTAGGGGTGCACCGAATTTAAATTTTGGTACCATAAATTAAGGTTGCACTAGGTTCGAAAACGGATACCGAAAATGACAGTTTTAAAAAAATATTTATATTTTTATATATAATTGTATTCAACTTTTTAATATAATTAAATAAATATGAATTTATTGTTGGCCATTATTGGCACCTTTTAGTGCAAGAAAGGTCAAGAAAATTGCAGTCTGCAGTCTCTAACCATCTCTTGTCTCACGTCTGCAATCTCTTAAACTCTAATGCCCTGTATGCACGGTTGGACTTTCCCACGGAAAATGTGCGATCAGACTGTGTTGTCGGAAATTCTGATCATGTGTGGGCTCCATCTGACGTTTTCCATTGGAATTTTTGAGATCTGGATCTTAAATGTTCTGACAACAAAATCCAATCGTTTAAATTCCGATCGTGTGTAGATAATTTCGACGCACAAAGTGCCACGCATGCTCAGAATAAATTACAAGATGAAAACTATTGTCTACTGGCCTCTTTATAGTCCCCTTGTATGTGTTGTACATCACCTTGTTCTGAACGATCTGATTTTCCGACAAACTTTGTGCGACCGTTTGTATGCAAGACAAGTTTGGGCCAAAATCTGTTGGAAAAAAAATCTGGCAAATTTTTGTCGTTGGATTGTCCGACCGTGTGTACAGGGCATTACACTTAATGACATGATACAAGAGATGAATGCAGCCTCGCCAGTGTCCAACAGCCTCACTAGTGCCTGGGCCCAGCAGCCCCACCAGTGCCCATCATATGCAGCCTGCCTGTGCCCAGCAGCCCCACCAATGCCCATCATATGCAGCATGCCAGTGCCCAGCAGCCTCACCACTCCCCATCATATGCAGCCCACCAGTGCCCGTCATATGCTGCTTGCCAGTGCTCAGCAGCCCCACCAGTGCCCATCATATGCAGCCTGCCTGTGCCCGCATCAGCAGCATTCTCCATGTGTCACGGAGCTGGATTTGAATTGCCCGGGCCTCAGTGACAATGTGCCGCCTCCTGTAATTACATCACGCTGATTCAATGGCCTACCATTGGATCAGTGTGCCGTCTATCACAGGAGGCGGGACACTGTTACTACGGCCGGGCACGCCAGAATGACACTCCTGCAATGGGCAGTACCAGGGGCGGACCACGCCCCCTTTCGGTATTGGCTATTTTTTTTTTTATTCGGCCAAATGAAAAAACAAATATTTGGCCGATAACTTTCAGCAGCCGAAATTTTCTCTGGTGAACACCCATGTGATCTGATTTTGGTGCGGACCAAAAATAGTTATGCACATTTTTGGCCGGATGCAAATTCAGCCAAACAATATGTATGGCTAAATTCGCATCGCAAAGACATCGCATGTGATTTGCACAGTGGTGCGAATCACATGCGATGTCTGCCATTGCAGCGGTGTGAATCAGCAGTTAGGGTGAAAAACTTTGGGGCTTTAGAACCACTTTAAACTCTTCTATCCTTTACAGCAGTGGTTCTCAATCCTGTCCTCGTACTAAGTAACAGTAACAGGCCATGTTTGCAAGTTTTTCTTTATCTTGCACAGGTGCTTTAAAACTGAGGAGTCAATGGCTTGGTGTTTTAGCTAAGAGAAATTCCCAAAACATGGCCTGTTGTGGGTACTTGAGGAATGGGCTGAGAACCACTGCATTACAGCCAAGGAAGTTGCTTCTGTTTGATTTGCCACTGTTATGGTGCTGCACATGTGATCAGTTATGACGCCAGCCATTTGATAGTTTGACTGTTTGATTAAGCACACAATCAAATGTGGCAGTTGGTAATCCCAATATTCCAGGAATGTAACACTTTTTTTAAACCATTAAATCTACGTGTTTAATTCCGCTTTATGATTTACTGCTTTTCAGGGACTCTGGGCTGCAGCAAAATGGCAGCCTCCAGCAAGAAGAATCATGAACAATGTTGGAGGCAATTTTGCCCTGGTTCTCACCGGTGCAACATTGAAATTGTGCTACTTCAGCGCGATATCAAAACCAAACCGTGCAATTTGCACTACCAATTTCATTGTGACTTCATTTTTTTTTTTTTTTTTTTTTAGCAAAGACCCTGGAGAATACAATGGCGGTCATTGCAACTTTTTATCTTGCACAGTATTTGCGCAGCAATTTTTCAAATGTCTTTTTTTTGGAAAATGGTTTCATGCTTTTAAAAAAACAAAACGTTAAAGTGAGCCCAATTTTTTTGCGTAATGTAAAGGATGAAGTTATGCCGACTAAATAGATACCTGACATGGCATGCTTCAAAATAGCACACGCTCGTAGAAAGGCGCCAAACTTCGCTACTTAAAAATCCCCATAGTCAACGCTTTAAACGCTTTAAAATTTTCTACAGGTCACATGTTTAGAGTTAGAGGAGGGCTAGAATTATTGCTCTCAATCTAAGGTTCGCAGCGACACCTCACATGTGGTTTGAACACAGAGTTCATATGTGGGCGGGGCTTACATGTGTGTTCGCTTCTGCGTGTGAGCACATGGGGACAAGGGCACTTGGAAAATTTTAGTTTGACGCTTTAAAATTTTTTTTTTATTCCTATTACAAGGAATGTAAACATCCCTTGTAATGGGAATATGGCATGATCGGTCCTTTATTACAGTGAGATATGGGGTCAGTAAGACCCCACATCTCCCCACTTGGCTCGGACAGCTGAAATAATAAAACAACGATCTCGGCTTCCCAGCCAAGGAGGCGCCGTTTGTTTGAAGGCTGGGTGTGATGTCATAACCTCGTGCCTGACCTCCGAACGATCCTAGAGACTCCGGCGACCATCTGGTCTGCCAGAAATCTCTATGGCAAAAATCCAGAGGCGGCAGATCCGTTCTCTGATTCACCGATGGCAGTGGTGAGTCGGTAGAAGCACCTGTAGCTGCCAGGCATCATTCAGCTATACCCCCACAAAGTCAAGGACTTCATATGACGGCCGGCGGTGGGCAAGCGGTTATTGTGGGATGTATGTTCCTTGCTAAAGAACATTGTTTTATGTTATGGGTAAAGTTCCGCTTAAAAAAAAAAAAAAAAAAAAAAAAACTTTTTGTTTAAAGTTTTATGAATTTGGCCTTCTGGCCGAGTTGCCAGAAGAAACATTAGACGTAGAACATCAAATCGTATTTTACAAGGATCCCTTCGATACTTTAGATCTGTTTAATGTAGCAAAGAGAGGTGTGGATAAGTTTTGCCCATTTGAAGAGATTCAGTCATTGGTTTCATAATGTACAGATGCATGTAATTGTTCTTCTTTGCTTTTTTTTTTTTTAAATAATATTCAGTTTTCCTTTAGATTTACCAAAACCATACAATATGAGGTCAAACTAAACACTTTCAATGTGTATGTAATCAGGAAGGCCTTTGCACTACATCTAAGGGTCCTTTCACACGGGGCGGATCAGTTCTGATCCGCCCCGTGGATATCCGTTTGCTCAGCGGGGATCACTCCGCCGATCCCCGCTGAGCAGGGAGATGACAGCTCCGTCTCTGCACACTGCGCAGGGACGGACCTGTCACAGCGCCGCTCTCCCCTATGGGAGATCGGGTGACGACGGACCGCAGTGCCCGTCATCACCCGATCCGATCCGCAGACGGATGGAAAAATTGCTTTTTCCTCCGTCACACTTTTTCGGATCGGAGCGGGTCGGATGTCAGCGGACATGTCACCGCTGACATCCGACGCTCCATAGATCTCTATGGAGCACCCGTTCAGGTCCGCCTGAAAAACTGACAGGCGGGCCTGAACGGCACGTCAGTGTGCAAGAGGCCTTAAGGAAATAGAATATGAAAATTGTATGATGTTTGAGCATCTTAAAGCTTTAAAAAAAAAAAAATCCTAAGAGCTGAATAGAAACTTGTCAGCCAATCGGATACAGCCACTGCCTGGGTAAATTCCCAGCTGTGAACCACAATAGCCACAGGAGATTTATCCATCTGCACTGTGTAGTGTGGATAGAGGAATCTGTTTGATTTTTATTTTAATTAATTAAAATTTTTTTTTTTCCATTTCGTTTTAACCACTTGCCGACCACTGCATGCCGATATACAGCGGCACAATGGCAACGGTGGTCAAATGGACATACCTGTACGCCCCCTTTAATTGGTGGGGCTAGCAGACGCGTGCACCCGCCTCATGCAGTGTGCCCGCGGGACGATGGTCCCAAAATAGTGTCCAAAGTGTCCGATGTGTCTGCCATGTCGTCGCAGTCACGTTAGAAATCACAGATCGCCGCCATTACTAATAAAAAAAATTAATAAAAATGCTATAAAACTATCCCCTATTTTGTAGACTCATAACATTTGCGCAAACCAATCAGTATACGCTTATTGTGTTTTACCAAAAATATGTAGAAGAATACATATTGGCCTAAACTGAGGAAAAAAAGTAGTTTTTTATATATTTTTGGGGGATATTTATTATAGCAAAAAGTAAAAAATATTGATTTTTTCTTCAAAATTGTCGCTTCTTTTTTGTTTATAGCACAAAAAAAAATCGCAGAAGTGATCAAATGCTACCAAAGGATAAAAAGGACGTCAATTTTGTTTGGGTACAGCGTCACACGACCACGCACTTGTCAGTTAAAGCGACAAAGTGCCGAATTGCAAAAAGTGCTCTGATCAGGAAGGGGGTCAAATCTTCCAGGGCTGAAGTGGTTAAGGTTATTTTTTTTATTTAACCCAGCGGGCTGAGGAAAAAAAAAACAGAGGAGCTTGCTCAACTATGCAAAAGAGGCTGCCTGTTTATTCCTTTGGAATCGCTTCCCTCTGTAACTGAGGTAGCGAGATGTCTCTCCCATCCCTAGCAATGCATAGAGGTTCAGCAGCGTTCAGGCCAATGACAGCGTGACATCTCGCTGTGTCTGGCTACAGAGGGAGCGAGTCCATGGGAACAGACAGGCAGGCTCTTTAGCGATCCTGCCACTAACAATTTATCTCCAGCGGCAGAATCGCCCATCTGACATCAGCCTAAATATTATTTGAGAAATGAGCGCCACCTAAACTCTGCACAGGAAGAGGTTTCTGTGCAAAAATCCCTCCTCCCCTCTGTGGCCTGCAAAGGGAAGGAAGAAACACTGCACTGCAAAAATATTCAGTTTCTGCTAGTTTTACCAAGAACTCAAATGGTTGAGAAATGTAAGCAATATTTTCTTAATTTAGTAGTCTTCTCTACATTTTGTGCAGATTCTATGCCCAGTGTTTACTATTGCCCTAATCTGAGTTTCTAAGAAATCACTAATTTGCTAAATGGAGAGATAGCCGTTGATAACAGCATTGGTTTTAAAAAGAATAATTTCATTGCTTTATTAGTGTTTTTTTTTTTTTTTTTAGGAAATGTGTTTAGTTGTCTGTTGGTAACATAAACCTGTCATAAGTGCAGTATGTGGGCTGCCATTGGTGACTGCCTTGTGAAAATGGTGCCTGACTGAGTGTTATGCCGATCATTTCTTTCTGAGTCACTGATGTGAATCAAATATGACAGAAAAGTCAGGTCAATGACTAAAAAGCATGCAAAAGAAATGCATTGACGTGGAAACCTTGTCTTTCTGCAAATGACAATTAAATCCATTGAAGTGCTAGCCATCACCATTTATTTTTTTTCTGTGATTTTCTCTAATTTTGGTGATGGCATCTCTTTAATTTGAAAAACACTCACCAAAAGTGTAGTTTGAAGACACCAGTGATCTGTTGCACCAGGCACTCAACATTATGCTTCTTCCTAGAAAATGAAGGCTGATTATAAACCCGCCTGGTATACAGAATTCCAATTTTGCTACAGTTTTCTAGTGCAGGTTAAAATATGCAAATTTGCTTCCAAATGGTTGTTGTGGGCACTGGGTTCCTTAAAGAGGGAGTCCCACCGAATTATTATTTTTATTTTTTTTGTCAGCAGCTACAAATACTGCAGCTGCTGACTTTTAAATTAAGGACACTCACCTGTCTCCGGGTCCAGCGTTGTCGGCACCTGAGGCCGAACCACCCCTCGGTCCTCGGATGCTGCTGTCGCCCAATTTCGGTATGAGAATCAGGAAATTAAGCCTTGCGGCTTCACTTCCCGGTTCCCTACTGCGCATGCCCTAGCATGCGCTAGAGAATGATCCGCGCTGTCTCTGGGACCCGTGTGTGTCTATGCCCGGAAGTGGGTGCAAATACCTGTTTTAGACAGGTATCTGCACCCCCCTCCCTCCTGAAAGGTGCTGAATGTGACACGGGGGGGGGGGGGGGGGGGGTTTCCGAAAAGCAGAGGTTCAATTTTTGTGTGAACCTCCGCTTTAAAGTAGAATTCCAGCCTAGACCTAACTAGTCTTAAAAATGTTCCCTCCCCCTCCTAACACCAATGCTGACTAATCTTTGTAATAAAGATGCACACTCACTGGCCACTTTATTAGGTACACTTTGCTAGTACCGGGTTGGACCCCCTTTTGCCTTCAGAACTGCTAATTCTTCATGGCATAGATTCAACAAGGTGTTGGAAACATTCCTGAGATTTTGGTCCATATCGACATGATGGCATCACACAGTTGCTGCAGATTTGTTGGCTGCACATCCATGATGCGAATCTCCCATTCCACCATCCCAAAGGTTCTCTATTGGATTGAGTTCTGGAGGCCATTGGAGTACAGTGATCTCATTGTCATGTTTAAGAAACCAGTGGTGAGATGATTTGAGCTTTGCAACATGGTGTGTTATTCTGCTGGAAGTTGCCATCAGAAGATGGGTACGCTGTAGTCATAATGGGATGGACATGGTCAGCAACAATACTCAGGTAACCTATGCTCAATTGCTATTAAGGGGCCCAAAGTGTGCCAAAACAATAAATATCACCCGCACCATTGCATCACCAGCCCTGATCCATTGATACAAGGAACGATGGATCCATACTTTCATGTTGTTAATGCCAAATTCTGACCCTACCATCTGAATGTCGCAGCTGAAATTGAGACCAGGCAATGTTTTTCCAATCTTCTATTGTCCAATTTTGTTGAGCCTGCACAAACTTTAGCTTCAGTTTCCTGTTCTTAGGAGACAGGAGTGGCACCCAGTGTGATTTTCTGCTTCATGGTTTGATGTGTTGTGTGTTCAGAGATGGTATTCTACATACCTTGGTTGTAGTGAATAGTAATTTAAGTTAGGCCTCATGCACACGAGACGCAGGTGAAAACTATCCACAAAAAAAGCTGAAACGTGCGTTTTGCTGTGTTTAGCCGCGTTTGCGTTTATAAAGATAACATCATGTAGACCCTCCCCAAGCTCTCAAAGCATGTTTTTTTAACTATTTCTGCTATTTTGATCAGAGTGAGCAGCAGCAGCATAGAGAGCAGTTGTACACTTGCATTTGCCTCTCTTTCTGTGGCATATATTTTGAAATGGATCCCATATTGAATATATGTCAGGAAATGTTGCTCTTGATGAGACATCAACGTTGTCGCAAATTTCGTGAGAGGTCCAGAGTCGATATTGGACCCATCCGTTGATGGGACAGCGAATGTCTGTTGGATATTTCACAAACCTGACAAGTCGGGTTACAAAATGTCATTCTGTGATGCAGAAAAGTTCCACAGTGTCTGCATACCGAATTTGGGGGTTCCTGGCAATAAGTGGCCCCAAGATATGGGCCCCCAAAGTCGGGTTACAAAATGTCATTCTCTGATGCAGAAAAGTGCATGACATTTTGCGACCCGAATTTGGGGCCCCCTATCTCGGGTTCTATAGGAACCTCAAATTTTGATATGTTGTAGGGCTTCCTGGCAATAAATGGCCCCAAGATATGGGCCCCCAAAAACGGGTTACAAAATGTAATTCTCAGATCATATTTGAGTTTTCAGGTCCAAAAAATTGGGTTCCTTTAAAAACGCTTATAAACGCAAACGCGGGTGCTGCGTTTTGCGTCTGAAATGTGGAAATTTTTGCGTCTGAACCCATTTTTTTGCTTCTGGAAAAACGAGGTTAAACGCAACTGCATAAAAACGGCAAAAAACGAGACTGTGTGCATGGACACATAGGATAACATTGAATGCGTTCAGGGGCAGTAGAAAAGTGTCCAACTGCATCTGAAAACGCGTTTAAAGCGGGAGTCCGCCCCTTTCCGCAGAGAGCTATCCCGGAAGTGGGTGCAGAATACCTGTACTGTACAGGTATCTGCACCCCCCTCCCCCCTGAAAGGTGCCAATTGTGGCGCCGGAGGGGGGCAGGGTTCCGATGAGCGGAGGTCCACTTTAGGGTGGACCTCCGCTTTAACTGCGTCTCGTGTGCATGAAGCCTTACTGTTGCCTGTCTTTCTTCATCTTGAACCATTCACCTCTGACATCAACAAGGCATTTTCCTCCACACAACTGCTTCATTGGATATTTTATCTTTTTCAAACCATTCTCTGTAAACCCTAGAGATGGTTGTGTGTGAAAATCCCAGCAGATCAGCAGTTTGTGAAATAATCAATCCAGCCTGTCTGACACCAACAACCATGCCAAATTCAGTCGCTTAAATCCCCTTTCTTCCCTATTCTGATGCTTAGTTTGAACTTCAGCAAGTTGTCTTCACCACATCTAGATGCCTGAATGCATTGAGTTGCTGGCATTTGATTGGCTGATTAGCAGTTTGTGTTACCAAGCAATTGAACAGGTGTACCTAATAAAGTGGCCTGTGAGTGTATATTTGCCTATTTTATACCTGTTGCAGTCTGGTCATGTGATCTGGGTCCCCAGTGTCAACCAGTGGCAGCTGCAGGGAGTGCAGGAAATGCTACAATGGCTGGGACATGGGAGCCTTTGACGTCACTGCTCCCAGCCATTTTCAAGTGCTCTCTTCAATTGCCAACGCCGAGAATCGCGTGCCTGGAGTGGGCTGCAAATAAGTATGTTTGGTTTTGCACATCTCTTTTTGTTTTTTTTACATGGGTTAATCAGCATAGGTGTTCGGAGGAGGAAGGAAGGGACATTTTTAAACCTAGTTGGGTTTAGGCCGGAATTCTACTTTAAGGTTATGTTTAGACAGATGCTAAAATAGTTGTTTGACAGGTGTTTGCTGACCCCTGCCAAATGCTCCCTGAACATTGGCTGCATTCACACCTGGACGTTTTGTAGCTTGAAGCTCAGAGATCCTCAACAGTTAAATTCCCATTTATTTGAATGGCCCCTGTGCATGCTCGAATGTGAACAGGGGCTATTGAAATGAATGGGATTTCGCTAGTTGGGTGCCTTCAAACTAAGGTGTAAATGCAGCCTTTAGTCCCTGTTCAAACTGCTGCACAGCATTGGCAACACATTCATTTGAATGGGCTGCCTAACTCCTAAAAAAAGGTGCAAGTAGTATTTTTTGTAAAACAGATGGTAGTATGTTGCCACATACCCAGCCATGCACACCAGTTGGCAAGGTTGTGCAGATAGCTGCAGCATAATGTTTTGAACAAGCCCTCGAACAAATTGGGCATCTGAAAGTATTATTAAAAAATAATCAAATAACTAAGACTTTAGTATCAAACACATTACCTGCTCTCCTGTCCCCTCCCACTTTCCAAGTGTCCTTATAGGAAGCCGCTCAGCCCCACTCCCTCCTTGTAGAATTTGACAGCTGATGAGTCCTGCTACTGCGCCTCTGTCCTGTGAGGAAAGACAGACCAGCACAGCCAGACAGGCACAGCGCTGAATCGAGAAGGACTCGTATAAAGGGGGCGATGTAAGTGCTAGGACATTTTCTCTAGCGGGTAACGCCACTTTCGTGGGGGGAAAAATAGCAAATGGGGGGGGGGAATAAATATATATATTTTTATACAGTTGTGACTCAAGTGATATTGTATTGGATGTTATTAAAAAAAATTACCTTTCTTTTTCAATCTTTAGCTCTGTTATTTTCGGTATTATGCAATATGGCTACCGATTGAAGCTTCAGCCACCAATTGAGGAAAGTTTTGACAGAAGACGATCAAACGTTTTTCGGCTCATATTTTGTTGGATCTTGCAGATTTGTCACTTCAGGGAGTCTTGTAATTCGATGTAAACCTCCCTGTTTAACAGCTGTTAAGATATAATGTATCTTTATATTGGAGAAGATTTCAGTGTGTTGCTGTAATTCAATATTGCTCAGGATGTTTGTATTTCATTATGTTGCAAAACTCTGTCAGAGAGCAAAATATTTTTAAAGTAGTATGAAAGTCTAAACGCTTTTTACCTTTAGGGTCCTTTCACACGGGGCGGATCAGTTCTGATCCGCCCCGTGGATGTCCGTTTGCTCAGCGGGGATCACTCCGCCGATCCCCGCTGAGCAGGGAGATGACAGCTCCGTCTCTGCACACTGCGCAGGGACGGACCTGTCACAGCGCCGCTCTCCCCTATGGGAGATCGGATGACGACGGACCGCAGTGCCCGTCGTCATCCGATCCGATCCACAGACGGATGGAAAAATTGCTTTTTCCTCCGTCACACTTTTTCGGATCGGAGCGGGTCGGATGTCAGCGGACATGTCACCGCTGACATCCGACGCTCCATAGAGCTCTATGGAGCACCCGTTCAGGTCCGCCTGAAAAACTGACAGGCGGGCCTGAACGGATCGTCAGTGTGAAAGGGGCCTAATGCATTCTTTGCATCAAGGTAAAAAAACAAAACAAAACAAAAAAAATCACCCCACTACCTGTCCTACCCGCTCTGTCCCTAAACTGCGCTGGTCACCTCACTTCCCTGTTTCACAGGAGAAAAGGAGGGCAGCTAGGCTACTGTTGCCATCAAATTCCTGTGAGGAGCAAGCAGGGGCGTGCCTTTACAGTGCTTTGTGTGTCTACGAGGAGACATGACTCAGCGTGGGACCCAACAGGGGCACCCAAGCAGCGGTTTGCTACAGGAGGCACACCAACAAGGGGAGGAGCCTACAGCACCAGCAGGAACTGGTAGAAGAGAAAGGCAAAGTTTCTATGCAATATTGTTGCAGGTAGGCAAGTGTTAACCTTTTTTTTTTTTTTTTCCCGCTTTCATCATGCCCAACAATAAAATATTCTATTGTTCATTGTGTGTCAAAGATCAAATATCTATTGGCTTCCCTATTCCCATAATAAAATGAACCCTTTCCGTGTATATATATATATATATATATATATATATATATATATATATATATATATATATATATATATTATAATTTTTTATATAATTTTGCTTTCATGGTAACAGCAGCTTTTTAAAATTCCTAATACTGTGTTGTAAAGTGACTGCAGCCTCCTCACTGCCTTTAAAGAGGATTGAAACTGTCCCTCTGCTGGCAGTGACATTTTTTTTTTTACATCTTCTATGATACAGTTTTTTCACTTTGAAATTGACAGTGTACTAGTTATAGGTTCTAAAGTCAGAAGTTTTTTTTTTTTTCCATCTTAACAAAACAAAACAAAACACACACCTGTGTGCAGCAGCCCCGCTAATGCTTACCTGAGCCCCATCTTGATCCATGTTGCACAAGAGTCACAAGAGTCTCCGTTGTCCATGAGAGAGAGGGAGCGGGGCCGGGCCACTGCTGTCTGAATGGTGCCCCCTTAGCAAGGGGCTTGTGGTAGGGCCACTTGGGGGGGGGCGCTCCAGGAGTGCCAGCGGGGGACCCGAGTAGAGAAGGATCTGGGCTGCTCTGTGCCAAACCACAAAGTATAGCATGTTTATTTTTAGACAAAAAAAATGTACTTTATGATCACTTAAATATATACTCCTAAGGGCTCTTGCACACAGGCTGACTTGAACCTGTTCAGCATTATTGCCCCCATATATATCCCCTGCCCAGGTGCAGCATACAGCCTGTCATTGGTATGAATGGCTACGTGCTGCTGTATTTGTGTGTTTTGGGCATTTATCCCTGGGCGCATACATATGCACTGCTCAGTGCCCTGTCCTGTTGCAGCAACTGTAAGCCTGTTAGTTTTATGGGCTGCTGGTAGCAGGGCTGGATGGTACCGTCCACCTGCATCTAAACAGCGGAGCCCTATGCATCGGGTCTAAACACATAGTGTGAATAAAGGGCGCTTTCAAGTAGATGCTTTAACAGGTTATAAAAGTATGTGCAGGAGAGCCCCAACCCTACTGGAAAGTGTCAGATCAGAATATCCCACATAAATAAGGTTTTAGAAGCTGATGCATGAATGTGTAGCATACCTTGGTGCCTGCAACAAATTTTTTCTTAGGTGGGAACAAGTCTCTTTATACTGCTGACCTCGTCCTAAAAATGTTAGTTGCTGACTGTCATGGCAGCTTTTTTTGCTTCAATACTGACCACTGAGTCACTGACCAGTAGGGTTGCACCGATATTGGTACTGATACTGAGTGTTTACATGAGTACTTGTACTCATGCAAATGCTTCAGTGCTTGACCTCATATTTGGGCAGCCTCAGAGATGATCGGTGGGGAGGGAGTTACAAGCACCAATCTCCTTGTATAGCTTTTCTGACAGCCGCTTCCCCTCCTCTCCCTCCTGTGGTTGTCAGGGGGATCGGTGCTTGTAACTTCCCCTCGCCACACTGATGACCTCCTGCTGTCCCCCTCTGTGCTCCTCATGTCCTCCGGTGGGTCAGAGTCCCCCTGCGTCCTGACCGGCTGTCCTCCTCTGGTCCCCCCCATGTCCCTAATCTTTCAGGATGGAGAGTGGCGGAAGGAGCTGGTAAATGTCATTTACCAGCTCCATTCATTTCCAAATGCACAGGCAGTGATCAATGACTCTGTCCATGTATAACTGAGCATCGTAAGCTGTATTTACGATGCAGTTTATATGTGGAAAGGAGCATCTGTGTCCTGTTCATTCATCTTCAGTGCAGCTAAGGCTGCAGAGAAAGGGATTGGGGATCTATATCCTCCAGTCCCTTTCCCTGTCTTAAAGGGGAGATATCAGGGGCCTGTTTAGACCCCTGCTATCTCACAAAACCCCCCCCCCCCGCTGTGTCTTAGGCTAGCCATGCACAGTGCAAATTTATTTCCTGCAACCATGGGTCTTCTCCTGGTGGGGTGTATGGGAAGCGTTCAGGCGAAGCCACCCCTGCTGGGAGAAGAGTAGTTATTGCTAGCGGCTATAGCAGCAACAAGCGATAATCGCAAGAGAATTCGGTAGGCTGGTTGTGTCCAAGTTGATTGCTCCATCAGCTTGGTACAGTCAGCCTGCCCATTAACTGTTCGAATCTCAGCCAGTTCCTGCTGAACCGGCTTAGATTTGAACTGTGTATGGCCTTGCCTTAGATGCTGTTCTTTTGCAAAACTTTTTATGTTATGTAATAATGCATCTGATAGCAGCCAAATTTGCTCATTGTATATGCAGGCTCCGCTACCTGCTTAGTAGTGCAGGCAGTGATTGTGCCTAACTAATCCTCTTATGTGCAAATATACCTAACAGGATCTGTCTGATTGCAAATAAGACTTTGCAGTCGCTTCACACTGCTCCTGGTAGCCAAGTTCATTGACCGTGGCTGTCTAGTCTTTAGTTCTCGTGAACTTGAGGCAAGACATAAAAAAATAATTTTAAGAAAATGTGCTATAAACCATAAGCCTTATCGATTTGTGTGGTGTGTGAATTTTAGTGAGTAAACATGTGAGACTGGAAATATAAATACGGTCATTGCTGAGCTGGTTTTTAAAGACGGCATCCCCATAGCTTTCCATCCTCACCCTAACTTTACTTAAAATTTAAAAGAAGCCCTTCCGCTCCGGGAAGTCAGTGCTGCTGGGGCTTCCATGCTCTAAAGGAATGGCACGGGTGAACCTAGCTCAGTCCACCCATGGCTTGGATTTCCACTAATTCAGTTGGAATTGGTTGACATTTGAGCCATCTATGGATGGATGCCCTTAGATCACATGGTAGGAGATTTACTACCGTGAGATTTGCATGCAGAATCTGCTGCAGCCGTGCATAGTTACCAATTGGTTTCTAACTTCAGCTTGTTCAATTAAGCTTTGGCAATAAAAATCTAGAAGCTGGTTAGTTACTATTCACAGCTGCACCATATTCTGTGTGCACCAGTTTAAGCCCACGTTTACGGGCTGATTTGGCTTGCGATTAGACATGTCAAATTGACAGTTATTGACGGCAATGGCACCATCCGAATCTATGCAATGCTGACTTTGTGGCGCCGCACCGATTCCTAAAGGTAAGTCCTGTACTACTTTTGGCAACTTTGGGGGCAATTTGAATAGACCTCTTTGCAGGAACCTGCACAGATGTCTGTCAAATCGCCCCCGAAGTCGGACTGCATTGCCTGTTTGAAATCGTGCGAGTTCTAACCCGCATGAGTGCTTTTACACAAATATTGCATTGAGAAGACCATAGATTTTCTTTATCTAGCATCATACGATATCTTTAATTACATTTGCCATGATTACAAACTTAATACTCATCCAATAGTCTGCCATTGTAACACTCTCTGGCTACACTAAAGCTGGTCATACAGATTTTTTTTTTTGTTCAGTCCAAGATAAAAATCTAACATATTTCTCCATCCATCTTCTGTTGATATTCTTGTATTCCATCAGCCGGCTCTACCAGCTATACCCAAATAGAAGACTGCATGTGATTGTCAACTAAACAGCTGCATCCAATCTCCTGTCTGGCTCCTTTGATTTTTCAGTTGTGGGATTGGCCAGTGGTTACAGGGCTACCAGCTGAAATTTGCATACTGTATGGCCAGGCTAAGGACAGGTCATGTGTCTGAGGGTATAGTTTTTGGGATTGCATGTAAGCAGTCCTAATGAAGTAAAAATAGTGTTTTTTTGGTGCTTCTGTGTGTGGTCACCCCTCCTCTTCACTCCACTATATCTTAAAGCGTTCCTAAGCTCAAAAACGAAAATTAAGTGTATTGCAGTCATCACACCTTAGATGAGGTGGCTGCATTAGTTTCCTTTTTCAACCTTATTTTCCTTTTTCACCTGGTAATCCTTCTAATGACACACTTCCTGTCTCCTTATTGACTACGCTTATTTTTTTTACATTTTTTTTTACTGTATCATTGGAGGAAGCCATGTTATTACACTGAAAAGAACAAAAACAAATGCAGCCAATACATCCAAGGAGTGGAAAGCTGAAATGTATTCCATTTTTGTTCTTATATTTGGGCGGTAAAAACAAATTACCTTCCAGTGAATCTGACATTTCCGGGAGTACACTTCCTCAATGGAAGGAACTACAGTCCACGCCAAGGTGCCCAGAAATCTGACTGAAAGTGCCTGATTCAAAAGATGTTTTCCCAGTTGCGCAGACAGCAGGAAAGGAGAGTATTAAAAACATTTTTATTCAATGGGCATATTTGTATTTTAGTGTTTTTTTTTTTTTTTAATACTGTTGTGTTTTTTATTTTATTTTTTATTGAGTGGTGAGGTTTTTTTTTTTTATTGCTTTCTGTGAAGATGGTGGAGAGATTCACTCTCTGTATGCCTTGCTAAATGATGTCACCGGAACTACATGTGAGGAAAGGTTCAAAATTTGTAATTGTCACCAGAACAGGAATAGTACCCCCCTCTACATTGTAAAGCGCAGAGTAAACTGTTGACGCTATATAAATCATCATTAATAATAATAGAGTGAAAATGAAACCTTAATTTGGATACATTTCCTCTCAGTGACATTAAAGTGGTTGTAAACCCTTACAACACACTTTGACCTACAGGTAAGCCTAGATTAAGGCTTACCTGTAGGTCCAAGAAATATCTCCTAAACCTACACGGTTTAGGAGATATTTTCCAAAAGACAGGCACCGCTGTCTATGGCGCGGCACCCGTCAACGGTGATATGCCGCGCGTGGCGGCTCCCGTGCGCATGCGCGGGAGTGACGTCATCGCGGCTTCGCCAAATGACAGCGGTGGAGCAGCGAGACCTACCGAGAAGATGAATGCGCCGGACTACAGGGGACAGCGGTGACATCGCTGGCTCCTGTGTCATGTGACACATAATGGACTACTGTGCAATGCATAGTAGTCCATTATGCTTTACCTTTGCAGGGAATGAAAGAGGAAGTAAACTCATCGGGGTTTACTTCCTCTTTAAACCCTAACTTGAGATGTAAGAATATTACCTTTTGATTATGTGTGCTGTTTATTTTGTGTAAGAAGTCCTGTTGTGGTTGCAAATACCTGATGATCCTGCCAGCTCTGTATTACGAGTGACAACATTATCGTCACTGATCTTCACTGCTTTGTGTTGCCACGCAGTCTGCATATGCTCCTGAATTCCTTATATCCATGTTAACAAGCCGCTCCACATGACACACTTGACTTCATGCTAGCCGGATCCAGAATTGTGATTGACAGTGGAGCATAGACACATCTCTACGCTGTTTGACCTTTCTAGATGTGTGAATATGTGGGTGGAGCTCCAGAGATCATGTGATCCATTAAAAACAACTTCAAACATTGTGACACAAACTCGTGTCATGCTTGCATGTGTTTTGTTTCAAATAATATTATTTACTTTTGGAGCCATTTTAATGGATGACTTGACTTTCGGAGCTCTGCCCACCTGTTCACATATTCAGCAATGACTGACAGCAGAGCATTGACTCATTGCTTCGCAGTTTATCATTGAATGTGCAAATATGTGGTCAGAGATCACATAATCCATTAAAAACTGCTCCAAATGTAAATAACATTATTTGAAACACAATAGAAGAAAGCAAGTTTTGCTTTTGCAATGTTTACTTTTTGAGCATTTCTTAATGGATCACATGATCTCCAGTGCTCCGCCCACATTCTCATATTCATCAATGATGAACTGCAGCGTGATGAGTCAATGCTCCGCTGTGATCCCATCTGAAAAAGGTATTTATAAATCCTTATAATTCTCAAATTAACTTTGGTTTTAATATTCCTATTTACTGCATTTTTTTTTTAAAGCATATGGATTTATTGGCACTTTAATTCATCTGCAGGACAGAAAGTGAAGTCTCTCAAATAAAACACAGATTGCAAAAGTACCTGACAAGGGTTTAACCATTCCGCACTCTATCCAAAAGGAAAAATAAATGTTTTGGCTTCACACTTTGAAATAGGTGGAAAGAATAGAATAAAAAATGTATTTGTATATCCTGTCAGATTTGCTGTTATCCCATTGAGGAGATTTCCCATCACTTTTGATCCCTTGTCACCTGGACAGCTGTATTCAGTCAGGGAAAGCTTGATGTTCATAGTGCAACATAACAGGGATTTTCAGTCTGTTGCCCATCATTTCCTCACTGCACAAGATTATTGTATCTTCTCAGTTCTTTTGGTCCCTGTTTTAGAACACACGTCTCCACTGAGAACAGGAAATGGGGGCGGGGGGGGGGGGCAAGTTATGTTCCACAGTACTTAAAAAAAAAAAAAAAAAAAATTCCTACTACTGCATGAACTCTCATGCAGTTTTATTTATAGCGATATTGTGCAATTGTTCCCTTCTCTATGTACAGGCTGCCAGAAAGTGCTAGAGATTTTATTGGGGAAATGCCATGCTTATGAGTTATTAAATATTGCTGATTCTCTGGGTATTTTGTTGATGTCTTATCCATGGAAGTACTTTTAATGTAGGTAGTTTTTTGTGGGCTACAACTTTGTAATAAAGTGCTAAAGATGAGTAGTATGCTTAAAGGAGAAGTATGGCCAAACTCTATAGGCCATATTTCTCCTGTTATAGGAGTGCATTTAATTCTGCAGTCCTGTGACCCAGATTCAGCTGATTGCTGGCTAAATTTGTCTGAGAACACAGAACCAGTTCAGACTCTGCAGGGATCCCAACAATCTTGGGATCCACCCAGATGCTTGACTGGCAGCTGGCTTAGCCTCTCAGCATGCCCCTCATAGACTGAGCCAGCCGCTCCCGCCCCTCCACAGCCTGACACTCCAGTGAGTGCTGGAGGAGCAGAGCGTAGTGACTGACAGAGCAGACCTCAGAACTGAGCAATGGGCAGCTGCAGCATCGAATTATTGCTGCAGCTATCTCCATCGCGCGTCTTCTCCATAGCTGACAGGATGGGCTATGCGGCTGCTGATTGGTTGGCGGCACCCATGTGATGGCGCTGACCATTTAGAATGCTCTGAAACCTCCCTCCTAACGAGGTACGTTTTAGAGTTTCAGCTAAGGGGATTTCTAAGTACTGGACTCCTGACGCGGATATACCGGGGCTTAGAATGGGAGATTGCTGCAGTTCTGGTCAGTGGGACTGGGGGGGGGGGGGGAGGTTAGGGAGGAGGAGACCCTGTGTAAGTTCCCCTCTTACAGATTTTTCTGTAAAGGTGAACTTGCCCTATTATGAGTACAGTCTACCTGGTGTTGAAAGTGGTTTTCTGCATATTGGGCAGTTTTAAGAGTTTTATACTTGTAAAATTGTGTAAAATTCAATTGACTGAGTTGCTGCCACCAGTAGATCATTTTTGTCTAGAAGCTCACTAGATGCAGCATTAGAGCTGAACTCTTGGGAAAATTCAAAACTAGTCTTACAGTGGGGCTCCCCTCCAAAACTTAGTTTAAAAAAATAATTTTCATCTGCGGTAACTTTTAAAAGCAGTGTTACTTATTTTATCCATTGTTCTTGCTGGCTTTCTTCTCCCCATGCAACCTGTCCAATGAAGCCCCTTCTCTTTGGAGCTCTGCTGGTCACCCCTTGCTGCCATGACATGCAATGCAGGACCATCATTACTCCATTGAGTGTGGCCATACTCGCTCCATTAAGGGCCCACCCACATCCTGGCATGTCTAAGGGAAGAGGAGAGCAGTTGCTGCTGGGAGGAGAAAGGGATACGGCCCCTTTTACGCTGGCACAGTCTGCCAGCGAATCTGACTGCTCAGCAGGGGATCTCTCAGCTGATTCTCCATGAGCAGGCAGAGAACTCGCAAGCCTGGCTTGGGAATGTTTTCGTTTTTGTGATGATGGATTAAGGAGAAGCAATGCCTCAGCAAGGCTATATTGGTAATGACTATTGATTAAAATTATTTTCTAACCTGTCCTATTGCCTAGGTAAAATGTGAACTGGCAGTTTATGTAGTCATCCATGCACATGGCATAACTTACAGACTGGTCATATCTGTGGGCAGCTGTAGAGTGGCCGCATGTTTACCTGAAAACCAATAACATCTGTCCTGTGACCCACCTCCTCCTAATGCAGCATGATAGTTACATGTACTCTGTGAATTTATTTAGTGATAATTGGTTATAGAGTGATATTTTCCAAATTTGCCAGAAATGATCAGTATGGTTCCTGTATACAGGATTATGGTGACTGATGAATGAAACTGTTGCATTGCTTGACCACCCAAGGCCTAGATCTTCCTTCTGCACTCCTATATACTTTTAGCATTGGTCAAGGTACCTTAAAGTGGAGTTCCAGGCTTTTTATGTTTATTAAAAGTCAGCAGCTACAAAAAGTGTAGTTGCTGACTTTTTAATAAACGGACACTTACGGCTTCACTGTTGGGCACGCATGACACATGCGCGAGTTGCGCTGCGCTCCCGGAGTGGACCTGCGATTTCCTGGGACCGGTCACGTGTCCCAGGAGATTGCCTAGAAGGAGGGGCCGCCTAAGGAGAAAGGAGGAGTCGCCTAGGCGGTCCCTGTGCGGAAAGAGGAAGAAGTCCCCCTCCTAATGAAGCCCCCCCCCCCCCCCCCCCAAAAAAAAGAAAAGCCATTCCAAATGTGGCATGTAAGGGGGCGAGAAGTGCTTAAAGCGTAAGTTCCATTTTCGGGTGGAACTCCGCTTTAAGCAGATTCCACCATTCAGGACTTTTTTTTTGTTTTTTATGCATGGCAGCACAGTGAATTGATTTTCTCTTCTACATGCATTTTTCTTATGCTGGAAAATGTGACAAAATTCACAGCAATGTATCCAGTGTGAAAAGCCCTCATTCCTTACAGTGAGGGGAAAGGGCATTTGATCCCCTGCTGATTTTGTCTATTTACCAACAGACAAAGAAATGATCAGTCTATAATTTTAATGGTAGGTTTAATTTAACTGTGAGGGACAGAATAACAAACAAAATTCAGAAAAACGCATTTCAAATAAGTTCTAAATTGATTTGCATTTTAGTGAGTGAAATAAGTATTTGACCCCTTCTCAAAACCCTGTTGGCAATCGGAGGTCAGACATTTCTTATAGTTGGCCACCAGGTTGGCACACATCTCAGGAAGGATTTTTTCCCACTTCTCTTTGCAGGTTCTCTCCAAGTCATTAAGGTTTTAAGGCTGATGTTTGATTGTGTAGGTCTACAATCTTGTCCCTGACATCCTTGAGACAGCTTTTTGGCCATGGTGGAGAGATTGGAATCTGTCTCCTTGTAAGAGAGTGCTCCTGTATAAAAGACACATGGGAACCAAAAATCTTACTGATGGGGGATCATAAACATATGTTAGAATGCAAATCAATTTATTACTTTTTGGAAATGCGTTTTTCTAGATATTTTTGTTCTATCTCTCAATGTTAAAATAAACCTACCATTGAAATTCTAGACTGATCATTTCTTTGTCAGTGGGCAAATGCACAAAATCAGCAGGAGATCAAATACTCTTCCCCTCACTGTAGCACCATTTTTTCCTGTTTGGGTTTTGTCTATTTGATGGTAGTTGTCAGATCACACCTCCCTTTTTCTTGTTGCAAATGTAGTAACACACCAAAAATGTGCACTTGTCAGATATACACTTTGATGTGTTGTCCCTGAATAGGCTTGTCATCTCGGTTTATTATAATTTAGAACTAGCAAAAACCACATATACAGTATCTCTCTAAATTGCCTATTTCTTTAACATAATATTGGGAGAACAGCCATGTTGTGTAAAACAGGAATTTTCTATCACTGTGTTACTCAATTGTTAATTGAACTAATAGTAGAAAGTGCTCAGTGTTGGTTTTATGTGGATGATCTTGATCTGTAAGTTCCATTTATTGTGATTCTGTAAAGTTTTTGTTCCTTGGATGCTCTAATCGCTAGTCCTTCTTTTTTTTTTTTTTTTTTTTTTCTTTCTAAATATGTTGTTGAATTCTCAGACTTGTATGCTTTTATGTCTTAGAAAATGTAAAGGGCAGAATGCTTAGAATTTCTGGGAAATTGGCATGTCATGAAGTAAATGTGTGCGAGCTTGAGTGAGCAGTGAGGACCTTTAAAGATGAGGAATTCGGGATTTGGCTGTGCATGACCATATACGGCAGGGTCAGTCTTCTTAACCCCGTAAGAGCTGAAGCAGCATGTGCATCATGTTAATGGGATTTTCTTCTTGTTTAAGTAACCTTCCAGCAAACTTACAAAGTTGTTTGTTTGTTTTTGGGCGTTTTTGTATGGCAAAACAGATTATTTAATTAAAATCGCATTCTTCAATCACATCCGCCCAGCATAACGGTCCTTTTACACGGTTGTTCAATTTTTCAGACAAATTCAGACTGAACCACAATGCATGCTGGGCGGCTGGATGTAAATAGATGTATGTCCACATATATCCACTTAGTCAAGATGTTGGCAAAAAAGTCTATTATCTAGTATCCCTTGTAAAATTTATATATATATATATATATAGAATTTTATTTTTTTTATTTTTTATCTGCCTTCGTCAGGTGTCTCGACCAGCAGTAGATTCTGACAGAGAAACCCCCTACTCATTTCCATTGTTTGCAAAAAAGTTTGAATTGGTGCAAAGAACTAATATACACTTTAATCATTTATTCTGATATACATAGGAACATGATATGGAGTATATACTGAGGAAGTGCTTTTAAAGTTCTTGGACAAAACTGACTAGGTTTAAAAGCACCTCTTCATTTGACATGTTTTCTACTTTCATCCCAAAGGCTCGGTAGGCATCTCTTCAGATCAATGCATACTAGAACTGACAAGTGTCTTCCCCTTCTACTCAGAAGCAGTACTATGCAGCCAAATTCAGTAATTGGAGAGGGGTGAATTGATACATGATGATTGAAACTTCTTGATAAAGAAAATCCACAAATATCCCCTCATCTGCCAGCTGGTAGCCCTCCGAATAGATAGCAGCCTGCCACACATGGAGAGAACCCTCTTTCCATACAGATGCCAGCTTTTGTTAGAGGAGTTCCATGCATTTTTTAGTTTAACCGCTTCAGCCCTGGAAGATTATACCCCCTTTCTGACCAGAGCACTTCTTGCGATTCGGCACAGTGTCACTTTAACTGACAATTGCACGGTCGTGCGACGTGGCTCCCAAACAAAATTGACATTCTTTTTTTCACACAAATAGAGCTTTATTTTGGTGGTATTTGATCACCCCTGCGGTTTTTGTTTTTTGCGCTATAAACAAAAAAGAGCGACAATTTTGAGAAAAAGTATTATTTTTCTATAATAATTATCCCCCAAAAATATATATATTAAAACTTTTTTTTTTCTCTCCGTTTAGGCCGATACCTATTTTTCTACATATTTTTGTTTAAAAAAAAAAAATCGCAATAAGCATTTGGTTTGCGCAAAAGTTATAGCGCTTACAAAATAGGGGATAGTTTTATAGCATTTTTATTAATACATTTTTTTTTTAAACTAGTAATGGAGGTGATCGGCAATTGTTATTGTGACTGCGACATTATGGCGGACACATGGGACAATTTTGACACATTTTTGGGACCATTGTCATTTATACAGCAATCAATGCTATACAAATGCACTGATTCCTGTGTAAATGACACTGGCAGTGAAGGGGTTAACCACTAAAGGGCAGTTTAAGGGTTACGTGTGTCCTGGGGATTGTTTCTAACTGTGGGGGTCTTGGCTATGTGTGACACGTCGCTGATCTCTGCTCCCGATCACAGGGAGCAGAGATCAGTGACACTTTCACTAGGCAGAACCAGGGAACTGCTTGTTTACATTAGCATCTCCCCGTTCTTCCTCTCCATGAGGTGATCGCGGGTATCCCCGTGGTGGTAGAGTCCGCAGGACCCGCAACCCGACTCATGGAGGTCCCGACCAGTGCGTGCCACCACACGCCAGCAAATTTAAAGGGACGTACAGGTACGCCCATTTGCCTAGTTGTGCCATTCTGCCGACAGGAACCGGTTAAAAGTCAGCAGCTATTGGGGTTAAAAGGTGTAGCTGCTGACTTTTAATAAACGGACACCTGTCCAGCGATACGGCCACCCGGAGCCACGCTGCTCTCCCAATGCCAGCGCCAGGGCTCGACAAAACCCGGGCGCCAGGTCGCATTGGCGACTAGAAATAGCGACCTCGCGCCTGGGGCAGCACAGCTGGGGGTATCCTGTCTCTGTGGACCCCCCCAGCGTGATCGCGTCGGGCCGTTCCGCCGGCGGCCGAAAAATTTAGGCCGCGGCTTTGAGGCCTTCTGCGGTCCTATGATTCCTTATGGAATCTGGCGCCCTCTTGTGGTCGCTGTTGGTATGACAAACCAGCAATGCTAATGAAGCTTCCTCTGAGTGTTTTATATTACATGCCTCTTCTTCCCTTTATTTAGAACCCCCTAAACATTATATATATTTTTTATTCTAACACCCTAGAGAATAAAATGGTGGTTGTTGCAATACTGTCTGTCACACCGTATTTGTGCAGCGGACTTACAAGCGCACTTTTGTTGGGAAAAATAATTTAGTTAATAAAAAAATAAGACAACAGTAAAGTTAGCCCAATTATTTTTTATATTGTGAAAGATAATGTTACGCCGAGTAAATTGATACCCAACATGTCACGCTTCAAAATTGCACCCGCTCATGGAATGGCGACAAACTTTTACCCTTTAAAATCTCCATAGGCGACATTTAAAAAAATTCTACAGGTTGCACGTTTTGAGTTAGAGGAGGTCTGGGGCTAGAATTATTGCTCTCGCTCTACCGATCACGGCGCTACCTCCTATGTGTGGTTCGAACACCGATTTTATATGCGGGCAGGACAGGGCGCGTTTAAAAATTATTATTTTTTCTTCTTATTTTAACTTTTTTTTTTTTTCCACTGTTCTTTTAAAAAAAATGTTGTGTCACTTTTATTCTTATTACAAGGAATGTAAAAATCCCTTGTAATAGAAAAAGCATGACAGGTCCTCTTAAATATGAGATCTGGGGTCAGAGAGACCTCGGATCTCATATTTACACTAAAATGCAATTGAAAAAAAAATTGTCATTCGAAAAAAATAAATAAAATGTCCCTCTAAGAGCTATGGGCAATGACTTGGAGACGGGGGGGCGACGGGGGCGCTGCTATCTTCCCCTCACTCGTCTCCATGTCAGGCCAGGGACAGGTCCGGATCGCCGTCACGGACCTGGCTCCTAACTTTTTAAGCTGGCTCCTAGATTCCAAGCAAATTTGTCAACCCCTGGCCGGCGTCATAATAGCCACTGTGGGCACCCGACCATGACAGCTTTCAGCTTCACGGATGCATGCTTGAGGTGCGCTGTGCTTTGCTAGTGGCCAGGCAATCTTCTGGGCTCCAGAAGATTGCTGGCAGAGAGGGGCCGTCTAGGGGGAGAGGAGGAGTCCTTTTAGGTGGCCAAGAGCAGGAAGAAGGAAGTGGGACAGGAAGTCCCACGCTAAACTAAGTACCCAAATGTGGCATGTCAGGGGGTAAAGATTGCTTAAGGTGGAAGTTCCACTTTTGAGTGGCATTCCACTTTAAAGTGGAACTGTGGGCAGAAACTTCTCTGTAATTTCGTAAGAGCAGTGGTCACTATGCCCTCTTTTTTTTTTTCCTGGCCACCGATGTAATATCCCTGCTGTAGTTCTGTTTCAGCAAGCGATGATAGACGTTGCGTTGTTCAAGTGACATTGTGGGGTCTCTACATGTATTCAGGATAGAGCACCTTAGCATAGCTCCGCCTACACACCTTCATTTACTTCCTGCATTTCTCTTTGCATCATTAGAAATGTAGTGCCGTTTATCCTCAGGGAAGTGATGTGCAGCGTGAAAGTCGTCCTTCCTAAATATGGAAACATTTATTTCCAAGAAACAGGATGACATTGCTGGGACAGAAAACCTACAACTTTATGAAAAGTAAACCATTATATATTTTGCTTTGCCAGTTATTTAATCAAGCCTGGGGAGTGGGATTTAAAAATTCATACTTTGCAGGATCCTGGAGTTCTTCTTTAATAAATTTGTTAATAAAGGACCCCCAAGGGCTTAGACCAATCCCATGTTGAACCCAAGCTCATACTTGGGCCTCTTTCACATGGATGTTGTGATCGCCTTTTCTATGGAGTAGCAGGTTTAAATGTGTCCATTATTCACCCACCTACATCTTATTCCCTTCTGTCCAGTGGATCGGATTGGATGGCTTTGGGGTGTAAACAGACAAGTGGTCCGCTTACATCCAGCCGCCCATAGAGAAAAGTGGTCTGTGTCCATTCTGCGTGAACAGACGCGTACCTGTCATCCATGATCAGTGGACAGATCCCCTGCTGAGCAAGCAGATTACAGCCACAGTCTGGCCCATGTGAAAAGAGCCTTAGGCTCAGTTCACACTTGTGCGATGTGGGAACGCTAGAAATCCACTGCGGGTTCCCACATCGCACCCGACTCACACGGCAGTTCACACTACCATATGTGAACTGCTGGGAGTGTCAGTATATCGTTAATGACACCCCCATTTCAGCTCGCATATCGCTCTGCGAACTGTCAGTTCGGACTTTAATTGGAACACCCATGTGAACCGATTCTGGAGCGGACCAAAAAAGGGTGCTGTGCGAGTTTGGTCTGTATGCGATGCAATATCAGCCATACTATTTGTATGGCTGATATCACATTGCATGGATATCGCATGTGATTCTCACTGCAGTGAGAATCGCATGAGCTCTCGCAGAGCATACTAGTGCAAACCGGCACTTGATCCAAAACTAAATAGAAGTCTTGACTTTACGTACACTTTAAAGAAAAGCCTGAAGGCTATTTTTTATTTTTCTAAAATGGCTCTTTATCCCTTTTCACGGATTTGCCCAGCGTAAAGTAGATTTGTAGACATTTTATCATCTCCTTAAAAGCAGTTGTATACCCCACTTTCACATTTTTACCTACAGATAAGCCTATAATAAGGCTTACCTGTAGGTAAAATTAATATCTTCTAAACTTGTACAGTTTAGGAGATATTCACCTTGCATGCAGCTGCTGACATCAGTGTTGCATACGTTCTGAAAGTCCGGCGGATGCTGCCAGAAAATCGGAGCTCCTTGCCGGAAAGAGGACTTCCACATGCGGGAGTGAAGTCATCGTGTCTCCGGCCACTCACATCGCCGGAGTTGCGAACCCAGAAGAAACGCAGAGGGAACATGTCGGCTCTCTCAGTGGTGACTGGGAGGTGATGCTGGCGCTTTGTTGTGAGGTAAGTATTTCATAATTTGCTAATATGCAGTGCATACTACAGTAGCTCATTATACCTTTACCTTACTTGTGTTTTTTATTTTTTGCAGTTATACCACTGCTTTAATATTTTCTTCATGCACAAAGCTCAGTGAGTTGTTTGTGTTATGTAACATTGTATTTTTTTTCTTTGGGTGGAGTGTGTGTGAAATATTCAGCTGAATGCGTTATCCTAGTTTGCCAAAAACTGTTATCGTATATGTATAATCTAAACTGGGGTGTATTTATAAATGTTTTCACACGTTTCACGCAACTCTGACCCAAGATTCAAACATTTTCTGATGCAGCCTCTTCCTGTCTACATGCAAGTACTTCAGTGATGACTGCATGGCATTTCTCAGGGCAAGTTTCCTGATAATATGCATAATGTGTATTGATTTAGCCACTTGTAGTCCCATTGGAAGTCTGTGTGACAGATTGACAACGCAGAAGCACAAATGAAAAATGGGGACGCAAAAATTGTCAACTTATAACAGCAGTTCTATTCAAGATAGCACAGTGCCAGGTGTTGTGCATATGTGTTTTTTGAATTACACTTGGTGCAACCTATTCATTTCAGTGAGCTGCTTTACCTGTGTCTAAAGCAGCAAAGAAGAACATAACATTTTTAATGCACTTTTTGGCGCAGCTACCTTGTGTTATCGAGCACGTAAAACTGCACTTTTGCTTGACATGTTTTGGGTGTCATTAGTGATTTTAAATTTATTATTATTATTATTATTATTTTTTTATTTTTTTTTAATACTAAACCTGTTATACCTGTTATACTTACCTGCTGTGTGCAATGGTTTTGCACAGAGCAGCCCTGAACCTCCTCTTCTGGGGACCCCCACCTCCCCGCTCCCTCAACATAAAATTTGTTTGACAGCAGCGGTTGTCAAAAACTGAAGGTTTTTCTTTTTGTTTTGTTTTTAAAATCAGCAGCTACAAAGCTACAAATACTGGAGCTGCTGACTTTTTTAATATAATTACACTTACCTGTCCAGGGAGCCTACGATGACGACATCCAAAGCCGACCTGTCCCTTGGGGCACTGGCATCCTTACTAATTGAAATTTTTTTTAAACAATAACATTGCCAGTGCATGTTATCTCAGCTTGCAGAGCTTGGATTCATAAATGAGTTTACCAAAAATGTAAATATTGCAGAATATACTGCCTCATGCTACAGAACTAAGCTCCATTTTATGCTGAATAAACAATTATTAATCTGTCCTAAATAGAAAACTATCTTATCTTTTGCTCCAGAAGCATTTTATTAAAATTTGATTTAAAAAAAATGACTTTTTAAAATCATTGGTTTTTATCCACCCTGATGTAGAGGATGCATTAAGGTAAAAACTGGACTCCAGGCAGAAAATATATTACGTGTAAATTTTGCTGCCTTCATACCTTAATATGATATGATGTTCTTTACATTCACCAGGCTATTACTGAGAAATCCGTTTAGCATTTTATGAATTGCAGGTCTCAGGTCTTATGAAGACTGGTGGCTGCTATTCCTGCTATCATCCCAGGCCACTTGTCTTGCCACTTCCCCCACTGTAGTTTCCACTGTAGTGGGTGGATCTGGGAGTCTCGGGCTCTCGGTTTGAGCCGCCCACTATTGCAGCATCATTTGATTGACTGGCCAGGAGACTCCTGGTCTTCCCCTCCACCAATGACCTCACACAATGACTGACAGGCCAGGAGTCTTCTAGTCTGTAGGTTTTCCACATCTGTGAGTGGTGGGCTATGCAAATCAGCACTAGGCTCCGTGTAAGCATCTCTCTCAAAACATGGGCGTTTCATAAGGATATGGGAAAGTACACAAGCTCGTTCACTAATATTTACATATATCTGCCCACAATCACGTCCATTCACTACAATTCCTGTGGCATCACGGTAAGTGTCGTTTCTCATGGCTGTACAGTAAGAATACAGGATCTGATGTGTATACCTGCTTTACTTCTCCTCCTGGAGCTGGCAGAAGCTGTTGGGGGGTATTGTGCTCCATTAGTATAAATGGAAGGAATAGAGCCCCATCATTACTATCAGTGGTAGCATTAGTGTCCCATCATTGGTATCGTTGGGAGGGATAGTGCTCCATCATTGGTATCAGTAGTAGTAATAGTGCTCCATCATTGGTATCAATAGGATTAGTAGTACCCCATCTGTGGTATCAATGGGAGGAATAGTGCCCCATGATTAGTGTCAGTGGTAGTAATATTGCCCCATCGTTGGTATCAGTGGGAGAAATAGTGCCCCATCATTGGTATCAATTGGAGGAATAGTCCCATCATTGGTTGCTGACAGTGGGGGGAATAATGCCCCAAGGGCCAGGTAAAAGCCAGCAAAGGGCCACAGTTTGGAGACCACTGATCTAAATGGTGAAGTTTATATCTAACTTGATAAAAGTTTATAGGTTTGCATAGGCGATACTACTGATTGCTGTTTTCAGTTTGCAACCTGGAGTTCCAACTTTAACGCTTTAGAACCACTTTTAGGGCACTTTCACACTGCCAGTGCCTGGGCGTCGGTAGTATAGTGCCGCTATTTTTAGTGGAGCTTTACTGTTGTTTTTTGCAGCAGTTTTCGCCTGTTAGCGGGGCACTTTTAACCCCCGCTAACAACTGAAAAAGGGTTAAATCTGCTGGCAAGGCATCGCTTTGCCCGGTAGTTTGGCAATGCCCATTGATTTCAGTGGGCAGGAGCACTTTAGCAGTGGTGTATTCACCGCTTCTACAGCGCTGCAAAGAAGCTGCTTACATGATTTTTTTGGGCGTCCTGCCAGCGCAGCGTCCCAGTGTGAAAGAACTCGGGCTTTCACACTGGGATTGCGGCTGAGGCTTTTTACAGGTGCTATTTTTAGTGAGAAACCGTTTTTGCATTACAATAGTGTAAATGCAGACTAAGATTCCTTGTTTTTGAAGCATTTTTTTCAGGCATTTTACTGGTGTTTAGAAAGTTTGTGCAGGCATTCTTGCTCATGTACCAAGCTTCTGGTGTTTGTTTCCTGGTCTGGGCAACAGAAGAGGAGTTTTTCAGGCACAAAAATGCACATATTGGGGTTGATTTACTGAAACTGGAGAGTGCAAAATCTGGGGCAGCACTGCATAGAAACTAATCAGGTTTTTCCAGGTTAGCTGATTGTCTACCATGTACAGCTGCACCAGGTTTTGCACTTTCCCGTTTAGTAAATCAACCCCATTGTGTGTTTACAGGTGCTCTCACGGAAGTCTGTGACCAAAAATGTCTCAATATGCTAAAAATAAAGCCCATGTACTTTATTAATTGTAGGGAGACTGAACGATCAAGTGGGAACGGGGACAATTAAGCTTGTCACACATGATTTGTTTTGTTCATCCTGTTGCTGAATGAAAAGAACAGATTCCTCCTTCCACAAAAGAGAAGTGGATGAAGGAAAATTCCCTGCTGAGACTGATCGAGTCCACCTGTCAGGTTTTTTAGGCAGATCCTCCAGTCTCCTATGGAGCTGCGGGTGTCAACAGCCATACATCCACCCATAGAAGAAGGGTTTGGGTTCTAAGTATTTTTAGTGGGAAAAAAAACCTGATTTTTACATATGAGGGGGAAAAAAATTCAGAATTGGTCTGTTTGACAAGTGGTTAATCGAATAAACTGAAGTTAGAAGCTGATTGGCATGCACAGCTGTACCAGATTTTGCGCTCTCCAGTTTTACTAAATCAACCAATTTGTATTTTTGACAGCGGGACTCTCCGCTGCAGCCAGCAGATTAAGCAAAATTTTCCAACAAACCCATTCAACAAAAGTCGATATAACAATTGACTTCTGTCCAACACATGGATCAAAACTCGCCCAGTCCCTGCTGAATTGGCTAAATTTCGGTCCTTCTATGGCCACCGATAAAAGAAATGGGATTCTGCATGTAGTCAGGCATTGGAAAATGGAAAATAAGCTGAAAAACGCTTAAGTGTGATTGGAACAATCATTACTGCACTACAGAGACTTTCCTAAAGTCTTTTCTCTTTAGACTCATCCATCGTACTCTGGTCTTTTCTGATTGTGCCATGTGGGTGAAAACTAGGTACACCTGACTGTCAAAATACCCAAATTTATACCATGAGTGTGCGGAGAACACCTGTCGGTTGAGTGGTAAATTGAAGAAGAGCTCAGTGCTGAGAATGAGCAGGTGTTTCAATACGTGTCCTTCTTAATGGCACAGCTGCCTATCTATGGACAGCCTAATAGTCTGTACACACGATCTATCGTACAAATTTTTTTGCTTAATAGTCGCAAGTAGAAATTGGTTACTAAAGTCACAAATTCTCATATGACAGAAAAAAAATCTAAAGTGATGGCATGTGTTGTAATGTATTTATATTCTATTTTCGGATGACAACTGTACTGACTGAACGAAAATCGTACAATCTGGTAAATTTTCGTGCTTGTCCGGTCTAATATCAGATGAATTGTCATGATCAGCTCTCGAAAGCTCTGTACTAATGATCCAATTATCGTACGATCTCATTGAAAGCGGTATGTTTCATCCGATTTTCGGATCATGTGTATGGGTCCATAAGAGGGCTCAACAAACAAGCAAAATCATTGTTTATAAAACCTTGAAGCATCTCATTCTGAAATCCTAGCTAAAATCCTGTGGTATTAACACATCAATAAATAATTTTATGGCATATATGCATACTAGTTGGTAGCAGTCATAAAAAAAGCTTTTGCTTTATTTCTGTTTACTCTGTTTCTATTGGATGTGCTAACAGGCTTAAAGCGGCATTAAACCATAAATGTAATATATTGCCACTTACCAATCCTTAGATGTGGTGGCTGCTTTTTTAGGCTTTTTATTATGGTTTCACCTGGTGATCTGACCAGTATCACAACTCCTATATTAGGGTGCCTAAAATCTGGATGAAGGAGCAACAGAAACACCTTTTGGATAGCAGCTTTGTCATTTTGGGGGGAGAGGAGTGTCTGATTTAAATAACTAACAGCTTGAAGCCATATTCCAGCTAACACAAAATAAGCATTTACCAGTCAATTTAAAAAAAAAAAAAAATCACTGTTTTTGCTGCCATTTGCCTAAAGTTGTAAAGAAAATCTTTCACAATAATATGACAAATCAAGCTGAGAATTTATAAAAAGCTGATTTTTCCACTTGGTGTAAAGAATATATCAACATGATGAGTACAGCCAGAGATATGATGAGCAGAGGTTATTTGCACATCTTGACTTTTGCTGTAAAATCACATTTTGAGGAACTTGAAATGGGTGTGGTAGTGTCAATCTGGCAGTGAAGCCACCTTTCACATGAAAGGACACTAGGGGGGAGAGAGGGGACTTGGCACAAACTCAACTTTTACAAGAAAAGTTAAAGTGGAATGCCTAACTCTAAACCTACTCTCTGCCACATTCTAAGCCTAATCTATCTAGCCCTCTAAAGAAAAGATCACAATACTTGCCTCTTCTGTAGGCGCTCTGGTCCGTTCTCATGGGGAGCTGTCAGCGGCGGCCGCTCTGTGTAGGCAAGTGCAAGAGAGGCAGCCAACAACGGAAGCCCTATAATAAGTCTATGGGTGACGCCACGTTCCAGGCATTTCCCAGTCCCTGTGGGTTCAATCCTGCACACAGCATGCACCTCTAAAAATCACACCAGATTGACTTCAGAAAAGGTAAGTATTGTGATTTTTGTTTTACAGGGTTAGAAAAGGCACACATATATATATATATATATATATATATATATATATATATATATATATATATATATATATATATATATATATATATATATATGACAGGGTGGATTTGATTAAAATAAAGTCGATTTTAAATCACTAGTAAAAAGGCTTGATTTAAATCAACTCGCTATTGCAAAATATGCTTAATGCTTCATAACTAAGCTCCATTTCATGCTCAATATAGTTTTTTTTTCTAATTTTGGATAGCGTGTTAAAGTGGGCCTACATTTAATCTTAGCTTGACTAACAGGGATTTACCACCAATGTTTAATGTGGCAAAGCAATTGGTGTGAACTGTACTTTTAGTACGTAACTCCCAAATAGCACAGATGCACCTACATATGAGGGTGATGCATAGGCACCCACCTTTCTTCTAGCCTTGCAGGTACATATGAGAACTTTTACATCAACATATCCTGATTTCTCTTGCTTCTGATTACAGGATTAAGTTAATGGTGTTTATTGAGGGGATTGGTTAGGCTGCTTTCACACTGGGGCGGTATTCAGGCGTTACAGCGCTAAAAATAGCGCCTGTGTAGCGCCTGAAAAAAAACCGGCCCCTTTCACTCCAGTGTGAAAGCCGGAGGGCTTTCACACTGGAGCGATGCGCTGGCAGGACGGTGAAAAAAGTCCTGCTAGCCGCATCTTTGGAGCGGTGAAGGAGCAGTGTATTCACTGCTCCTAAACCTCTCCTACCCATTGAAATCAATGGGACACCGCGGCAATACCGCCGGCAAAGCGCCGCTGCAGCGGCGCTTTGCGGGCGGGTTTAACCCTTTTTCGCCCGCTAGCGGGGGTTAAAACCACCCCGCTAGCGCCCGCAGACCGCCGCTAAAACGACGGTAAAGCGCCGCTAAAAATAGCGGCACTTTACCGCCGACGCCGCTCCCGCCCCAGTGTGAAAGCAGCCTTATAGTTTGCAGCTGCACTAACATTGAGACTAATCCAGCAGACCCACACCGCTATGGAAAGGATGAATATTTGGACCTGCGTGAAAGGGCAGCTGCAGAATGTTGCCTGTAACTGTTGTATCGTTCATTCACATTGTTTAATAGATTAGGTTGCCTGAATCTGGGTCCTCTTTAAGCTCCTTATCAGCATTCATAAGGAAAAACAAATATTCTCAAGGTGGTGTTTTCTGATAATAGAGCTTCTCTGCGGGTCATACCTGGTCCTTTAAAGGGAAAGGATTGTGCATTTTCACAGTACATATTGTGGCGTCATTCACATTTTGGCAAACATTTTTACTTACATTGACTTTCAAGTGAAAAAAAAAAAAAAAAACCTATTGCTAAAACCTTAAGGTTCCACCTTTCGAAAATTCAAGTTTTTGCAGTGAAGATGATCACTAGAATTTTAACCTATAAGTGAGAGCATATATTTCAGAAGATAGTCAGAAGAAGGATGACAAGAGGATGGTACAACAGTTTGATATAAGCCTTGGAGTAATGGGTGCAGTGCACAGCCCACTGTGGTGAAATGTATGACCCCCTTATATGAAGCCTTAGGCCCCTTTCACACAGGGCTGTCTGTCTTCACTACTCCGCTTGCTCAGTGGGGATCGCTCCGTTGATCCCCCACTGAGCCGGCGGATGACAAATCTGTCGCTGGACTCTGAGCAGGGACGGACCTGTCAGAGAGTCTGTTCTCCCCTATGGGGGATTGGATGATTATGGCCCGCTTGTCCATTTTCATCCGATCCACCAGATGAATGGAAAATAGGACATCCATCCATCTGGATATTACAGAGCGGATCGGATTTCAGTGGTGACATGTCCGCTGACATCTGATCCGCTCCATAGAGCTGTATGGAGCAACCATTCAGATCCGCCTGAAAAAACGGACAGTTTTTTTTTTTAAATACAAGTACATTCAACTCAGGCATTCATTGTTGAAGGCAGCGGAGAGTCACATGCTCCCCCGAATCAAGAAGTTATTGTGTTTTTGTTTTTACCTAGGCCAACAAGTGAGGAGTGGAACAAGGGAAAGAGAAACAGTGATGGCAGAAAAAAGACAAAGTGGTCCATCAATTTGATCCTCCTTTTTTTTACTTTTTTTTTTTTTTTTTTTTTTTTTAAGTATAGATCTGTTTGTCCCAAGCATATTTGGATCTGTTGACTAACTCACTACCTGTGCTGGAAGTCTCTTCCAAGCATCAACCACTCTTGATGGAATCATACATTCAAAGATTAGAACTTTCCTCCTGCTAGTTTGTCATGTTCTTGATTTTATATAAAAATTACTGCCCTCATGAGCCATATTCACCCCCTTGATCTGTTTAAAGGTTTGTCATGTCTCCCTTTTCCCTTCTTTCCTCCAGACTGTACATATTAAGTTCCTGAAGTCGCTCTTGATCTGTTTTATCCCTCAGACCTTTCACCATTCTGGTTTGCCTGACTCTGGACTTGTCAATCAATATCTGTGTGTAAGTGAGGTCTGCAGACCTAAAAACGGTAAATGAGGGCTTACTAAAGATCTGTATGAGAAAATTGGGACCTCTTTCCTCCCACTGGTGATCCCTCTAGTGATACACCCTGGGGGGGCCAGAGGATGCCTGCTAGCCACCAAAGAAAGGACGGTTCGATTTTTACCTCCTATTTACTGATCTAAATAGGCAGGATTCAATTTTTTTGCCAGGTTAGTGGTGTCTATGTAGAAGATTCCTGGAAAGTGGCATACCTATACCTTATTTACATTGCTCTTAGTCAAATTCTGACTTTTAGGGGAGCATCAATGCTGTCTAACTGATGACAATTATAGAGTATTGTTTCCAATTAGTCTGCTTGTGTCCTCTTGCATAGGAACTGTAATGCTGTATTCAGCTGTTCTCTTTTACAAACGATGCTGCGACACAAAAACAATATGACTGTCTTTTAGAGCTGCATGATTCTGGCCAAAATGAGAATCGGGATTTTCTTTCGTTCATTGACGGACACAGTTCCTTTAATTCTTGCCCTTAGGGATATCACGCCACTTCAGGAGAGGACTAGGCAGAACATGTAACGCATGTAAAAACAGCAAGAATGCACAGCACCGCCCAGGGGACGGTCTCTGGCTATAACCCCTCACCCTGCTTCCTGTGGCTCAGTTTTTTTTCTGCCTAGTGTAGAAGGACCTGGCTTCCTGAGGGGACCATTGGTCCTGGGATTTTTTTTTCATTTTTCTACAATTTTTGATCTTGTGATCTAGTATCAACAGCTGTCTGGGTATAATATAGATATAAATATAGATCCTTGTAGTCTCCCCAGCCTGGCCATCGAGTGTGAGCAGACCCTAGCTACGCGCTGGGTCGGCCATGACATGCCCCTTCTGCTCCAGGGGCAGCTGGTGAGCTATATGCTCCGGGGCACATATATGACCGGGCAATTGCTGTCCGTGTCACAGTGTGCCGTGGCCAACAGCCACCCCCTTCTGCTAGGGTGCTGGGTCTGTGGTGGAATGTGTCCAGCAATCCCGACAGGAAGGGCAAGTACGGCTCTCCCGGGGAGCAGCTGGGCATTCCCTGTGAGGTCGACTAGGGGGTCTCTCACTCCCTTTTCCTCTCTCCCTATCCCTCATTCGCTCCTGCTGGGGCCGCTGTGTGACTGGGCATGAGGTGTATGTACCTGGGCTGGAGGGGCTCCGAGCTTTGGCAGGACTTCGCTGGCAGTTAAAGTCCGTTTTTGGTTTTCTGCCCCCTTTTACTGTGCTGTGAGGTGCCTGAGTAAATGTACCTCAGGAGAGGCCGCCGCCATTTTCCTGTAGTCTTATGCAGTGTATGGCTGTTAGCCATTTTCTAGAGGGTTCGACGGCCATTTTCTTGGTGATTTTTGTACTAAGAATGACCGGCGGCCATTTTCTTGTAGCCTTGGTGCGTTTTTACATCTAGTTCTGGGTCTTTGTACCTCAGAACAGCGCGGTTTTCACTCTGAGCACTTTGTGACTGTAACAGGGCAGAGCGGTCAGCGGCAGCACAAAGCAGCATTTGGTCAGGGTGGTGAGTCCTGCGGAGGGGCCCCTCAGTCTGTGAGCAGCTAGGAGGGTGGGATTTGTGTACCTTACCTCAAGTCCCTAAGTTGTGGCAGGCTAGTGAGGGTCAACATGGCGTCAGAAGCTGGCGTTTCTTCCCCAGACATCCCTGGTATTGCAACCGGCTCATCTGCAAAAAATGCAGTACCTATGGACACTTTGTCAGCGGTTCTGGAGACCTTTGTTGCCAGGGTGGAAGCGGTGTTCAGGCACAAGTGGGGGAGGTGGTGTCACCTGCGCCCCCCCTCTTCTGGGGAGAGCTCTAATTCAGACTCGGGTCCTGCGGTGAATGGCAGCTCCTGTTCTGACGTGTCAGAGGATGCGGACCATGACCGTTCGGACAGTGAGAATGACACTGTCCGGGTTAGTGCAGGAAAAAACACTAGTAGGAGCACTTATCCCTGTGGTGCGGGACACCCTGAATATACAGGATGCAGCAGGAACCTCTTCTGAGGTGGCAGTCCCTTTTGGGTCCGCCAAACCGGCCCGCACGCCTAAGGTGTTTCCGTATTTGACTTATTTTGATAAGTTCATCTACAAGGAATGGGGAAGTCCGAAGCGGGCCTTTTCAGTCCCAATAAGAATGGCGGTGCGTTACCCCTTTACGTCCAATCCTGGACTTGCCCCCTCAACAGCTTTGTGAAAGTGCAAAGGTTCAGGATGGCTTCAGTTCGCTCCGTGGTCACTGTACACTATCAGGGAGACTTCCTGGCGTCCCTGGATATCCAGGACCCATATTTACATGCACCCATATGCCTCAGGCATCAGATGTTTCTGCAATTTGCAGTCAGGGAAGAGCACTATCAGTTTGTGGCTCTCCCTTTTGGCCTGCAGTCAGCGCCCTGAGTCTTTACCAAAGTGTTGGCTCCAATTCTGGTGCTGTTAAGGCAAAGTGGGATTGCAATCGTGGGTTACCTAGGCGACCTCCTGAGAGCAGCTTCCGCCTCAGAATTAAGGGAGGATGAAGCGATCACCATGCAGACTCTCCGGGAGTTTGGTTGGGTGCCTAAAGAAGTCGGTGTTAGTGCCGACTCAATGCCTGGCGTACCTGGGCTTGCTGTTGGACTCCTCAGAAGCCAGAGTTTTTCTCCCTTCAGACAAACTGCAGACTCTCCAAGCTGCAGACTCTCCAAGTCGTTGCGCTTCTGCATGCAGGCTCTGGGCCTCATGGTAGCCACTTTAGAGGCAGTACTGTACGCTCAATTACACACTTGAGTCTTGCAGAAGGAGATTTTGTCAAAATGGAACAAATCTCCATTATCCTTAGATTGTCAAATTCGGGTGAGCCAGTTAGTCAGGGATTCCCTTCTCTGGTGGCTGAAGTCTCTGGCGCTTCGGTCCGGGAGATTGTTCCTGCTCTCAATTGGATGGTGATCACAATGGACACCAGCCTGACCAGTTGGGGGGGCGGGGGGCTGGGAGTACAGTCGGCCCAGGGCCTTTGGTTGCGGGAAGAATCAAAACTGCCCATCAAGGTGCTTGTGCTTCGGGCAATCAGACTTTGCCTCTCCACATGGTCAATGAGACTTCAAGGGCGTCTGATCAGGATCCAGTCAGACAACGCCATGGTGGTGGCGTACTTCAACCATCAAGGAGGAACAAGGAGCTCAGGGATGTCGCTCACGTCCTCCAGTAGTCAGAGTGACACATGCCGGCCCTGACGGCCATATATATCCCGGGCATGGAAAACTGGCAGGCGAACTACCTAAGCCGTCAGATGCTGGACCCAGGGGGCTGGTCGTTGCATCTGGAGGTATTCAGGCTCCTTTACCTAAGGTGAGGCACACCGGATGTAGACCTATTGGCCTATCGGCTCAGTCGGAAGGTGCAGAGGTTTGTGTCCAGGACAAGTGGCCCCTGGGCAGGGGCAGACGCGTCGGTGGCTCCACGGGGGCTTTATTGGCTGATTTATGTATGCCCCCCCCCAAGCTTCTACTAGGTCTGCTGCGCAGAGTGGAGGCCGAGGGGATTCCAGTAATTATAATTTCCCCAGATTGGCCTCAGCGTCCTTGGTACACCGACCTAGTATCAGTGGTGGTGGATGTTCTTTGGTGGCTACTGCTGCGAGAGGACCTTATAGCGCAAGGTCTGATACTTCATCCTGCTTGACCGTCGCTGGTTTTAAAGGCAAGGTCTGTCACTCGGTAATTTCCACTATGCTGAGGGCACGGAAGTCATCTTCTCAGAAGATTTACCATCATACATGGAAGGCTTACATCTCCATGTGTGAGGAGATGGGATGGCGTCCGCGCATGTATTCAGTTTGCAGGCTCCTGCTGTTTTTGCAGCGAGGAGTGGTTCAGAAACTTGCCTTAAGCACCATCAAGGAGCAGATATCAGCCTTGGCTGTCTTTTCCAATGCCCCCTGGTGACTCACTCATTGGTGAGTACCTTTGTGCAAGGGGTTCGACACGTAGTCCCTCCAGTTCGACCACCGCTACTTCCGTGGGATCTGAATCTGGTGCTATCGGCGCTTCAGAAACTGCCGTTTGAGAACATTAGGGATATTCCCCTATTAAAACATTGTTTTTCTAGTGGCTATTACATCTGCCAGGAGGGTTTCTGAGTTGGCAGACTTGTCATGCAAGTCTCCCTACCTGGTCATGCACAAGGATAAAGCTGTGCTACGTCCGCAGCCCTCTTTCCTTCCAAAGGTGGTTTCGGAATTCCATCTAAATGAAGACATTGTTACCTTCCTTATGTCCTAAGCCGACACACCCAAAAGAGGTTGCCTTACATTCCCTGGACGTGGTTCGGGTTTTACGGGTGTATCTGTCTGCTACGACTCCCTTCCGGAAGTCAGACTATGTCTCGGCTGGTGCGAGAAAGGGTCTGGCGGTCTCGTCCACCATTTCTTGATGGATCAGACAAAAGGGGCGGGTGCCCCCTTTTCCTGTCATGGCTCATTCCACCATAGCGATTGGGACCTCTTGGGCTTTCCGACATCAAGTGTCTGTCTCCCAGGTGTGTAAGGTGGTGACCTGGTCGCCCATTCACACTTTCACTAAATTCTACAAAGTTGACGTAAGCGCATCTTCGGATGCTTGCTTTAGCACTAAGGTTTTACAGGCGGCTGTGTAAGGTTGCAATTACGCTTTAAGTTACTAGTTTGTTGTAAACACATCTTTTGATGCACAAGTTGGCCGCTGGTTTTGATGGCGGGCCATTTAAGATGGCGACTCCTCTGTTGGGGTGTTCCCTTTGTTGTGGGTGAAGTTATGTTTTGCTGTTTCCACCCCTCGTTTTTTGACACTGCTTGGGGAATGTCCCTAAGGTCAAGAATTAAAGGAGCTGTGTCCGTCAATGAACGAAAGAAAATGGGATTTTTTACTCACTGTAAAATCATTTTCTCTGAAGTTCATTGATGGACACAGCACCCACCCCTCATTTATGTTTGTACTGCTTTTTGACGAACTGAGCTGCAGGAAGCAGGATGAGAAGTTATAGCCAGAGGGACCGCCCCCTGGGTGGTGGTGTGCAGTCTTGCTGTTTTTTACATGTTCTGCCTAGTCCTAGAATTAAAGGAGCTGTGCCAGTCAATGAACTTCAGAGAAAAGGATTTTACAGTGAGTACAAAAATCAATTTTTTTTTCTTAGAATAAAAAGATCACGATTTTCGCAATGTAAAATCTTTCACATTATACATAAAAAAAAAAAAAAAAGGGCTAACTTTACTTTATTTTTTATTTTTTTTATGCATTTGAAATACCGCTGTGCAAATACAGTGTGACATAAAATATTGCAACAGCCACCATTTTATTCTCTAGGGTGTCTACTAAAAAAATATAAATATATATATATATATATATATATATATATATATATATATATATATATATATATATATATATATATATATATATATATATATATATATATATATATATATATATATATATATATATATATATATATATATATATATATTCATTTACACAAGAAGTCTATTCCATTGACAAATTGTTACAATGTTTATACTTAAGTTCAACTGATAAAGAATGTTGTGATTCTTGGCAGACTGACAGTTTTTTTCCTTCCTTCCTTTTGACGCTGTGGCTTCATTAGAGTAGAGAGAATTCTTTGCATAGCAAGAATCATGAAGCACTTTAGTCAAGATCGCAATGGGGAAAAAAATTGTGATAACGATTCTTGACAGTTGATCGTGCAACTCTACTGTCTTTTTCAAGTTTTTGAAATGTCCAAGGGAAGACTTGTCTTATGGGTTGTACTGCCCCAAATCAGCCAACCAGATTCTCCCTCATTATATTTCCCCATACTGTAAAGAGAATGTAAATGGTTGTAATGAGAAACCGATTGCTTGGATGCTACTCACAGCAATGAGAGCCTCCTTAGATTCCCGAATCTAGATGTTGAAACATGTCAGTTTCCATTATAGCTTGCTGTTACCAAATAACGCTCATGTCATTTTGAGTATCCTTGTTGGAATGCTGAGCACTTGTGGCAGTGTTTTTTTTTTTGTTTTTGTTTTTTTGCTGTAGGTGAGCATTTTACCAGTATGAGTGCTCCATGTAATAGCTAGGTTATTTTTTTTTATTTCGATTTTTTTTTTTTTTTTTTTTTTTCAAACATCAAGAAATGAGGATGAAAATGTGTGGCATGTAAAGGTCAACAGTGCAGAGATGGATTTATCAGCCGCTGATGTTAACAAGTAATCAGTATGTTTATCTGCTTCAGGATTAGTGTCTTCCTGATTGCTGTTTTTTTTTTTTTTTTTTCAATTTCATATTTTAAATGTGAAAGCACACATCATCCTGGATGTTTCTTGGTAGTTACAAATATAAATCCACTTATTTGAAAGAAAATTGCTGTGTCTGTAGGTAGTTGATACATGCACATAGTTTGGATTATACCAGTAAAACTTCCATAACCATTTAGGACCCACAGTTTAAGTTTTCAAATTATAATACTTAAAATAAATGTTTTTCCAAGTTACAGTAGTAGATGGACAGCATTTAAAAACCGTTTTAGTGGCTATAAATAATCTCCAGTGTTTTCTAAACGTCAGTTTTAAGGAAACATAAACCGGAAATCTGAGACACGTTTAAATATAGCTTATTTTCTTAATCTACGGTCCTATTTCCTGCAGCACTGGGTGTTGGCTGGTCACAGAAGGTAGCTCTAAAGTTAACTTGTCATTTTAGCTCAAGCTTTGGCCAGATAAAGAGTTCAAGAGAAAATGTTTGTTTCATTGTCTAGGTCTGTAAGTAATATAACACAGATCTAAAATAAAGAACTACACTTGCTTGTATTACTAGGCTGTTGAGCGTAGTTATGTATAGGGAAACAAGCTAAAAAACGCTGAACTGTGAATGAAGACTAAAACATTTCTGCTATTTATTATTCATGTCATTAAAACTGAGTTACTTTTTATAGCGCCAGTCTTAAACTATTTTAAGTTACCCAACTAAACTACAGGTAATATTACCATAACACCTTTCAACACCATCTTCCTAACTGTAACAGTTTTAAATGCTTTCCATTTGTTCACTCAAGTTTTTTTTATTTTTTTTTTTTATTTTTTTTGTGCAAACCATCCCAAAATCTATCATTGCCACCTTTTACGTTTCATGGTCATTGTCAATTGCCACTCCACAATAATTTTTATGTGAGTTTATCCCATTATCACAGTGATTTCATCAAGGTGGTTGAAGTTGATGTTTAGGGCCCTTTCACATGAGCACACCGATTGGGTTGACCTGTCACTTTTTCAGGCGGACGCGATCGAACCCTCCAGTCTCCTCTATGAAGCACTGGGTGTCAGTAGACTTGTCCATTGACACCCGCTGACGTCCGATCCTGTCCGCTAAAAACAGGCGGATGGGAACCGTTCCTCATCCATCTGGCGGATCGGATGACAGTCACCTGTAATTGAACAGGTGGTCCATGGACATTTGACTGCCCATAGAGGAGAATGGGCTGTGTCTGCTCTGCATAAACAGCGTAAACACGGAAGCCATCCACCTGCTCAGTGGGGATCAGCGGACAGATTCCCAGCTGAGCTGGAAGATTGCAATGAAGCCTGCCCTGTATGTAAGGGGCCTTACTCATACTGGCATTTTTAGCTGATAATTCTTTAAATTTTTTAATAACTGACTGGCCCTACGATATTTTTTATTTTTGGCAAATTAAGTTGTATGACAAGAATACAAAGCTGCCTAAAGAGCCATCCACAAAAGTCTAAGATTTAGTAGAGTTGTGAAATGAGCATCTACTGACCTCAGAAGTAATGCCCTCCCTTAAAAATGTTGTTCCCGTTTTTAATTGTATCTGATGCACATTAAGTAATTGTGTCAGGCTGGAGAGGGGAAGGGCCAAGCTGGCTTCTGTTCTCAGCCATGTGCTCAGAGGCTGAGCCAGCTGTCAGTCGGGCAGCTGGGTGCATCCCTACAATATGATTGGGATCTTTCTAGAGCCTGGAGTATCTCTGTGACATCAGCAACAGCGGACTTTAGGCCACGGCCTCCAAAACCAGAAATCTCCATGTGGCTGATCTTCAATGCAAAGTACCAAATCTTACTGCTGCCTTCTGCCCACTGTGCCTTCCTGTTCTCCAGTGAGGCCATCCATTACATCTGGTGGTTGAAAGAAATGTATGGGGGATGGGAGGAGACAGGCCAAAAGAGTTACCAGGAAATTGAAAAACATCTTATGCATTCCGAGAGGGGAAAAAATAAAGCTAGTTGCTAACCTAGTCTCCCTTATTTTGTAGAATACCTAGTGTGTGTGTGTGTGTACATACATGTGTACTTTTTATAGATCATATACACTTTTGTATATTACAACTACTACACTTCATTTTACAGCATTTCGCAAAACGTCATTCGCTGGAAATTATCCACTTAGAGAAACACATTTTTTTGAGACTTCCTGTGTAACCTCATTGCTGAAGAACAGACCATATTTTAATCTGTGTTACACTATCTTTTGTGCAGGCTGGCATTTATTGCAGCACATTTTCAAAACAGTAAGAATCCTTTAATAGATGCGCTGTACTACACATTTTACATTGTTCTCATGGATTCTGTGGTAATTGGGTCAAGCGAAAATTGAGTGTTTGCAACCAAGTGTATGCAATTCACTCACAACTTGGTATCAGAAAATTACTGTTGGATGTAAAAGAATTCCCTCCCTGAGTATGGTTTCCAGATGCTTACAGCGAAATTAGAACATATAAAGATCTGCCTAATGCTAATATATTTCAGCTGTAACGTATAAATATAGCAGTCACATATTAAGCAGGATGTATTCAAGCAAAAAATGCATGTGCTGCTTCTCTACTGCCAGGTTTGACTATTGGCCTGTGACAGAATTTTGTTTGACACGAAGCTGCGCAAGCACATTCATTGCACTTTCTAGTTGATTTTGAAAAGTGAGTGTCTTTTCAGTCGCGTAACCAATCAAATTGACTCATTAGTGAAAAGAAGACTGTGATTTATGGTTTGCAACACCCATACCTGCAATACAGAACCCCTGAAATGTGACATTTTGGCCCTAAAGATGAACTCAAGGAAAAATCCTATTTTTGGATATTTGCTGTGTAAAAATAAATTCTCTAATGATGCATGTCCTATGTGTGAATGATGCTGCATTGGGTAAAACTAGAAGTATCATTCATCCTGGACACAACTGTAAGCACTGAACTTCTGGCTCTCTCATACAGTGATCACAGTGGGTCTCTCCATCTTTCTTTCCTCTCATCCATTCAGAAAACATCTATTCACAGAATACAAAGCATTCTGTGAATGAAAGAGGGGTAGGTAAGCATCACACATCTTCCCTTGTCCATTTTCTGAGAAGAATGAGAGCCGTAACTAAATATCACTGTCACAAGTTTAGCACTTGCAGTAGTGTCTAGGACGAATTAAATTTAAAGAGGAAGTAAACCCTGATGAGTTTACTTCCTTTTTCATTCCCTGCAAAGGCAAAGCATAATGGACTACTATGCATCGCATAGTAACCCATTATGTGTCACTTACCTGACACAGGAGCCAGCGAAGTCGCCGCTGTCCCCTGTAGTCCGCCGCATCCATCTTGTTGGTGGGGTCTCGCAGCTCCGCCGCTGTCATTCGGCGAAGCCGCGATGACGTCACTCCCGCGCATGCGCACGGGAGCCGACACGCGTGGCAGCTCTGTCGCTGAGAATTCCGCTCTCAGTGCGCCTGCGCGCTGCTGTCTATGGCGCATGCGCCGTAGACAGCGGTGCCCGTTTTCGGGCAAATATCTCCTAAACCATATAGGTTTAGGAGATATTGCTTGGACCTACAGGTAAGCCTTAATCTAGGCTTACCTGTAGGTCAAAGTGGTTTGTAAGGGTTTACAACCACTTTAAGTTTTACCTGTCGGCACATCCACACATGGTACAACCAATGTCCATTTTGCCGTGTTTACATGCTGCATTTAGCTGGGTTTTGCCACGTTTGGAAGCGTTTTGCAACTCCCTAGAAACGACTATAAACGACCCTGTGTACATGTAGATGACATAGAGGAGAGCTTAGAAGCAGTTAAAAAAAAATGCCCAACTGCTCCTCAACGTTTATTTACCAGCAGCAGTGTACATAAGGCCTTAGAGGTCATTTTATTATGTAGCAAATGTTCACAAAAAATGTTTTTCTGTGAATTTAAAGCACATCTAAAGCCAAAAATAGATAGTTTTATGTAACGCTGGCTCCTGACGAGCAGGCACTATGATTTTTTTTTCGAAAGTTAATTTGCCTGAAACCACAGTTGGGTTTCAGGACTATTCTCTAAATTTCTGGTTTCAGTACCAGTCCAGCTGGGTTGCACTGGGTTCTCCTTGAGCGCAGGTGTCGCTGTCACCGCCGGCAAGAGTAGAAACGCAGTTTAGCTGGGTGTATTGAATGCCACTTTTCTCTCTGAACCTGCCCAGTGGGAGTGTTCTCCTGCTGTGCTTTCCGGGGTGTGGTATTTAAGGCACCGACACCATGTGGTTTGGGGATTCCATCTTTGACTTTGTTCGGTTCTGGTGGTCCTCCAGCTCTATGGCCCTCCTGGTCTGGGGTGCGGAACCATGCATTCCGAGTCTCGGGGCCGGCTGGCCCGAGGCAACGCAACTGCAGGGACAGGCACGAGTGGCTTTCGAGGCCTATTGATCCAAGGGTGGTCCGCGGCCGTCTCATCTGAAGGGAGGGGCCCAGCAACTGAAGAACCCTAGGGGGGGACTCTTCAGGAGAAGACCGTGTACAAGGCTGTCTTCTCTGAAGGAGCCTAGAGGCTTAGTTGAAGGACACAACCTGGATCTACACTCAAACGATATCGCCGGATCGGCTGAGAGAACCTGGTACCGAATGATAGCTCTTTAAATTTATTTCAGTAACGCTCAAGTGTACATCACAAGTCTGTGGCAGAGACTTTGTTAAACACCCCGCCGGCTACTAGGCCTAGTGAGGGGTTGTAAAATCCAGTTGTGAAACAGCCTTTATTTTCTGGATTTTCTACAAGAACTTCCTTGTTTGCAGTCTAAAGTACCTGAACTTACTCCTAACCCTCTATCCTTTATTGAAAGACTCTGTTTCTGTTCCAAATAACACAAAAGAAGATTCAGTGTCAGTTTCCACATTCTTTCAGCCATCTACCACGGGAATCCCTAGACGGAGAAACAACCAATGAGGTAACGCTAACCCCAATATAAAACCAGCAGCTCCTTCGGGGGTCAGTGCTACATTTTATATATTACAGCTTACCAGTCTTTAGATGTGGTGGATACATTAGTTTTTCTTCTGTTTAGCCTTTTTATTTTATCTGGTGATCCTGCAGCCAACGCCCTTCCTGCCCTTGGGTCACAAAGCTTACTGTGCTGTCACCTGCAGGATTACAGAATACATCCTCTCTAACAGTAAAAGGTGTTCTGTTGTCTGCAAAGATAGTTGGGAACACTGATAACTTATAAGGGTGAAGCTCACAAGAGGAGCATCAGCAAGTTTATTCTTTTTTTTTTTTTTTTTTCGACTTGTGGAACAAATGGCAATAAAATGCTTTCAATGGTATATTTCAGTGGTCTCCAAACTGCGGCCCAGGGGCTAGATGTGGCTGTTTTCTTGCCCTTATCCTGAGCCTGGGGCACTTTTTCTCTGATACAAGGCACCATTCTTCAACATGATGCCAAAAATGGGGCAGCCTTCCTCCCGCTGACACCAACAATGGGGCACCATTTCTCTCACTGACACCAATGGTAGGACACTATTGCTTACCCTGAGGCCTACAATAGGGCACTGTTTCTCCCATGAATACAAGTAATGAGGACCGTATTGTTTATGCCCATTTGTGCCAGGGCATTTTCTACTCTGTGGCCACAGTTCGGCACCCTCAAAGTCTGAAGGAGAGTAAACTGGCACTTTGTTTAGAGACCCCTTTTATATGTGACAGTGACGTAAGACTTTTTATCTAGCAATGGTTTTGCTTTTATTAAATTTGTCTTGTGTTTGGTCTTGCTGTTTTTCACACAGTCTGAACATGGGCAGCACAGTGCTCCTACTTGCGCAAAGCTCGGAGCGATTCTCTTACAGACCACCTCTATCTGCAAACTGCTATGCTGCACAGCTAATTTTATCTAGGAACTAAACAGGTCAGACCTGCAGCATAGCAGGCAGCTACACAGTGTGCAGATAGATGGTAAGCGAATCGATCTGAGCTGTGTAAGAGGAGAAAGGTCGGGGGGGGGGGGGGTGACATCAATCAGAGTAGAAGAAAAGGTGGATCCTGACAAGATTTCGGCATAAGGTACTCGCCTTCATTTTATCGGGGTGTAAGTAGCTATAGCTATAAAAAAAAAAAAAAACTTGCTGTCCCAGGAGAAGAGACAAGAGGAGATGTAATAGCAATTTATACATCTTTAAATGGTGACCCTAACATTGGGAGATAATCGTTTTAGATCTCTAAAGAATATAGGCAGCTACTTAATGAAGTTGGATGAGAAGCGGTTCAGTCTAAGGCTCGATTCACACCAATGCATTTTGCAGAAATGCAGGGAATTTTTCTTTAACATGAGTTCCCATGGAACACGTTCACTTCAATGCATTTTTGTGCCTCTGCTTTTTTGGAAAGGGTCTGGGACTTTTTTTTTCCCTGCAAAAAATACAGCGTTTTGCATGTAATAGACTTCAATGGATCCACATCCAAAACGCAAGTACTGTGTTTTTACCGCGATTTTGCCACAATTTGCTTTTTGTGATGTGTTTTTTTTTTTTTTTTTTTTTTTTATATATACATTCACTGTATATAGCTGGTTCCTAAGGAGCGGGTCGGGAAGCCGGCCGCCATGTCCTTGGCAATGGATGAATCATCAGCTGTCAGTGGGCTTCCCCGCTGGCAGCTGAATTTGATGTACCTGATACCCATTCACATATTCACATGGGGGGGGGGGGGTGCAGCATCTCTGGATTCTGATAAGCCTCCCTCCTGCAGACCACGACAACCACCGGCCAGGGTTGTCAGGAAGAGGCCCTTGTCCCAATCAACTTGGGGTGGGGGGCGCAAAGCACCCACCACCCCATGTCGAGGGCATGCAGTCTGGTATGGTTCAGGAGGAGGTGCTCGCTCGTTGCTTACCTTTCCTGACCTGCCGGGCTGCATGCTCGGATGAGGGTCTGGTATGGATTTTGGAGGGGACCCCCATGCCAATTTTTTAAAGTGTTGGCATGGGGGCTGCCCCTCCAAATTCATACCAGACTGAAGGGCCTGGTATGGACTGGGGGGGAGGGGACACCACGCTTTTTTTTTTTTTTTTTTTTTAACTCTATTGCTAAGGAAACGGCGGCCAGCTTCCCGACCCGCTCCTTAGCAACCAGCTATATACAGTGAATGTAAAAAGAAACCTGCAAATCGTGACAAAATGGCGGTTAAAAACGCAGGAAGCACAGCATAAAAGCACTGCAGAAACACTCAAAAACATGCATAGATGTGAATCAAGCCCTAAAGTGGTTGTATACCCTCTCCATATTTTTACCTACAGGTAAGCCTCATAGGTACGGTTTAGGAGATATTCACTTTGCTTGCAGCTGCTGACGTCAGCGGCGCATGCACTGTGACCGTCCGGCAGCTTTTGCCTGACCTCGCCAGAAAAAAGTCTCCCGCGCAACGTCATCGTAGCTGTTCCGGCCACTCACAGCGCCGGAGCCACGAAACTTCAAGGAGCCGAGGGGAAATGTCAGGTTCCCTTGGCGGTGACCGGAATCACCTGCCGATGCCTCGCTCCAAGGTATTTCATAATGAGCTAGTATGCAGTGCATACTAGCTCATTATACCTTTTGCCTTACAGGTTTTAAAAATAAAAAATTTTGTGCTGGTATACAACCGCTTTAAACAGCATAAGGCAGGGGTGTCCAAACTTTTTTCAAAGAGGGCCAGATTTGATGAAGTGAACATGCGCGAGGGCCGACCATTTTGCCTGACATTCATAAGTGTGTTCATTCAACGAGAATTCTCTTGCCTTTGTGGCTGTGTGGAAGAGATGAGCTTGGGCATGTTATTTGGATATACCGTATTTATTGGCTCGCACCTTCACTTTATGAGGGAAGTTTCAGGAAAAAAAACTTAAAATTTTAAAGAACTGTGAAGCAAAATAAGGGTCAGTGCCCATCTACGCACCCACCATTGCCAGGATTTCACCCACCATTGCCAGGATTTCACCCACCATTGCCAGGATTTCACCCACCATTGCCAGGATTTCACCCACCATTGCCAGGATTTCACCCACCATTGCCAGGATTTCACCCACCATTGCCAGGATTTCACCCACCATTGCCAGGATTTCACCCACCATTAGCCAGGATTTCACCCACCATTAGCCAGGATTTCACCCACCATTAGCCAGGACTGCACCCACCATTGTCAGGATTTCACTTACTATTGCCAGCAATGCACCCACCCTTAGCCAGGATTGCAGCCGCTATTAGCCAGGAATGTACTCACCATTGCCATCAGTGCAGCCTTGGAGGGGGCAGGGCGAGCGCCAAAGAACAGGAGAATCTCCTGTTTGCACAGCGGCCTCTTTAAGAGAAAGTCCCGCCTCCTTTGATGGACAGAACAGTCGTCCAATAGGACTTCCTATTACAGAGGCTGCCGTGTAAACAGGAAATACTCCTGTGTGCATGGCACTCGTCCCGCCTCCTATCTCCGAGGCAGCCGGACTGAGCCTATATATCTTTTGCGGCCCGGCGCTGGGAGATCGTCGGGGCCACAAAAGCTATATATGTTTAGATAACCAGGCAGGCCGTTTAAAACCGGACCATGGGCCGCCATTGGCCTGTGGACCGGACTTTGGACATGCCTGGCATAAGGGGTTCATTACTGTTGAAGCTGTAAGGATGTCAAACTTACTTCCAAAGTTGTTGGTGTCAGAGAGTGCCGTTAAATTCAAAAGGGGGGAAAAAAAAAACTTTTTTTTTTTTTTTATATATAGATGTGTTGGTGAACACAATGTACAGAGCTACTGAAAATCGTAGTGACACACGCATGTTGAACGAAGTGGACTGGTGTATTTGTATGTTCCTAGCCTATATACATGTGTTTATATTCTTTACGTCTCTTGTTCACACCTTCTACACCTGGTCTAAATGTAGAGTGCCTTATGGCTCAGTGCCCACTTGCGCTTTTGCATTGCACGCTGCATTTATTCCACAAAACATCATGCTGACATTTTAATAACACTGCTTCCCATTTTTCTGCTGAAAATGGGTAAATTGTGTGAGATCTTATTCACATGGACATATTCAAATAATCCTATGTATAGTGGATCTTTCTTCCAGGAGCTGGTAGAACAATCCAGCTGCAAAAAACGCTTGTTTGTTAATTACACACGTTTATGCACATTTGCAGGCATATGGTGTTCAACCACTTGCCAGCCGAACCATAGACAAGACGTCCTTGGGTGGCGGTGGAATTACCAGGGTTATGGCTGCAGCAATATACCATAACCACAGTATTTTTCTTTTTTTCAGCAGGCGCTTCTCTACCTGGAAAAAGTGGGCAGAGTGGCAGCTTTGCCACTGGATCACTTTTAGAAGCGGCAGGAGGGGCTGCTCCTCCCCGCCACTTCCTGGTGGTTTTTGGGCTTGCCTGAAAACGGATCTGACCGTTTTGGCTGCTGGTCAGAGTTAAGCGCAGGAAAGATGGCCTAGAAGGACCGGGGCGACGTCATGTGTGGTCCACTATCTCTGTTGGGGTATTGCTGAGCTCAGATCTACTGCTACAGAGGAGAGTGAGTGCATGTGAGGGAGTTTGAAATGACTGGTAGTGTTAGCCATATTCTAGTAATAAGGCCATTGCTGGAAGATTTTCACTGAAGCTTTAGAAGGTCCATAATTAGCTACACCTATAGCAAGAGCAAAAGTTCCCAAAAGTGGAACTTCGGCTTTAAGCACTCCTGACCTCTGGCATGCCATTTTTTTTGGGGGGGGGGGGGGGGGGGTAGCTAGTTTTAACAGGTACTCGGCTCCCAGTTCTGCTTGGCTGTGTAGGCGACTCCTCCTCTCCCCCTTCCTTCCTCCCTGCAATCTTCTGGGACCCATAAGATTGCCCGGGCCATTCAGGACACGCAGCATGACTTGCGCAGTGGGCACCCGGCTGAGAGCTGTCACAGCCAGGTGCCCACACTTGCAATGCCAGTGCCAGAGGTGGGGGGAGTGAAGCTATGCTTCTGGTGGCCGCCTCGCTGGCCCATGGGACAGGTGAGTGTGTGTTTGTTAAAAGTCAGCAGCTACAGTTTTTATGTACAAACAAACTAGTGGAACTCCGCTTTAACTTTGGTCAAAGATGCACAGTTTTTATCTACAAGCAGCACTTGCCTACATAAGCAGTTCATTTGGTAAAGGTGAACTAACCCTTTAAAAAATGTTAGCTGGAGTTTTTGGCTTTCATTTGTTGGTCAAGTCTAGCTAGATCTGCTAGAGCATCTACCACTACTACCCTTTCCCAGATAGATAATACTCCTGTCCAAGTGTGGTTCTGTTGCTCCTCCATCCAGAGAGTAGACACCCTGAGACAGTAAGTGTGTTACTGGCCGGATCACCAAATGAAATAAATGGGGGGGGGGAGAGACTAAAAAGGATAGCTAATACATATTTCATGATTGGTAAGCTGCGATATAGACAGTTTGTGTTTTTGGGTCTAATGCTACTTTAAGCGCATACCCATTGGAACCCATCTTAGGCGCTTACAGGTGGAAAGAGGACAGTCCTGTGATATTCACTAGACCATCCTTGGGGAATTACTGTTTAACATTTAGTAGCTTTTAACCGCTTTATAGCTGAATGACGGCTACAACGCGGCTTGATAACTCTGGGAGGGAGTACATTGGCGTCCTCCCAGAATCCCGCTCTCGCATGCACCTGGGAATATTCGTGATCACGGTAAGCAGCCGTTTACCACGGGATGGCTTCATCAAAGGGTGGAGCGATCACAAACAAAACAAACTGGCGTCACGTCCGGATTGGTGGCAGCAGCACTGTGGGCTGGATGTGTAGTGTCCACAGCGCTGATATGTGCCCATTCCAGCCATCCATACTTGCCTATCCATGCTCAGCATTACCCATCCATGCTCGCCCATCCATGCTCGCCCATCCATGCTCACCCATCCATGCTCGGCATACTCATCCATTCGTCTGTGCTCAGCCATCCATGCTCGGCATACTCATCCATTCATCTATGCTCAGCCATCCATACTCGGCATACTCATTCATCCATGCATGCTCAGCCATCCCATCCACCCCCAGCTGTACCCAGCCATCCCATCTATACCCAGCCATGCTCGGTCATCCCATCCATAATCGGCCATCCCCAGCCACGGCTCATCCATCTCCATTCATGCTCATCCATGCCACATCAGTTCTCATCAATGCCACTACAGTGCTTAACAAAAGTGTAATAGGTAGTCAAATTAGATTTGAAAGTTATGCCCCTAGAACACCTGATGTTGCTCCCTGCATGCTGGCCCTCTGTGGCCACGCTGTGGCCACGCTGTGGCAAAGTCTCACACCTGTGGTATCGCGTACTCAGGAGGAGTAGGAGAATCTATTTTGGGGTGTAATTTTTGGTATGTACATGCTATGTGTTTGCCATATTGTGTAAATGGACAACATTGTAAAAAAAGAAATGCATTTTCATAATCTTTACACATTTTCCATAAACTCGTAGAAAAAAATGACATGTTCAAAAGACTCATTATGCCTCATAGATTATACTTTGGGGTGTTTTCTTTCAAAATTGCGTCATGGAGGCGTTTCCATTGTCCTGGCTATGTAAAAGTCACCCACATGTGGTATCGCCATACTCAGGCGGAGTAGTAGAATGTGTTTTGGGGTGTAATTTGTGCTATACATATGCTGTGTGTGAGAAATAACCTGCTAATATAACAATTATGTGAAAGGGAAAAAAAATCTTGATTTTGCAAAAAATTGTGGGAAAAAATTACAACTTCAAAATACTCACCATGCCACTAACTAAATACCTTGGCATGTCTAATTTCCAAAAAGGGGTCATTTGGGGAGTATTTGTACTTTACTGGCTTGTTAGTGTCTCAAGAAATGAGATGGGCCGTCAGTACATCAGGTGTGATCAATTTTCAGAGATTGGTACCATAGCTTGTGGACTCTCAAAGACCAATTAATATACACCGATTTGGGTTATTTTTACCAAAGATACGTAGTAGTATAAATTTTGGCCAAAATATATGAAGAAAAATTACTAATTTGCAAAATTTTATAACACAAACAAAGAAAAATGCTAATTTTACTGAATTTTCTGTCTTTTATTTTTTGCACTATTAAAAAAAAAAAAAAAAAAACGGCGGTTATTAAATACCACCAAAAGAAAGCTCTATTTGTGTGAAAAAAGGACAAAAATTACATATAGGTACAGTGTTGCATGACTGAGTAATTATCATTCAAAATGTGAGATCACCGAAAACTCAAAATTGGTCGGGTTAGGAAGGGGGTTTAAGTGCCCAGTGGGTAAGTGGTTAAAGGAGAATTGATACAAAATCAAGTAAATCTACTCTGCTGCAACAATAAAATGTTCTGTCGAGTCAGCATGCAACTTCTGAAATTCTTCGTTGCTATCTCCTTTCCCTATTCTTGCTGAGCACTCACTTTATTTATTCTGACAAGTGTATCTTAAATCCTTTACAGAGACTTATCTTAAGCAGTTTTTTTTTTTTTTTTTGATGGTCCTGTACTTATATTTACTTATACATTTTGTAATATTCGCTTTAGTAAAACATTATGCATTTCGTTTATTTTATTTTTTTGGGACAATATGCTAATGCATAAAGGGCTAATGCTTAAAGCGGAGGTCCACCCTAAGGCCTCTTTCACACCGACGTGCCGTTCAGGCCCGCCTGTCAGTTTTTCAGGCGGACCTGAACGGGTGCTCCATAGAGGTCTATGGAGCGTCGGATGTCAGCGGTGACATGTCCGCTGACATCCGACCCGCTCCGATCCGAAAAAGTGTAACGGAGGAAAAAGCTATTTTTCCATCCGTCTGCGGATCGGATCGGATGACGACGGGCACTGCGGTCCGTCGTCATCCGATCTCCCATAGGGGAGAGCGGCGCTGTGACAGGTCCGTCCCTGCGCAGTGTGCAGAGACAGACCTGTCATCTCCCTGCTCAGCGGGGATCGGCGGAGTGATCCCCGCTGAGCAAACGGACATCCACGGGGCGGATCAGAACTGATCCGCCCCGTGTGAAAGGACCCTAAAATGGACCTTCCGCTCATCGGATTCCTCCCCCCCCTCCGGCGCCACAATTGGCACCTTTCAGGGGGGAGGGGGGTGCAGTTACCTAGATAATCCAGGTAACAACAGTATTTGTAGCTGCTGACTTAAAAAAAAAAAAAAAAACGGGGAGTCCCGGCGGACTCCCGCTTTAAAGTTTACTCTGTTTTACTATTTACAATTTCATTCATGCCAATTAATATAGCTTTTGCTATTGTCCAGCACTGCCACTGAGAGATGCAGCTCTCATAAGCAGAAGCTGTACTGTCACTTATTTTGACACCCCAACGTTTTATTGTGCTATTACTCAGAAACAATTGATATATTTCTTCATAGCTGTTGCAATAAGTGACATTCTGACGTAGGAACTTCCTTTTTTTTGTTCTGCTGAAAGTAAAATGGTTGTTTTAAAGTGATTGTAAACCCTTCTTGGGTCCACCATTTGCTCCTGCTGTTGCCAGTCAAGTCCTGTGAGGAGGGAGCGAGGGGCAGGGCCTGAACCATCTCCGGATGCATACAGCCTGGCTTGGGATCAAGCCTGCAGGTGTACCACAATAGGAAGCAGCTTCCTATTGTGGCACATTGAAAAGATAGAGCTGAGAGCACTGGCAGGGACTCCAGAAGAGGTTCAGGGGTTATCTGCGCAATTAAATCTAACAGACCAGAGATCTGGTCAGTTAGATGCTTGCCTGGCTGTATGAGCCAGAGAGAGAACTGACACCGCACTTGGAACCAGTATGGGATGCGGTGGACTGCTATTGTAGCTATCATGTGCTCAACCCTTCACTCTTGGGATGTACTACATACGTCCAAAGAGCTGAACTTGTTAAAGTGGAGTTCCACCCAAAGGTGGAACTTCCGCTTTAAGGACTCCTCACCCCCTTACATGCTTTTTTGGGGATTGGGTACCTAGTTTTGACAGTTCTCCTCTCCCTCCCTGCAGTCTTCTGAGATACGTCAAAGGTCCCAGAAGAATGCCCGGCCATTGAGGAGGCGCAGCACAACTCACACATGTGCAGTGCGCACCCGGCTGTAAAGCTGCCAGCTTTCACAAACTGGTGTCCACACTTGTGATGCTGGCGCTGGAGAGAACCAAGGTAGAAAATTGAGGGTTTGGGCGGCCGCATCATTAGATCATGGGACAGGTAAGTGTGTTTTTATTAAAAGTTAGCATCTAAACACAAAAACCGAGTGGTACTCCGCTTTAAGCAAACATGTTTTCATATGTTGTACATTTTTTTTTTTCTATCCAGTGAGGATGATTTTCCTGTAGTGAAATTGAGGAAATGGGCTTCCTGGATTTCTGTGTCTGGAGTTCAGGAAGTTGGCTGGCTGATTTGCAAAGCTATTTGCACAGCTGTTTACAGCTGCTGCAGGGCATTTCGCAGCATTCATTGGGGCTGTGCAACTAACGGTATCATAGCAGGTGAATTGTGGCTGAGCTCAGGGCAAGTATCCCAGGGAGGTGCTAGTAGTAACCATGAAAAAAGCCATTGTGCTCACCAACAAGAAGCTGAAAATGCATAGGGTACTAGGACATGGTACTGTTTTGAACAGCAGTATTCATGGCCCAAATATCTTGCATTTATTTTGCGCATGTTTGTTTTTGCCTGTACATTAGTAAAATTAGTTCTAGCAATCAAAATTAAATTTTAACCTCTTCAAATTAACATTGGATGCGCTTATTTGCATGCATATGCACGTACCTGCTTAAAATTCTGGCCAGCAAGTCAGATTTTTTTTGTTTTTGTTTTTTTTACTCATCTATACGCAGCTCATGTTTACAGGCCTGTGTGTTCAGGCACACTGAAAACAATAGTCTGCATTTAGATCAGTGAAGCAAGATGCACAAAAAGGTGTGAACCAGGCCTTTAGATTTCTAAAGAACTAGTTATAAAAAAAAAAAGCTGCCAGTTTTGTTGCTGCACTACAGGAGATGGCAATAAGTAGTATTAAAAAAAAAAAAAAAAACAGCATTAAAGCAAGGAAAAGGTAATATTTTGCAACTTCAGTCCTGAGATGTGGTGGGTGCATTAATTTGATTTTTTTTTTCAGGCTCGTGATCCTTCCAGTAACTCACTTCCTTTCCCAAGGTGACCACACTTGCTCACTATACTGTATCTATGGAGAAGCAGCGTTACCACCCTAGGGCAGGACTATAATAATAAAAGTAGGGCTCTGTATTCCTGAGAGATGGTAAAGTCTACCACTCCTGAGTATAGTACAGGAAGTTTTCTTTAAGGTTTAATAGTGCTTATATTGAACAGATGTATCTAAACAATTTATCATACCAAATAAAACCAAATAAAGAAGTTCCTTGTTTTGGTTTCTATACACTTTAACCACTTGAGATCCTTTGCCGGGACTACGTCTATTGACATCGTCCCGTGCACGAGCGGCCTGCGCGCCCCCTGAGGGGTGCGCGCGGTGCGCTCTGTGATCGGCGAGTCTATGAGACTCGCCTGATCACTGATCCGAGCAAGGGGTCGATGCCGACCCCTTATCACGTGATCAGCTGTCAGCCAATGACAGCTGATCATGTGATGCAACGGAGCCGGTAATCGGCTATTATTCCTCCTCGCGCTGACAGCGCAAGGAGAAAAAAAAGAGCCGATCACTGGCGGCCGTGATCGGGACATCAGTCCCAATCACGGCCAGCCCTGCCAGTGCCCACCTGCCCCCTGCCAGTGCCCACCTGCCCCCTGCCAGTGCCCACCTGCCCCCTGCCAGTGTCACCTTAATAAAACATAAGTGCCCCCCATCAGTGCCACCCAGCAGTGCCCACAGTGCCACCCAGCAGTGCCACCCACAGTGCCCACAATCTGCCTCAACAACGGTGCTGCACCCCAGTGCCACATATCCATGCCCATCAGTGCCCAGCAGTGCCGCCCATCAGTGCCCAGCAGTGCCACTTATCAGTGCCCATCAGTCCCATCTATCAGTGGTACCTATCTGCCCATCAGTGCCGCCTTATCTGTGCCCATCAGTACTGCCTTATCTGTGCCTATCGGTGCCACCTTAACTATGCCTATCAGTGCCGCCTCATCAGCGCACTTCAATGAAGGAGAAAAACGACCTGTTTGCAAAATTTTATAACAAACTATTAAACATGATTTTGTTTTTGCATCTTTTTTTGTTTGTTTAGCAAAAAATAAAACTCCCAGCTGTAATTAAATACCACCAAAAGAAAGCTCTATTTGTGGGAAAAAAATGATAAAAATTTAATTTGGGTACAGTGTTGTATGCCCGCGCAATTGTCATTCAAAGTGCATCAGCGCTGAAAGCTGAAAATTGGTCTGGGACTGAGGGGGGTTTAAGTGCCCAGTAAGCAAGTGGTTAAAAAAAGGGGTTTGTTACAGTAAGACCTGTTCCTGTAATGTACATGTCTGGATTGTTTTAAGCCTCTTTACATGAATTCTATTAGACAAGGAAACAAGCAAAAGTAGTCTGACCGAATTTTTTTTTTATTTTTATTTTTTTACAAAAAGGGGTTGGTCTTTATTAAGATAGAACAAAGAATTGACAAGCTGTACATAGTAACAGTACATAGCACAAATGCAGATATATTCACATATCAGAACAAAAAAAACAAAAAACGCCAGAGAATCATCCGTCTTACTAACACCAGTGTCGCCCACCCCAGTTGGAGGATATGAGAAGAGGAGAAAAAAAAAAGGGGGGGGGGAGAGGCGAGCTAGGAAAACCGGTATCCCGCGCACCTCACCCCTCTAGGAGTTAGGAGAATAAGAAACAACCTCAATTACTCCATTGAGCCCACCCAGGGTTGCCACACCCGTGCAAAGTTCTGCGGGCAGTCCCTACTAGCATAAGTCAGTTTATACATTGGTAGTACAGCATCCACAGCCTTTTCCCAGGCTCTCCTAGTAGGCGGAAGAGGCGAGATCCATTTAATAAGAATTTGCTTTTTGGCATAAAAGAGCAACAGCGAAATCAAGGTTTTGGTGTGTCTGGGCCTCTGTACGTCATCATGTATGGCCAAGAGTGCCAGCTCAGCTGTCAACGGGACACTCGGCTGAAGCCGTGCATTAATACAGTTCATCACCGCAGACCAGTATTGCGATATGCACGGACACGTCCAGAACATGTGCAAGAAGGAGCCCACAGAGGAGCGACAGTCTGACCGATTTTAACAATACAGACAAGAAATAGGACATTGAACGTTATGGTTCTAGTTGAAGACACTGAAGAAATGACTTTGCTACAATGTAAAGTAGTGAGTGTACAGCTTGTATAACAGTGTAAATTTGCTGTCCCCTCAAAATAACTTGACTCACATCCATCAATGTCTAAACCACTGGCAACAAAAGTAAGTAAACCCCTAAGTGAAAATGTCCAAATTGGGGCCATTTTCCCTACCCGGTGTCATGTGACTCATTAGTGTTACAAGGTTTCAGGTGTGAATAGGGAGCAGGTGTCTTAAATTTGGTGTTATTGCTCTCACTCTATCATACTGGTCACTGGATGGTGGCCTAGACCAGACAGCAGTTTAACAGGACAGGTTCCACTCAGTACAGGCCTCGCCATGGACAACCAAAGAAGTTGAGTGCACATGCTCAGCATCATATCCGGAGGTTGCCTTTGGGAAATAGACGTATGAGTGCTGCCAGCATTGCTGCAGAGGTTGAAGAGGTGTTTTGCATGGCTGTCGTTCCCAGAAGGAAGCCTCTTCTAAAGATGATGCACAAGAAAGCCTGCAAACAGTTTGAAGGCCAACAGTCTAAGGACATTAATTACTGGAACCAGGTCTTGTGGTCTGATGAGACCAAGATAAACCTATTTGGTTCAGATGATGTCAAGCGTGTGTGGCGGCGACCAGGGGAGGAGTATAAAGACAAGTGTGTCTTGCCTACAGTCAAGCATGGTGTTGGGAGTGGCATGGTCTAGGGCTGCATGAGTGCTGCCGGCACTGGGACACTATAGTTCATTGAGGGAACCATGAATGCCAACATGTACTGTGACATACTGAAGCGGAGCATGATCCCCTCCCCTTCAGAGACTCGGCCGCAGGGCAGTATTCCAACATAAAGACCCCAAACACACCTCCAAGATGACCATTGACTTGCTAAAGAAGTTGAGGGTAAAGGTGATGGACTGGCCAAGCATGTCTCCAGACCTAAACCCTGTTGGGCATCCTCAAACGGAAGGCGGAGGGGAGAGCAAGGTCTCTAACATCCATCAGCTCTGTGATGTCGTCATGGAGGAGTGGAAGAGAATTCCAGTGGCAAGCTGTGAAAGTCTGGTGAACGCCATGCCCAAGAGGGTTATGGCAGTACTAGAAAATAATGGTGGCCACACAATATTGACACTTTGGCCCCAATTTGGACATTTTCACTTAGGGGTGTATCCGCTTTTGTTGCCAGGGGGTTTAGACATTAATGGTTGTGTTGAGTTATTTTGAGGAGGCAGCAAATTTACACTGTTATACAAACTGTATACTCATTACTTTACATTGTAGCAAAGTTTTGTTTCTTCAGTGTTGTCACATGAAGATATAATAAAATATTTACAAAAATGTGAGGGGTGTACTCACTTTTGTGAGATACTGTAAGCTTTATTATAGGCTTACCTGTAAATAAAAAAAGTGCAGTTTACTACCGCTTTAATTACTCAATAGGTTGATGACTAAGTACTTATAGCTGTATTGTAATACAGTTAGTTTTGCATTGGGGGTGAGTACATCAAAACACCAGTGTCTGAGGCTAGTAAGCATCTTGGATCACTTAATGCTTTGGAGAGTTTACTGGCGATTTTAGTTTTTGGTGTCGCCTCAACATTTTACTTAGAGGAACCTATTGTTTTTTACTTTTTGTGGTTATGGTTCAGTCCAAATTGATATGCTTTTCTGTGTTCTAGGTGTGGAGTTGGTTGACACAAAGCCTGCACAATGCGTGAATACAAGCTGGTTGTCCTTGGGTCGGGTGGTGTTGGAAAGTCTGCATTGGTAAGATTTTTATTTTCCTAAGGTAAAGGCCTCGGTCACATGGGCTTACTTAAGTGTACACTAGAATTTTTTTCCCACACAGGATGCACAGATGTTTTGTCTATGCATGTAGGCATGCTCATTTTAGTCAGTTGGGATGCAGCAGCTGCATGGACACAGCCGTTGTGTCCCAATTGACATGAATAGTACTGACTGAACATGAATGCCCAGAACACCTGTGCATACTGTGTAGGCAAACATGGGCCTTACACAGGTGTACACTTAAGCATTCCCATGTAAACAAGGCCTTAAAAACTTGTATGACCATGCTCTTTGAAAAATTTTAATTTCATTGTGTAGGGAAAAAAAATGTAGATTTCATGACTGCCATCTCCCCCGTACCTTTACTTGACACGCAACCCCTTATCATCCAATGATTGGCGAAATTTTCATGTTTTCTTCAGGCAGTCATCTTCATACATGTTTTTGGAACAGCCTTAAACAAAAGTTCCAGCATCATCACCCTGCCCAATGCAGATTTGTAATTCATCACTGAATATCACTTTTATCCAGTTCTCCTCCATCCATGATTTCTTTAGCCCACTGTAACCTTGTTTTTTTTTGGTTTAGGTGTTAATGATGGTTTTTGTTTGGCTTTTCTGTATGTTAATCCCATTTCCTTTAGGCGATGTCTTACAATTCGGTCACAGACTTTGACTTCAGTTTCTGACCATTTGTTCCTCATTTGTTTTGTGGTGCATTTTTCTGTTTTCAATGCATGTTGCTTTAAGTTTTCAATCTTGACGCTTTGATGTCTTCCTTGGTCTACCAGTACGCTTCCCTTTAACAACCTTCCTATTTGATTTGTACTAACGAAAACCATTATGAACATCTAAACCGAAAAAGACAAGGTTACAGTGGGCTAAAGAAAAGAAATCATGGACGGTTGATGACTGGATAAAAGTGTTCAGCAATAAATCGCACATCTGCATTGGGCAGGGTGATGATGCTGGAATTTTTGTTTGGTGCCATTCCAATTAAATTTATAAAGACTGATGCCTGAAGAAAACATGCACATTTCCACAATCATTGATGATATGAGGCTTCATGTCAGGTAAAGGTACTGGGGAGATGAGTCATTAAATCCTCAATAAATGCACAAGTTTATATTGAAATTTTGGAAACGTTTCTCATTCCATCAATTGAAAGGATGTTTGGTGATGACATGTATTTTCTGATGCAGATGTTTGTTTTAGAACAGCAAAGTACATGGTGATTCCATATTTTTTGTTCCTCTGCTTGCCCTGCAAAAACAGTTGCAATTGGCTACAATTTTCTTTTTTTTTTTTTTTTTTTTTCTTAAAGCCAGAAGATTTTGAGGCATGTTTTTTTTTTTTTTTTATACAAGTAAACAATTAAATGAACATTGTCCAAGAGTGGTGATTCCATACTTTTTGGGGTTGTATTTATTTTTTCACTTTGAGAGCACCCAATAGAAATCTTTATGAAGAATGGAATGACCACAGAATGCATGAGTCTAACACACCCATTCTGTGACTTGGGCAATTCTGTGTGAATCATTCTTGTTTATACATTTTGCAGCAATTGGAGATCTTTATCTGCTCCATATTTACCTCCCCAAAACTTTAACTGAAGACCTGCTGAAAATGTCCTCTCTAAATGGCTAAGCATGCATGCTCATGCCTTGGATAAGGGGTAAAATGACGGACAGCATTGGTACTCTTAGAATGAAACTATCAGGGACACAGTAAATTATTATTCTTGACTATCCTAGGTTATGCTTCACCTACAGGTAAATGGACACTGGCAAAAAACAGGAAGTCCCCCTTTATAAGCACTTCTACTCAGGATAAGTGTCTGCAGGCGATGGTCACTGATGCGTACATTAGAGCTACTCGATTAATCGTTAAATTGCGATCTCGGTTCAATCCCACCCCACCCCCCAATCTTAATCCAGCATTTCTGGAATTCTTGCAACAAGTGCAGAGCAGTTCCCTGCTCACAGCTGTAAAAAAAGCAGCCAGCAATGTTTATCAACACCATTGCTTAGCTCTGAAAGAGAAAAAAGAAACGTATCTTTCTGTTCATTTACAGATCAAAGGAATGAACTTCGTTCTGCAAATGAGATCACCACTTAAAGAGGAAGTAAACCCTGGTGGGCTTTTCTTCTGAATTCCCTGCAAAGTAAAGGCATATTGTGCTAGTATGCATCGCATACAAGCACATTATGTAACACTTGCCTGCAAACGAAACCCGCGTTGTCCACGCTGCAGGTCGCATCCAACTTCCCCTGTCTTCCTCTTGGGGCCATAGACTCCGGCTCTGTGACTGGCTGGAGCCGCCTGATGTCGCGAATGCGCGGGAGCCACCGGTTTTTCAGAGCACATGCGCCGATGACATTGGCACAGTAAAAAATATCTCCTAAACGGCGCATGTTACTTATAGGTAAGCTGCCTGCTAGGCTTACCTATAGTTACAACTTAAAGGGAACTTTACAGCCTCTTTAGCCCCAAGCCTATTTTGACACTTGTTGCTTACAAGTTAAAATCTGTATTATTTGGTAGAAAATGACTTAGAACCCCCAAGCATTTTATATATAAAATAGGGGTTCTAAGTCATTTTCTACCAAATACTGATTGCTTAAAAAAAGACACTAGATAATAACACGGTGGTTGTTGCAATATTTTGGCACATGGTATCTGCCAATTTTTTTTTTTGCCATATTGTGAAAGATGATGGCATGCTGTGTAAATGGATACCCAACATGTTGCGCTTTAAAATTGCACGCACTCGTGGAATGGCGCCAAACTAAAGTACTTAAAAAATCTCCATAGGCGATGCTTTAAAAATTTTAACTGTTACCTGTTTAGAGTTAGAGGAGTTCTTTTGCTAAAATTATTGCTCTCTAACGATCGCTGCAATACCTTATGTGTGTGATTTGAACACGGTTTACATTTGCGGGCGCGACCTATGCATTTTCTTTGCTGTGCGAGCTTGCGGGGACAGGGTCGCTTTAAAAAAATATATATTTATCTATTTTATCTATTTTTTTTTAACAGTCCCAATAAAAAATAAAAAAATCTGACCACTTTTATTGCTGTCACAAGGAATGTACAAATCCCTTGTGACAGTAATGGGAGGTGACAGGTACGCTTTATGAAGGGATTGGGGGTCTAAAAGACCCCCAATCCCTCCCGTGCACTTCAATGTATTCAAAACGCTAAAATCTGTGTTTTAGAATACTGACATTTTTTAAAATCGGCGCCATTGGCAGTCGAGGAAACTGGAAGTGACGTTGATTTTGTGTGGTTTTTTTTTTGTAAGTTTTTCTTACATGGCAGACCTGATCAAAGCAGTTTCCGGCTTAGTTTGGACTCCACACAGCCGGGGGACGCGCACCGTAAGTTCACTCCGGTCTCTCAGTGGAGCGGGAGTGGGACGGAAGGGATGTCCCCTCCTGCTCTTTATATTAATGGCCGAGCGGCCCATTGGTCTCATCGGTTGTTATGAGGCAATCGCCCTGGTATAACCACTTCAAGCAAATGACGTACAGGTATGTGATTTTGCGGGCAGTTGTTAAAGGCTAAGCCTTTTTCTGACGCTTGTTGCTTACAAGTAAAAATCTGTATTTTTTGCTGGAAAATTACTTGGAACCCCCAAAAATATAAATATATACATTTTAGCAGGGACCCTAGAGAATAAAATGGTGGTCATTACAATATTTTGTCCCATTGTATTTGCACAGTAGTCTTTCAAACGCAATTTTTTTTAAGAAAAAAAAATACACTTTAATGAATTATGAAAAAAAAAAAACACTAAAGTTGGCCCATTTTTTTGTATAATGTGAAAGATGTTATGCCGAGAATCATGATCTTTATTCTAAGCAAACAAATCATGATTCTCATTTTATCCACAATCCTGCAACTCAGATTCTCAAATGAGCCCAGTAGGGATCAGGAGATTGGTTGTCAGGATCCATTCCTACAGCTGTGGTACCTTGATGTACGTTACCAGGACCCCACTGGGATAGAAGTGGGTGTTCATGCGGGGATTACCTGTAATGCGACCATTCAGCGATGGGCTCTGCGTATACAGAGCCGTAATAACTGACCAAGGTGTTTCCAGGAGGTGCTATACAGGTCCTGGGCAGTGGACCCAGTGAAAAGGGGGATAGAGTCCCTGAGGGTTCAAAGTAACATAGCCCACCGTGATGGGTGAAGATTGGATCCTTCTCTGTTTGTGTCCTGGTGCTGCTATTATTGGTTTGCCAGATGACTGGCTTTGTACAGGACTGTAGATCTTTTATTTTTTGTCGTGGCCGTTGCTGTGGCAGCAGGAGTTGATGTGCATGTGTCTACGTATGCAACCATAAATCATATCACCGGCAGAGCTGGCAACCATATTGGTAAAAGCATGAAGCTGGTGGTGTTTTCTTAGGGGAAGTTGGCCACTTGCTTTAGTTTAAGGTAGTAGTCAGCAGAAACAGCGGTGCAGCTAAAAGGACATAGTGGACTCTTAATAGTACACCACTGGGGAAGGGCACTGTCCGTTGAGTGTGTTTGTTGTTTTTTTTTTTTTTTTTTTTTTTTTTAGGAAGATCTATACACTGTTGCATGTGTGTCCTCTTGGCTGATTGGGGGCTGCCATGGTTTACAAAGGTCCCATTAGGTTTTTAGCAAGCTTAATGTCTTCCATGTGCACCACCATCAGTTTCTGAATTTAGTTTCTCCTGAAAGGTCAGGTGCTTCAGAACCGCTACATCTGCCTGGTATGGTAGGTTCTGCAGGGGTATCCACTTCAGCTTATGTTGCAGAGGATTTGGCATCCACCTTGGTTAGTTTAGAGCCTAAACTTTCTGGCATGTTCGACCCCATAGGGCAAGGTAGTAAGTCTTTCCAGTAATGAATGAAGGGTGAGTGGACATAGATGAGGGACATAGACTGAAGAGGCAGACCTTGAGGATGGTCAGATGGTGGATTCCACATCTGACGAGTCTGAACCTGAGGAGATCCAGGGTCTGTTTCATCAGGCTCAGAGGATGTTGACCAGAGATGGTTCAGGCTGATATTAAGTTATGGCCTGCTGAATCTGCATCTGTTAAGTGTTCATCTCTGTGGTCAATACAGGCACCACAGAGTTCCTAGTCTTTCCCGTTGCATCCTCTTGATGTATGTAGAGTGGGATCACCCAGACAGGGTGTTTGTGCCTCCAAAGAGATTTGCTCAGCTCTATACAATGGAGAAAAAGTTCACAAAGAAATTGAGCATGCGCTCTGTAGATGCCGCTGTTTATAAATACAAAATGTACTTGCCTGGTTGATAGCGTTCAGGTTTTTAAAGACTCGGCTGATAAGATTAAAAACCTTGTTGAACGCAACTTTTTTCTCTTTCATTCATTGACGGAAACAGCATCTTCATCTTGACCTTAGGGTTATAGCACTCCTTTAGGAGAGGACTAGGCAGAAAGTGTTAAAAACAGCAACGCTTGCACAGTACTGCTCAGGGGGAGGTCCTACTGGCTATAACCCCTCACACTGCATCCAGCAACTCAGTTTTTTTTTCTACCTAGTGTAGAAGGACCTGGTGGGACCATTGGTCCTGGGAATTTTTTCTTTTTTCAGAATTTTTGATTCCTGTGATCTACAATCAACAGCCAGGCTGGGTAACAGGCTGGATAATTTAGGTCCTGGTAGTCTCCCCAGCCTGGCCATCAAGCGTGAGCAGGCCCTAGCTATGCGCTTGGTCAGCCACGACATGCCCTGTCTGATCCAGGGGTGGCCGTGAGCTATATGCTCCAGGGCACACATATGAAAGCCACCCCGTACTGCTCGAGTGATGGGTCTGTCTGTGGAATGCGTCCAGCAGTCCCTGCAGGAGGGATAAGTATGATTCCACCTGTCTCAGCAGGATGGAGCAGCTGGGCATTCCCTGGGAGGTCAACTAGGGGGTCTCTCACTCTCCCTGTCCCTTCCCTCCTCCCCATGCTATGGGTCGTTGTGTGACTGAGCACATGGGGGTGCGGTGCCCGTACCTGGCGGGGGTCCTCCGGGGGGGCTCTGGGTCAAGGCAGGGGGCTGTGCTGGGAGTTGGGGGTCCGTTCGTCCTCTTTCCTGTTTCTGGGCCACGGTGGGGTGTTTGTGGTGTGTGTGCCATGTGTGGAGGCAGCCGCATGCTCCATGGCAATTTTCCTGGGGCCGCGGCCATTTTTCTGTAGCCACAGACAGTTTTTTCCTTTCAGCTATTTTCTGGAAGTTCGGCAGCCATTTTCTCAGCGCCCTCAGATGTTTTTTGCTGAGGCAGCCGGCCGCCATTTTCTAGTAGCCTCAGATAGTTTTGCCTCTAGCACTGGGTGCTTGTTTCCTTCTAGAACAGCGTGTTTTTCACACAGACACCTTGTGGATGACACAGGGGAGAGTGGACAGCAGCAGCACAACGCAGTACCTGGGTCAGGGTGGTGAGTCCTGCGGGGGGGCCCCTCAGTCTGTGGCAGCTAGGAGGGTGGACGTTTTGTGGGACTTGCCTTAGGTCCCTAAGTGATAACAGGCGAGTGTGGGTCAGCATGATGTCAGAAGCTGGCGCTTCTTCCCCAGATGACATCCCTGTTATTGCAACTGGTTCCCCTGTACCTGTGGTGCCTATGGACGTTCTGTCAGCGGTCCTCGAGCCCTTTGTTGCCAGGGTGGAAGCGGCGTACGGGCGCAGGGGGGGGGTTAAACGTCCCCTTCCCCCACTATCTTCTGGGGAAAGCTCTGATTCAGACTCGGGCCCTGCTGTGACAGGCGGCTCCTGTTCTGACGTGTCAGAGGATGCGGGCCAGGACCGTTCGGACAGTCAGGATGACTCCGTGTCTGGGTCAGCACAGGAAAAGGCGCTTGTAGGAGCACTTATTACAGCAGTGTAGAATACCCTAAAGATGGAGGATACTGCAGGGGCATCTACAGAGGTGTCGGTCCTCTTTGGGGCCACAAGCCGGCTGGCATGGCTAAGGTGTTTTCCTTACCCAACTTATTTTGATAAGTTTATTTACAAGGAGTGGGGAAAACCAGAGCGGCCATTTCAGTCCAAAACACATGGCGGTGTGTTGCCCCTGTGAGGAGAGTTTCCTGAAGAAATGGACATCTACGTTTGTTGACCCACTGGTATACAGATTAAATAAGGTAACCCCGATTTCAGTGGAAGGGACTCCTGCTTTCAAGGACCCTGCCGACAGAAGGGCCTAGGCAGTTGCCCGTTCCGTGTTTACGGTGGTGGGATTAGCATTGCGGCCAGTGTTGACCACGGCCCTGGTGTCAGACGCTTACTGAATGGGCTAAATTGTTGCACCATGAGTTGGAGAAGCAACAGGCTTCCTTGGTCTGCGTGGATCTGGCAGACCAGTTGGTGCAGAGCCTTAAGTAGGTCTGTGATGCCGCCTTAGAGATGACCCCCTTGCTCTCTAGAGCCTCAGTATCAGCAGTAGTGCTACGTCACCTGATTTGGCTGAAATGCTTGTCTTCGGACCAGGCATCTAAGAAAGCACTGGCGGACTTCTCCTTCCAGGGAGAGAGGCTATTTGGAGCCTTGCTGGATGACATTATTAAGAATATTACTGGGGGTGTAAGAGTACGTTGCTCCCACAGTCCAGAAAAGGTAAGGAGCCACGCCATAGGCAAGGGCCCTCCTTTTCCACTCCGAAGCAGATTTTTTGTCTGCCCGGGTCGGCAGGTAAGATTTTTTATTTTTTTTTCCCTCCAACCTTCATCATCTTCCGGCTCGTCAGGAAGCCTGTCCTGGGCAGTACAGGACCTGCTGGGTGATAGGGCCTGTACCGACGCCGGAAAGGTTTCAGGGATTCTACTCCAATCTGTTCGTAGTCCCAAAGAAGGAAGGGATCCGTCCGGTCCTGGACCTCAACAGCTTTGTGAAAGTACAAAGGTTCAGGATAGAATCCGTTCGCTCAGTGGTCGCTGCACTCCATCAGGGGGATTTTCTGGCATCCCTCGACATCAAGGACGCATACTTGCATGTCCCCATATGCCTCGAGCATCAGAAGTTTCTGCGATTTGTGGTCGGGCACCAGCACTACCAATTTGTAGGAGGATGTGGCAATCACTATGCAAACTCTTATGGAGTGTGGGTACTGAACCTACAGAAGTCGATGTTGGTGCCGACTCAACACCTGGAGTACCTGGGCCTGCTTCTGGACTCCTCAGAGGTGACAGTCTTTCTCACTTTGGACAAGCTGCAGACTCTTCAACCTGCGGTGAAGTTGGTGTCCCGCAGGTGCTCGTTGCTGTGTTTTTGCATGCGAGGCCTGGGTCTCATGGGTAGCCACTTTTGAGGTGGTACCGTATGCTCAATTCCACACTTGAGTCTTGCAAAAGGAGTTCCTGGCCAAATGGGACAAATCTCCGTTGTCCCTGGATTGTCAAATTTGGGTGAGCCAGCTAGTCTGGGATTCTCTGCTCTGGTAACTGAGGTCGCCGGCCCTTCGGTCCGGGAAGTCGTGCCTTCCTCTTCATTGGACAGTGATCACAACGGACGCCAGCCTGACCGGTTGGAGAGGAGTTTGGGGTGTACAGTTAGCCCAGGGTCGCTGGACCCAGGAAGAATCCCGCCTGCCGATCAACATGCTGGAACTTCGGGTGATCAGGCGATGCCTCTCCACATGGTCACAGAGGCTGCAGGGTCGTCCGGTCAGGATCTAGTCGGACAACGCCACGGCGGTGGCATACGTCAATCATCAAGGAGGAACAAGGAGCTCGGCTGCCGCACTGGAGGTCACTCACATCCTGCAGTGGGCAGAGAGGCGCATTCCTGCTCTGTCGGCCATGTACATTCCGGGCGTAGAAAACTGGCAAGCAAACTACCTAAGCCGTAAGATGCTGGACCAAGGGGAATGGTTGCTACATCCGGATGTATTTCGGCTCCTTTGCCTAAGGTGGGGCACACCAGATGTGGATCTCCTGGCTTCTTGACTCAGTCGGCAGATACAGAGTTTTGTGGCTAGGGCAAAAGATCCCTGGGTGGATGCGTTGGTGGCTCCATGGGGGCATTATCGGCTGATTTATGCCCCCCGACCCCAATTCAGACTTCTACCACATGGAGAGTGGAGGCCAAGGGAATTCTGGTTGCCCCAGAGTGGCCTCTGCATCCGTGGTACACCAACATGGTATGAATGGTGGCAGATGTTCCTTGGCAGCTGCTGATGCAAGAGGGCCTTCTGTCGCAAGGTCCAATACTTCATCCTGCTTTACCCTCCCTGGCTTTAACGGCATGGCTGTTGAAAGCCAGATGCTATGGGATGAGGTCTGTCGCATTCGGTAATATCCACTATGCTGAGGGCATGGAAGTAATCTTCTCAGAAGATTTATCATACGTGGAAGGCCTACATCTCCATGTGTGAGGAGATGTGGTGGCGTCTGCGCACATACTCAGTTTCCAGGATACTGCTGTTTTTGCAGCGAGGTGTGGATCAGAAACTTGCCTTAAGCACCATTAAGGGGTATCGGCTTTGTACTTGCCGTAAAATCCTTCTCAAGTTCATTGACGGACACAGCACCCACCCCTCCTATTTATGTTTGTACTGCTTTTGACAAACTGAGCTGCTGGATGCAGTGTGAGGGGTTATAGCCAGTAGTACCGCCCCCTGGGCAGTACTGTGAAAGTGTTGCTGTTAACACTTTCTGCCTAGTCCTCTCCTAAAGGGGCGATGTAACCCTAAGGTCAAGATGAAGATGCTGTGTCCATCAATGAATGAAAGAGAAAAGGATTTTACGGAGTACAAAAATCCTATTTTTTTTTGTGCTAGGTACGCTATGCAGCTATTGGTGTCTATCAGAGCTTTTAGGGCTGGGTTCGGCAGCTGCCTAATATGAACTCTGCAGATGTTGAAGGTGAAACTCCAGGCTTTCTTTTTCAGTGAATGCCATAAAGGACTCCATTCAGCAAATTTCTAATTTTGATCTTTTGTCAATTTACATGCACAGACTTCTGTGGTTTAAAAACTGGTCTGCAGAATTTCCTTGTAAAAAGTTGTTGGCAGGTTTTACTTTTCATGGAGAATCTTTATTTGGGACGGGTCTGGATAAATATATCCAAAAGACTTCTGAAAGTAAAGAGTAGTTCTACCTCTCAAGAAGAGTAAGCATCTGGCTCAAAGGGCAACTGCTCCTTCCACATCTACAGTAGATCGTGCTCTTCTAGACAGTCCATTTAGGGCCCTCATGCTGTGGACCCTAGATGGAAAGCTCAGGGCCAGTTTCATAGAGATCAATGGTCCCAGTGTAGGGGCCCCTTCACTTGTTTGGATTGGTTGGACTTGCTGGAATTTGTGGATTTTTGGCAAGAGGCGATTGTGGACAATTGGGTCTGCTGGACTGGAATTTCAAGAATTTCCTCCTCTGCGATTTATGAAGTAAATGTTTCCATGAATCTGCAAAAAAAGGTATTACTGTTTTAGGCTTTCGATCTTCTTTCACAAGGGGTTAATCGGGCAAGTACTCGGACCTGTTGAAGTCCCAAAACCAAACAGCCATGTTCGGCCAGTGTTGAGGCTCTTGAGGTCCAAAAAGTTGCTCTGGGTTCAGATGTTTCAAATGGAGTCCGTGCGCTCAGTGGTAGCTTTGCTTCAGTCAGGAGACTTCCCAGCATCCGTTGACATAAAGAATGCCTATCCCCATATCTCAATCTTTCTCTCTCATCAGATTCTTGCATTTTGCGTAAAATGAGAACCAACATTCTCCGTTTTGTGGTGCTGCCATATAGCAAGCAAGGTGGATGGAGGAATCCTCCTCCTCAATGTGCTATTGAATTCTGACCATAAGGCCTCCTCGGCTATAAGAATACATGGATCAGCACTGCAGCCATTGAACAAATAAAAAGTTACAACATTACGGTTCAAGAGAAGTCGATCATTAAATAGATTTCTTTCGAGCGGGAGTGACCAAAGAGGAAATCGAAATTCAGCTGGTCCCTGGTAAATTTGTTGAATTTTCATCCATTTATGACGAGCTTAAATTCTTGGCCTTACTGTTGTCCTTAATAATAATTGTTTAATACAGAAAGGTTTCTGAAAGTAAAACTGAAAGCAATGTTAAGCAGCTGTATAAAAAAGTGGAAAAAAAAATACTATAAAATCTGTTTTCAGTTCTTGTAATTTTACTTATTAGATTTACATCCTGAGTCTCTCCTGATTTTGCCTTTATCCGCTTAGCAAAGCGGCTCAAATTGAGCAGTTAAAGTAGGACAAAGTTAAAAACTACAGAAACCTTTTGTTTTGCAGTGTAGCAGTTTGTGGATAATGCTGTAAATCTGAAGCTGCTGGAAACAAAAAATGGTTTTATTTGTTTATAGTCAGCTCTGTTCTTTCCTGTATCAGATGCCTCATGTCTGTTTGTTCTGGCACAGATTTTTGTTAGCTCTTGCACAGCGAGTTCGATGTTGATGGGAGAGGCTGCTGGAAAAGAAAGTTAAGCCTCAGTTGCTCTTACTTGCTCCTGGTGACTGTCAAGTTGCCTATATATGGCTAATAATGCTGCTGTGGCTGGTCATATAGTCTGTTGCCTTAATTTTTTTTTTTCAGTTTGATTTTCCTGTTGTACAAGTCAAATTGAGGAAAAAAACTCTGAACATCTATTGATCAAGCTTGCTATTTGTTAACCATCACAGATGTTTCTAAACATCTCATGGGCTGTCAGAAGTTCTTCTTTAGCAGTCACCTTTGGATTAAGAGCCATGTCACACAATCCATTGTAGCAGCTACAGAATACACCTCCTTAGTGTTTTTGTTACTTGAAATAATCGAGTTAGTGGAAGGTCTGTTGCAGCAATTCCAGCAATGTGTAACTCAGTTGCCGAGCAACTGATTGATATTTGTATGTGGGGTTTGGAGCTAGCAACAGAATTGTCTCAGTAGCTACTTTGTTTATTTTCAAAGCACCTGATGCTGATAATGTTGTACTAGGGAATTGTAGCTGAATATAAATGGCAAGGGGCACTTGTGTCCTTCTAGCTTTGGGAATACCAGCCTTTATTCCTGGTGTCTGATTTGGCATCCTTAGGAAGAACCTGGATAGTAAAGTTTCTCTACCTTTTTTTTTTTTTTTTTTTTTTCTTTGATATTGGGTTCAGACTTGTATTACTGCAAGTCACGTACAGTGGTATTAAAGGCTAAACCATAAATGTAATATATTTCAGCTTACTAATCCTTCAATGAACACACCGCTCACAGCCACTGGGTGCAAGTGCTGATGGGATGATGATCGGCTGCTGGTTTTTCCAGCATGCCTGTTCAACAGAAGCCAGACAGGCTTCAGTACACACTGGCCAAATGTTGGCCGGTTTGTGCTCAACTGACTATTTACCCAGTGTGCACCAACCTTAACAAATTGAAGGCAAACGCCAGCTAATACATTTGAGCAGTTACAGCAAAAAGTTTCTCTTTTCTGATAAAGGTTTTACATAAAAGAAGCTGATCTTTCTATGGACCCCTGTCAGTGGTAAATGGTTTATCCCAACCCTCCAACTGCTACATCTGCAGGACAGGTTGTTTGAAAAACAAAGCAGAGCCTAAAAAAGAAAACAAATGCAGCCATCGCTTCTACAAATTTGGAAGCTGCAGTATAAGTAATGTTCGCTTTTGGGTTTAATACTGCTTTAAGTACCAGTGTTTAGGGCAGCAGAGTTAGAGCAGTCAGCACTGGATGACATTTTGATTACTGAAGCACTGTTATAAAAAATGGGTGGCACACTGGTATAGTGGGTAGCACTCTCGCCTAGCAGTACAAAAGGGTCACTGGTTCGAATCCCCACTATGACACTGCCTGCAGTTTGCATGTTCTCCCTGTGTCTGAGGTAGGGATGAGCTCGGCGTTTGCCCATTTAGCAAAGCCAGAACTTTGTGGGCCGTGGCATTACAGTGCATTGCTGGCTGATGATTGGCCAAGCATGCACTGTGACCCGCATGCTTGGTCGATCACAGCGCCAGCAGCGAGGAGAGCCATAATTGGCCATAGGCAGGATGCCTGTGGCCAATTATAGCTCAGGGGGTTTAGTACACGCCCCACACTATTCAAGACCGCCTGCGCAGCGGACTTGTGTAGTGTGTTGCGGTGTTCATAGAGAGACAGGCAGTGTATTGTGCCACCTGCACACTGTACACCTGAAGCTACCCCCAATTGCTCGTGGTGTTCTAGGCCTATACCACAGGCAGCGGTTACAATTGGTGTATTGTGCCCCCTGCACAGTGTACACCTGAAGCTACCCCCAATTTCTTGTATTCTTAAGATCCTATACAACAGGCAGGCAGCTGCAGTAATTACAGTCAGTGTACTGTGTCATCTGCTCAGTGTGCACCTAAAGCTACCCCAATTGCTGGTGTTCTCATCTCCCTGCAGGCCATTAGTATGTCTGGAAGACCAACAAGGAGAGGCAGACAGTCACGAGCCAATAAGAGGGCAAGCAGGCTCTGTGTCTAGAGGTAACAGTTCTGGTCATGGATGCGGTGCATCGTCATCGGTACTGGCAAAGCAGCTGCCAACGCGGCCTCTTCCCTCATCTCAATGGCATCAGTCACTCCTTCCCTAGACCCACCATGTCCTCTTGAGTAGTCCCCCAAACTGTTTGAGCACAGTGTTGGGTACATGCTCCAGGAGGATGCCAGCGTTTTGAAGGCTCTGATGATGATACCCAACTAGAGGAAGGCAGTAGAGTAAGCCCAGAGAGAGGGGATTCTCAAGAAGGACAGCAATCTGTCAGTCATGTTCTACCAGCTGCAATATAATGCCAGGTTTGCTCCAGTGATGAAGAGGGAGGGGATGATGAGGTCATTGACTCCATGTAGGTGCCTGATAGGAGAGAGGAGGCACATCTCCAACGAGGCAGGATGCCCTCCGGGGGCCAGCTTAAGGGCAGCACACTGACTGAATCACACCGCAGAACTCTGTCTGTGCAGGGCGCTGCCTCCAAAAGTTCCAAAAGTTCTTTGGTGTGGGCCTTTTTTGAGACGAGTGCATCAGATCGCACCGCTGCTATTTGCAACATATGTCTCAAGCGTATCTCGTGTGGCCAAAACCTCAGCCGATTGGGCACCACATGCTTGACCAGACACGTGTTGACCTGCCATACAGTTTGTTGTCAAGCGTACCTTAAATACCCACACCAAAGAACAAAGCGGACCTCTCCTTGCTCCTCATCAGCTGGGATCTCCAACCCCACTATACCTTCAGTCCTCTCTGAAATCTGCACTGAGAGGAATGAAGGTGTAGAATTAGGTGTGTCACAGCCAAATACTTGCGGCACTCTGCTAGCAGTACAGACGCTTGATTGCACCAGGCAAATTTCCTGATTCCGGCTCTCTCACCGGCATGTGGAAGGCAATGTCCATGCCTTGCTGGACAAGGCGGTCAGCGGTAAGGTGCATATTACCGCTGACTCATGGTCCAGCAGGCATGGACTGGGACGTTGCCTATCTTTCACGGCGCATTGGGTCACTCTTCTGGCAGCTGGGAAGGATGCAGGGCAAGGTGCCGTAGTGTTGGAGGTTGTTCCGCCACCACGCCATAAATGCTACTCCTGGTTGTGACATACCCCTCTCCTCCTCTGCTTTGTCCTCGGAACCAGCAGTGCTCCGTAGGCGTTCAAGGGGCTGCACTAGTACGCAGGCAAAAAGATGCCATGCCGTGCTTGCACTGGTTTGCTTGGGGGACAGGAGCCACACTGGGTCAGATATTCTGTCAGCTCTGCAGGGGCAGGCTGAGAGGTGGTTGACGCCACGCCAGCTTAAGCCAGGAATGATGGCACCAACCTCCTCTCCACCCTCCGACAGGGACAACTGACCCATGTGCTCTGTGTGGCTCACGTGCTTAACTTGGTGCTGCAGCGGTTCTTAGGCAGGTACCCGGGCTTAGAGGATGTTCTGAGGCAGGCCAGGAAAGTCTGTGTTCATTTCCGCCGGTCATATAATGCCAATGCTTAGCTGGCTGAGCTCCAAAATTGGTTGAACCTGCCCAAGAACCGCCTTATCTGTGACATGCCCACCTGGTGAAACTCAACGTTGGCCATGCTGCAGCGGCTGCACACGCAGCAGAGGGCCATCAATGAGTACCTGTGCAACTACGGCACCAGGACAGGGTCAGGGGAGCTTGTTGTTTTCCCCCCCACGCCAGTGGGCCATGATCAGGGATGCATTCACTGTCCTGTCACCATTTGAGGAGGCCACTAGGATGGTGAGCAGTGACAGTGCATGCATCAGTGACACTGTAACTCTTGTCCACCTGTTGGAGCATACGCTGCATGGAATAATGGACACTTAAGGCAGAACAGAGGCAGGAAGAGGAGGACTTCCTGGCCTCTCAAGGCCCCCTGTATCCAGACAGTGTTCCTGCTGTCCCGCCGATCACACAGGAAGAGGATTGTGTCAGCATGGAGGTGGAGCCTGGCACTCAGCATCAGCAGCAGCAGTCTTTTAAGGATGATTTACAGTCCCAACAAGCCTGTGGACTTGTACGTGGCTGGGAGGAGGTGGCTGCGGATCATGTCATCCTTAGTGACCCAGAGGACTCCGGACCGAATGCCTCAGCTAACCTACGCTGCATGGCCTCCCTGATCCTGCAAAGCCTCCCGTATTCAGCGGATCAAGGAAGGATCATTACTGGCTGGCAACTCTCCATGATCCACGGTACAAGGGTAAGGTTGCGGACCTTATCTTGCTGTCGCAGAGGATGACATCTCTGGGAGGCCTAGCAAGAAAGGTCTGTGCAACGTGTTCCCAGATACTGGGAGGTTACAAATTCCTGGTCCTGGACAAAGTGTTGCTGAGGCTTCGGTCAGTCACAGAAGGAGCGGTGGAGAAGGTGGCCGTCTGACTGATGCGTTTAGACAATTTTTTTAGTCCGCAGCCCCAAGGTATGATCGGTTCCAGCAACCATCGCTAGCGTCTGATTTACATGGTGCAGGAATACCTAGGGGCAAGGTCAGACTTGAACACCTTTCCCACAGAAAATCCTCTGGGTTACTGGGTCTTGAGGATGGATCACTGGCCAGAGCTTACACAGTATGCAATTGAGCTACTGGCCTGTTCCGAAAGAACGCTCGATGCAGAACGCACATTCAGTGCTGCTGGAGGCTTTGTAACCGATCACAGGCCGTGCCTGTCCACTGACTCGCTTGATCGACTGACCTTCATAAAGATGAATCAGTCTTGGATCACCACCAGCTACCAAGCACCTGAAGCTGATGTAACTGAATAATTTTTTTTTGAAATGTCACATCCCTTCATGACTGCTTACGCTGATGCTGAGTGACTATACTGTTATGTTGACTGACTATCCTCTTCCTCTTCAATGATCCTGCTGATGGCTTGGAAGAATATTTCTAGTTCTGGGCACCGCCACTAGTGGCTAAGGCCCAATTTTTCAGCCCCTGTTTAACAGGGGCATGTAATAAAAATTTTGGATGCAATACTGTGCAGCAGGGCTCATTCCACTTCAACTAGAGTATCTGTGAGTGGTTGCAGTGTTGTGGCACCAGTGCCTAAGGCCCAATTTTTCAACCCCTGTTTAACAGGGGTGTGTAATTACACTTTTTGATATATTTCACAGCAGGGCCTGTTCCAGCGCCCACCGAGAGTAACTATGAGGACTTAGTGTTGTGGCACCACCACCACCACCAAAGGTCCAATTTTTCTACCACTGTTCAACAATGGCATGTAATTACAATTCTTGATATAATAGTTCACAGCAGGGCGTTTCAGCGCCCACCAATAGTCACTTTGAGGGCTTACAGTGTTGTGGCAAAACACCAACACCTTAGGTTCAAATTTGCACAGAGCATATAGGGCAGGCCCCTACTTTCAAACATCCAACTTACAAACATCTCCTACTTGCAAACGGAAGGAGACAACAGGAAGTGATGAAAAAAAGACGGACAGCAAAAAAAATTATACAGGGATGATAACCCTTCCCTATGTTTTCCAAAAAGCTTAAAAATAGATTTTTTGACTGGAGCTACGCTTTAAAAATGTACCCGTTCAAAATTGCAAACAGATTCTACTTAACACAACAAACCTACACAGTCCCTGTCTTGTTTGCACTACCTGTATACTGCTGTTCTGAGTATATAGGGCCTGGGGGCCCCACACCTTTCCTTTTTTTAATTTGGGTACGGGGTTCCCCTTAATATCCGTACAAGACCCAAAGGGGCTGGTAATGGGGGGGGGGGGGGCTACCCATGCCATTTTTCTCACTGATTTTCATCCCTGTTGCCGGAACCAGACATTACATTAAAACCACAAGCAGTTTTAAATGACTTTTTTTCCGTTAGAAATATCATTTTGTGCAGGGACTGTTCTAAACACGGGAAACACGTGGCACTTCACAGGCATACTATAGACACCCCCCAGCCACGATATTTAAAGGCATATTTCACTTTTCTCTTATATTCACCGACCGACACAGCTCCTCTCTGTAACAAAATGGGCTGTCAGCCCTATCACTGGAGATAACTAGGCAAGTTGTAATACAACACTTCACCTTGCAGGGAGGTACAGTGACAGTGGTGGGGCAAATGTGCAGGTGGGACAGTGATCAGAGTTGTGAAGTTGCAGGAATTGGGACTGATCTGGGGCGTGAGTGCAGGATGTTAATTTCTCACTACTTCTCAAGTCGTTTACAACATTTAACTTAATAATAAAAAAAAAAACCTTTTTGTGATTGAGTGTGAAGTTGACTCTTTTATTTATATATATATATATATATATATATATATATATATATATATATATATATATATATATATATATATATATATATATATATATATATATATAATTGGCACTCTCAATTTCTTTGAAAATATTTTTCAGCACACTGCGCTCAAAAGGTTGCCTACCCCTGGCATAGACCATGTGTGTTGTATTACATAACCTAGTGTGTATTATTCTTCCTTTTGACTACATTTTTTTATTAAATTTTTTTCGCTTTGACTACTTAGATCAATATTGTTATATTGGTTATTACGTCTGCGATGCTAATGGGAATAGACAGATGTTGCATTGCTTTTTCCAGAAACATTTAGATAAGCTTAGAACAGTATGTGACACCATTAGCAGTACAAAGGAGAGATCCTGTGTACTTTATCTGTTTGTACTAGTCTCCAAGGCTTCCTGGTGTGTGTTCAATGGAGGGGAATGTCAGGCCATTGGATGAGTGGGACTTGTAATGAGTAAAATTGCACACAATCTATTTTGCCTTGCCGCTAAAATCTGCTTCATGCGGAACTTGATAAGTGATTGAGAGCTGTGATGTACTTTAAAATGGTTTTGTCACGCAAGACTGAAACCGTATTTTAGCAAACTTGTTGGCCAGTTTTTAACTTTTAAAACCTGATTTAAAATCATACATCAACAGTTGCCTGCCTTTACTTTTATTAGGACTAGTGTACATGAGCATAGAATTAAATTGATCTTGTCGCAAAAAAATAATAAAAAAAAAAAAGCAGGAGGAACCACAGATCTCGGTGGTAGAGGCAGGAATCTGACGCACCCAAAAATGTGCTGGATTTAAGGGTCCCCTGGGAGGCTTTACACAGCAAATGAGAGCCAGGTTTCCACAAATAGGTGCTGGGACTATGAAGTGGCTTCATGCGTATGCATTACGGTAATGCGCTTTATGCACGTTACTTCTTTGCAGTACCATTCATTTTTGAAAGAATCCTTTTATCCAGCATTATGAGTGGCACCCCAAAGCACCTTTTACAACTCAAAAGTGTTTCTTTGGCATGTTGGCAACCAAGTCAGTTAATTGGGCTAAATTGTGGAGGGGGCCCCTGACGAGTGCATTTTTCTTTCACTCATAGGGTCATTTTTACAACAATGTAAGGATAATTATGCGCTTTTCTTAACTATTTGCAAATGTATGCAAATGACTGGCATCTCAAATGAATAATATATACATCAGACACCCTTGTTCCCCAGCTCTTGGCCAGATAGTCCTGTGTGCATGTCTGTCTGTCTCCTAAAGGGTTGACATTGGAAGCATTTTGCCCAGAAGTCAGGGATGACAGGCCCCAGTAATAAAGTAAAACTATTTTAAAGTGAACCTGTCCTAAAACGCTTCTAAGTTCGCAACATAGTTGAAGCGTGGGCAACAAATCTGTAAATATCTGTGTTGCACGCGAGATCCGTTTTATATGAACAGGTTGCTATTCAAACTGCCCCTTACAAACCCTGACATGGCATTTTTCCTACATTGCAGAACTTCAGTGGACAGTAAAGTGTCAGGCATATGACAGTTGGTTTTGGATGGGGGGTTTGTGCTGTGAGCAGCAAGGCTAAAGCTTCGTACACGCGGTGCGATTCTTGGCCAGGGGATTGTCTGTTTGCAGACTGTTGTCCTAAAATCTTAAAAAATCTTATCATTAGTACACATTTTGACAATTGTCAAGCTTTCGGCCAACAAATGTTGGATGGCAGGCTAGTAAATTTTCAGCGGACAATGGTTTTTCATATTGTCAGTACACAAATCTGTCACACAAGTCAAAAGTACAAACCTGCATGCTCGGAATCTATGCTCACCAAACACGAAATTGGCAGAAGGGGCCCAAAGGGTGGCGCTCAAGGGCTGAAATTCCTTGTAGTAAGTCATTAAGTTTGTGTTGCGGGAAAATTGCATACCGTTGGTATGCAAGACAAGATCCTGGCACACACCCTTTTGATAAAAATCAGATGCTCAGTTGGGCAGCAATCGTGTGTATGAGGCTTTGGTCTCAGTTTGAGTAGGTCAAGGCTCTGTATACATTTTTTTGACCTAGGGCCCTTGAGAGCACCACAGGGATTATTTGAAGACCAGGACAGATGCTTTTAAGTACCAGTAGGTACCCCTAAAAATGCAATTTGGTCGGTGGTAATGCTGATCCACTGGCATCGGTGTATTCCAAGTTATTTGGAAATAAGTATGACCTCACTTACAGTGTGCTTGCTGCAGGTCAGTGATGAAATAAAGTTTTAAAGCCGAAGACGGCAGGAAGAGATATTGGAGAGGCAAACTGAGGAGGATTCTGAGAGCAAACACTGCTGGCATATTCCTCAGTATAAGATGGGTACTGAGTGTGTCTGTGTTAGGCTACATGCTACACACCGGTAAAAAGTGTTGAGTGATATAACGAGGCTTAACACCGTATACACAGCGTTATGCCCTGTCCAGCATTTCTCTTCTCTATTCAAAATCAGTGGTTCCCTATGGGAGCCCATTTATTTGAATAGAAGTCGCACCAGAAGTTGGATCATATGCCCTCAACATGGGGGGGGGGGGGGGGGGGCTTTGGAACAGAGAGGGCCCCTGCACCCCCACCCCAAAGCAGCTTGTCCCCGTGTTGATGAGGACAAGGGCCTCTTCCGGATTGGGAATGTACAGGGACTCCCTCTGCCCCAAAGAACCCCCCCATATTGAGGGCATCTGGCTCGCTCGTCTGTCTCCTCAGGATATCGGGGGTTCCCCTTCAGGATTCTCAACACCCAAGTCGCACTGCAAGTCGGATCATCTTGATACGACTTCTGGAGCAACTTCTATTCAAATCAATAGGCTGCCGTAGGGGACCATTGATTTTGAATAGAGACAGAAACGCGGCTGAAAGCTAGTGTAGCTAAGCGTGCATTGACACCAATGCAAAACGCTTTTTTCCATCCGGTACTAGCTTTGCAGCTCCTTTTTTAAAACATCCGAGGGCATGTAGTCTTTTATGGTCACATGCATGAGTTGTTGTTGCTTTGTTTCTCATAGTATGCTCAAAACAAGATCCCTTCAGTTTTGTTATATGGTCTTCTAGTGAAAGATGTGTTTTGATTTGTTAAAGGATTAATTTGTTCATCGTTCTTGCTCTCCACAATATTATTAGAATTCATTAGGGCTGCAACTAACGATTATTTTCCTAATCGATTAGTTGGCCGATTATTGTTTCGCTTAATCGGTTAATAACCTTTAAAAAAAAAAGCATTTTTACATGTTTTTTTGGCCAATTTGTTGTTGGGCAGATTAAAAAACACAAATTGTGTTATTGCATGCTTTTCTGCAGCTTCTCCATTGAAGTATATTGAACCGAAAAACCAAAATTAGCACCGTTTTGCGTAAAAAAAAAAAAAAAAAAAAAAAAAGTCCTCGTCTTTTCCAAATACACAGCAGCTGAAAAAGTCATGGATGTGAACATGTCCCATAGGAAACCATGTAAATGAACTGTGTTTCTGAAAAAACAGAGGTGTGACCCAGGCCTAACATAATGGGGTTAAAAAAAACAAAATTTGTACAAAGAGCAAATAATCGCAACTGTAATGCCACGTACACACGATCGGAATTCCGGCCAGAAAAAGACCGATGAGAGCTTTTCATCGGAAAATGCGACTGCGTGTACACTCCATCGGAATTTAGCTGTCCGAATTTCCGCCAGCCAAAAATTGATAGCATGTTCTCAATTTTCCTGATGGAAAAACTTTCTAACGGTAATTCCGATCGTGTGTATGCAATTCCGACACGCCAAAAATCACGCATGCTCAGATTCAACTACGAGACAGAAGCTATTGGCTACTGACTAATGCACTTCCTTTTTCTAGTCATGTTGTACGTTACCGCGTTATAAATGATCGGAACTTGATGTGACCGTGTGTAGGTAAGAGCTTTTTCCGATGAGAATTCCGATCGCGTGGGTTCATTTTTTACTATGGGACAGTGAAAGTAATAGTAATATTTACAGTAGCGATTTGCTCTTTTTGTACTATAAAGGGCTAATTTTCGTTTTTTTTAACCCCATTATGATAGTGGCCGATTACTCGATTATGAAAATAGTAATCGATTATTTTCATAATCGATTAGTTGTTTCGGCCCTAGAATTCATCATCAAGTTTAAAGGCATCAACATGTTTCTTGTCTTGCTTCCTCTTTGTCCATCTTTTACATCCTTAAACAGTGACAGAAAATATCACATGGGCCATTCTGATCTTGGTACTTACAGACACATGTAGCTGGATCCTTTCTTTTTTTTAACCACTTTTTGTCCATTAGGTTGTCTTAAAACATCCTGTAGTTCAAGTGGTTAAAACAAGCTCATGGCTAAGAGCCATGAGCTTGAAATTTTCAGCTAGCTTTTGTCTGTTGTGTAAAAGTGACCTGGGCAGCACTATAGCTGCCAGATCACTTGATCACCATTATGGTATTGACAAGGGGAGATTGATGTTTTTGTGATGCATCTTCCATCAAACTTGAAATTTCGATCCAACACAGCTTTTTTTTTTTCCTCGTGAGCAGATACTAGTCTGTTTCCGTTTCATAACTGGCTTCTTGATCAGAGTAGAGGTTCTTCAAAAAGAGATGTTTAGGCACACCCATTTTTCTGAGGGCATTCCATAATTTAATTTGCTCAACACAATTAAAGTATTTGCTGTAATCCGGAAAGCACATGCTGACTTTTTGAACTCTTTGGATTTTTTTTATTATCTGCATTATTAGCAGGTGGCAAATCCTTAGGACCCCTTTCACACGGACGGACTGTCTATCCGTTTTTCTTCCATCCGTCAATGGACGACAATGCATTCCTATGGGCAAACGGATGACAATCCGTTACCATCCGTTAACCTCCGCTTCCGTGTTTTTTTTAAACGTACAATGATACGTCAAAACGGATATTAACTGACGTTACCGGACAAAGTCTGTCAACGTCCAATCAGTTAAGATCCGTTTTGAAGAAATATTTTTAATTTTTTTTGTTTATCTGTATGGGAGGAGCAATGCTTTCTGGGTAATTTCCTTAAAGGCACAAACTGCTGTAAACCGATCAAAACGGATGGAAAAACCAGATGTAAACGTGTACATTAACAGATGAAAATGGATATTAACGGAAGATGGATGAGACCACGGATAAGAACTGATACGTTTTTAACAATGCTAAACTGATGGTGCCCGTGTGAAAGGGGCCTTAGTGAGTTGCATTGCAAAGTTTAGTAAGAGTTTTCAAAAAATTATGAAACCAATAACTGTCAGTTGGAAATGGCCAATTCTACTGCAAGTTTGTGAAAAAGACCTTGTCAGTGCGGTGCTGCAAATGCAGTGTTGCACCGATTAGGATGATGCAATTGCCACCGATTTGACACAAATGTGAACCAGGGCGTACTGAGTTTTGTCCCTACGCTTATATTGGTCCATCACTGTTGGGAAGGTAGGAAGAAGTGAGCAAGTTTTGACACCATCAGGAAAGGGCCAAAATCTTTTTTAGAATGATGTGAGATTCGGCTCTGACAAGAAGGTATAGCGGACTGCTGGAGGTGTCTTATAGATGCCTGCGGTTTATTCGTGCATCAGTTTGCCCTCCTTCACCCCAGTGACATTTAAAAAAAAAAATCTTCTATTGCTCACAAGTTTAAGGCCTCGCGCACACTAGACCTTTTTTATGCTGCTTCCAGGGGCATCTGGTGTTGTCGTTCACTCTCCCCCCCCCCCCCCCCCCCCCATTATGAGCAGGGTCCTCTGATTCCTCCTGTATTCAATTTTATTGTAACTGTACTGTCTGTTTTCATGTTTTTGAGCACTGTACAAACTGTTGGCACTATAAAAAAAAAACTTTATAGTAGTAATAAACATCCCTGAATGTAGGCCTAAGTGTCCATGCACACATAGGGGCATACAGCAGGAGAAAAAATGAGCACTGCCAGCTCATCCAGGCGATGCATCGATTTGAAAGAAAAAATGCTTAATGCCTGTATATGCATTTAAATGTGCCTGAAAGCTAGGCACATTTAACACTTGAGCATTAATTAATTTCAGTGGCCGAATTAAATTATTCTGACCAATGAAATTAACACCCAAGTATTTGACGCCTAAACACGTTGCATACATTGACAGGCGTCAAGCTTTTTTCTGCTAAAACACCACTGCCAGGACCAAAAGTCTAGGAGAGATAGCAAAATGTCCAGTGGGCATCTCTTTACTTCCCACTGCAGACCCAAGTTCAGTGGGCATAGGGCTTTTGCCATTGCTGGGCTGGGTAGCTGTTCTGTGCTCTTCAGAGTTAGAGACTGCTGCCTACTGCGCTTACACTTTTGGATATAATCCTTTTATACTCTGTGATTCCTGATGTGTTGGCGTATAATCTCTAGGCCACAGCACTGAGATCTCCATTCACCTGAACCTATTTTTTTATGTAGATATGTATATATAAGGTTTTGGTGAAGTGGATGGAGGAGATGCTCTGGGGGGCCTTTATAGTGCATCTATCATTTAGGTCCGGAGTGTCCAACTTTTTGACCTTCCTGGGCCACTTTGGAAGAAGAGGAATTGAATTGTCTTGTGCTGCACAGAAAATACACTAACAATAAGGAGAGCTAATGAGTAGTTCCTCCTGTGGCTCTCAGCAGGTAGGTGTAGCCCCTGCGACTGTTCACTATGATGACAGTCTGCGGATGGCTGCAGCTATATACGGTTCTCTGCACAGCCAGTGATTACCTGCGGCGATCCCTGCTGGGTGCAGATAAAGTGCGTCCAGCAGTGATCACCGCAGGTAATCGCTGGCGGTGTAGAGAGAAGCGAATAGGTACGGTTGCCAGGAAATTTTATACGGTCTGGCAGCCACAACTACCCACTGAGAGCCGGAGTAGGAACTGACTCTACAATTGCACCTGCCTAATCACCGGTGTGGATTAAATTTCCTCCAGATGTGCATTTGCCATCCCTCCAGACTTACATTTTGCCTTGCTTTTCAATGTATGCTGCCCTTGCTGATATGTTTGCATAACATCCCCAGCGTTTTTACATACATGGATGTGCAGGGCTTTTCTGTGTCAGCCTCTGGCTTCTGTGTTTGCATGGTATCCCCGGTGTCCCTCTAGACAGGCCCGGGCTGCATGCTAAACTTTGTGGCCATAATTGGATACCCCTGATTCAGGTGAACGTTTGAGTAAACGTCCACTTTAACAGTACATTTTATCCATATATTAGTGTTTCTGAATTTAGCTATTTATAACATGGTAATTGCGAATCTGGAAAATATCTTGCCAATGAAAAACATATATTTCATGTATAAAGAATACAGAAAAGGAACCCAGAGCTGGACTTTCCTTTTGTATCAGTTATGGTTGCTCATCTACTCTGTCTGTCAAAAACAAATGTTTGAAATGGTCAGTAGGCAAGGGAACTAAAGTGGCAGACAGGTTTCCTGGCTGGTTATTAGTGTTTTGTAAAGCTTGAAACGATGCATTTACACCCTGTAATCAGTGTCTCCATTTTCCCTCCAGACTGTCCAGTTTGTCCAAGGAATTTTTGTTGAGAAGTATGATCCCACAATAGAAGACTCCTACAGAAAGGTGAGCATTTATAAATAGTGTTACACGTTTCCTTTTGCAGTAAATTTACAGGACATGTATTTCTGACCACAACACACTTCCCCACCTTAATTAAAAACTGGGGAATTTAGAGCATTAAAACTTCACAATAAGTATATCCGTTTAAGACCACGTACACACTGGGCATGAAGATTGATGGGCAAGAAGAGGTTCTACCTTTAAATGTCCCTCCATGTTGGCTTATGTGTCCTTGCACACAGAAGTTGAGGCCGGAAAAAAAAAACACTGCCAGTGCATTCGGGCAAAGGGCGTTTTGCTACAAAACGAATCCTTAGGTACGTTTAGCCCTTGAGCATTCATTCCTTCCAATGGCCATAATAAATTAATATTCTAGCCAATGGAACGAATGAACTTTTAGATGCTTTATACACCTAAATGTGTTTTTAATGCTGCTTTTTCCTCCCCTGGATCAAAGAAAAATGTCCTGTGTGCAAGAGGCCTAACTGAACAGATTTTGTAGGCTGGTGCCACCCATTACCTTGGCATCAGTTTCTCAAATAAAGATGAGTTACTATTAGTATATTATAATTTTAATATATTCACATATTCACAGCATTTTGACCATTTATCACTGAATAAATTATGTGTATTGTCAGCGTTTAATATATTCTGGATGACAACTCAAGACTGACATACTTAGGAGGAAGTGATAGATGTCTGAGCATATTAGCAATGTATTGTTTTCCAAAGCATTTCTCGCATGTCACAGGTCAAAACTCATGATGCTGACCGATGAAATGGCTCCTGACAGAAATGGAATTCTCAGGGCAGTTATGTTTGGGGAATTCTGTGTTTTGTGGCAACCTTTCCTCTGTAGATACGAATACATAAGGCAATTAAAATGATTCAAGAAAACTCTGTGTATCCAGCAGAGCACTTTAATTTATTTTCAGGGCCATTCTAAAGAGAAAAGTTTGCTAGCTTATTTTATCTCCCTATGGTAGTACTTGATTGTTTCATTTCAACTGAATAGAACAGATAGACCCATGAAACTGAACTGTCAGCATTTCCTGCAGAGTAGGGCAGTGGACATGCATAGCCTACAGCTTTGGAAAACAGGGATAGTGCTTACACATCATGCTGACTGCAAGTGACATTTGCAGTATCTTTAATATAAGCATGACGAGCTTTTGCTGGACATCATCTAGGCAGAGAAAAGCTTATGTAAGCCCTAACAGTGCAAAGGAAACACGGGAAAGACCTTGACATCTTCTTTTATATGAAGACACAATAAAATTTGAGGATGTTATAGTGACCGTAAAGGATAAAGCAGCCCAGCCCATAGGTGGTTATTTTATTTTTTTTGTAATTTACCTTATTCCCTCATTCACACTTTTTGAGGTGGGTTACAACAGTTAATTCTGGGCCACATGTTGTCTCCAAACCCCCTGCAAGGCAATACTTAACAGCCGGTAGCCATCACCATAAAGTAGTTCAAACTCCTCACTTTAAAGTGGTTGTAAACCCTTACAAACCACTTTGGCCTACAGGTAAGCCTAGATTAAGGCTTACCTGTAGGTCCAAGAAATATCTCCTAAACCTATACGGTTTAGGAGATATTTGCCCGAAGACGGGCACCGCTGTCTTCAGGGGACTACAGGGGACAGCTGTGACATCGCTGGCTCCTGTGTCAAGTAAGTGACACATAATGGACTACTATGCGATGCATAGTAGTCCATTATGCTTTGCCTTTGCAGGGAATGAAAGAGGAAGTAAACTCATCAGGGTTTACTTCCTCTTTAAGTTTCAGCGCAACTAAGTAATTGCCAAACCCTGGAAAACCCCAACTCTAAATTTCTACGTGGTCAACAGCTGTGCTAAGAAGGCAAGAAAATGACTGAAAAGCTGCTGGACAGAATGGTGAAATTTACCAAAAATGGGAATTTCTTTCCAATTATCTTTTGCTAGACATCTACTATAACTGGTAATGTGACACTCCATGTGAGATGCCTTGGTGGGCTATGGGCATCTTTACCTCCCCAGCCCACCTCCTCCCCTCCTCAGCGTGTTTTTCCCCCTTCCTGCTTGCCTTGACCCTTGTATCTCTTTGTTGGCTCCTTCCTAGCGTCTTCTCTTTTTTTACCCTTTTCTTATGTAGTTCTCTTCACATTTCTGTCCTCTTGCAAGTCTAGGCTGAATACAAGGAGATCTAAATTCTGGCATAGCGTTTTTTCATCATCTTTTCCTCAGCATACTATACATCATTAGCTCACCTGCTAAGATGACTGTCATTTTGCTTGTTAGACATGATATATGCTTGGCTTCACGTACCACAACATTTCTAAACCATCATGTATGTGCAACTTGATTTTGAAATATATTTTTTTAAACGTTTGGAAACCCCAAAAACATAAAAAAAAATAAAAAAAACGGTTAGGCTATCCATTGGCATAGTGTTATGCTTCTCTAGTAAGAATTGGGCTAATCACAGCAAAATTCAGTTTGCAGGATTTTACTACTTTGTAACCTACTTCTATTATGTAATGTACCAAACTATGAATGGCAAATGCAACTTTGTGAACATTTTGGCCTGATATGTCAACGCGACTCAGGCTTGTAATTCTGGTTGGCAAAACCAGATGTTATCCCTCAAGACCCTTGTTTATGAAAAGCACAGTGCATATTCTGTGCTTGTTCTTACAGTACAGGTTAGATAATGAATGTGCGCAGTCGCTGTTCAGGTATTCAGACAGCTGCGAATGCGTGTCCCATTCACAAAGCGCTGCGCGACTCGCGCATGCGCAGTAGGAAACGGGCAGTGAAGCCGTAAGGTTCCACTGCCTGTTTCCCTTAGAAGGAATGGCGGCACCGGGACCCGAGAGCTGAGGGACGGGTCGGCCGACATCGCGGGCGCCCTGGACAGGTAAGTGTGCTTATTAAGTCAGCAGCTGCAGTGTTTGCAGCTGCTGACTTTTATTTATTTTTTTAAACGGCCCTCCTCTTTAAAAAGTATATAAGTATATCAAACTAATTCATTTTTTATCTGTAAGATCTGTTTTTTAGTTTGTGATTGAATGATGGTGTAATGCATTGTTTTTTTTTCCAGCAAGTTGAAGTTGATGGTCAGCAATGTATGCTCGAAATTTTAGACACTGCAGGAACGGTATGTTTGACTTTATACATGTTTTGGATGTTCGGATTATGAGTTTATACTATTGAACAGTAGTAGTGTTGTCTGCTACAATGATTTCCTGCTTCCATGGGGATCAGTCAGGTATAGCGCACGCATACTTAGATTGGTCCAAGCTGAACCAACGTAACTATGCAAAAATATCAATACCTGGCATTCAGGCTTTAAAAATAAATACCATTTCATTTTCCATTCAATTTGAAACGCTGTTGGTGTTTTAAGAATAATTTTGCAAAAGCATGCCCATTCCACAATGTGCAGGATTGGCAATATTACGAACAATGTTGATTTAGCAGGCAATTTGTGTAGAAAGGTAGTGTCGATTATGACAGCGGGCAAAATGTGTACGAGAGGAATGCAGAGACTAAGACGGCAAGTAATATCTGCAGGAGATCATTTGTGGAGGGTGTAAAAATGGGTAGTACTCTATGTACAGAAAGAGGAATGTTGATGAATTTGATAAGATATATTTTAGAAAGGCATGTGCAGGCTACGACAACATGAAGTATGTGCTGGAGATTGACAGCAGGAAGTATGTACAGAAAAGGTGTGGTGGGTATCCCAGCAGGAAGTATGTGCTGGAGAGGAGTGGTAGAGATTGGCAGGAAGTATCGTCAGAAAAGGGAGTGTGGCGGATATAACGGCATAAAATACATGCTGCAGATTGACAGAAGGAAATATGTACAGTAAAGGAGTGTAGCAGGTATAACAGGGCAGTTTGCTGAGGAAAGGAATGAGGCATGTATCACTGTGCTTAGTATGTGCAAGAGAGGAGTGTGTGGGGTTATGACAGTTGCCAGTATGTGCAGGAGATGCATCTGAGAGTTTGGCAGTTTGTGCAGGAAAGGAGTGGCATAGGTTATGACACACGTGTGGTTGGTGGGGAGGTGTTGTCAAAATTGGTAATGGTTTACGTGTAAAGAAAGATCAAAAGAGCGCTAGCTGGACGGTTAAGTGAAATGTGAACTAAATTAAGAAAAATAACTCAATTAAATTAATAAGGGAATAATTACATAATTGAATTAAAACATCTAAAATATGATCAAATGTTTACAATAAAATGTGCACAATAAACGCATTCCCAATCAATACAATGTGTAATAAATTATCATTGATCATAATTCAAAGTTCATCATTTCTGTGTGTGACCACTCTGAAATTAATTCTCCAACACTGTGATCCTAAAAAGTGCTCCACCCAAGGTGAGAAATTAATTGTGCTCACCAGATGTATCGGACCAACAAGTGACCATCAAACGTGGGTAATAGAAATGCCGCTTCAATCAATTTCATAGATGAATCTCCACCATATTCACCATCCACCTCTGCTCCTCATATGGTTAATGGATGGATACGGCCACGATCAGATCACCATAAAGCATGAGTGTGTAAATCATAACTCTCCAGTGGGATACCCCACTTCCTGATGAGGCACGCACAGCGTGAAATGCATAGAGGAGAGGCTTGAGACACATACACAGGAGCCCTTGACTGCCGCCGGTTTGTTGGAACGCATGCCGCTAGTCAGACATCGGTGCAGGGTCGTTTTTTCACACCTCCAGAGCTGCTGTGTCAAATTTCATCCTATTGTACACATGTAAGTGCAGCCTTTTTTATATAATAAAAACCTATACTACGCTATACCTGCCTTCTGTGGCACCTTTGGTGGAGCTAAGTTCACAGAGCCTTTTTGATGGGAGAAGTTGACTGATTATTGTGGATGATATATCAAATTGGAGAGTTTTGATTTACACATTTATGCTTGATGGTGATCTGATTGTGGCCATGTCTATCCATATACCATATGAGGAGAAGAGGTGAATGGTGAATATGGTGGAGAGTTATCTATGAATTGATGCAGCATTTCTATTACCCACATTTGGTCACTTTTTGGCTGGGTACATCTGGTGAGCGCAACTCATTTCTCACTTCGGGTGGAACACACTTGTTTTGGAGCATTGGAGCACTTTTTTTTAGGATCACAGTGTTGGAGAATTCATTTCAGAGTGATCACACACAAAAGTTCATAATTTCTATTGATAATTTATTACACATTGGAAATTTTGTTTTATTGTATACATTTGATCATATATTAGATGTTTTAATTCATTAAATTGTGTAAATATTCACTTATTTTTTTCATTTCTTATTTCAGTAGTTTATGTAACATTTCTATTTTTATTTATTTTTTCAGTAGTTTTTTGCCATGATGTACTGTCAAATCTCAATCTCTGTCGATGCTTAATTGATAACTTTGTATGTTTATCGTGGACACAAATGGAGTTTTAAAAGAATGGCTTTAGAATACTTTACCTAGTTAATTCTGTGAATGCCTTAATGACCCGTATTTGTATTTTTTTTAATGCAGGAGCAATTCACAGCGATGCGGGATCTTTATATGAAAAATGGACAGGGCTTTGCTTTAGTATACTCCATAACTGCACAGTCTACATTTAATGATTTACAGGACCTTAGAGAACAGATCCTACGAGTCAAAGACACTGATGATGTAAGCAACTTTTTGCAACATTAAAGAGGAAAGCGTTCTTTTTCTTTTATAAATTGCTCCATCTTTCATCTTTCTGTTACTTATGTTCTCCCTTGGCTTGAGGTTAGTGTCATGTTTAACAAAGTTGGGCGGCTTCTACTGGTTTACAGGGTCATTCCAGCAAAAAAAAAATGTATTTCAGTTTTTGTAGATGTAGAGTAATCACTCGACCAATGTTACTATTCTCCAGGGATATCTCTGCTTGAGTTTTCTTTTTTGACTAATTTGTGGATACACAACTCTTCCTGTTGGGTTTATAATTTATTTTATATTTTGAGCAATGCAAACAGATTAGCTGCAACACACAAAATTAGCAAAAAATACCCAAACTTCCCAGGTGGACCGAATTTATTTCTATCTTTTGGAGAAGCCAAACTGTATATTAACCAGGGGGTGACTCAGTCTGCTGACCTCCATCTGTAACTCTAAATTTGGGCTCACTGCCATTACCTACACGGGTGATGGACCTGTGACATTTTGGTGCTTTGCTGAGTGTGCACTTAATAAACTTCTGAAAAGAATTTTCAACTAAGAAAGGGACGAGCCCTGTGTAATTACCATTTGGTCACTTGAGGGTTCATTTACTAAAACTGGAGCGTGCAAAATCTAGTGCAGCTCTGCAGAGAAAACAATCAGACCTATCAAACAAGTTGAAATTAGAAGCTGATTGACTACCATACATCAATACTACAAATGTGTGTGTTTGTACCCATAGTAAGTCCCAGAAACAATAGTGGGCATTTTTCTTTTTTCTATCCTACCTAAACCACACTGAGGTTGATTTAGCTATTTTTTTTATTTTTTACACATTTTTGTTTACATTTTTCTCCCCTGACAAGAAGAGAAAGTTGCAATGTATCTTTCTATCTATTCAGAGGAGAAAACAAAACACATAGGCTGGCTGCACAGTGACTGATCAGAGGCTATTGCAACAATCAAGGTGATCGGGAACTCAGCTGTGAGAGCCCAGTCTCTGCTGGGAGCACAGGTACATATATATGTGGCTTTACGGAAGAAGACCCACTTCAGTGAGGCAACATATGTGTCATACAAGCTCATCGTATAATTTGTGAGAAAAGCCTACAGGAATTTATCCAATTACTGAAAGTTACTTTCTTTGGGATTTAATCATTTTTGATATTTACCATTCTGGTGGTGTCTCTTAGATGGCTTGCCTTGTTCCAAGGTGTGGTGAACCATGGTGCTACTATTTTCTATTAGATACACTCCTATGTAAGGTTAATTAGTAGTAACCCGGTATACATGTCTGCCAGACCAGTGAGAAGCACCTGTAGAAAGCCATACTGTAGTTCAAATAAATTACAGTTGAGGGAATGAGAACTGCAGTTTTATTGGCATTATTATTTTCCTTTTTGCTATGAATAGCTTCCTTTTGTCATTTCTCTAGAATGGGAAACATGAAAGTTGTGATGTAGTCTGTTTAAATTCATCTTCAGTGTTTTACAGCCAGGAGTATTGCTTGCGACCCGTTGGCAAGAAATTGGCTTGTCTGATCAGTCTGAATTCATCACTGCCCCTTTTTTTCTGTAATAAAGCAAATCTCATTTCCCTTTTTAGATTTGCATTTTTGCTTTGTAAATTATGCTCTTGTACATCAGTTTTTTTTTTTTTGTTTTTTTTATTGCAGTGGATGAAAGGGATGCAACTGTCTATAAGCCCACAAGGGAACAAAACTTCTTTCCACATTATTTCTTCTAGTCGCTTATTGTGGGAAATTTTTGGGGGATTTTTCTGTTTTTTTTTTTTTTTTTTTTTTTTTAGTTAAAATTTATTTTTTGTTAACCACTACAGATCCGCGCTATTGCCAAATGACGGCATTAGCGCGGACCTACATTTCCGGGACTACGTCTATTGACGTGGTCCCGGTTACGAGCGGCCTGCGCGCCCCCTGAGGGGCGCGCGCGGCGCGCTCTGTGATCGGCGAGTCCGTGAGACTCGCCTGATCACCGATCCGTGTAAGGGGTCGATCCCGACCCCCCTTATCACGTGATCAGCTGTCAGCCAATGACAGCTGATCATGTGATAGAACGGAGCCGGTAATCGGCTATTATTCCTCCTCGCGCTGTCAGAGAAAAAAAAAGCCGATCGCCGGCGGCCGTGATCGGGACATCAGTCCCGATCACGGCCATCAATACAAGGGACCACCTGCCACCTGCCTGTGCCCACCTGCCTCCCGCAGTGCCATCCTGAAATAAAATAAAAGCAAAAGTGCCCCCGTCAGTGCCCATAGTGCCCACAGTGCCACCCACAGTGCCACCCCACAGTGCCACCCAATCTGCCTCAAAGGTGCTGCACCCCAGTGCCGCCCATCAGTGCCGCCCATCAGTGCCCAGCAGTGCCGCCCAGCAGTGCCGCCCATCTGTGCCCAGCAGTGCCGCCCATCTGTGCCCAGCAGTGCCACCTATCAGAGCCACCTATCAGTGCCACCTATCAGTGCCCATCAGTCCCATCTATCAGTGCCCATCAGTCCCATCTATCAGTGCCCATCAGTCCCATCTATCTGTGGTACCTATCAGTGCCCATCCGTGCCACCCATCCGTGCCATCTTATCTGTGCCCATCTTTGCCCATCAGTGCCGCCTTATCTGTGCCTATTAGTGCCGCCTTAACTATGCCTATCAGTGCCCACCGGTGCAGCCTATCAGTGCCCACCAATGCAGCCCATCAGTGCCCACCAATGCAGCCCATCAGTGCCCACCAATGCAGCCTATCAGTGCCGCCTAATCAGCGCACTTCAATGAAGGAGAAAAATGACCCGTTTGCAAAATTTTATAACAAACTATTAAAACATGATTTTTTTTTTTTTTTTTTGCATCTTTTTTTGTTTGTTTAGCAAAAAATAAAACTCCGAGCTGTAACTAAATACCACCAAAAGAAAGCTCTATTTGTGGGAAAAAAATGATAAAAATTTCATTTGGGTACAGTGTTGTATGCCCGCGCAATTGTCATTCAAAGTGTATCAGCGCTGAAAGCTGAAAATTGGTCTGGGACTGAGGGGGGTTTGAGTGCCCAGTAAGCAAGTGGTTAAAATTGTAGTATTTTTGTACTGAATGGTTTAATGGCTTGTTCACGCAAAATGTCTAACTCTTCACAAACACTCCTATAGTGTTAGTTTGGGCGTTAAACTCACATTTCTCTTACATTCACCAACTGACACAGCTCCTTTCTCCTTCCACCAGTGGGTTGTTACGCCATCTTCAGGAGAGTACTAGGCAGAACATGTTAATATGTTAGAACAAAACTAGAACATTCTAGTTCCGCCCAAGGGGCGGTCCCTTAGGTAACCACCCCCCTGCCTGCTCCTGCAGCCTCAGTTTTTTTTCTGCCTAGTGAAGGAGACGGTCTGTGGATTTGTTTCTGCAAAAGTTTGCCTTTTGTGCAAGATTAGGATCCTGTGATCTGCTATCAACAGCTTGCTGGGTGACAGCCTGGCCAGCAAGCGTGTGCAGACCAGAGCTCTGCGCTGGATCGGCCATGACATGCCCCCAGCTCCAAGAGCGGCCGCTGGGGGTAATGCCCCGGGGCACACATATGACCGGGCTACTGATGTCTGCGTCAGTGTGCCAGGCCAGCAGCCACCCCGTACTGATCGGAGAGTGGGTCTGTGATGGAATGTCTCCCAGCTCTTCAGGACTGGTAAGTACAGCTCCCCCTGCCTCGGTGGGGCTGAGCAGCTGGGTATTCCCTGGGAGGTAGATTTAGGAGTCCCTCACCTCCCTCTCTTCTCTCCCTGTCTTTATCTTCCTTCCCTCCCCTTACCTGTAGGGGATGCTGCATGGGCTGCTGAGCGGTGTGTGTGCCACAGTCAGGGGCCCCCTGGGGGGGCTCTCACCTGGGGTGGGGACTGCGCTGGGTTGCTCTCTCCCCTGGGTGTCTGGAGGCTGTGTCTGCTGATCGCTGTAGCGCTGTTTACCGCTATTTCTCTGCCTGTTTTTTCACTGTCCTAAATTGCATACAGTGTTCGGCCATTTTTGGTGTGACCAGGGAGCAGCATGCTCTCTCCATTTTACTGTAGTCCGGTGGCCATTTTCCCTGTGATTATGTTCTTTATACTGGAAGCTTGGTGGCCATTTTGTTGAAGCCTGAACACATTTTTCAGCTTCAGTGCTATACAGGGGAGCTCAGCACAGCGAGATTTTGTCTTATGCATCTGAGAGCTGACACAGGCACACCTATCTGGATGGCACACAACTCGGTCAGGGTGGGGAGTCCTGCGGTGGGGGCCCCTCATTTAGGATGGTGGGACCATCACTGTCCTAAGTCCCCAACAGGTGGCAGACAGGGTAGGGTCAGCATGGCTTCAGAAACTGGTGTTTCTTCCCCCGAAATCCAGGCAATTGCAACCGGTTCGCCTGTAGACAGTGCAGTGCCTCTGGATGCTTTTCGGTGGTCCTTAATACATTCGTTACCAAGATGGAGGTAGTGCGTGGGCGCAAAGGTTGTTAAAAAAAAAAAAAATGGCCCAGGTGAGCCAGTTAGTCAGGGACTCCCTGCTCTGGTGGCTGAGGTCCGGGAAGTCGTTTCTACCTCTACATTGGACAGTGATCACAACGGACGCCAGCCTAACCAGCTGGGCTGGAGTAATGGGAGTTCATTCGATCCAGGGCCTCTGGTCGGAGGAGGAATCCGACTTGCCGATCAATGTACTCCAGCTTAGATCGATCAGGCTATGCTCCACATGGTCGATAAGACTTCGAGGGCTTCCGATCGGGATCCAGTCAGACAACGACGCAGCGGTGGCATGTCAATCATCAAGGAGGAACAAGAAGCTCGGCCACCGCACGGGAGGTCGCACACATCCTTCAGTTGGCAGTGCAACATGTACCGGCCCTGTCAGTCAGTCATTTACATCCCGGGAGTGGCGAACTGGCAGGTGGACTACCTAAGTCGCCAGATGCTGAACCCAGGAGAATGGGCGTTGCATCCGGAGGTGTTAAGGCTACTGTGCCTGCGATGGGGCACACCAGACGTGGCTCTTCTGGCCTCCCATCTCAATCGGAAGGTGTTGAGATTCATGTCCAGGACAAGAAATCCTTGGGCAGACGCACTGGGGGCTCTGTGGAATCAGTACCAGCTGATTTATGCCTTTCCTCCGCTAAAACTGTTGCGTCTGCTCCGCAGAGTGGAGGCCGAGGGGATTCCAGTTATACTGATTGCCCCAGATTGGCCCCAGTGTCCCCGGTATGCAGACCTAATGTGCCTGGTGGCGGATGCCGCATGGCGACTGCCGTTACGAGAGCACCTGCTGTCTTGAGGTCCGATTCTCCATCCTGCTTTATCATCGCTGGTTTCAACAGCATGGCTATTGAGAGTCAGGTATTGAGGAACCGGGGTCTTTCAGACTCTGTGATTCCAACTATGCTGAGAGCACGGAAATCTTCTTCTCGGAAGATATATTATCGTACCTGAAAAGCCTACATCTCCATGTGAGGAGAAAGATTGGCGTCCAGGCTCCTTTTCTATATCTAGAATCCTGCTGTTTCTACATCAAGGAGTAGATCAGAAATTGGCTTTGAGCACCATTAAAGGACAAATTTCAGCCTTGGCTGTCCTTTTTTTTTTTTTTTTTTTTTTTTTTTTTTCAGTGACCCCTGGCGTCTCACTCTGTAGTGAGCACTTTTGTTCAAGGGGTGCGACATGTAGTTCCTCCAGTGCATCCACCATTACCCCTGTGGGATCTGAACATGGTGTTATCGGCGCTTCAGAAACCGCCATTTGAAAATATCAGAGAGATCCCTCTGACTCTCAGAAAGTGGTCTTTCTAGTGGCTATTACATCGGCCAGGAGGGTTTCGGAACTGGCGTCATTTTCTTGCAAGTTGCCCTATCTGGTTATCCGCAAGGATAAGGTGCTGTTGCGTCCGCAACCTTCTTTTCTGCCGAAGTTGTTTTCGGTGTTCCTTATCAATGAAGACATTGTATTACCATCTCTGTGTCCTAAACCGACACAGCCTAAGGAGGTGGCCCTCCATTTGCTGGACGTGGTCTGGGCTCTGAGGGTGTATTTGTCTGCTGTGGCTCCCGTTCGGAAGTCGGACTCCTTGTTTGTTTCAGTGGCTGGTCCAAAAAAAGGCACGGTGGTCTCGTCAGATGGATTGTATTACAGGCCTACAACTTAAAGGGGCAGATGTCCCCCTTTCCGATCACGGCCCACTCCACCAGAGCAATTGGAGCCTCCTTGGGCCTTCCGACATCAAGCGTCTGTCTCTCAAGTGTGTAAAGCGGCGACTTGGTGGTCTGTTCACACCCTTACAAAATTCTACAAGGTAGATGTCGGTGCATCGACTGATGCCGGTTTTTGCCGCAAAGTTTTGCAGGCAGCAGTGTAATTGCAATTTTTTCCAGTTTTTTTTTTTTGGGGAAAAAAAACAGTGCTGTTGCATTAATGTTACATTAATGCACTGTTGCATTTGTTACCGCAAGGTTTGATGCGGTTTGTAGGTAGCGACTCCCAGATTGAGGAGTACGTTTTTTTTTTGTGGGTATAAAAGTTCATTGTTATTCCCACACTGTTTTTTGTGGGTGAAATTTTATACTGGTTCCCACATGCCTCTGTGGGTGAAGTTTTTATACTGTTTTCTCACCCCTCGTTTTGGCACTGCTTGGGGACGTCTCAATGGTATAAGAAAGGAGATGGTATAAGAAAGGAGCTGTATCAGTTGGTGAACGTAAGAGAAAATAGGATTTTTTTTTACTCGCCGTAAAATCCTTTTCTCTGTAGTTCAGACTGACACAGCACCCTCCCCTCTATTTTTTACGTTATATTGCTTGTTGACGTACTGAGGCTGCAGGAACAGGCTGGGGGTTGTTACCTAAGGAACCGCCCCTTGGGCGGAACTAGAAAGTCCTAGTTTTGTTAAAGCATATTAACATGTTCTGCCTAGTACTCTCCTGAAGGTGGCGTAACAACCTGATGATATAGGAAAGGAGCTGTGTCAGTCAGTGAACTACGGAGAAAAGGATTTTACGGCGAGTACAAAAACTCCTATTTTTACAAGCGTTAATGACGAGTTAAAACCAGTTGAACTTTAAGGCACGTTAAAACCACTTCACAAATGCCTATTTTTAAATGTGAAGTCACATTACAGGAAATTAAACTGATTTTAATGCCCCGCAAAAGCAAATGCCTGTCAGAGCGTTTGCAAAGCATTATCATAGACTTGCATGGGAGGCAATGAAAGTGTGAACAGTACTGCCTGCTGTCCATTATTATATTGTTTGCATAAATGTTAGAGGGGCATTTTTAAAGACCCTCAAACGCCTGTTTTTAATGACTTCTTTTAATGCCAATGTGAACTTTTCAGGGAACAGGACTGCATAGAAGCTTGTGTTAAGAATGGAAGCTTAATTTCATAATACTGTATATAGATAAATAACTACTGGTGTAAAGCATACCTCCAGGGGAATTCGGGGATAATTTATGTAAAGTCTTTTTTTATTTTAGGATGCACAGTTTCAAAGAAAAAATACACGATGCAAAAAACTTTCAGCAGGAAGCAGACAAATTTTTATGCATCTTTGGAGCGGGCAGGCTGGTTGTACTGAACTTGATCCATGTATAAACTTTAGTACAACCAGCCTATCAGTTTTTTTTTTTTTTTTTTTTTGCCCAATCGCTGCCGGGGTCTATAGCCTGGCAGCAGTGATCATTTTATTTTACAGGTGGGGAAGGCTTCTTGCACTCCACACAACACAATAGCAGGGCAGGCGGGATTCCCCTATCAACACTGACTGTGTTAATTTGATGGGGGAATGGAGCAATTTATTTTCCTTCATCCCGTGGTTGATAGAAACAAAATGGCATACTGAATGTCCTGCCTTACACAAAAGAGCCAGAGCTGCTGAATAACTATTGGACTGAAAAGCTTCATGTCCTACAACTGGTCTCAGCAGGTATTGAGCAAGGTATTGATTTCCCTGTCTGGAATAACTAGAGAAATCAACATATCTCTATATAAATTATGTTTGAATAACTATTATTGTGCAGGATTTAGATAGCACCAATAATTTGTGCAGTGCTTTGCGAAAAAAGGAGACTATACAAAAAAACTTTCAATTAAACGATGTAGTAATAAATCGAAACTTGCCAAATATAGTACAGTTATTCACTACTGTATGCAGGTATGAAAAAATTCTGTAACTTAAGAATGCTTTCAGAAATAGAAGTATTAATAGTTAATTTTTAACAAATTAACATAATGGAAAGTGAATGAACATAAAAGAAATTCAAACCTAATCATTTGTTGCTACCATTATTAGTCTGCATCCCTCCTCTTCCACTCCCTCTAGCTTCAGGTGCTGCTTGGGGGGGGGGGGGGGGGATCCAGATGTGTCCCTCCACCGGTCAGATAGCACCCCCGATCAATTGCCACTCCAAGCGGCGCATCTCCTTCCCTCCCTCCCGCTGCCTGCTGCTTCCCCCCTTCACTGATCTTGGTGATCCGTCAGGCTATGCAGGTGGGGGTGAAGTTGAGGCCAGGTATACAGATTTACCAAGCCTCCCCCTGTAGTACAGTGGGTATAGGCAGCGATAACAACTATATCCACTGACAGCTGATTTATAGTTACCGCGAGTGTTACTATGCATCAGACTGTCATTTTATGAATGAATGGAATCTCTATACAAATTCCTCATTCATTAAATTAAAGCGCTGCAGAGAAAAGGGGCTATCTTCAGCCCCTTTTCTATGCCTCAAAAAAAGAGATATGGGGGTCTTTTTAGACCGCTGATATCTCACTAAAGACCTTTAAATGTAAAAAGTAAAAAATGTTTAAAAAAACAAACATAGATCCCCCCCAGGTCCGCCTGCACTCACCTCTCCACGGCTTCCTCAGCTTCTCCCGGCCAACCTGATCCATCTTGATTGGCCAGGAGGAGAAGCCAGAAGACAATAGCGAATATTAACTCTCTATTGTCACAAGTGGGTGGGTTCGGGGTGCAATGCTCTGTGCCCCAAGCCCAACCTTTTTCTAGCCAATTAGAGCCTGAGGCTCTAATCATATGGCTTGAAAAATAAAAACTCATACAAACATGAGTCTGGCACCTTGCAGGGGCGCAGTGCCCCTAATGGACCGGCCGTAAAAATAAGTAGCACCTTCTTTTTATTCTACTGACCATGTGCTTTCAGAAATTACAAGTTCTGAAAGCTGTAAGTGAAAAGAAAAATCTCCCAGATTTTCTTAAACTTTTTTCGTGCGTCTGATTTTCACGATTTCTCAAAGGTGCAATTTTAAAATTTACAAATATTTGCTATTAACTCAATTTAGGTTAAGCTTTTATATTTAGTAGGGATTTTGTAAAATATGCTGTTTGTATCTGCTAACGATTTTAGTGTATTTTTAGCAAAAATATTGCTTTGGTAAAAATGTTACGCAAATGTTTATCAAAGCAATATTTTCGCTAAAAATACACTAAAATCATTAGCAGATACAAACACAGCTCATTTTACAAAACTCCTGCTAAATTCCTTAAAAATCAGTAGCACCTTCTTTTTATTCTACTGGTCCTATGCTTTCAGAAAATATATAGTTTTGAGGGGGTCTTTCAAAAATTCTGAATACTGTAAGTGAAAAATGAAAACCTTCAGGTTTTTAGAGAAATTTGTACATTTACAGTTCTGCACATGTTCGATTTTAACTATTTTGCAAAAAGGTGCAATGTAAAAATTACAAATATTATATATTAACGCCATACAGGTTAAGCTTTTATATTTAGTAGGGATTTAGCAAGAATTTTGTAAAATTAGCTGTGTTTTTATCTACCAATAATGGTTTTAGTGTATTTTTGCAAGTATATTGGTTTGATCATTTGAGGTCTAAAAAAAAAAAAAAAAAAAATCAGTAGCACTTTCTTTATTCTAGGTCATAAGCTTTCAGAAAAGATTTGGGTCTTCCGCAAATTCTGAAAGCTGACGGAAAAATGAGAGCCTTCAGATTTTTTGAGAAATTTAGATATTTAAATTTTTTGCGTCCGTTCAATTTTCACTATTTTGCGAAAAGGCTCAATGTAAAAATTACAAATATTAACTCAATACAGGTTAAGCTTTTATATTTAGTAGGAATTTTGTAAAACTTGCTGTGCATTTATCTACCAATCGTGATTATAGTGGATTTTTAGCAAAAATATTGTTTTGGTAAACATTTGCGCAAATATTGGACCATAGAAATCAGTAGCGTCTTCTTTTTATTCAAGAAAAAACAAATGCAGGTGCCTCTGATTTGGACTGTAAAGTGTGTATTAATAAAAACACATAGTAACTTATATCTAGGTAAACAAGGAAGGGTACACGCTCTGTGGGGCATCCATCACACTGGCCAGTAGAAGGTATGCTGTCTTAGCTGCTCAGTGGGCTTTCTCGGCCAGCAGGAAGATGGGATGATGGTGGAGAACTGGGGAAAGGCTTGGAACACTTCCTGGATCGCAGTGCTAAAGGGAATTACCTCACAGGCTGGATCGCGACATGTTTCTGGGCTGGCTCACCCTGGTGGTAGGATGAATGCGCGCTCTTTTTTCAAGCTAGTTCAGATGAGCTGGATGTACTAGTATTTATATATACCTAGTGCTGCCATCTAGTGGAAAGTTTATATTGCTACAGACAGCATTTTTAGTACACGTTAAACAATAAATGGATAGAGGCAAAATACATTCTTGGGTAAAAAAGAAAATACACACACACTTATTCCACACATTCCATATGTGCCTTCAAAAAGGCAATGGCAATATGCATTTGTGATATGGAAATAAATATAATGTAATATAGATTTAAATTATTTCACACTAGCTATATGTAGTAAATATTAGGAAAAGGGGGAGGGGCTTTTAGATTGTAATTGGGTATATCTGACATACTATTATATACAGTATAGGCATAAAATGGCAGAGTGTATAATATAAAAAGGGGGGAACAAAAATAATGGGATGGTGTACCACAGTGTAGAATTAGATTATATATTTGTATATATATTATTGTGAGTTATTAGATAGGAAAGATAGGCCTTAAAACACATGCTTCGCGGTACTAATGTCAGATACATTTACTTACTGATCTAGGAATTCCACCACCCCCGATATGTCATGCTCATAGATCACATGACAGACTGTAATGATCTGAAGAAAAAAAAGTGTGGGGGGGATTAATATGATGTTATAAAATAGTGGACACCTCTAATTCTTCAAACTTCCAGGTGAGATGGTATTTAGAGAATAGATCCAGAAAGTCTCGCGTTCGCAAAGCCTGTGAAATCTTTCGGCTTCAGAGAGGTTTCTGGAAATCTCTATTTGTTCCTTCTTTTTATTCTACTGGTCATGTGCTTTCAGAACACATATGGTTTGGGGGATCTTTTACAAACTTTGAAAGCTGTAAGTGAAAAATAATAAAGCAAAGGAAAAATTGCAAAAATGGACTGGCCGTCTGATTGTAAAAATGGCACACTGGGCCTGGCAGCGAACCAACCCTTATGTTTCCCATTCAGGACATTGTAATAGGTTTTAATCCCTCACTTCTCTCCAGCATATACTATTCCTTTGCTCCCATGGAGCTCCATTCAGTGTTGAAAGCCAAAAAATATACACTGATCAGCTCTAACATTATGACCACCCACCATATCCGGTTGAGGTATGGGCTCCACTAGACCTCTGAAGGTATGCTGTGGTTTTTGGCACCTAGCCATCAGTACATTTTTAAGTGCTGTAAGTTGCTAGGTGGGGCCTCCATGTATCGAACTTGTTCCAGCACATCCCACAAATGCTCAACTGAATTGAGATCTTGGGGAAATTTGGAGGACAAGTTAACACCTCAAACTTGTGTTCCTCAAACCATTCTTGATTTCACAGGCCAGGCCATCTTCTTCCATTGTTCTGCGGTCCAGTTCTGATGTTCATGTGCTCATTGTTGGTGCTTTTTATTTTTAGTAATTTTTTTTTTCTTTTTTCAAAACCTCAATTGAAATAATTGGTGCTTTTGACAGTGGGCATGGGCACCCTGACTGGCCTGCAGCTTATGCACGGTGTGTTTTTGATTCCTTTCTATCCGAGCCATCATTAACTTTTTCAGCAGTTTGAGTTCTGTTCGACTATATGGGTGAGCCTTCGTGCCTCACGTTCGAGTCTTGCCGCCCATGACTCTGACGCCAGTTTTCTTTGCTTGGACCACTTGAACACCTTGCAAGAGCTGCAGTTTTGACTCGGTTGTCTAGTGGTTGCAATTTGTGACTTGTCACTCACTCAATTCTTTTTGCTTTCCCATTTTTATTTTTTTTCTGCTTTAAATCAAATTTGGGGACAACATGGTCACTTGCTACCTATTCTATCCCACCCACGTTTAGATGCCATTGTAACAAGATAATGTAATTTACTTTACCAGTCAGAGATCATAATGTTATGGTTTATGATTTTATGGGTATGGAGGAGCATGTGACTCACTATCTGACAGCGCTACACTAATCAGCATTTTCCATGAGGGACTCCTTAGCCCTGTGTAAACTACAACTCTGGCAAATCATAGCTTTTATAGGACTATTCTTCACTCCCACCAGCTTAACAAAGCTGGTGATGGAGCAAAAAAATAAAGCTAGTTAAGCAAAAACATTTTTTTTTCATTTTTTTTTTCCATTTTTTTTTTTCTCTACAGCTTTAGTGACCAAACTTAAAAGAAAAGTATGTTTTTTTTTTTTTTTGGCTATTCATACTTACCTCGGTGGATGGAGCATCAGACCGATACTGCATCTGTCCCCTGGCATCTCTGCACTAAGAACCGAGCCGCTGAACCCTGCAGATGGCTCAATTCTCACTCCTCCCTGAGCAGAGAGCTGCTGCCTGTCAGTTAGCTTCTCTCCTGCTCTGCTCCTCTACGCTCATTGGAGTGCTGAGCTGTGGAGGGGCGGGGAGCGGTTGTCTCGACTGTATACTGAGATTGCCATCAATCCAAGCAGCTGGCGGATCCAGACTGCCTAATCTGGGTTGACGTGCTGCCTGGGCTGATCCTGGTGATGTCAGTGGAGACCGGGTCACAGGAGTGCAAAATGAATTGCACTCCTGTGACTCTTGGGAGAAGCACAGCCTAAAAAGCTCAGGCTGGACTTCTCCTTTATCTTGTAATGAAGTATATCCCATGCCATGCAGGCTGCTAGATGCTGTAGAAATCTTCTATGCAGGATGCTAAGTCCTCGTCCTGGTGCTGAACCCTTGTGCACTGCTGTTGTTGATAGGTTCAGGTCTTTGAGCAGTTAAGTTTGGTCACTAAAGCTGTAAAAAAAACACTAACCACACAAACAGGTGCCATTAGTACAGGTAATGAGTGAAGGACAGAAGAGCCTCTTAAAGAAGATGATACAGGTCTGTGAGAGCCAGAAATCTTGCTTGTTTATAGGTGACCAAATGCTTATTTCCCACCATAATTTGCAAATTCTTTCAAAAATCAGACAATGATTGTCTGGATTTGTTTCCACATTTTGTCTCTCATAGTTGAGATATATCTATGATGACAATTACAGGCCTCTCTCATCTTCTTAAGTGGGAGAACTTGCTCAATTGGTGGCTGACTAAATACTTTTTTTCCCCACTGTATATATTTTGCAGTATGCTAGAACATAAATGTCTTCAAAAACATAGTTTTTTTTGTTAGGAGACAAGAAAAAAATTGTATAAGCATGCCAAATGTAAAACGCCATGCAAGGTGAGAGTGATGTAAATAAAATACCTGCCTAATAGGCACCTTGTGGTTAGACAAAAACACCTTTTGTGTGCTCTTTTAAACCTAGTTTTACTTTTGTTTATTTCTTGCACTTTAGGGTTAAGACCTGCTTATTCTGTTTTTTATAATTGATCTTAGCGTCCAAGTTAATAACCGTTCGAGTTCATTTTTAAATACAATTTACATTAAATATAATGTTTTGTCTTATTTAGGTACCAATGATTCTTGTTGGAAACAAGTGTGACTTGGAAGATGAAAGGGTTGTGGGCAAAGAACAGGGGCAGAATCTAGCTAGACAGTGGAACAACTGTGCATTCCTGGAGTCCTCTGCCAAGTCCAAGATTAATGTCAATGAGGTAAAATGGTATATGATTTTGTGTGCATTGATTTTTCTTGACAATGGTTTTTTTTTTATTTATTTTTTTAGCTTTTTTAATTAGCTTATCTAATTAGACCATTGTGTAATTAAGTGTTCCCCAAACATAGTCTGTTATGAGGATGCATAGCCTTTTCAATGTTTTCGATAGAGATTCGCCTGATGGAAATGTTAACAGTTTAATGTATGAAAAACCTTTTTATAATCGTACATTACAGGGTGGTATTCGATGACAGGGTTATGCTGTGACACCCACACTTTAACTCTGGCAACCAAGGCTTTTTGACAGCCCAGCATAACTCCTATAACTCCCTGCATGCCTCTGTTTGCTGGTGTCTTTTCTCTGCTCTGGAAAAAGCTAATCATTTTTATCTTTTATCAAGATGCATTTTGCTTTAACAAGATTTCTTCAGTTACCATATTTATCGGCGTATAACACGCACCCCAAGTTTAGGAGGGAATTTTAAAGAAAAAATCTTTTAGGAGGGAAGTTTAAGGAAAAAAACTTACATTTAAATGCCCATAAATGCAGCCTTGTCAGTGTCATTTTCAGCCTTGTCAGTGTCATTTTCAGCCTTGTCAGTGTCATTTTCAGCCTTGTCAGTGTCATTTTCAGCCTTGTCAGTGTCATTTTCAGCCTTGTCAGTGTCATTTTCAGCCTTGTCAGTTTCTTTTGCAGGCTTTCCGTTTAAAAATGGCGCCGCTGAGATACAGAGCGGATGTCCTGTGTATTTTGGCCGTTCTCGGCGGCTTCCGAGAATGGCCCAAAATAGCCAAAAGTTGCAGAGAACAGCAGAAAAGGCAGAGGAGCTAGCAATCGGCGGGGGATCGGTGTATAACACGCACCCACGATTTCCCCCTGATTTTTATAAATACTTCACAGACCTTGCAGCTTTCCCGATTTTGAATGATCCTTTCCTCCCCACTGTGATAAGAAGCAAGTTTAGCCTTTAATATAACTGATCTCAGAATTTATGAATTCAAAACTCAGAATTTGGATCTTGGAATTTAGAACTCCTGTCTAGGAATTTGGAATTCGGCACTTTGAACTCAGATCTCGGAATTTCGAATTTGTAACTCTGATGTTGAAATTTGGATTTCTGAATTGTGAACTCAGATCTCGGTGATTTTGGAGTTCGGATTTTCAAAATTTGGAATTCCTGTCTGCCACTCTGCAGTATCGAGATGAACATTTCAGTGATTCTTAGTTCATCAAACTGTTTTAAACAGAGCTGGTATTTGCGCTTCAAACTCTGGTGAACTCTCCTTGGGCCCTCCCAAATCGTACAGGACTTCTGTGCCAAGGGACAGTTTACCACCCTGCTTCACAGCCGCTGACTTTAACAGCCTGACTGTTGAAGCCCATATCCTCAAAGACAGGGAACTGTCCACTTCACTTCAGTTATTCTTACACTGTTGAATGCTAAGAAATTAACCCCTCGAAAGGTCTACATCTCACTTGGTGCAAAGCAACACATTTCCATCCCAGGAAGTACTCTGGGACGAATCCTGGCATTTTTCCAATCTGGTCAACAATTGGCTTTAGTGCCCTCCATGGTCATGTCTCGGCCCCAGCATTGCTTCTTCAAAGACCGCTCACTTCTTCCACCTTAGTTAAAGCTTTCGTAAAAAGTGTTACAATGATTCCCGTGTACATTCCCCTGTAGAGCTCGACCGATATATCTGCCAATATTTGCAGTTTTTTAATTAATCGGCATCGGCCGATTGAGCTGATAAAAAGGCCGATTTAGAACAGAGGGACTTGGAAATGACTTCGGTAATAGAAGTCAGTGTAAGTTGCCTGAGTTGTCATAGAAACTTTCCTCCTCTCTGGGCAGGCTGCCAAGAAAAGAACAGAAAGATACAATGTTTACACTTGAATGAATGAAATCATCTCAGTGTGTAGAGTTCACAGTTTAACCATTTAAAGGCTAAATCTTTTCTGACACTTGTTGCTTACAAGTGAAAGTCCTGTATTTTCTGCCAGAAAATCACTTAGACCCCCCAAAAAGTATATATATTTTTTTAGCAGAGATCCTAGGGAATAAAATAGCGGGTGTTGCAACATTATGTCACACGGCATTTGCGCAGAGGTCTTTCAAATGCATTTTTTTGGGGGGAAAAAAAAATACACTTAATGATTTAAAAAAAAAAAAAAACTAAAACAGTAAAGTTAGTCCATTTTTTTTTTTTTTTCCGTACAAAAGTTTTGAGTACTTGTTTTTATTTTATAGGCTGCTTGCACACTGGAGCGGGCAGGCGTTGATGGTAAAATGTTGCTAGTTTTAGCAGTGCTTTACCATCATTTTAGCGGTGCTATTCGGCTGCTAGTGGGGCGCATATAATCCTAGCTAGCGGCCGAAGAAGAGGTTAAATGCGCCCGTGAAGCACCGCTGCCAAATCGCATTACAATGCGCTTGGGCAGTGGTGCCCATTAATATCAATGGGCAGGAGTGGTGGAGTAGCGGTATACACCACTCCAAACGTGCTGCTTGCATCGCCTCAGTGTGAAAGCACTCTGTCTTTCACACAGACTGCAGGGGAGCCGGTTTGCAGGCACTTTACAGGCGCTATTTTTAGCCCAAAAGCGCCTAAAAAAACGCCTCAGTGGGAAAGGTGTCTGTTAGGTTTTATGAGATGAAGGGGGATAAAAAAATAAAATAAAAAAATCGGCCTAACATATCGGCCCAAAAAAATCGGCATCATATATCGGCCATCGGCCGCCATGATTTCTAAATATCGGCATCGGCCAGAGAAAAACCCATATCGGTCGACCTCTATTCCCCTGTAACCCCCATGAGATCTGGTTCAGGTGACTCCCCATAAACTACCTTTTTGCGTTTTAATTTCCTTAATACACTATAAGGAAGCTTTCTTTCAGGTTAAGGACAAGGATGTTTTGAGGCCAAAAGCCATGTTTCTCTCCAGGCTGGTTTTTGCCTTCCGAAAAACAAGCTCTGGACTGCTGCACTCTTCAGAAAAACACTTTCTTTTATTGGAAAATCACATCACAGCTCAACAAACACAGTGAACAAGGAAAAATTGCTGACGTTTCGCACTAGCTGTAGTGCTTATTCATGGTTTTTGCCTTCCACCTGAACCTGTATGATCTTCCTTCTCTGTCCAGCTTCTCAGAATCCCAAAGAGGACTAACTCTACTGTTTGGATTTAGTACGCACAAGTCTACCCCTCAGGGACAATTTCATATAGACAAAACTGACTTTTTTTGCGACTCCTATGGCTTTGAATTCCATCCTGTGTCCTGTAATGTACAGTTAAGAAAAAAAAATTTGGCCTAAAGAAAAGGGAATTTATAGATAGGACAAAGCCTTTTTTTTCTGCTATATTAACACCTGAGCAGCCATACCGGCTCATTACATACAGAGTTTCTGCTTCTTGATTGCAGAGTTAACCAATGGTTGTAGTTTACATATCACAATGCAAATCTAAGTCTGCCAACTTGGAAAAAGTATGCCCTTTGTGGCTATTTTATTATAATTAAACATGGCACAGCAGATCTTGTAAAAATGTGAGTCTTATCAATAATTCAAGTTTTGTGCTGCAAAAATAACTTGAGATATTTGTGCACTGAAAATACAGCATACTTCCCCTTAATGAGGAAATGGCTTGTGTCAAGAAGAAAAGAAAAAAGCAATCGGAGGGCAAAGGATTAATCCACCAATTTTGCCAGGTCTCCTTGCAACTGATCTTTTCCCAATTACTGACTTACCTTGCTCTGTTCTTTTCTGTATGGAGGGTGGCCATCTTGGTAGAGGATAGGGCTTTGCTTACTGTCAGGGCTGCCCTCTTGAGGACTGGTGATCTGACGACTGGAGGGGAAATAGCCAAATTACAGATCTGCAGAATAAATGATGCAATTCCTTTTACATCCGCCTGTCCATAAGAATGAATGGACCTTCCGATCAGGTCCGCCTGTCAGTTTTTCAAGATGGCTAAACTTAGTGTTCAAAAATGATCATTTGTTCTTCAGTTGCAGTCATTGCCTACAATACACTACACTACTAAACCACTTGAACAATTTTTATTTTTGGGTTATTTTTTTTCTATACATTTGTTTGGTTGTATTCAGGCACCTACATATTTCTCTTTCCAGATTTTTTATGACCTTGTGCGACAAATTAACAGAAAAACTCCTGTACCGGGCAAGGCACGCAAAAAGTCAACATGCCGACTGCTTTAATACACAGATGTTCTGTAGCTCTGAGCCAGGTATTTGATGTCTTTAAAATAAGTAAAAATGCACCTTTTTACTTACACACACATACATGCAAACAATGATTGAGTTAATGCAGAATGGGGTTAACAGCTTGGTTGACCATTAGGTTGACCATTTTTTTTTTTTTTTTTTTAAAGCGGCTAGATGGGCAAGAGCAGCTTTTCTTTGTTAGCAACCTTTTATCAGTCTGTTTAGGCTGGGGGGTAACTAGAGTACCTTTCGATAGAATTACCAGTAAGCAGGTGGGCTGGTTGTAGTAAAATATTTTTAAAGATCTTCAGTCACATTTTTTCTGAAGAAACCAGGTTTTTTTTATAGGTTTTTTTTTTTTTCCCTCCTTGGATGTACATGTTGGTACAATGTAAAAAATCTTAAATGGCAATTTCAAAAATTATTGTGCATATAGTTTGTAAATATACAAAATATATTTATACATTGGGCAGCCCCATATGCAGACGTCTAGTACATAGTAATAGAGCGTTTAGTTTGAAAATAAGAAATGTTCAACACACAAATAGAAGTAATGTAAATGGTAGTACTTCCAAATGAGCTATTTTGGTTTAGTGAGACTAAATATAACAAATAACATTTGAGTTGTTTTTGATGATAGTGTAATATATTGAAGTGTATGGTTTGGTGATTTTTCCTGCTAATTCCCATGTTGCTAATACTACTAGCAGTGTGTTTTTTTGTTTTCTTTAGTTTTTTTGATATGTGGGCAATTAAATAATAGAGGCCGTAAAATATTTTTGGCTAAAAAGATTTGATTTTCTTGGAAATGTATTCAGGTTAATTGGTAAACAAAAGTTAATTTTTTAGGGGGATGGGGGGAGTCAGGATTATGGGACAAGATGGTTTTCACCACCCTGTTTGTTATACCTGGTGGCTAGCACTCTTGAATTATAGACGGGCACCCTCAGTGCATATATATTTAAATATCAGAAGATGTTTTTTCTTCTACCTCTTTAACAAACAATGACCCTCTTTTGTTGCCTGTTGCAGGTCTGAAGAACTGTTGTCTAACGGCAGTGCCAGCATTCCAAGTCAAATTACCCCGTCAACAACTCCAATGGACTTTCCTGTGGTGGTACCCTATAGAATATGGATGGAAGTTGCAAGCTCAGATTGTGCACCATCAGACCCTCCCCTCCTAAAGTCACGAGAAAGATGCCTGCTTCAAAATGTACTTCACGTATGCAACTGGGAACAACAGAACCCACATCCAGTATTACTGCTAACAGAGACATTGTTCACCCAACAATGTTTTCACACGTCAGAGTACGTGTACTGTATTCTTTCACAAGCCCTTCCTTTCCGTCGGAGTATACAATGAAAAGCACCACTATTTTAGCTTACTAAACAAGAAAGTCCAAAGAGCTCTTCTATAGACTACTTCTGATGATCTTGCATCTTTGGTATTTGTAGCTTCTTGTAACTATTATTTTTTCCCCTCCCTTCAATGAAATACAAGAGCAACATTAGTTGTGTTGTACAAAGTGCTTCTCACAACTACCTTTTTGTTTTCCTTTCTTTCCTTTCCTCCATTTTTAGGGAATCCTGTGGAATCTTGTATTGCACCCCCTCCTGGAAGCAGAGGAGCGGTTATAATAAATTTATTTCTTGTAGTCTTTGTTGAAAACTCTGCGTTTAATATTTCTCTGGAGAGACAGACATTTTCCTCCTTTTATTAACCATGTCCACACTCTTTGTTTACATAAGGAATACTGTTTATAGATGTGTATACAGTGGGGGTCTACAACAAGAAGTGTATATTTTAAGAGTTCTTTTTTTAATGATTTATCAATATTTTGTAAATCATTTTCAAGCTTCTGCAGCTGTAGATTCTCACTGTGAGCCTTTGTCCCCCTCTCTTGCTTGCTCATGCATTTGTGTATTTGCAATACCAAATATACTGATTTAGTAATTTTTCCTGTCAGTGGTTGTTTCACACGTGTATTGTTTTGGTTGCGTTGTTAAATGGTGGAAGAGTCCAGTGGATGTGAATGTGGGACGTAATTTTTAACTCCTGTGTTACTGGTCACCAGGCCTGCATTGCAGTAATTAACTTTTTCTCTTTTTTTTTTTTTTTTCTGCTGATTTATTTATCAATGCCTTGTCGCTTTGTATGCGTTAACATTTGGGTGTAAAGATTGTGTATATATCCAACAGGGAACCACAGAAATTCAGTTGACCAATCTAATGCTACAACTGCTTTGAGGTGGCCAAATGTAAACTAAGAAGCCTTAAATAAAGTGGTGCAATTTTGTACAATTTAGCATCAGTTCAATAAATTTTGGATTGCCGTGCAAGGGCTTGCGTTATAACCATCTGCCACTTTTAATAGTCTGTGCAGTACATTGACAGTGCTTCTTAACAAATCTGATGTCACTGCAGTGCACTGTATTCATTCTGCAGCTTCCTGATTCTTTTGTGCCAATTAGAGTATTGCATACAAGGCCTCCAGGATGGCACAAAGTGCTGTTAAATGGTAATAGAATGTTTTGTTGGTGTCATTTTTATTCACTGTTCTGAACGATGCATGTGGCAGTTTGACAAAATGGGAGATTTAAAAAAAATATATATAGCAACTATAGGGTGAAGAACTAGGTAATTTGATGACAGCTGCTCAAACGAGTTGCAGGTGTTTATGTTCACAGTGTGCATTAAAAGTCAATTATCACTCTTGTTTTTCTTACTCTTTATTTTGCCCAGGCAGATACAGCAGACTGAGGGTAAATCAAGTTTTATCCCAGAGTCTTCATGTGGTTTTAATTTGCTAAGCCAGTTTGTCACCTGTTTGTTTTTTTTTGTTTTTTTTTCCCTATTGCTTACAGATTATGTGCTTATTCCACCCCTCTCACCCGTTAACAGTTTGACATCTGAACTCTGCTTATACACAGACAAAAATCAAAATAAAATACTGTACTTTCTTGTATGCAATAATGTCTCACAATCTTCTGACTGAATGGCTGTGGCCTTTCTTACTCAGTTCTGTTTGCTATCTGTATGTGTGTAGCCACAACAAATGAATCTGTAGCATCTATTATAAGCCAAGAGTTTCATCAACCAAAATAATAAAATCTATTGGATTTACTGTACAGTTATTCAAGCACTCCTATAAAGTGTATTGTATTAAAAATACCACAACAAGCTAAACATGAAAGTACAATTTGTGTATGATTTGCATGTGAAATGGTTTTTGAACTGTGTGGTTTTTTTTTTGTTTTGTTTTTCTTTGTGCATTGCATCATTCAGGTGGTTCAGCTAGGCATATTCCTACCAATGTACACCCAGAGTAGAAAACAATCACACTGTAAGGAAAAAATGTAGTATTCTTTGTAATGTTTGAGATTCCAGACACACGCCTCCATTCTTAATTTGTAAGGTCAACCTACTGCCAATTGGTGACTATTAATAGTACATCTTATAGGACAAGGAGATTGCAGTTGGTACAGCTTGGCTATAAGGTCAGGGAAAGTCAGCCCTTATTAACAAAGTGAAACTGAAGGAAAGGAGCACAGAAGAGGCATTCTGTCTTTTAAATAGCAGGCATCTTGTATGCTCTTAGTATACGTACAAGTTTAAAATTGGGTACAGGTTCACATACAGTTTTTTCCAGTGAATGCTGCAAATATGCTTTATTTAGAAATAATTATTAATTTTCATGTATAAGTTATTGAAGGTGACACTTGAATCTTCCATGGAAGCTGAAAAAATTGATTTGATTTCACATTTTATGCTGCTGCTTCTCTGTCCAGTGGAACAAATGGGATGCCCTGGGGAAAGAGGCTGTCGAACTGCACTAACTACTTTGTTGTATCACAGCATGTTCAGGAATCAGACAAATTACAGTCTGTCTATGGGCAAGCTGGCTGTACTGAATGTTCCATCGATCAACTTAAAGAGGAAGTAAACCCTTTCAAACCACTTTGACCTACAGGTAAGCCTAGATTAAGGCTTACCTGTAGGTCCAAGCAATATCTCCTAAACCTATATGGTTTAGGAGATATTTGCCCGAAAATGGACACCGCTGTCTACGGCGCATGCGCCGTAGACAGCGGCGCGCAGGCGCACTAAATGCGGCAAGTCCAAGAATGGATTTGCCTAATTTGTCGACTCCCGTGCGTATGCGCGGGAGTGACGTCATCGCGGCTTCGCCGAATGGCAGCGGCGGAGCTGCGAGACGCGACTCCCGTGCGCATGCGCGGGAGTGACGTCATCGCGGCTTCGCCGCTGTCATTCGTCGGAGCTGCGAGACGCCACCAGCAAGATGGATGCGGCGGACTACAGGGGACAGCGGCGACTTCGCTGGCTCCTGTGTCAGGTAAGTGACACATAATGAGCTACTATGCGATGCATAGTAGTCCATTATGCTTTACCTTTGCAGGGAAAAAAAGAGGAAGTAAACCCATTAGGGTTTACTTCCTCTTTAAGTACAAACCATCTGTCCTTCTTTTTTTTATTTTATTTTTTATTTTTTTATTTTTATGCCCAATCACTAACGGTGACTGGTAGTCACCAGCAGTGATCATTGTTAAGAAAACACTGCTGCTCTCCCCTGAGTCAGTCTGTACTAGTGTATATGTGGCAGCTGCAGCCTGCTCCACGCCGCAAGAGGGTGACTTTAACGCCAGCATCCAATTCCAGCACTTTTCTTTCCTTCAACCTGTATTTGAAAGAAAATTGCATAAAGTATGGCCTTCCTTAATAGGGTTTTCTTGATAACTGCAGTATGCGCCACCGTGTAAAGCCTGGTACACACATAGTTTTTTTGTGTTTTTTTCAGCCCATGGGGTTAAACAAAAACAAAACTGACATCTCTGGTTGCAGCTGCACGAACGATCCAACATTAGTACAGTGATCCCTCTCGCTACGCTGCTGTTTTCTGACGGGGATGGCTCCCCCGCCACAACACTCCAGCTCTCTCAGGCATAGGCTAAGAGTGCTGATTGGGAGCCGGTCAACTGCTGTTGGACCAGCTGACCTACACTTGGGCCAAATGTCGGCTGGTTTTTATTGAACTGGCCAATGTCTCCTGACATTCGGCCTGTGTGTACTAGGCATTAGAATGTCTGCATCAGTTTAGCTTGGAGGTCTATGTGGCAAATATGAAGTGTCTGTTCTTTACTTGAGCTAGTAACATCTGACATCGCTGAACCCATTTACTTCATTGCATTGTACACCTTCAGATATTTTCATTGTTTTATCCTATGTATTAGTGTAGTTATGTTCCCTGTGTTTGCCTTACCATTTAATGATAGACTCACATGATGTGGCTGCAGTGTGTAGTGTCATGGTTGGTCAATTCCCCTATTTCTATGTATTTGGTCATATTGCATGTCCCTATTTGCTAAAGGGACAGGCAACGTCTCGTCCCGGGTCACACAGCATCCAAGGCATGCGTTGCCATTTCCTCTGCATGTCAAATGTGGGAATTCTAGTGTGATGAGACTGTGATCTGTTAATTTCTTGTGTCGGTCAGAGCTAATTACTACCTCTCACCTGCACATGACTGTGAGATATGTAATTTCTCTACAGGAATTATCAGCTCTTAGACTAGACACCAGGTCATGCATTAACCTGTGCAGTGTAATGCTGCATGCTTGAACACAAATGGAAACTTCTGACACTGGATTGTGCAGATTTACTCTACTATAGGCTGTGCATATTGGGCTACAAATGATGCTGTAACACTACATGATTGATGCACATCTTATGCAGATAGGAAGGTTTAGATGAAAATCACAGGGTAGGAAGGTTTATTTTTTTTAATCTGAGAAAAGGTTTAATAAGAAATAATAAACAGTACAAAAATAGTTTACTTTCTGGAGAGTTTTAACACTCATACAGTACATTGAAAGAAACTGAAGCACAGTGATGTGCGTACATGTCACCTAAACTGTTATTTCAACCCAAGCAGAGTACACCATCATATGTTACTCCCAGTAGCTGTACTCACTCATACCATAGGTAGCGACGCCCTTATACACCCCCCCCCCCCCACCCCTTTAATGGTTCTGTCATGAAAAGAATGAGCATATCGACCTCATAGCAGTCTATCCAAGACTAAATCCAATGGAGCCAGACCTGCAGTAGCTAGCTTATCCCCAAATCTTATTAAACCTAGTCGGGCTGCCCCTATGCTGGTTACTCCCATATTAGTTAACCACATTTCTGGTGTTGGGGGGGGGGGGGGGGGGGAGAGATTGTGAGATCCAATGTTCACTTACAAGTTTGGAATAGGGCCCTGAATACTGCCTCCCTGACCTATACAACTGATAAGACATCATCCAAGATGCCCAGTAAACATGGCTTAAAGTCAAGGGATAGGTTCAATTGAAAGGTATTATACAACCAAGGATTTGGTAAAGCTAAACCCCCATTATCCTTGGATCCTCTAATTGTTACAGTCTGAGTCTGGCAGGACCTGATTTCCAGAGTAATGCACGAAATATAGAATTAACCAGTCTTATCAGGTTAGCTCTGCCTGCAACTGATAGCCATAATGTGGACCAAAATGTAAACCTTGTCTCTAAACTGGGGCAATAGTGGAAGTATATTTAAGTGACTGTAGATTGTCATCTCTACAGCGATAATAGTCCACAGGTAGGAAGGTTTATAACGCTTTTAATAAATAAGTGGTCATAGTTCAACTGTTAAAATTAGATTTTTTTTAAATTAAATTAAAAAAAAAAACATTATGGGGGTGATTTGTCAGTTGTCCAAAATAATAGTGTGATAAATTGGAGTGAAATAGTTGGCATACACTTATTTGTATAAAAGTGTAATTTTTAGGCAATGGAAGTTTAGGTTAGCCTTTCTGCCCAGTGATAGTCTGTTTTTATATACAAGGGATAGAACAAGCAGCTCTGCCCTGATTTTTTTTTTTTTTTAAGTTAAGCTTTAGTCAGAAAATTAAGTCATACTCTATCACTTCAGGCTTGCCCCTTTTTGAGGTATGTCTATGTAAAATATGGGCCTAATACTGTTTAAAATCCAGGAATACACTCTCACCCTGCTCTGCACAGTTGCTCTCTATTTTTAGGCACTGTTGTGCAAGTAGCACATAATCGTGTGTGAGTTGGCTGCTGAAATGGAGTAGAAAGATGTTTGCAACACAGGAGATTTTCAAGAGAAATTTGAACTTTACAATGAACTACCAGATTGCGTAGCGCTACCTTATGAGCTGAATAGGAATTTAGAAAAACTGATCAGGAATGTGGGTCCAGGAAAAGCAGCGTTTTAGAGAGAGCTCGCTTAACAGTCACATTTTTAAATGGCCAAATAAAACAATTAAAAAGGTCCCATATCTGTTAACACAACCCCAGAAAAGATATGTAAATAGAGAATTATCTGACGCATAAAAAGGAAAATGTGAGTGCAGATGAAAAAAGAAGAAATACCAGTACTAGGTAAAGGTGCAAAATCTGCATTAAAAAAACAAAAACAAATTTTGAAGCCTACATAGGAATATAAAAAAGTGAGGCGATTATACAATACTTGATGATGAATCCACTGTAAAGAACAATAATGATCTAGAAATACACAGCTCCTTGAGTAATACATACATTTTCAACTCCCAAATAAATATTAAACTTATAGAGGTCTTCACAAGAATGGTGCCAGACATAAAGAACATGACACAATGCTAGTTTTGTAACCACCCTAGACATATGTTTTATTGTCATTACCTACTACTGTTAATTATATTATCTATGCAGAATGCATTTCCCATTTTGTTCCCTTCAATAAAATAAGGTTGAACAAAGAGTGGTGCCAGAAGATCTAGACTAGGAGGTCAAAAAAGCAACCGATCTAGCATATATTAAAAAGACATCGGAGGGGGGAAAAAAAAAACCATCGTAATTGTACCTGCAGACAAGGACACAGAATCATAGTCCTGTCTAAGAAAGGCTATAAGCAAGAAATGTAGTAATTGCTAAGTGACAGCAAAACAGATGTTGAGTCAAAATACTATTGTCAAATATAAGAAAGAATTGGAGAAATTGTTAAAGGAACAAGGAAAACCTAAATTGAAAAAAAATATATGTAACCCTCTGCAGGACAGCAGTAATTTACTGTGTACCTAAGGTTTGTAAGGATAGGGAAAACCCTCCAGGACGCCCTATAATACATTTTAGAATATAATTTATATTTGCAAAATAGGTCATATAAAGTATGTTTTTTACAACCATAATAACAGAGCACAGAGTCATACTTAAGGGATGCCAAGCATCTGCATCAGGTATTAAAGAGGAAGTAAACCCCTTCAAACCACTTTGACCTACAGGTAAGCCTAGATTAAGGCTTACCTGTAGGTCCAAGCAATATCTCCTAAACCTATATGGTTTAGGAGATATTTGCCCGAAAATGGGCACCGCCATGCGCCGTAGACAGCGGCGCGCAGGCGCACTAAATGCGGCAAGTCCAAGAATGGATTTGCCTAATTTGTCGACTCCCGTGTGCATGCGCGGGAGTGACGTCATCGCGGCTTCGCCGAATGGCAGCGGCGGAGCTGCGAGACGCGACTCCCGTGCGCATGCGCGGGAGTGACGTCATCGCGGCTTCGCCGCTGTCATTGGTCGGAGCTGCGAGACGCCACCAGCAAGATGGATGCGGCGGACTACAGGGATCAGCGGCGACTTCGCTGGCTCCTGTGTCAGGTAAGTGACACATAATGAGCTACTATGCGATGCATAGTAGTCCATTATGCTTTACCTTTGCAGGGAAAAAAAGAGAAAGTAAACCCATCAGGGTTTACTTCCTCTTTAAAGAGATTAAGCCCACAGAAAAAGCAGCAGAATCAACAAAATGGCCATTGAGGATGAATTGTGAACACATGCGAAAATATTTACTGGAATGTATAGTGTTCTATTTAGACATAACTAGTTTTGGTACAGCAAACCATATTCTAAATAAAAACAAGGGTATTGCAATGGGAGAAATAGTTGTATTCCTAATAATTGTCACCATGATCCATGGCTCATAAATATTCCAAAAAGTGAATTTATCAATTGAGAAGAAATTGTACTAAGGACACTGATATAACCAACAGGGTCCAAAAATAGGTAATATGTTTATACAAAAGGGTTGTAAAAAAAAAAAAAAAAATATTTATTGAGAACAAATGTAAAAATTATAGGAGATGGAGACCTTGATGAGAGATAAAGTTTTTTGTTTTTTTTTGTTGTTTTTTTGTTTTTTAATATGGCTAGGATTATGATTACAATGTACAATACAAAGAAATGATAATATGGAATAAGGCTGGATAAACAAATATATCTGAAAAGCTGATGTTTATTTGCAGGAGCGCTCCTACATTACAGAAGAAATAGATTGGTACAAAATGTAATTGATCTATCTATAGGTAATGTTTTATTATATAATCTTTATTTTACAAATTTTATACATTTTAACCACTTCAATACAGGACACTTATACACATTCCTGCCCAGACCAATTTTCAGCTTTCAGTGCTATCGCACTTTGAATGACAATTGTGCGGTCATGCTACACTGTACCCAAACAAATGTTTTAATCATTTTGTTCCCACAAATAAAGATTTCTTTTGGTGGTATTTGATCACCTCTGGGATTTTTATTTTCTGCTAAACAAAAAAAGAATTTTGAAGTTAGAAGACTTTGTAAATAAGTACGTTTTCTCGTTCACTGATGAGACTGCACTGAGGAAGTGGCACTGATAGGTGGCATTGTAGTGTAAAGTATTGTACTGATGGATGCCAATCAGTGCCAAACAATGCATGCCAATCAGTGATGCCCATTGTGGGCATTGATTGGCATCCCTGATGGTCCAGGGTGGCATACCTGGTGCTGGGCATCCCTGGTGGTCTAGTGTCCCTGGTGGTCCCGTGTGGGCATCCTTGGGGGGGGGGGGGGGGCTGCACTGATGATCGATCAGCACAGACCCCCCTGTCGGAGGAGCAGCCGATCGGCTCTCCTCTACTCGTGTCTGAAAGATGCGAGTGAGGAAAAGCTGATCACCGGCTCTTCCTATTTACACTGATCAGCCGTGATTGGACACGGCTGATCATGTGGTAAAGAGTCTCCGTCTGAGACTCTCTAGCGAGATTGTAGTTACAGTGTGTCAGACTGACACACCGCACCACCGATCGCCACGATGTGCGCCCCTGGGGGCGTGTAGCGGCTTAATATCCTGAGGACATCATATGACGGCCAGTCAGGATATTGAAACCACTTTGCCAACGTCAATCTGCTATATGGCGGACGGCAAGTGGTTAAACAACATATACAAAATCCACAAATACTTCTCAAGTATATTGAAATTACAATTTGAACTTCACATTATCTATAATTCCTATAGCTCTTTCTGACTTCTATTTCCATATTTATGTGTGTTCTTATCTTAATCATTACGTCATGCCCATCCTTGCATACCTAACGCTCGCTCACACAAACAACCCAACTAATCAACCCGAAAAAAAAGGCTCATCTTTATTACCTTTTTTTGTTGTTTTTTGTTTTGTTTTTTTATTATTCTTTATTTCTTTACTGGAAAACAGAAATCTACAATAGCATACCGCTTCCTCAATTCTTCATTTTACAAACATATTTCAGACCAAAGCATATTATCCAAATCCATTGTCTGCATTCCTGTTATTTTTATACATACAGAACAAAAACAATTCCCCTTTACCTCCTCTTAATCTGTGGCCCAAAACCCTACGGGGCCCCTAAAGCGAGCAACAGGAAAAAAAAAAAAAAAGATATTGAAGTTCTAAACTTTTCCCATATTTGCAATGTTTTTAAAATCTTCTCTTTTAAGCCTCTTTCAATCACCATCCTTTTCTCCAGGGACTGCATCTCGCTCATATCACACACCCATTCCTCTATAGAGGGATCTATCATTTTCCTCTACCTCTGAGCTATGATGGTCCGTGCTGCAGTTAACAACATGTTTTAAGATATCTTTTTTTTTTTTATTATTCTTTAAAGAACATGGGATCATTGACAAGACTGATATTAATATATCTGGTTGTAGATCTTTTCCCTGTTATGGTTTGATATATAATTTATATATGTTTAACCAAAATAACTGCACTCCCGGACAACAATACCATTTATGCGACATTGTACCTTTTATACTTTTTTTGACATCTCCAACATACCTCTTCATTATCGCTATTTATTTTATGCATATCAACTGGATATCTGTACCATCTAGCTAAAATTTTGTAGTTTCTTTCCTGGTGTCTTAAAAAGATTGTGTTAGTAAAATTGATAATATAGCTTTTTTATTTTAATTTTTTTTTATTTATTTTTTTGTCAAGGATTGAATATACCTTTTGGAGTTGCTGATACAGCACCCAGTTGGTCTTGTTTTCCAGACCCAGGGAGTCCTCTGCCATTTTAAGAAGATCAAGGCTTCCATTGCTGGTGGAAACTCGGGATTACTAAAGAGAGGAGTCATTGGAGATATATATCTATATCTCTCTATCTATATCCCCTGTCCCTCTCCATTAATCCGTCCCAAACTTTCAATGTTGAAACCACCAAAGAAGGCAAATCCCCCCCTTACGAGGCCGATGTTCTATAGTTATTCATGGTAATGATTTAAATTTTTTGGCTGTGACATCTTCCTCCAATTTCACCTATTGTTTCCATTCTGCATTGTGAAACCAGTCCACAATCCTAGATACAAACGCTGACTGAAGATATATCGAAAGATATGGGAGAGCTAAACATTCATCCTTTTTTAGCCTACTTATTACATCTCTTCTAATTCAGGCAGGTTTACGTGCCCATATAAAGCTCCCTATGGCCTTGCGTAATTGGTACAGAATATTAGTTATGGGGAATATTGGAATAGTCTGAAATATGTATAACACATTTGGCAATATATCCATTTTTACGATGTTTATCCTTCCCATCCAGGATACTGCCCTGTCATATTGTTGGAGTGTCTTTATTTTTTGCATTATCGGAAGGTAATTAAGTTCTTGAAGTTTCCCCAAATCTGTAGATATTTAATAGCATTTTTTTTTTGCCACTTAAAATTTTTTTTGAGAAGGTCCAGTGTCTTATTTGATAATGTGATATCTAAGGCTTATTTTATCATAGTTTTCTTTAAAGTTACTCAATATAGCAAAACGATTCAATTCCTGGATTAGATTTGGTATTGTCACCACTGGATTTGCTATATATAATAAGTCGTCTGTGTATATTGACATTTTGCATTATTTTTCTCAGATTTTTATTCCTTGTATATCTACATTTTCCGGATGGCTGACATCAAATGTTCCATAACTAATATGCACAACAGTGGGGATAAAGGACATCCCTGTCGGGTTCCATTAGAGATTGTAACTGCATCGGATATATCTTCATTAGTGCGTATTCTGGCTGTTGGACTATAATAGAGGGCCATTATCTTCTCCAAGAGTAAATTATCTATTCCCCACTGCTTAAGTGTCCCTTCAAAAAAAACACCATCCCACCATGTCAAATGCTTTCTCGGCATCTATCGCCAGTAGGCAGGATGGGATGGTGTGTTTCCGGACGTATTCTACAAGTGTTGGAGTCTTCAAGCATTATCTCTCGCCTCTCGTTCCTTTTATATATCCTACTTGGTCTAAGTGAATGTGTGCTGGCAAGATTGGTGCAAGTCTTTTAGCGATAATCTTCGAGTATACTCGAAGATCGATATTTGTCAGAGATAGGCCAGTAGTTTCCACACAGTGTGTGGTCTTTCTCAGGTTTAGGAATAAGCGAAATGTATGCTTGCATACCCTGTGGGTTAAAAGGTTGAGAAGCAGATACCAAATTAACCACTTTCAGACCGGACCATTTTGCTGGTAAATGACCAGAGGTCTTTTTACACTTTGGCACTGCGCTGCTTTAACTGGTAATTGCGCGGTCATGCAATGTTGTACCCAAACAAAATTTGCGTCCTTTTCTTCCCACAAATAGAGCTTTCTTTTGATGGTATTTGATTGCCTCTGCGATTTTTATTTTTTGCGATATAAACGTAAAAAGACCGCAAATTTTGAAAAAAAATGATATTTTCTACTTTTTGTTATTAGAAAAATCCAATAAACTCAATTTTAGTCATACATTTAGGCCAAAATGTATTCAGCCACATGTCTTTGGTAAAAAAAAAGTCAATAATTGTATATTTATTGGTTTGCGCAAAAGTTGTCACATCTACAAACTAAGGTACGTTTTCTGGAATTTACGCAGCTTTTAGTTTACGACTGCCTATCTCATTTCTTGAGGTGCTAAAATGGCAGGGCAGTACAAAACCCCCCCAAATGACCCCATTTTGGAAAGTAGACCCCCTAAGGAAATTGATAAGAGGCATGTTGAGCCCATTGAATATTTTATTTTTTTGCCTCAAGCGATTGAATAATGACAAAAAAAAAATTTTTTTTTTTTTTTTACACAAAGTTGTCACTAAATGATATATTGCTCACACATGCTATGGGCGTATGTGAAATGACACCCCAAAATAAATTCTGCTGCTTCTCCTGAGTACGGGGATACCACATATGTGGGACTTTTTGGGAGCCTAGCCGCGTACGGGGCCCCGAAAACCAAGCACCGCCTTCAGGCTTTCTAAGGGCGTAAATTTTTGAGTTCACTTCTCACTACCTATTACAGTTTTGAAGGCCATAAAATGCCAAGATGGCACAAAACCCCCACAAATGACCCCATTTTAGAAAGTAGACACCCCAAGCTATTTGCTGAGAGGCATGTTGAGTTCATGGAATATTTTATATTTTGCCACAAGTTGCGGGAAAATTACAAACTTTTTTTTTTTTTTTTTTTTTTTCACAAAGTTGTCACTAAATGATATATTGCTCACACATGCCATGGGCATATGTGAAATGACACCCCAAAATAAATTCTGCTGCTTCTCCTGAGTACGGGGATACCACATATGTGGGACTTTTTGGGAGCCTAGCCGCGTACGGGGCCCCGAAAACCAAGCACCGCCTTCAGGCTTTCTAAGGGCGTAAATTTTTGAGTTCACTTCTCACTACCTATTACAGTTTTGAAGGCCATAAAATGCCAAGATGGCACAAAACACCCACAAATGACCCCATTTTAGAAAGTAGACACCCCAAGCTATTTGCTGAGAGGCATGTTGAGTCCATGGAATATTTTATATTTTGCCACAAGTTGCGGGAAAATTACAAACTTTTTTTTTTTTTTCACAAAGTTGTCACTAAATGATATATTGCTCACGCATGCCATGGGCATATCTGAAATGACACCCCAAAATAAATTCTGCTGCTTCTCCTGAGTACGGGGATACCACATATGTGGGACTTTTTGGGAGCCTAGCCGCGTACGGGGCCCCGAAAACCAAGCACCGCCTTCAGGCTTTCTAAGGGCGTTACAGTTTTGAAGGCCATAAAATGCCAAGATGGCACAAACCCCCCCCAAATGACCCCATTTTGGAAAGTAGACACCCCTAAATTTAGGGGTACACTAGTGAGACTAGGTAATAAATGGCGGGTGCCCTGAAACTATAAAAAAATAACTAACCAACCAGCGTCACCTGTAACAGTTATATGGTGATCACTGGTGAAAGGGTTAACTAGGGGGCAATCAGGGGGCTTTATGCGGTAGTATATGGGGGTCCCTGGCGCTATAAAAAGCTGCGGCGAACCTAAATACCTACCTGCCTAACTAGCGTCACCTGTGACACTAATACAGCGATCAGAAAAACGATCGCTTATTAGGCTGGGTTCACACTGGAGCGATGCGGGAACGCCACGAATGCGCGGCGGGTTCCCGCATCGCATGCCTCCCGGCGGCAGTTCACACTGCCCTATGCGAACTGCTGGGAGTGTCAGTGAAATGTTACTGACACCCCCAGATCAGTTCGCATATCGCAGTGCGATCTGCAAACTCGGATCGCATGGTGTGAACACCCATGCGATCCGATTCTGCTGCGGGCCAAAAAAAGGGTCCCGTGCGAATTTGCGGCGGGTGCGGCGAATGGCTGAACTCGAATCGCACAGAGATCGGATGTGATTTGCACTGCAGTGCGGTGCGAATCACATCCGTTCTCAAACCGCTGCAATGTGAACCCAGCCTTAGTGACACTGGCGACGGGGGGTGATCACGGGGTTAAACCTTTATTGGGGGGGTTAGGGGGGTACCTTAGAACTAAAGGGGGCTAACCCTAACTGCCCTAACAGTTATTAGTCACAAATGACACCCGCCGGGTGATCAGGGGGTTAAACCTTTATTAGGTAATAAATGGCGGGTGCCCTGAAACTATAAAAAAATAACTAACCAACCAGCGTCACCTGTAACAGTTATATGGTGATCACAGGTGAAAGGGTTAACTAGGGGGCAATCAGGGGGCTTTATGCGGTAGTAAATGGGGGTCCCTGGCGCTATAAAAAGCTGCGGCGAACCTAAATACCTACCTGCCTAACTAGCGTCACCTGTGACACTAATACGGCGATCAGAAAAATGATCGCTTATTAGGCTGGGTTCACACTGGAGCGATGCGGAAACGCCGCGAATCCGCGGCGGGTTCCCGCATCGCATGCCTCCCGGCGGCAGTTCACACTGCCCTATGCGAACTGCTGGGAGTGTCAGTGAAATGTTACTGACACCCCCAGATCAGTTCGCATATCGCAGTGCGATCTGCAAACTCGGATCGCATGGTGTGAACACCCATGCGATCCGATTCTGCTGCGGACCAAAAAAAGGGTCCCGTGCGAATTTGCGGCGGGTGCGGCGGGTGTGGCGGGTGCGGCGAATGGCTGAACTCGAATCGCACAGAGATCGGATGTGATTTGCACTGCAGTGCGGTGCGAATCACATTCGTTCTCATAAACCGCTGCAATGTGAACCCAGCCTTAGTGACACTGGCGACGGGGGGTGATCACGGGGTTAAACCTTTATTGGGGGGGGTTAGGGGGGCACATTAGAACTAAAGGGGGCTAACTCTAACTGCCCTAACAGTTATTACAGTCACAAATGACACCAATGCAAAAAAAAAAAAAAAAATGACATTGGTGTCACTGTGACTGGGGGGCAGGGGTAATTGGGGGGGTGATCGGGGGGTAAAGGGGGGGTGTGAGTGTGCCTGGCATGTTCTACTGTGTGTGTAGAGTGTTGGTGCAACTCACCGATCCGCTCTCCTCCGTGTCGGAACGAAAAATACCGACACGGAGGAGAGAATACATCACTTCCTCTCCTGTGTTTACATTACAGGAGAGGAAGTGATGTCACCGGGGATTTCCATTTGTCGAGAGCGATCGCGAGGGGGTGGCCATGAATGAATGGCCGCCCCCTCATCCCGGATCGCTCTCGAAGGAATGCCGACCGCCGCAGGCACCGGGGGGGGGCCCGATCGGGCCCCCCACCCGCGGGCAGGCAGGGACTTATATATACGCCCATATGCCTGCCCGTGCCATTCTGCCGACGTATATCGTCGTGCGGCGGTCGGCAAGTGGTTAAAGGACGGTTTCATAATTGGAGTTAACGATTCTTTAAGTATCTTCTAAAACCGTGGGGTAAAGCCATCCGTATCGGGACTCTCGGTACCAATGAATCTATTACACTCTTTATTTCAAACTCTGAGAATTCCCTTTCCAACTGTTCTGTTTCTATCATTGTTAAAGTTGGTATGGCTGTTTCCTCTATATATTCACGTATAATCCGCCGAAACATTTCAGGATCTCTTCCTGCCTATTGGTTTGGTATATTGTAAAATCTAGAATAAAAGGTATCGTGTATCAAGTCGCCCGTTTCTGTTTCCGTCTCTATTATAGATGTAGATATACTGTATGTTGACGCAATGCTCTTGCTAGGAGCTTGCCTGGTTTATTTCCATGTTGATAATACAACACGCGATTCTTGTCTCTAACCTGTAACGTTTGTTCATTTAATAGTGTTTGTAATTCCAGTCGCTTATCCGTTACTACTACTGAATTCTCAAAAGTTGGATTTTGTTTAGGCATTTTTCCAGTTTTGCGATATCTTTTAAAAGTAGGGTTATTCTGTTGCTTTTTTCTTTTTTTAATCTTGTACCATGTTTTATGAAAAGACCACATAATACACATTTAAGTGTTTCCCATTGAATAGATAGGGAAGTAGTATCTTTTACATGATCTAACATAAAATTGTTTATTGCTAGCCTAATCTTTGACATGCAGATCTCATAAAGTAAATGATCATTTATTTTCCATGTTCCTCTTGTTGTAATACCGCTAAACATAGCCATCACCAAAAAACACCGGAGCATGATCCGACCACACAAAACTTCCTATCTCAGAGGAAGACGTCACAGCCACCCCTATTTGATTTATAAGAAAATAATCTAATCTATGGTATGTTCCATGAACTTTTGAGTGGAATGTATAATCCCTCTCTATTGAGTGAAGAACTCTCCATATACAGTGGGGACGGAAAGTATTCAGACCCCCTTAAATTTTTCACTTTTTGTTATATTGCAGCCATTTGCTAAAATCATTTAAGTTAATTTTTTTCCTCATTAATGTACACACAGCACCCTATAATGACAGAAAAACACAGAATTGTTGAAATTTTTTCAGATTTATTAAAAAAGAAAAACTGAAATATCACATGGTCCTAAGTATTCGGAACCTTTGCTCAGTATTTAGTAGAAGCACCCTTTTGATCTAATACAGCCATGAGTCTTTGGGAAACATGCAACAAGTTTTTCACACCTGGATTTGTGGATCCTCTGCCATTCCTCCTTGCAAATCCTCTCCTGTTCTGTCAGGTTGGATGGTAAAGGTTGGTGGACAGCCCTTTTTAGGTCTCTCCAGAGATGCTCAAATGGGTTTAAGTCAGGGCTCTGGCTGGGCCATTCAAGAACAGTCACAGAGTTCTTGTGAAGCCACCCCATTATTTTAGCTGTGTGCTTAGGGTCATTGTCTTGTTGGAAGGTAAACCTTCGGCCCAGTCTGAGGTCCTGAGCACTCTGGAGAAGGTTTTTGTCCAGGATATCCCTGTACTTGGCAGCATTCATCTTTCCCTCCTGTCCCTGCAGCTGAAAAACACCCCCACAGCATGATGCTGCCACCGCCATGATTCACTGTTGGGACAGGTGATGAGCAGTGCCTGGTTTTCTCCTTCACTCCCATACCGCTTGGAATTAAGGCCAAAAAGTTCTATCTTGGTCTCATCAGACCAGAGAACCTTTTAAGCAAATTCCATACAGGCTTTCATGTGTCTTGCACTGAGAAGAGGCTTCCGTCGGGCCACTCTGCCATAAAGCCCTGACTGGTGGAGGGCTGCAGTGATGGTTGACTTTCTACAACTTTCTCCCATCTCCCAACTGCATCTCTGGAGCTCAGCCACAGTTATCTTTGGGTTCTTTTTTACCTCTCTCACCAAAGCTCTTCTCCCCCGATAGCTCTGTTTGGCCGGACAGCCAGCTATAGGAAGGGTTCTGGTCATCCCAAACGTCTTTCATTTAAGGATTATGGAGACCAGTGTGCTCTTAGGAACCTTAAGTGCAGCAGCAATTTTTTTGTAACCTTGGCCAGATCTATGCCTTGCCACAATTCTGTCTTTGAGCTCTTCAGGCAGTTCCTTTGACCTCACGATTCTCATTTGCTGTGACATGCACTGTGAGCTGTAAGGTCTTATATAGACAGGTGTATGGCTTTCCTAATCAAGTCCAATCAGTATAATCAAACACAGCTGGACTCAAATGAAGGTGTAGAACCATCTCAAGGATGATCAGAAGAAAAGGACAGCACCCGAGTTAAATATATGGACAATGTGATATTTCAGTTTTTCTTTTTTATTAAATCTGCAAAAAATTGCAACAATTCTGTGTTTTTCTTTCAATATGGGGTTAACTTAAGTGATTTTAGCAAATGGCTGCAATATAACAGTGAAAAATTTAAGGGGGTACTGAATACTTCACTGTACTTGGGTTGGATCCTCAACCTAGTAAGATCCTCCTTGAAACCATCAAGGAGATTTCAGTACTTAGGGCTGATCATGGATACAGTCCAGAAAAGGATATTTTTGCCCCAGGAAGGAGTCGGTTTCTCTGGTGCAGCTTTTCATGCGATTTGGTACTGAAGGGTCACATGACTAATCATGCCCCATGATTTCCAATGAGTGCTGTTCATGTCTGTGTGACTTCAGGTCACAGCGGCTTTAAAGTAGTCCCTGCACTACTTTGGTCCTACATTGGTGCGACTTGAGGTCCAAAATGGACTTCAAGAATACACAGGCATTGCTTCAGTTCGTGTCGGAAAATCACACAACTTAGGGGACTGATTCGGTTGGTCAAAACAAAGAAAAATCCTTCTATTTTTTTCATGTGTTTTTTGAGAAAGAGGGTGGCTTCTTTGAAGCCGTTCCTTATGTGTACTTCCATTCAAGACTGCTGCAAGACAGTATCCTGTCATCTTGGAACAAGAAGGTCCAAACTCTGAACTTCCCATTGTGTTTATCCGCCAAAGTGCATCAGAGCCTCATTTAATGGTTGATCCTTTCTACCAGTTACCTGGAAAGCCAGTTACGTAGATCTATTGGCATCTGGGTTCAACGGCAACTTTGTGTCAAGGACAAGCAATCCAATGGCATACGAAACAGATGCTTTGGTATTTCCATGTGATCAGTCTTCACTGATCTATGCTTTCCCTCCTGTTCTGCTTGCACACATTCTTCGCAGGATCAAGCAAGAAGGGAAGCATGTGATTCTTATGGCCCAGCGTGGCCCAGGAGATCTTGGTTTGCCGAGATCATAAAAATGATGGTAGGGGACCCTTGGTCCCTACCAGTGTGGCCAGACCTTCTTTTACAAGGTCCGGTATGCCATCCTTCCTTACAAACGCTAAGTTTAAAGGTTTGGCTATTGAGACCCACATTCTAAAATAAGACCATGGGCTGTCCGCTTCAGTAGTTTCTACTGGCTTCTCACTCTCGGGTTCGTAGCTTTATTCAGGGGTAACGTGGCTTAATTCTCCAATTTGGTCACCCCTGAACCATTGGGACTTAATTTTAGTCCTGTTGGCTTACGGAAGCAGCCTTTTGAGTCAATACGGAGATATTCCCTTGGTTCTCTTGATGGGGAAAAATAATTTCTTGATTGCCATATCTTCGGCAAAAGAGTGCAGAGTTGGCTGCTCTTTCTTGTAAAGCGACATATTGGTTGTTCATAAGGATGAGGTTGTATTGCGGCCTCATCCTGAATTCCTACCGATGGTAGTATTGGGTTTTCATTTAAACCAGGATATTGTTCTGCCTTCATTTTTTTTTTTCCAGAACCTCGTTCTGTGGAAGAAAGCTCACTACATTCTCTTGATGTGGTGAGAGCGGTCAGGGTCTATTGAAAGTGACCGCTCAGATTCATAAAACAGATGTTTTTTTGTTTGTCCTCTTATAGGATCGTCTGGAAACACAGACAGGAATCTACTATATATACTAGGTTACATAGTTACAAGTGATTGTTCAAACTTATGGTTTAAAGAGGAAGGTTCCTCCTTTTCATATTAAAGTGAACTCCACCGGGGCTGTTAGTGCTAAGATCTGCAAGGCCGTAACTTGGTCTTCAATCCATATATTTACCAGATTGTATCAAGTAGATGTAAAAGATATGAGGATGTCGCCTTTGGGCGAGGGGTACTGCAGGCTGCAGTATGATTCCGCTAGTCTCTTGGTGGCCTACAATTGTGTCTCCCTCCCTTCAGTTAGCATTGCTATGGGACATCCCACATAGTATCTACTATGGCACTGTGTCCCCTGATGTATGAAAAGAAAAGAGGATTATTTAGAACCGCTTACCTGTAAAATCCTTTTCTTTGAAGTACAGCAGGGGACACAGAGGTCCCTCCCTTCTTGGTGTACATGTATATTGCTTTACTACAAAACTGAGGTGTTCCCAGTAGTGGGAGGGGTTATATAGGGAGTGCACTTTAATTAAGGGCGTGCCAGTGTCCATCACCTAAAGGTGGCCTATAACCCACATAGAAACTATTATGGCACTGTGTCCCCTGATGTACTTCAAAGAAAAGGATTTTTACAGGTAAGCTGTTTTAAAAAAAATTCTATTATTTTTTTATAGAAGAAAAATGTATTTATTTTTTATATATCCCCACTCTCTCTTCCACCTCAGTGATATAATATATATAAAACGCATCCTTAATACACCAATGGGACCTACCATATTATACCTTTCAATTCATAATTTTTACTTTTACCTTTTTATACCTGCACAAATAGCATGCCTGATAAAATATTGATTTATTCTTTACCAAAAAAATAAAAATAAAAACACAAATTATATATACCACCCAGTAGTGTTTTTAGTGTTTTAGTAAGCACTTTTAAAGAGTCCCTTTTCAATATTAAAGGCCGTTCATTTCCTAATTTTATATTGTCTTTTTTAGAAGTGCATCAGTAATATCTTTCGTAAGATGTTAATTCTTATGGAGGGGAAAAAAAACGTAATGTCAGTCTTTTGTGCAGATTGGGGGGGGGGCTTTAACTGTCCCCCTATAGATCCCCTCTTTGCTTTCTGTGTGTGGGTTCCTTTAAATGGCATATTACACACTAGATTATAGCTATAGGAGATTATAGCTCTCACCATAGGTTCTTCTTATGAGGCACCGACAGGCATATATACAGTTTTATTATATTGCTTGTGCTATACGATTGTTAACCCACACTCCTACCCTGTTTCCCCTAAAATAAGACCTAGTGTGATTGTCGGTGATAGCTGCAATAAAAGCCCTACCCCCCAAATAAGCCCTAGTTAAAGTCCTTGTAGGTCTTCTTTTCAGGGTAGGGCTTATTTTTGAGGAAACAGGGTCGGGCTTATTTGGGTGGTAGGGCTTATATTGCAGCCAACACCGACAATCAGGCTAGGTCTTATTTTAGGGGAAACAGGGTAGTAACATCAATTGGATCAAACTTCTCCAGCCATGGTACCTTTGATTTATTTTTGGGTCCGGTGTCCGGCTTCCAGTCTCAGGGTTTGTTTCTGAGGAAACACTGTGCATTTACAGAGCATTCACCGCCATCAGAGGCCTCCCATGTCGCCTGAGACCTGAGCCGTCTCTGAATCACCAATGCTGTATCGGAAGTCTCCTCGGGTTCGGAGGATCGGAGAGGAGTGTCGGTCGGCTTCCACAGGATTCAGCGTGGTTCGGCCCAGCTCCTATACGCAAGCTGGGATTTCATAGCCCTCGCCTCAAACCTCGCGATAGGCACAGAGAGGTTGTTTTCTCTGTCCCCTATTGGTACCTACGCCATCATCCGATGCTAAAATCTCTCCTTGTGTACCCAGAAACCTCCCAGTGCTTACAAGGGGAAGTCAAGGAAAATCAGTGGAAGTGGCTGCAGCTGAATGCCTAGGCTTGGAGTAGCAATCTCACAACACGACCATCCTTGTCAGTCTCTCCCCCCCTGCTTTTTTATTTTTTAAAGGGAAAGGTTTCTACGTATATGGGAGGTGATAAGAGTATAAAAGAGTAAAGAATAACTTTTTGTGCACTATAGTCAAGGATTATATGATTGCAAATTTTATATGTCATACAGAAGGAGTTTTGTATGCACTGCATTGCCCATGTGGGCTACAGTACATCGGATGGACAAAAAAAAACACTTGCAAAAAGGATCATGAAGCATGTATAATATCTTGGAAAATAAAAAGCATGTTTCAAAATATTTTGCCGTATACAATAATTAAGACCTGGGCCAACTACACTTTGGCGAGTATAAAAATATAAAAAGCAATAGAAGGGCAGTAATATGATTAACCACTTGCTGGCTGCCCTATAGCACATTTACTGCTACAGGGCGGCCAAGCGGTGCAGAATCATGTATATATATATATATATATATATATATATGTACATGATTCTGCACTGTTTTGGCCGTTAGTGCATGCCACCGACGGCTCGCTCCTGCTGTGATTTTACACCGGGTCCCGGGGACCCTTTATTCGTTGGCACCTGCTGATCATTAGGCAGACTGTCATTCTGTAAATACAGAAGACATACAGTGCCTTGTGAAAGTATTCGGCCCCCTTGAACTTTTCAACCTTTTGCCACATTTCAGGCTTCAAACATAAAGATATAAAAATTTTTGTGAAGAATCACCAACAAGTGGGACACAGTTGTGAAGTGGAATGAAATCTATTGGATATTTTAAACTTTTTTAGCAAATAAAAAACTGAAAAGTGGTGCGTGCAAAATTATTCGGCCCCTTTACTTTCAGTGCAGCAAACTCACTCCAGAAGTTCAGCGAGGATCTCTGAATGATCCAATGTTGTCCTAAATGACTGATGGTGATAAATAGAATCCACCTGTGTGTAATCAAGTCTCTGTATAAATGCACCTGCTCTGTGATAGTCTCAAGGTTCTGTTGAAAGCGCAGAGAGCATCATGAAGACCAAGGAACACACCAGGCAGATCCGTAATACTGTTGTGGAGAAGTTTAAAGCCGGATTTGGATACAAAAAGATTTCCCAAGCTTTAAACATTCCAAGGAGCACTGTGCAAGCAATCATTTTGAAATGGAAGGAGTATCAGACCACTGCAAATCTACCAAGACCTGGCCGTCCCTCTAAACTTTCAGCTCCGACAAGGAGAAGACTGATCAGAGATGCAGCCAAGAGGCCCATGATCACTCTGGATGAACTGCAGAGAACTACAGCTGAGGTGGGAGAGTCTGTCCATAGGACAACAATCAGTCGTACACTGCACAAATCCGGCCTTTATGGAAGAGTGGCAAGAAGAAAGCCATTTCTCAAAGATATCCATAAAAGTCTTGTCTAAAGTTTGCCACAAGCCACCTGGGAGACACACCAAACATGTGGAAGAAGGTGCTCTGGTCAGATGAAACCAAAATCGAACTTTTTGCCCACAATGCAAAACGATATGTTTGGCGTAAAAGCAACACAGCTCATCACCCTCAACACACGATCCCCACTGTCAAACATGGTGGTGGCAGAATCATGGTTTGGGCCTGCTTTTCTTCAGCAGGGACAGGGAAGATGGGTAAAATTGAGGGGGAAGATGGATGCAGCCAAATACAGGACCATTCTGGATGAAAACCTGTTGGAGTCTGCAAAAGACCTGAAACTGGGACAGAGATTTATCTTCCAACAAGACAATGATCCCAAACATACAGCAAAATCTACAAAGGAATGGTTCACAAATAAACGTATCCAGGTGTTAGAATGGCCAAGTCAAAGTCCAGACCTGAATCCAATCGAGAATCTGTGGAAAGAGCTGAAAACTGCTGTTCACAAACGCTCTCCATCCAACTTCACTGAGCTCGAGCTTTTTTGCAAGGAAGAATGGGCAAGAATTTCAGTCTCTCGATGTGCAAAACTGATAGAGACATACCCCAAGCGACTTACAGCTGTAATCGCAGCAAAAGGTGGCTCTACAAAGTATTAACGCAAGAGGGCCAAATAATTTTGCACGCCCCACTTTTCATTTTTTTATTAGTTAAAAAAGTTTCAAAAATCCAATAGATTTCGTTCCACTTCACAATTGTGTCCCACTTGTTGGCGATTCTTCACAAAAAATAAAAATTTTATATCTTTATGTTTGAAGCCTGAAATGTGACAAAAGGTTGAAAAGTTCAAGGGGGCCGAATACTTTTGCAAGGCACTGTAGATCCTGCGTTTCTGTAAAGCAGAAACATCGATCCATGTCTTCCAATAGTAAAAGCACCTCTTCCACCACACTGAAACATTAGCTAGGCACACAGTTAATCCTTTAACCATCCCTGATGCTAACCCCTTCCCTGCCAGTGTCATTAGTACAGTGACAGTGCATATTTTTAGCACTTATCACTGTAATAATGTTACTGGTCCCCAAAAAAGTGTCAGGTGTCCGATTTGTTTGTCGCAGTCCCGCTATAAGTCGCTGATCCCCTCCATTACTATTAATGAATAAAAATATCCCATAGGTTGTAGACGTTATAACTTTTGTGCAAACCAGTCAATATACGCTTATTGGGATATTATTATACCAAAAATATGTAGCAGAATACATATTGGCCTAAATTGATGAATTCAATTTATTTATATTTTTTTTATTGGATGTGTTTTACAGCAGAAAGTAAAATTTTTTTTATTTTTTTCAAAATCGTTGATAGTTCTTTGTTTATAGCGCAAAAAATAAAAAGCACAGAGGCAATCAAATACCACCAAAAGAAAGCTGTATCTGTGGAAAAAAAAAAATACATACATTTTATTTGGGTACAGTGTCACATGACCACACAATTGTCAGTGCTGCATCACAAAAAATGGCCTGGTCATTCAAGGGGGGTAAACTTTTTGGAGATGAAGTGGTCAACTACCTAACGACCAGCCGCCATCCTTATATGGTGAAAGGTTGGCTTCCCTGCGCAAATCGATGTAGCTGTGCGGCGGCCTCTTTAAGGGGTATAGGGGGCGTGTGCGTGCCGCGTGATGTCAGAGCCGATGCTCATGGCTGGCGACCCGCGATCCCTCCTGAGAGAGACAGAACAGGGATCTGTCAATGTAAACAGATAGATCCCTGTTCTGTCAGGGAAGTAGAGAGAGATCTGCTGTTCTTAGTAATCAGAAACATCAATCTCTCTCTATTCCCTGTCAGTACACTCCCCCCACAATTAGACACTTCCCTAGGGAACACTTAACCCCTTGATCGCCCCCTAGTGTTAACCCCTTCCCTGGCAGTGACATTTAAACAGTAATCAGTGGCAATTTTTTTTTTAGCTCTGATCACTGTATAAATGTCAATGGTCCCAAAAAAGTGTCCGATCTGTCTGCCGCAATGTCGCAGTCCCACTAAAAATCTCAGATCACCGCCACTACTAGTAAAAAATAATAATAAAAATGCAATAAATCTATTCCATATTTTGTAGATGCTATAACTTTTGCACAAACCAATCAATATATAATTATTGTGATTTTTTTTTTTTTTTTTATCAAAAATATGTAGAAGAATACATATTGGCCTAAACTGATGAAGAAATTTGTATTTTTTGGGGGGGACATTTATTATAGCAAAAAGTAACAAATATATAATTTTTTTCCAAATTGTTGCTTTTTTTGTATATAGCGCAAAAAATAAAAACCGCAGAGGTGGTCAAGTACCACCAAAAGAAAGCTCTACTTGTGGTAAAAAAAGGATGTCAATTGTGTTTGGGTACAGCGTCGCACATTCATGCAATTGTTAGTTAAAGCCACGCAGTGCTGTATCGCAAAAAATGGCCTGGTAGTTAAGAGTTACTTGCCACCAGTTACCCCACCCAGCCCCTACCCTGCCCCACCCCTAAACTGGAATTAATTTACAATGTAATTGTAAACCCCAGCATTGGTGTCAGTGGACATATAATAACCTTCACAACAGGTATCCAAGGCTGTGGTAATAACCCTTAGCATTTATGTCAGCGGATGTATTAAAAACCCCTAGCACTGGTGCCAGATGCCATAATAACCCCCAGCGCAGATATCAGAGGATGCATTAGTAACTCCCAGCATTGAAGTCAGTGGACGCGTTAATAACCCCTAGCACAGGTGTCAGTATTAATATGCCCCTTTCCTACATTGGTGGTTAGTGGCATTGAAATGTAACCCCTCCCATGACCCCCAATGTGGGGGAAGGGGGTTAACTTTCACTGACATTACCACAAAAGCAGAAGGGGGTGGTGGGTTAAAATTTCACTGCCATGAGGACCAATGCAAGGTGGGGTGGGGGGTGAAGAGATTAACATTCACTGCCATAAAGACCAATGCATGTGGGGGGCATTGCATGGCAATGCTATCCTCTGGACAGGAAGCCGGAACAATGAAACAAGTAGTTAGCTGAGCTTACCTCAGCACACACTCGCTCCTGATAAGTTCACATCTCCCTCTTTCAGGAGTGCAGGCAGGCATGTGGATGGGTGGGCGGTTCAGGCAGATTGACAGGTAAACAGACGGGCTGTTCAGACAGATGGACAGGAGAGTGGACGGGTCAGCAGGTGGGCGGGATCTCAGAAGATTGCTTCATCCCCATCACAACAAGCAGCCAGAGCCTGAAACTGCCAATCTCGAAGCTGGAGGGAGAGGAAGCAAAACCCTTCCTCCAGCAGCCATCGGAGCCTGCACTGTGTGGTGCTTGGAATGATGGGAGTCATGGCAGCTATCGTTATCCTATCCTATCGTTCAGGCAGCTGGACACTGTGTCACTCTTCTGCTCTCAGCGCCCCCTCTCCACTCACCCCCAGCTAATTTTTACTCACAAAATGCGAGCAGGCGAGTGAAAATTTTGAGGGCTGTATACAGTATCTCACAAAAGTGAGTACACCTCTTACATTTTTGTAATTATTTTATTACATCTTTTCATGTGACAACACTGAAGAAATTACACTTTGCTACACTGTAAAGTAGTGAGTATAAGTGAGTATAACAGTGTAAATTTACTGTCCCCTCAACACACAGGCATTAATGTATAAACAGCTGGCAACAAAAGTGAGTACACCCCTAAGTGAAAATGTCCAAATTGGGCCCAATTAGCCATTTTGCCTCCCCGGTGTCATGTGACTTGTTAGTGTTGCAAGGTCTCAGGTGTGAATGGGTAGCAGGTGTTAAATTTGGTTTTATTGCTCTCACTCTCTCATACTGGTCACTGGAAGTTCAACATCGCAGCTCATGGCAAAGAACTCGCTGAGAATCTGAAAAAAAAAAAAGAATTGTTGCTCTACATAAATATGGCATAGGCTATAAAAAGATTGCCAAGACTCTGAAACTGAGCTGCAGCACATTGGTCAAAACCATACAGTGTATTAACAGGACAGGTTCCACTCAGAACAGGCTTTGCCATGGTCGACCAAAGAAGCTCAGCGTCATATCCAGAGGTTGTCTTTGGGAAATAGACATATGAGTGCTGCCAGCATTGCTGCAGAGGTTGAAGGGGTGGGGGGTCAGCCTGTCAGTGTTCAGACCATACACCGCACACTGCATCAAATTGGACTGCATGGCTGTCATCCCAGAAGGAAGCCTCTTCTAAAGATGATGTACAAGAAAGCCTGAAGACAAGCAGACTAAGGACATGGATTACTGGAACCATGTCCTGTGGTCTGATGAGACCAAGATAAACTTATTTGGTTCAGATGGTGTCAAGCGTGTGTGGCGGCAACCAGATGAGGAGTACAACAACAAGTGTGTCTGGCCTACAGTCAAGCATGGTGGTGAGAGTGTCATGGTCTGGGGCTGTATTTGTGCTGCCGGCACTGGGGAGCTACAGTTCATTGAGGGAACCATAAATGGCAACGTATACTGTGACATAATGAAACAGAGCAAGGCATGATCCCCTCCCTTTGGAGACTGGGCCGCAGGGCAGTGTTCCAAAATAATAACGACCCCAAACACACCTCCAAGATGACTACTGCCTTGCTAAAGAAGCTGAGGGTAAAGGTGATGGACTGGCCAGACCTAAACTCTATTGAGCATCTGTGGGGCATCCTCAAATGGAAGGTGGAGCTCAAGGTCTCTAACATCCACCTGCTCTGTGATGTCATCATGGAGGAGTGGAAGAGGACTCCAGTGGCAACCTGTAAAGCTCTGGTGAACTGCATGCCCAAGAAGATTTAGGGACACAAAGAGCGTGATTTTAAAATGAGTTTACATCATGCGAAATAAAAATACACGTAGTGCTGGCTCCTGACGAGCCGATGCTATGTTTTTTAATATTAATAATTTGCCTAAAACCACAGTTGGGTTTTGGGGCTATTTCTCTAAATTGCTGGTTTCAGTACCAGTCCACCTGGGTTTTCCTTGACCACAGGTGTCGCTGTCACCGCCAGCAAGAGTAGAATCACAGTCTAGCTGGGTGTATTGAATGCCACTGTTCTCTCTGAACCAGCCCAGTGGGAGTGTTCTCCTGCTGTGCATTCTGGGGGTGGTATTTAAGGTACTGATGCCACATGGTTCAGGGTTCCATCTTTATTTTTCAGTCTGTTCGGTTCTGGTGGTGCTCTTGGCCTGGGGTGTGGAACCAGGCATCCCGAGGCGACGCAACTGCAGGGACAGGCCTGACTGGATTTCAGGGCCTATTAATTCGAGGGTGGTCTGGTGCCTTCTCATCTGAAGGGAGAGGCCCAGCAACTGAGGAGCCCCAGGAGAGGACTCTTCAGGATAAGGCCGTGCGCGAGGCTGGCTTCTCTGAAGGAGCTTGGAGGCTTAGTTGAAGGACCTGGATCAAAACACATATGGTATCACCGGATCAGCTGGGAGAACCTGGTACCGTATGTTAGCTTTTTACATATCTACGTCCCTCAGTAACGCTCAAGTGTACATCACAAGTCTGTGGCAGAGACTTTGTTGAACACCCTACCGACTGCTAGGCCTAGTGAGAGGAGGTCTATCCCGGGGTTGTTAAATCCAGTTTTTATATTCTGGATTTTCTGTAAGGACTTCCATTATTCTTTGCAGTCTAAAGTACCTGAACTTACTCCTAACCCTCTACCCTTTAGTGAAAGACTCTTTTTCTGTTCCAAATAAATAACCCAAAAAAAGATTCAGTGTCAGTTTCCACATTCTTTGGGCCATCTATCACGGGAATCCCTAGATGGAGAAGCAAACAAGGAGGTAACAGTAAGCCCAATAAAACCAGCAGCTCCTTGGGGGGGGGGGGGGGGGGTCAGTGCTACATACATATTTTATTCAATATCAAATTTTTTAAATACCGGTAATGATAAAAATTATTACAGTAACATGCAAATCATACAACATACAGCCACTTCTGCTTTACATGTCTCACCCAGAAGAGCTTCCTCAGGAGACTTTGGAGAGCTGCATAAAGTTGCTATGGATGCTTAAAAAATCACAAACTTGAATTAATGACGTAAAGAAGTTCCTCTAAAGCCAAGGCCCATGGAGCGTCATGCAACCATAGGGAAATGACAAAGGAGAACATCACCTTAATCATATCAGAATTGATCCCTCTTTTCTAATTGAAAAAGTATTCAGCTGCTGTAATTGGGAGGGAGAGAGGGTATAGATGGTATTTGCTAAAATGGAATAGTAACAGTGAAGGTCCCTTCAAACTGTATGGGCTTAATTGAATCCATCTCCAACCAAGAAACAGCCAGTAATGTCCTAAAGTGTGTAGCGGCGGCTCCTGACGAGCACACGCTATGCGTTTTTCTAAAGTTAAAGTTGCCTAAACTGCAGTTTGGTTTGGGTACAATTATCTACATTGGGCCTCAGCATTAGTCTGACTGGACTGTGAGATGTTCAGCCTAGCCACGGGGTGCACTGTCTCTTCTGGCAGGCATGGAACTATGGTCTGGTTAGGTGTTTAAGTTACTTTCTCTCGCAGCCCGCCCAGTGGGAGTGGCGCTCTTGCTGTGCTTTCTGGGAGAGGGTATTTAAGATGCAGCCGTCACATGATTCGGTGGTTCCGGTCCAGAATGAGGTGCTGACTTCATGCTGACCCCGTGTAATTCAAGCATTCCAGGGGAGGACTCTACAGAAGAACACCACGTGTGGGTTGGTTTTCTTAGCAAGAGCCTGGAAGGGCTGAAGTAACCAAGAGAATCCGGTCTTGTGGATATCGCCAAGCGAGAGAGATCCAGGAATCCCACAAGTGTTCTCAAGCTTAGTTTTCCTATGGGTTCTACAACAATGTCTGTGGCAGAGATATTATCTTGTGCGTTTCTACAACAACATCTGTGGCAGAGACTTGTTCCTGAGTAAGCACCATGTTGGCTGCTAGGCCTTGTGAGAGAGGGACTGTCCAACCTGAGTGATCATCCAGTTGTGAATGGCTATTCTCTGGATGCAGTCAAAGTAAGCAAGTTCTCCAAGGTTTTTTTTTTTTACTTTGACACTAAAGCCTCATACACACAATCGGACTTTGTACAAACTTTCCTGTGGATTTTTGTACAAAGGGCGTCGGCCGAGAACTTGTATTGCATACACACGGCAGGACTTTTTCAGCCAACTTTCACCAAATCATGTGGTTTTTCTGCTCTTTACCGCCACCTTTGGTCAACTTCTGTATTGTTGTCTGATCTTTTGCATTGGTTCTGAGCATGCCTGTTTGTACTTTGTACAAAAGTCCTATGGTTTTCTGTACATATGATCAGACTTTGCTCCATCGGACTTTTGTTGCCAGAAAGTTTGTCCATTCGCACAGCCAACAAAAGTCCGATGAAAACCGAAAAATTTTGTTCGATGGAGCATACACACGGTCGGATGATGCTTCAAAACAGCTCATTTGCATGTTTGTTGTCAAAAAGTCTGATCGTGTGTATGGGCCTTAAGAGTACCTGAACTTCCTTTCCAACCCTCTGATCCCAAGATGAAAGATTGTCTGAGTTTTGAAAATAAAATCCATTCAAGTGGATCTATTGTCAGTCTCAAGTTACTGGGCCATTTACCACGGGACATCCCTTAGACGTGCAACAAGGAGAACGGAAGTTAACAGTAAGGCCAAAAATAACCAGCAGCTCCTTCGAGAGTTAGTGCTACAAGTGGAATCAAAGAAATTGTGAGAGAGAGGGTCTGCACCTCTCCTCTCCCTCACCATGCTAACTCCGTGCCCAAGAGGGTTAAGGCAGTGCTGGAAAATAATGGTGGACACACAACATATTGACACTTTGGGCCCAATTTGGACATTTTCACTTAGAGGTGTACTCACGTTTATTGCCAGCGCTTTAGACATTAATGGCTGTGTGTTGAGTTATTTTGAGTTATTTACACTGTTATACAAGCTGTACACTCACTACTTTACATTGTAGCAAACTGTCATTTCTTCAGTGTTGTCACATGAAAAGATATAATAAATTATTTACAAAAACGTGAGGGGTGTATTCACTTTTGTGAGATACTGTCTATCTGTTTGTACATATGCCTAACTAAGGAGTAGAACAAGTAGTGCTGCACCGATTTTAAGTTTATTGATGGCAAGTGTGGGAAGCACATAATAGTGTGAGCTGACTGCTAAAAAAGATTAGAAAGCGATTTGTGCAGCGCAGGAGATTTTTATTTAAATAATTGGCATACTCAGCATTTGAAAGAAAATAGACCCATGCCTCCGGTTATTTCAGTTACCTATGCACCTGCTAAAAAATACAATTGTTAACCTTCAGTACTATAATTATGTAGCTTATATTTAAAAAATGCCACAGTGCACATTCTACCCCCGGAGCATTAGGACCCAGTGGAAAAAGAAAAAGTGTGTGGTTGGCTTTTACCGAGATGACCCAACACACTAAATAAATGAATCATCAGAGAATAATGTGATGTGACCAAATAACACTATTGCATAAGCATGCAATAACTGAGTGGATACAAAAAGAAATTAAGGAGCAATCACAAAAAGGCTGAAAATAACAATTTATAAATACACCAAAAACAGAAGTAAAACTAGTCAAAACCAAACTTTAGAGGAATTACTGAAGCTATAGACAGGAAACTACAACTGGCTGATCAATAGGCTGCCTTCTCTTACGAGCTTGGGGAACAGGCTCTGGAGGACTAAAAAGGAGGGGAGAGAGGTGTGCCAAGAGACCATATAGTGTAGTAAGCCTTTTTATTAAATGTGTAAATGTGTAGAGAGTCATAATATGCACGGACAAGCGGAGGAGGCTAAAGAGAATAGCATACGATGAGAACCAGTCCCAGTCGTGGATGGATAAGTTGAACAGCTGCTGGCTAGATGGAGTCCCGCTGCTGCAACAAGAGAGACACTGTTGAAGCCAACTCCTATGCAGCACCTCCACACTGGATATCCGCTCTTCCTCATATGCTGGAGCAAAGGATGATAGGATATGCATTTCGGGACACTCCTACACCCTCTTCGTCAGTCAAGTCGCCTACCCTCATGTATTGGGATCAAATGAGAACTGCTCCATACAGTATCTCCACAGCGGATGACACATTATTTGGTCCACTGTATAGGGTCATGAGTGCCAAAGACCAAGAGATGTTGAGGAAGTCTCTACCTACTGTGTTTGGTCAGTTCCTCCTAAGAGATTGGAAAAAGTTTAAGACAGACAAAGGACTGCTCTATTGTGTGATATTGTATCGCCACCCTGGGAGACAACTAGTTCATCCATATGAAGTCTGCATGAGACCCATGGCCATCTGGAACCTAAGAAAACCTATGGCCCAATTTAAGATCGTTTCTATTGACCCAAGATGAGAAATACCTGGTCTATGTAGACATTGCCTCAGATGTTTTCATAGGGAAATTCAACCAGTTTGAGCTGCTCCAATGGCATTTACAGAGTTTGGGCACTATGGAGTTAGCTTGTATAGATTTTCTCTGCATTGACAATGATTCAAGAGGAATTGGAAATGTACTGGTGACAACTACTTTACCCAATATGTCCAAACTATTCCTACCAAGGATTAAAGGGCAGTTACAGTCGCAAGAGTGCTTTGGGAGAAGTATTTCATCCACTACGACCTACCACACAGGTTACACTCAGATTAGATATGTGTATGGCAAGATATCTGCGCTAAACCCAATAAACAAACAAAACAGTGCGCATATATATATATATATATATATATATATATATATATATATAGAAAGGCCAGTATGGTGGCCTGAAATTATGGGAGGAGCCCGGTCTTATGTGTATATAACCCGCCGTTCGCCCATCCTTCCTCGTCGGTTCCGGTGCGCGATACCTGATACGTCAGATATCAAGGGCCGACTATCCTAGACCAGACGCAGTGAGCCTGTTCGTGAGTTCCCGTGTTGTTCGTCTCCGTCTTGACCATCTTCCCGTTCATCAGCGTCCGTGGGTTTCGCCGTCGGAGTGTCGTCTTGCCATCGAATTTGTCGTTACACGTCGGGCCGGCTGTCGCAGGCAGGGCTTCGGCACCCCCTTTTATGTATTACAATGCAAACATTCCCTGAACTCACGAACCGCTCGAATGTTTTACTGTGGCTCTCGTACGCATGTCACTGTTTCTACTTTCGATGTAGTCGTTATCACCTTCGGTCCATCACGCCACGTCAGGCGATTCGTTCACAGGTACATTCGGAGCCGTTCGGCTCCATTCTATTAGTATCGGTCGAATCGTTCGACTCACAGCCGACTGCTTGTTACGACAAAGCAAGCAGTCCGCACGTATTTGTTGGTCTGCCCCAGTTCGACATGTCTCATCATTCATACAGTTGTGTTATGTATCTCATGTTGTCTCGTTCAAATCATTTCAGTCCTACTCATTTCTACCGTTTCAAGTCATTTCTGTCACTAGCCACGCTCCGGCGCGAATCTTGTCGCACCTCTGGTGCACCGATTCGCTTTGAAGTGCCCCAGGGTTCGGCCTCATTTCTGTACATGCTCCAGAGACTGAGTCACTCGCAGGATCACGCACGGTCCCTGATTCTTGTCTTTGTCATGGCATACCATTTCTGTCACTTATTACGCTCCAAGTCGAATCCTGTCGCATTCTTCTATGCACCGATTCGTCCTGGTGTGCCCAGCTGCTACGCCTCATTTCAGTACATGCTCCAGAGACGGATTCTTTGTAACCTACAGTCCAGTCGTTGAATCCTGTTTCTGTCATGGGAGATCATTTCTGTCACTTATTACACTCCAGTTCAAATCCTGACGCATTTTCATGCACCGATTCGTTCTGGTGTGCCCAGCTGCTACGCCTCATTTCAGTACATGCTCCAGAGTCGGATTCTTTGTTGTTACCGTCAGTCCAGTCGTGGAATCTTGTCTCTGTCATGGGATATCATTTCTGTCACTTATTACGCTCCGATTTGAATCCTGTTGCATTTATTTATGCACCGATTCGTCCCGGTGTGCCCAGCTGCTACGCCTCATTTCAGTACATGCTCCAAAGACGGGATTCATCTGTTAGGTTCATGGGCTTGTCTTCTGATTCCAGTCTTTGTCATGGGTTTCATTTCATTTCACCTATCACGTTCCGGTACGAATAGTCACATTCATGGACCAAATTCGTCCCGGCGTGCCCCAGGATTGGCCTCATTTCAGTACATGCTCCAGAATCCGTTTCGTGCTCGGTCGCAAGTTCGTGGCATGGCGATTCGGATCTCTGTCATGGCAGATTCACTCATTTCACGGTCACTCATCGCTTCCCGCTTCTAGTCCAGTTGATTCTTCAACGTTGGATTTTTATCGGGGGGCCCTTGCTCGTCAGCCTCATTCGCTATGGAGTTGACAAAAAAAAAAAAAAAAAATTAGAGGGGAGAGAAAGGGGGAAAAAGAAAGGGAAGAGGAGATTTCATTTGTTTCTTTCATTTTGTCGTTTCATCTCATGTCTAAATCTCACCTCCACTGTTAGCTAGCCGTTCGTCAGGTGGGAGTCTCAAACAAAACTTCACCTTCATCTCCTCAGGTCAGTCGAGTTCAGTAGGTCCAGCCTGCACCTGGTCGGACGGTGCCTCCTTAGGTAAGCATATCTTCTGGAAGGAGATGCTCTTCAGCACAATCATCCTTCTTTAGGAAAAAAAAAAAAAAAAAAAAGAGAAGGAAAATGTATTTTCTTTAGGAGTCTCCAACCAGTTGTAATCCATGTCACCCCTATAGGTCCATATTAGGAGAAAACCCGGATCAGAGGACTTGTAGCCTCGCCAGACCCGCATTCTGCCACCATGTCCCAGGCTGGCAGCGAGGACCTCACGGCTCCATTATCTCCATCTGTTGTCTCAGAGAATGGCAGCCAAAGGGCCTTCAGAGCGTGGACCATTCCCAGGCTCACAGCCGAGCTAAGACGCAGGGGCGTGCCCTTTCCAGCAACAGCCAGAAAGGCCGAGCTTTTCAGGCTCCTGTTTCCTCCCCCTGCAGCAGTTGAGGCTTCTGCCCAGCAGGCCTCCCTGGGCTCCATCGCCTCCTCAATCTCACAGCTTCACACTCTGGTGTCGTTCCCTCACAACTTCAATGTCAGATCTGCAGAGTCGAGTGGCCCTCCTCGAGACCCACCCCGCTGTTCCTCTGCCAGTACCAGCATCCGAGCCAGTTGTTAATCCTCCCGCAGGTATCTCCGGGTGTGCACCAATAGTGTACCCATCCCATCTGGTGTCAGCTAACATCAGGAAGGACATCTTAGAGGGCAAAGACGTCAATTTGGCTTCTCTCCTGATCTCTATTCATGAGCTGGCAGAGAACAAGGCGTATACTTGGGGGGACGTTTCAGTGGTCCTCAAAGCCAAGGATTCCAGACTGGACAGGAAACTCTCTATCACCGAGTTTACCTTGGCTTTCGGCATGATGAGGGACATCATTTGCTCAGCTTCCCCTGGCAGGAGGGAGGAGCTGGATCGGTACCTCCATGTGGTAGTTGACCTGGGTTACAAGTACGGCGGGTTTTCATTCTATGATTACCACCGCTCCTTCTCTGCTAAAGCAGCCGCCAGGCTCTCCCAGTTCCAGACACCGACGGACTAGAGCACCATGGATACCGAGCTGTTCTGCCGCCACTTCGCGGGGCTACGGTCCCCTCTGTGTGCGATCTGCCAGTCAGCAACTCATACTGCGGCTTGGTGCGCTAGCCCAGTGGCAGCCCCGCCCTTAGACGGTCCATCTACCTCGAGTGCCGCTCAGGGCCTACAGGCACCGGCACGCCTGCCACAGACCGATAAGCTTGGGCGCCCAGTCAAAACCATGGGCGGTGCACCAATCTGTAACAATTAGAACAGTGGGTCGTGCAATTTTAGCCAGTGTAGGCTGCTCCATGTGTGCACCCAGTGTCATAGAGCTCACCCCCGGCTGATGTGTGAGCTCAAGCCGCTCAAGAGGTCCTGACTATGCCGGCTCAACATTTCATGGCTTAGTGCCTACCTCACCAGTCATCCTACCCCCTCACTATCCGCCTTCCTCGTCCAGGGCTTCACGCATGGTTTTCATACTGGACTTGTCTCTCTCCCTCACATCACGCACGAATGCCAGAACCTACGGTCGGCAGCCACGGATGAACAAGCCATTGACCTACTGCTGCAATCTGAGCTAGACCAGGACTTTGTCATCGGCCCTTTCGTACAGCCCCCATTTAACACCTGGCGAGTCAGCCCTATTGGGCTTGTCAAGGGCAAGTTCTCTAATAAACTCCGATTGGTTTATGATTTGTCAGCGCCTCATTCCTCTACGGTCCCCAGCCTCAATTCCCTTATCCCCTCTGAGGAGTTCTCCCTTAAATATGCATCTGTAGACATGGCCATCCAGGTCATTCTTAAAACAGGCACAGGTACCTGGCTTTCCAAGGCCGACATCTCAAACGCCTTCAAGCTTCTTCCCATCCATCCATCCCTCTGGTGCTGGCATGGCATTAAGTGGAGGCAGCGGTACTACTTCGCCACTAAACTCACGTTCGGATCCAAGAGTAGTCCCTGGCTCTTCGACACTTTTGCGCAGGCTCTCGCATGGATCTTGCTGCACGTAGCCCAGTGTCAGGAAGTCATTCATTATCTGGATGACTTCCTGCTAATAGAGTCACCCGGCTCTCCTCCACAAGATCTGGGTAAGTTGAGGGCAGTCTTCAATAATCTTAACGTCCCCATTGCCGAGCATAAGGTGGAGGGGCCATCGCAGGCCATCACCTTTCTCGGGGTCAGCCTAGACACTAACACTATGCAGGCCAGCCTTCCCCCGGATAAACTGACCCGCATCAGGACGGTCCTGAGGGACTTCACCCGTGCCAGGACTTGTACCAAGAGACAGCTTCAATCCCTTCTGGGCATGCTTAACTTCGCCATGCGCATCATCCCTCAGGGGCGCTCGTTCGTGTCACGCCTGTTAGCCTTACTGTCCCACTCTCAGGACCCGGAGCAAGTACTCAGCCTGGATTCCACAGCTATAGCAGACCTTGCCATGTGGGAGGAATTCCTATCTTCCTGGAATGGAGTGTCCCTGTTCGTCCCCTCCGTGTCCTCCCTTTCACCTCGGGTGGTGACCGACGCGGCGGCCTCCACGGGCTTTGCGGCGATCTTTGGCAACCTCTGGCTCGCAGCCCCCTGGCCTCCCCAGATACTGGCTATTCCTGGCTTCACTGAGACGTCCTCCCTGTTCGAGTTATATCCCATTGTAGCCGCTGCACACACGTGGGGCCGCAGCTGGTCGGGCCAGACGGTGGTTTTTTCTACAGATAACCTGGCCACTGCGGAGATCATTAATAAAGGCAGGTCCAGGTCTCTACAGATTATGTCCTTCCTGCGGCGACTGACCCAGCTCTCATTGTTGTTTCAGTTCAACCTTCATTGTTCCTTTGTCCCCGGTAAATTTAATCAGGCAGCGGATGCCCTCTCCCGCTTTAACTTTGTTTCATTTTTTGACCAGGTGCCCGGAGCCGGACCAACATCAGCGGCTATCCCGGACTGGTCTCAACTGACCTCGGATTAGCCCCACACCTCTCAGCAGCAACTCAACTCATTGATCTCTCCCTCTCAAACAATACCCGCAAGGCCTATCAATCGGCCTGGAGGGCCTTTAGCCGTTTCGCATCGTCTCACAGCACAGAGTCCTCCCGGGTCAAACAAGTCCTTGCCTTCATTTCTTACTGCCATTCGGAGTTGGCATTGTCTTTTAATACGATCCGGTTGTACTTGGCCGGGGTACAACATTTCACGTCCCTTCAGGACCCTACTAAGCCCTCCTTGTTCACTTACCACGCCGTCCGGGCTCTCATGCGCGGCATTCAGAAGCGTCGGCCGGTGTCCAGCACCAAACGGCTGCCTATCACAGGTGAAGTGTTCAGGGACATGTCAGATATTTTGGCCTCTTCACCTTTCGGTCTCCACGTTAGTGTCGTCCTGCAAGCAGCCATACATCTGGCCTTCTACGGCTTCTTGCGACCAGGCGAGTTTACCTGCAGTAGCCCCTCGGCACGCATGCTGTGCAAGCACCATCTAATCAGGTTCGAGGACCACTTCATCCTACATTTAGCGGTTTCCAAGACACAGCAGCTTGGATCAGGCACGGACATACACTTCTATAAGACCTACAACCGCTGGTGCCTGGTCACTGTTCTCACCCGCTTGTTGACCCTTTTGGCCGATCAACCAGGGACTGGCCCGCTTCTGCCCTTCCACACGAAACCTCTCAACGCAGCCCAGTTCATGGAACATGTCAGGATACTCCTGGGCATCCTTCACCTCAATCCTGCCCACTACTCTGGACATTCATTTCGTATCGGGGCAGCTTCGACGGCCTCCCGCCAAGGGGTCCCGGTCCATGTTATCAATAGTGATGGACGAACTTCCGACGGGACGTTTCGCGAACGCGAAACGCGAACGGACACAAACGTTCGCGAAAACGACCGTTCGCCGCGGGCTCCATTGACTTCAATGGGAGGCGAATTTCGCAAACCTTTAGGTCGAATTTGCGGCCACGGGGTAATTATTAGGGGGTAGCACGTAGTCCCACCACCTGGACAATAGCATAATACATGTATGAGGTGAATTTGGGATCGATAACTACAAGCATTTTTTTTTTATTTGGGAAATTGTTCTGACAATTCAGGACTATGGAGCTAATGAAGGCAATGGAGGAGAGGGAAGGTCAGGGACCAGGGTAGGCAAACAAGAGGGTGCAGGAGATACAGAGCACTGACAGCAGCACCGTAATACAGAGCACTGACATCAGCACCGTGACATACAGCGCTGACAGCAGCTCCGTGACATACAGCGCTGACAGCAGCTCCGTGACATACAGCGCTGACAGCAGCTCCGTGACATACAGCGCTGACAGCAGCTCCGTGACATACAGCGCTGACAGCAGCTCCGTGACATACAGCGCTGACAGCAGCACCGTGACATACAGCGCTGACAGCAGCTCCGTGACATACAGCGCTGACAGCAGCTCCGTGACATACAGCGCTGACAGCAGCTCCGTGACATACAGCACTGACAGCAGCTCCGTGACATACAGCGCTGACAGCAGCTCCGTGACATACAGCGCTGACAGCAGCACCGTGACATACAGCGCTGACAGCAGCTCCGTGACATACAGCGCTGACAGCAGCTCCGTGACATACAGCGCTGACAGCAGCTCCGTGACATACAGCACTGACAGCAGCTCCGTGACATACAGCGCTGACAGCAGCTCCGTGACATACAGCGCTGACAGCAGCACCGTGACATACAGCGCTGACAGCAGCTCCGTGACATACAGCGCTGACAGCAGCTCCGTGACATACAGCGCTGACAGCAGCTCCGTGACATACAGCGCTGACAGCAGCTCCGTGACATACAGCGCTGACAGCAGCTCCGTGACATACAGCGCTGACAGCAGCTCCGTGACATACAGCGCTGACAGCAGCTCCGTGACATACAGCGCTGACAGCAGCACCGTAAGCAGCCCCAGGAGGAAGTCAGCACAGCACAGGGATGGTGTGATCCCCTCATAATAAGAACCCCCAGGAGGAAGTCAGCACAGCACAGGGATGGTGGGAGCCCCTCATAATAAGAACCCCCAGGAGGAAGTCAGCACAGCACAGGGATGGTGGGAGCCCCTCATAATAAGAACACCCAGGAGGAAGTCAGCACAGCACAGGGATGGTGGGAACCCCTCATAATAAGCAGCCCCAGTAGAAATATGACACCGCTCAACCTCTTCAAAGAGGAGGGTAGGGGCATATAGTACGGTGTGCTTTTTTGGGTCAGGGAAGTGAGCCAAATGAATTAAGAAGGTCTGTGTGCTTGATTCCAAAAATTGTTTATAGACATATACATGGTCTACTGATCACATGTGTTGAATTCCTCCGAGATCCATGCCTCATTCATTTTTAGAAATGTGAGGTAGTTAACACTGTCGTGAGCTAGGCGAGTACGCTTATCGGTCACAATCCCCCCTGCTGCGCTGAACGTCCTTTCGGACAGGACACTGGATGAGGGGCAAGCCAACAGTTCGATTGCAAATTGGGCAAGCTCTGGCCAGAGGTCAAGCCTGCCCACCCAGTAGTCTAGGGGTTCATCACTCCTCAGAGCGTCCACATCGGCCGTTAACCCAATGTAGTCGGACACCTGACGGTCTAGGCGTTCCCTGATGCTGGATCCGGATGACACCTGTCGATGGGTCGGCTGAAAGAATGACCTCATATCCGAAGTCACCAACACATCTTCAAACCGGCCTCTTCTTGCAGGCGCTGTTGGATTGGTACCCGCAAATCCTTCTCTGGGAGTGGGAATTGCTCCTCTGCCAGCGCACGCAAAAGCAGAATGCAGCATTTCTCGAAGCAAGGCCTGGAAGTGCTGCATTCTGACAGCCCTCTGCGACGGCGGTAACATTTCCGCCATTTTGTGTTTGTACCGGGGATCTAAGTACGTTGCCACCCAGTACTGGTCCTTGACCCTCATGCTTTTTATACGGGGGTCCCTATTAAAACACTGGAGCATGAAGGCCCCCATTTGCACTCAAGCGGAAGGTATGTGGTGGTGGTGGTGTTGTTGGTGGTAGTGTCTTTGGGGGTGCACATAGCAGAGAGTGAAGAAGAGGGTGCAGATCGAGAGGATGAGGAGGGTGCAGAAGAATAAGGCTGAGTGAGCCACTCAACCAAGTCTGGTGCGTCCTTTAAAGTAATTGAACGCACCTTCTGCAACTTCCCACTTTGGCTCAAGGCTGTTGCTCCTGCCCTACCCCTACCACCCCTGCGGAAGGGCCTGCCTCTTCCTCTGCCTGTCATTTTTTAAATCACCCTGTGACAAAACTCTTAGTCCCTATACCGCTGAAGGACTGCTGCAGTATAGGGCAGCGGTCAGCAGTAGTGCACGTCAACCCTATGTATTGTGGACCGATAGCGGTCCTTACAGAACAGCAGACTGTACTGCACTCAGGCCTATGTACCGTAGCACCCTATACCAAGTTACCAGTCCTTATAAAAACTTTTGTGGACCAAGCAGGTTGTGTGTTAGTGATTAGCAGACTGTACGTCAGTCCCTATACCAATGAAGGACTGCTGCAGTATAGGGCAGCGGTCAGCAGTAGTGCACGGCAACCCTATGTATTGTGGACCGATAGCGGTCCTTACAGAACAGCAGACTGTACTGCACTCAGGCCTATGTACCGTAGCACCCTATACCAAGTTACCAGTCCTTATAAGAACTTTTGTGGACCAAGCAGGTTGTGTGTTAGTGATTAGCAGACTGTACGTCAGTCCCTATACCAATGAAGGACTGCTGCAGTATAGGGCAGCGGTCAGCAGTAGTGCACGGCAACCCTATGTATTGTGGACCGATAGCGGTCCTTACAGAACAGCAGACTGTACTGCACTCAGGCCTATGTACCGTAGCACCCTATACCAAGTTACCAGTCCTTATAAAAACTTTTGTGGACCAAGCAGGTTGTGTGTTAGTGATTAGCAGACTGTACGTCAGTCCCTATACCAATGAAGGACTGCTGCAGTATAGGGCAGCGGTCAGCAGTAGTGCACGGCAACCCTATGTATTGTGGACCGATAGCGGTCCTTACAGAACAGCAGACTGTAACGCACTCAGGCCTATGTACCGTAGCACCCTATACCAAGTTACCAGTCCTTATAAGAACTTTTGTGGACCAAGCAGGTTGTGTGTTAGTGATTAGCAGACTGTACGTCAGTCCCTATACCAATGAAGGACTGCTGCAGTATAGGGCAGCGGTCAGCAGTAGTGCACGGCAACCCTATGTATTGTGGACCGATAGCGGTCCTTACAGAACAGCAGACTGTAACGCACTCAGGCCTATGTACCGTAGCACCCTATACCAAGTTACCAGTCCTTATAAGAACTTTTGTGGACCAAGCAGGTTGTGTGTTAGTGATTAGCAGACTGTACGTCAGTCCCTATACCAATGAAGGACTGCTGCAGTATAGGGCAGCGGTCAGCAGTAGTGCACGGCAACCCTATGTATTGTGGACCGATAGCGGTCCTTACAGAACAGCAGACTGTAACGCACTCAGGCCTATGTACCGTAGCACCCTATACCAAGTTACCAGTCCTTATAAGAACTTTTGTGGACCAAGCAGGTTGTGTGTTAGTGATTAGCAGACTGTACGTCAGTCCCTATACCAATGAAGGACTGCTGCAGTATAGGGCAGCGGTCAGCAGTAGTGCACGGCAACCCTATGTATTGTGGACCGATAGCGGTCCTTACAGAACAGCAGACTGTACTGCACTCAGGCCTATGTACCGTAGCACCCTATACCAAGTTACCAGTCCTTATAAAAACTTTTGTGGACCAAGCAGGTTGTGTGTTAGTGATTAGCAGACTGTACGTCAGTCCCTATACCAATGAAGGACTGCTGCAGTATAGGGCAGCGGTCAGCAGTAGTGCACGGCAACCCTATGTATTGTGGACCGATAGCGGTCCTTACAGAACAGCAGACTGTAACGCACTCAGGCCTATGTACCGTAGCACCCTATACCAAGTTACCAGTCCTTATAAGAACTTTTGTGGACCAAGCAGGTTGTGTGTTAGTGATTAGCAGACTGTACGTCAGTCCCTATACCAATGAAGGACTGCTGCAGTATAGGGCAGCGGTCAGCAGTAGTGCACGGCAACCCTATGTATTGTGGACCGATAGCGGTCCTTACAGAACAGCAGACTGTAACGCACTCAGGCCTATGTACCGTAGCACCCTATACCAAGTTACCAGTCCTTATAAGAACTTTTGTGGACCAAGCAGGTTGTGTGTTAGTGATTAGCAGACTGTACGTCAGTCCCTATACCAATGAAGGACTGCTGCAGTATAGGGCAGCGGTCAGCAGTAGTGCACGGCAACCCTATGTATTGTGGACCGATAGCGGTCCTTACAGAACAGCAGACTGTAACGCACTCAGGCCTATGTACCGTAGCACCCTATACCAAGTTACCAGTCCTTATAAGAACTTTTGTGGACCAAGCAGGTTGTGTGTTAGTGATTAGCAGACTGTACGTCAGTCCCTATACCAATGAAGGACTGCTGCAGTATAGGGCAGCGGTCAGCAGTAGTGCACGGCAACCCTATGTATTGTGGACCGATAGCGGTCCTTACAGAACAGCAGACTGTACTGCACTCAGGCCTATGTACCGTAGCACCCTATACCAAGTTACCAGTCCTTATAAAAACTTTTGTGGACCAAGCAGGTTGTGTGTTAGTGTTTAGCAGACTGTGCGTCAGTCCCTATACCGCTGAAGGACTGCTGCAGTATAGGGCAGCGGTCAGCAGTAGTGCACGGCAACCCTATGTATTGTGGACCGATAGCGGTCCTTACAGAACAGCAGACTGTAACGCACTCAGGCCTATGTACCGTAGCACCCTATACCAAGTTACCAGTCCTTATAAGAACTTTTGTGGACCAAGCAGGTTGTGTGTTAGTGTTTAGCAGACTGTGCGTCAGTCCCTATACCGCTGAAGGACTGCTGCAGTATAGGGCAGCGGTCAGCAGTAGTGCACGTCAACCCTATGTATTGTGGACCGATAGCGGTCCTTACAGAACAGCAGACTGTAACGCACTCAGGCCTATGTACCGTAGCACCCTATACCAAGTTACCAGTCCTTATAAGAACTTTTGTGGACCAAGCAGGTTGTGTATTAGTGTTTAGCAGACTGTGCGTCAGTCCCTATACCGCTGAAGGACTGCTGCAGTATAGGGCAGCGGTCAGCAGTAGTGCACGGCAACCCTATCTATTGTGGACCGATAGCGGTCCTTACAGAACAGCAGACTGTACCGCACCCAAGCCTATGTACCGTAGCACCCTAGACAGACCAAGTTACCAGTCCTGATAAAGAGCTTTGTGGAACAAGTGAGTTGTGAATGATTAGCAGACTGCAGCAGAAGGGCAGCAGTCAAGTATAATATTCTTTCTATATTTGGAAGAAAGAATATTATACGTGTACAAGCCTATTACCGTACCACTGATACCAGTCCTGAAAAGAACCTTTGTGGAACTAATAGTAACAGCAAGTCTTTAAAATTATCCTCACTGCCTGACACACTGCTTCCTGCCTGTCCCTATACAAATTGGCAAAAAAGAGTAGGCTGGAACGATTAGCTGGAACAGCTCTTTTGTGGACCTGATAGTAACAGCTAATGATGATGATGATGATGATGATGATGAAGAAAGACTAATCTGGCTGAGCTGTCCCTAAAATAGCAGCATACAGCGCTCTGTCCCTTTATCTAAACTGACAAAAGAAACTCAGGCTGCTGACCTAACACCTATACCAGTCCTGAAAAGAACTTTTGTGTACCAAATAGCTAGCGTTTTCTCTGTCCCTACTCCACACAGGATCCTTTCCCTACAGTGACAGAAGAAAGAATGTAAAATGGCCACCGGATCGGGTGTATTTATAGGTTAGGGGGAATGTCCAAGTGTCCATGAGCTGTCATGTCTCAATTGGTTGTCCTGTAACACATGATAAACGTGTCACGAAAGGTTAAAGTTCTTGTATACATTAAACACGTAAGTCCGCCGGGGCGAACGACGGAAAAAGGCGTTCGAACCCGCGGACGGCGAAAGTCGGAAATTCGCCGCGAAACGACCGCCGGGCGAACCGTTCGGCCATCACTAGTTATCAAAAAGTTGGGTAGATGGAAGTCCTCCAGTTTTGCCCGTTACATACCCAATCCGCAAGTGGAGATGGCCCAGGCCTTCGTCAAACTCACCCAGTAACAGTCTTGGTTCAATAAAATGTATTCCCTACCTGAGTGTTTTGCCCCCTTATTTTGGTATACCGTACGTTAGACCAGGGCACACTTTCAGGTCCATTTCAAGTAAGCGAGTTTATGTTATCCTTGTTTGTCATCCTTATCCGTATCGGTCAGAGGGCTCTACACCATAAATATATATATATATATATATATATATATATATATATATATATATATAAAAATTGTAACATCGGGGTTGTTTTAGCTTAAGGGTAGAGCTTACCAGTGAGTTGAGTCCATGCTAGATATGCAGTTTTAAGGGCTTGTAGGCCAACTTTTATTAAAGAAAGAAAAGTCCGATAACAGAAGAGTTGCCCACACAGGGGTTTCAGCTTTCCACAGTAACAATGTAAGTAAAATGAAAAATACCAAGCCACCTGGCTCTCTTTAGCCGCACTGCTGCTCAGGACTTATGCTTCAGCCCTCTCGGCTCTATAACAGAGTTCCTGTACACTCAGTACCTCAGCACTCTTTTCCAGCTTCCTTTTTCAGCCCAAAGGCTTGGACCCTCTGTCTGCTCTGACAGAGGGATCTGTGCAGACATGCACACTTCTCCCTTGCTTGCCTGGACTCCTCGGGAGGGTGGAGCCCAGAACCATGGTCAGGTGTTTACAAATAGCCCAGCACACACACCTGACCAGTCAGTATGCTGGTGGATCTCAAAACCTGGACCCAGGACTGGGGTTTTCATCCCACCCGGATCACTACGAAATCCCCAGGCTCCAGATCCCAAAACGGATTTTAGTAAAAAATGAGGAAACTGAAAAGCCAGTTTCCTCCCAAATAAGCAAATAAACTGGAGCCCCTCAACCTGCCTGGTTGAAAATCCTCTGTCCAAACACTGCTGGGGTACCTCACTACCATAAAATATATCAAATGCATATATGAGAAAAAACGGTGCTGCATCTATAAAAAAAAAAAATCCTAAATATTCAGTCCATAAACATGTATAACTAACAAAGATGTGCAATCCAAAAAAAAGAATAAAGAGGCATATATAAATGCCAAACGTGCTGTAATGAATGAATGTGCTTAAGAATGCTAAAATGACAATAAATAAAACTGTGTAGTCCAAAAAGTGCTTGACCCAATATGAACAATCAGGACAAACTTCTCAGAAGAACAAACTTTTTTTTTTCTGTTCTTCAAACAAAAGTAAGTAAACCAACGCCATTTACCAGATGTAATGGATCTCAGATTATAGAGATCAAATAGGCACACACGGGAAGGATCACTTGGCCAAAGAGGTTGTATCCACTAACTTTTCCAATAACAAGATGCCTTCTCCTGTAGTGGCTTTTGTCTGCTGAAATACTCCTCTCACAACCTTCTGGTAAAATGGATTCCTCCAAGGGATGTATTTATGAAATGGAAAGATGAGGTGCAGTACTCGATTTCAAAAGGTATTTATTCTTAAAACCTCGTAGGCACTGACATCCAAACAAAATGGTATTCAGTGTATTCAAACCACCCGCAGTTCATGCCCGCCAGCTGGTGCGTGGTGACGATAAGACCTGTAGCTCCACCCGACGCGTTTCCTGATACAAGGGTTTTACGGGGAAAGGAGGTTGCATTGTATGCCTAAATACATCCCTTGGAGGAATCCATTTCACCAGAAGGTTATAAGAGGAGTATTTCAGCAGAGAAAAGCCGCTACAGGAGGAGGGATCGTGTTATTGGAAAAGACAGTGGATACAACTTCTTTGACCAAGTGATTCTTCTTGTGTGTGCCTATTTGATCTCTATAATCTGAGATCCATCACATCTGGTAAGCGGCCCTGGTTTACTTACTTTGTTTGATGAACAGAAAAAAACTTTCTTTTTCTGAGAAGTTTGTCCTGATTGTTCATATTGGGTCAAGCACTTTTTGGACTACAGTTTTATTTATTGTCATTTTAGCATTCTTAAGCACATTAATTCGTTATAGCACATGTTTGGCATTTATATATGCCTTGTCACACTTTTTTTTTTCATTGCGCATTTTTATTAGTTATATACACTCAGATCGGGGCACATTTTTGAGAGAAAGCAAGCTAATTAATCAGATGCAGGTAGGACAGGGAGGTTGATTGGTGCAGCGTGGGGGGATACAGGAACCATGCCCTGTGCCTGTAACTCTCCATGCTGTAGTTGAAAGCCGGCAGGAGGGAGAGGGTGAGAAATTGGAATTCAGCTGCTGGAGGTAGATACACAGATACAGTGCATCGTTCTGTAATTGTTCTCCCATGCCACCGCACTGATGCCCCTGCTGTCCAAGCCCCCTGTACCCAAGGGATGGTAAAATAGCTAATGGAGTTCCCTTTTAGTAAATACAGGTAGAGTGAAGAGTTACTTTAAGGACTAGGCTCATGTTCAGCCTCCAGCACAGTCTCTCCCATCTACCCTCGTGTTACTGGGTTTTTTCTTTTTAAATGTTCCCACCCCTTTGCCAGGCCTCTTGGGCTGTGTAATTCAGCTTCAGCTAATCTGGATGAAAGAATCCTGTTTACAGAATATAAATCCCAGCGTCATCTGCAATCCTGTATGGGTTATGTGATAACTAAGTTGCGGAACACTGCCATCTTGTGGACAATTAGAGTTCTGCATAATAGTAACATTGCACAGTGTTACAGTCGAACCATCCCTTATCACCCTGAAGGTGATGCTCTTCCTGAGACCTTCAACAGGACCTTGCTTGATGTTCTAGGTATGATACAGGCTGATGGCAAGTGTACCTGGAGCCTAGATTGCCCACTGAGCTCTTGTTAGGAGTCTCTACTATTGTATTAGTAATTACCAACATGTGGCTCGTCTGAAAAATACCCTGGAATCTGCTCACTGTCTAGCTGAAGAAAACCCAGCTAAAATAAATCAAAGGAACAAAAGAAGGTTTTATCTCCATGTAAGATTTTGCTGCCTGTTTCTCAAGTCAGTGACGAAGATGGCTCAGATGATACTTCAGAGTGTGACTCACCCCAGCTTCAGACAGACCACTTATCACATATTTCTCATACCCCTGAGAGTGATTGGACTGTAGTTACTAAGACCTCTGGCTCAACAGCACTCTCTCCTCCAAGACAGCCACTGAACCCTGAAGCTCAAGAGTTTGTGCCTCAATTCATGAGCACGTTTAGTCAGGGAGCCAGTCCTTCTACAGCAGAGAGGAAATAAGCCACATGATCTTACACACACAGAAGCTGATGTATAATAGTGACTATTATATGTATAAGTATTATTAACCACTTCAGCCCTGGAAGGATTTACCCCCTTCCTGACCAGAGCGTTTTTTGCGATTCGGCACTGCGTCGCTTTAACTGACAATTGCGCGGCCGTGCGACGTGGCTCCCAAACAAAATTGACATCCTTTTTTTCTCACAAATAGAGCTTTTATTTGGTGGTATTTGATCACCTCTGCGGTTTTTATTTTTTGCGCTCTAAACAAAAAAAGAGCGACAATTTTGAAAAAAATGCATTATTTTTTACTTTTTGCTATAATAACTATCCCCCAAAAATATATATAACAAAAAATTTTCCTCAGTTTACGTGATACGTATTCTTCTACATATTTTTGGCAAAAAAATCGCAATAAGCCTTTATTGATTGGTTTGCGCAAAATATAGCGTCTACAAAATAGGGGAGAGTTTTATGGCATTTTTATTAACCACTTGCTTACTGGGCACTTAAACACCCTTCCTGCCCAAACCAATTTTCAGCTTTCGGTGCTCTCACACTTTGAATGACAATTACTCAGTCATGCAACACTGTACCCAAATGAATTTTTTGTCCTTTTTTCCCACAAATAGAGCTTTCTTTTGGTGGTATTTGATCACCTCTGGGGTTTTTATTTTTTGCGCTATAAATGAAAAAAGACCGAAAATTTTGAAAAAAACGCATATTTCTTTGTTTCTGTGACAAAATTATGCAAATTATTAATTTTTCTTCATAAATTTTGGCCACAATTTATACTGCTACATATCTTTGGTAAAAATAACCCAAATTAGTGGATATTATTTTGTCTTTGTGAAAGTTAGAGAGTCTACAAGCTGTGGTGCGAATCGCACAAAATTGATCACATCTGATGCACTGGTGGCCTATCTCACTTCTCCTGACCCGAACAAGCCAGGAAAGTACAAATACCCCCCAAATGACCCCTTTTTGGAAAGTAGACATTCCAAGGTATTTAGTAAGAGGCATGGTGAGCTTTTTGATGTTGTCATTTTTTTCCCATAATTCTTTGCAAAATTAAGATTTTTCATTGTTTTTATTTTTTTCCACAAAATTGTCATTGTAATAGGTTATTTCTCTCACATGGCATGTGTATACCACAAATGACACCCCCAAAAAAATTCTGCTACTCCTCCTGAGTATTACAATACCACATGTGTGGGACTTTTTCACAGCCTGGCCACATAGAGAGGCCCAACATGCAGGGAGCGCCATCAGGTGTTCTAGGAGCATAAATTACACATCTAACTTGACTACCTCATACCTCAAACATTCCATCAGGAGGAGAGGTTCTATGGGCTCTGATCTACACTCTAGGATTCGCCATTTGGCCCCAGTGAGTCTTCAGGTTGTACCCTGCCTATGCTGGGGGGGGGGGTGTCAGGAGGAGCCATAAGCACCATTGGGGGACCCCAGAAGAAGAGGATCGTGGCTGCTCTGTGAAAAAACATTGCACAGAGCAGAATGTGAAACTGGGTTACTTATGAGAATGTGGAGCGGCTACAGTGTATGGATCGTTCGTTCCTGAGGGATTATGGATAAAGTGTTCGGTGGAAGCGAGGAGCTGCCGGTGGCTTGGTACTCTAAACGCTCCTTGTGCTTTTACCATCTCGTAAGCGCACTGTTTTGTCGGTGGTGGGACACTATAGCGATAAGGAAGTGTGGAATCACTGTGGTGCGATCGTCTTCCTTTTTTGGATAACATAAAGTTTTCATGGACTTTTCTTTATAAATAGTTTTTTTGATTTATATTATTTGGCGCAGCTCTTTTGTTCATTTTCTATCTTTGTTTATGTGTGTGTATCCCACTGTAGAGCAGCAGCCTTATATTCTGTGAAACATTCATTTGTAATTTTTGGATTATTTGTATTTATTTCTAAGATTAATTTTTTTGGGATATTCATTTGAGAAAAATACTTATTTTTTCTTGCTTGATATTTTTTCCTCTTGCTTGATAAAGTAAGAAAGAGGAATTGTTTCCTTTTTTTGAGGGTTTCAGCGCGGTTTTATTTTCTTTTGTTTTTCTAACTTGACTACCTATTACACTTTTGAAGGCCCTGGAGCACCAGAACAATGACACATGACACTGATGACAGATGGCACTGATATGTGGCAATGATGACACCTGGCACTGATGACAGATGGCATTAATATGTGGCACTGATGACAGATGGCACTTATACGTGGCACTGATGACAGATGGCACTTATACGTGGTACTGATGACACGTGGCACTAATACGTGGCACTGATGACAGATGGCACTAATACGTGGCACTAATACGTGGCACCGATGACAGATGGCACTAATACGTGGCACCGATGACGCGTGACACTGATGCCAGATGGCACGTGACACTGACAGGTGGCACTGATGACAAATGGCACTGATACATGGCACTAATATGTGGCACTGATGACAGGTGGCACTATGTGGCACTGATTACACGTGGCACTGATGACAGATGGCACTGATACGTGGCACTGATGACAGATGGCACTGAGGACAAATGGCACTGACAACAGGTGGCACTGGGGATAGATAGCACTAACAGGTGGCACTGGGGACAGATAGCACTAACAGGTGGCACTGGGGACAGGTGGCACTGGGGAGGATGGCATTGGGGAGGATGGCACTGGGGCGGATGGCACTGGGGGAGGATGGTACTTTTTTAAATTTATTTATTTTTTTCCACTTACGGCCGCTGCAGCCGTTCATCTCTCCCCTCTGACACGCTGTCTGTGTGAGGAGGGAGAGCGGCGCTTAGAGATGATCTCATATGTTTACATATGAGATCATCTCACATTGGACACGCCGATCGCGCTGTAAACGGCCGCTGCGATTGGCTGTTTACAGTGACCTGTGTTTGCCTGCCTCCAGGGGACACGGCAAACACAAAACTTCCCCGATGCGCGCCCGCGGCGGCGCGCATTGCGGAAGTAAGCACGAGGACGTCCAGGGACAGCCTCCCGGACGAGAGCGCCCGCTCTAAAGCCGTCATTTGGCTATAGGGCGGGCGGGAAGTGGTTAATAATTGTTTTTGTTTACTAGTAATGGCAACGGTCGGCGATGTTTATCCTGACTACGACATTATGGCAGACACATCGGAAAATTATGACACATTTTTGGGACCATTGGCATTAATACAGCGATCGATGCTATAAAATTGCATTGATTACTATAAAAATGTCACTGGCAGTGAAGGGGTTAACCACTAGGGGCGGGGAGAAGTTAAGTGTATCCTAGTGGCGTGTTTCTAACTGTCTGGGAGCGTGGCTGTGTGTGACATCACACTGATTGCTGCTTCCGATGACACGGAGCAGATGATCATTGTGCTGTCATTAGACAGAACGGGGAGATGCTGTTTACATCGGCATCTCCCCGTTCTTGAGTTCCGTGACACGCTGGCGGGTATCCCCATGGCAATTGAGTCCGCGGGACCCGTGGGCATGGTGACGGAGCTCGCTGCAGGCTCGCGCAGGCATGGCGGGAACCTCAAAGTAACGTATGGGTACGTTACTTTACCCAGCTGTGCCATTCTGCCAACGTATAAGTACAGGAGCCAGGCGGGAACCAGTTAAAGTGGTAGTAAAGGTGTGGAAAAAAACTCTCTCTGCAAAATAAAAGCATAATGTGCTAGTATGAATCAGATAATAGAACATTATAAGAGACTTACTTTGAAATGAAGCCCGCCAGCGGCGCGCTGTCACTACTACGCAGGCTTCCATCTTCACCCGGTGCACGTTTAGGAGATATTAATTTAACCTACAGGTAAGCTTTATTATAAACTTATCTGTAGGTAAAAATAAAAAACAGAGGTTACTACCACTTTGAGTTCTAAATGCTTAACTGCAGCTGCCCATAACTTCCTAAGTGTGTATCTTAATCCTTGTGAGAAACGTATCTCTGTTGCATTGTTATTATCTCACATGCACAGTGCCAGATAGCTAGATTTGTGCTACTGTATGTGAGTAGTTGTCACCTTCCAGTATATTAGTAGGTGAACCTCTTTATTGTAATACAGTTTATATGCAGTGCTTATTATTTAACTTAACCTGCCCCTTTTGGTCTGGGATTCTATTGCTAGTTTTAGCTCAGAGTTCAATACAGGCCTAAGCTAGAGCCAGGTTAGACATCTGATGGCCACTTCTGGTAGTTAGAGGTTCAGATTCATAAGAGATTAAAGGGTAAGTTCACCTTTACAGAAAAGTAAGGTGAACTTACACAGGGCCCCCTCCTCGCCCCCCGCCCCGCTGACCTGGCCCGCGGCAATCTCCGGTTCTAAGCCCCAGTGTATCAGAGCCAGGCGTCCGGGGCTAAGAAATCCCCTGAGCTGAATGTTCAAAACATCCCTTGTCAGGAGGGACGTTTTGGAGCATTCTAATTAGTCAGCATCGTCACAAGGGCGGCGCTGACCAATCAGCAGCCACATAGCCCATCCTGTCAGCTATGGAGAAGATGCGTGGCTGCAGAGAGGTTTTCTAACCCTTGGACTCTTGGCGTGTATATACTGGGGCTTCAAACCGGAGATTGCCGCAGTCCAGGTCAGAGGGATTGGGGGGGAGCAAGGAGGGGGACCTGTGTAAGTTCACCTTACTTTTCTGTAAAGGTGAACTTACACTTTAAACGTTACTAAGTTTTAGTGCCACGCCATGGTTTCTGCTGGTGAAAAGCTGTATTCCAGGCCGGTTGGACAATGGCCCATTGTATCTTCTCATCACAGCAGATATTGTCTTTGAGTATTCAACACCAAGACTAACACTGAATGGTAATAATCCCCAGGGGCCCCTGCAACTGGACTTTGCTGCAACATTCATCTGGTATCACTATTAATAACTATACAGTTTTGTGCTCAAAAGTTTGCATACCCTGGCAGAAATTGTGGGATTTTGGCATTAATATTGAAAATATGACTGATCATGCCAAAATACTGTCTTTTATTTAACCACTTGCGAACCGCCGCACACCGATTTATGTTGACAGAATGGCAAGGGCAGGAAAAAGGTCATACCTGTGCGTCCCTTTGAATTTGTCGATTAGCAGGCGCATGCCACGGGAGCATGCCCATGGGTCCCACGAACTTCGCCAGCGGCCTGCTATTGCAGCGAGGAGAGGCAGAACAGGGAGATGTAAACAAGGCATTTACCTGTTCTGCCTAGCAACATGACAGGGATTTACTGCCCCCTGTCATCAGGAGCAGTGATCTCTGTCATGTTGTAATGAGCTCATCCCCCCTACAGTTAGAACACATCCAGGGAACACACTTAACCCCTTGATCTCACCCTAGTGTTTAGTGTTCAACCCCTTCCCTGCCATTGTCATTTATACAGTAATCGGTGGATATTTTTAGCTCTGATTGCTGTATAAATGTCAATGGTCCAAAAATTATGTCAAAAATGTCCGATCTGTCCGCCATAATGTCGCAGTCCTGATAAAAATCACAGATTACTGCCATTATTAGTAAAAAAAAAAAATGTATAATAAAAATGCCATAAAGCCCGAAACCTGGACACATGATTCAAAACCCGGACTGTCTGGGTGAATCCTGGACAGGTGGCAACCCTAGGTCTGCTGCTGCCATAGAAAAGAAGCCAGCAATAGATATGGGCGCATCATCGTCCCTGCTTTTGGGCAGGCTTTATCATCAGCAGAGACTGAGGCATAGATTATAACGTTGCAGTCTCCGTATTCTGTACGCAGATTCTTCATTTGCTTCCCCCTTGTCCGGACCCGCCCGCAGCTCCCTCCTGCATGCAATCAATGGCAGGCAGTGTGGGCTCACTGAATCCCTGGCTGAAGTTCAGATCCCCCTGCATTCAGCATTAGTGCGAGGTGGGCTCACACTGTGCAGCTAGTGAGACGGCGGGGGAGGGGAGACACATAATCCACTGATCAGACTTGACACTCTCGGTGCAGTCCAGTCTGAATGATGTGTCCGAAAAAGAAAATAAAAAGAAAATAAAAAAATCGCTAATTTTGGGTTGTCCACAGAAAAGTAATAGTAGGGAAATCTTCCAATGGGAACACTAGTTCTGGAGACCTGGGAGTCCACAATGAATTCGCCTAATTTGCAGGGATTTCTAAGGGAAATCTCCCCAACAGGACACTCTATTCAAAATGATGAAAAAAAAAAATGTTCTCTATAGATCTACTTTAACTGTGCTCCTTTAGGGCACACCCAATAACCAGGGCAATTTAGCCACACCCACTTTTTGTTGCGTTGCGATATGTTCTCCTTTCCAGGTGGTCCTACTTTCTCAACTTCTAAAGCCACGTACACACGGGCGGACTGTATGGCCTACTTAGTCCGTCATACAATCCGACGGACAGTCCGTCATACTTTCGAATGAACGGACTTGACCACACACGGATGCACAAACAGTCCGTCGAAAGCTTGCGCGATGACCTGTACAGCACGTACGACGGGACTAGAAATAGGAAGTCCAATACACAGCAATGCACCCTTCCGCCGTGTAAATCCTTTCTGAGCATGCGCCTTTCTTAGTCCGTCGAACTAGCCTACTGACGAGCGGATTGTCCGCTGAAACCAAAGTATGACGGACAGAATTTCGAAAAATCCGAAATACTTAGTACGCCAGACTGCACGCTGAAAAAGTCCGCTGAAGCCCACACACGAGCGGACTGTCCGCTGAAATGTGTTTCGACGGACTAAGTAGGCCATACAGTCCGCCCGTGTGTACGCGGCATAAGGTTTGGAGGTAATTTTTAAAGCATAATATCCTCCAGTTAAGGTTTACATTAACCTCCCTGGCGGTATGATTCTGTCAGGAATTCTATTCCAAAAGCGGTACAATTCTTTTGCATGAAAATTTGGTTTTATGTATCATAGGCCTGCAATTCTTAGTAATTACTTACTAAAACCTGACCAAACAAGGCTCTAGTAGACATCCCAGATGTGATAAAGTTAGAAACACAAAATCATGAATTATAATCTTATAAATAATATAATTTTATTCAATAATGTAATGTGAAATAATGAAATTCGTCAAACAAAGAAAATTCAATAAACATCCTGAGTGTGATACATTTTGAAGCAAGGTACAGCACACAGTCCAACATCACAATCCGGACAATAGAACCGGCTTTCTTTTCGGACTTTTTTTCCACTGCTATCTCTCTTTGAGCAGCAAACCACGCACATCCTGGTAGGTGCTGCCTTTTTTGCGGTTGGTGGTATGTAGTCCACAAAGTGACGACCTGTTAGGCGTTCTGGGTTGACAACATCAACAGCATGTCGTCCAGGTCTGATCGCAGATCCTGATGGTGTCTGGTGTTGGAGGAAAATCTGCTCAGCCACATTCCAGGTAAAATCAGCATGAATAAGAGGCTTGCGACTCTGTGCTCTATATAGGACATATGCGTTCCAAAGGCATTGCTCCAGAAGATGCCGGAAAATCTTTTTATGATATTTTTTTTGCTGCTTGCGCATAGCCGGATAAAATGTCATTGCCTGATCGGCTCTGTCCATGCCTCCCATAGTGCAATTATAGTCTATGACGACTTGCAGCTTCAGCACATCTTTCCCACGTTTGGTGTGGACCATGGCAGTGGTGGTATTGTGCACGGTACTCATGAGACACACGTCCTTCTTATCTCGCCATCGCATTGCCATCATCTTACCCTTCTGCCAGGCAACCATTTCTCCGGTTTTTAGATTTTTCCGGGAGAACAGAGATGGCATGTCACGTCGATTGGGCCTAACAGTACCATACGCATCGGTCTTGTTTTTTAGCAAAACATCAAAAAGTTCCAGAGACGTATAGAAGTTGTCCATGGTGACACAATATCCCTGGTTCAGCAATGGCTCCAGCAGTGTGAGGACTGATGATGTGGCCATCCCATAGCCGCTGTACCTGGGGTTGAACTTCGTGCCTTTACCGGTGTAAATGACCGAATTCCATATGTACCCGGTGGATGACTCGCAGAGCATGTAGGACTTTATGCCAAATCTCGCTCTTTTGGATGCAATAAATTGTATCCAGCTCAGGCGTCCCTTGTAGGCCATCAAGCTTTCGTCCACGCAGACGTCCCTTTCTGGCATGTAGGTCCGCTGGAAATTGCTCACAATAATTTGCGATACCTCCCAGATTTTTTTGAGTTTGGGTGCAGGATGCGTGGCCTCATCAAACTCTTCATTGTTCGTGAAATGGAAATATTTCATGATGAGGGAAAAACGGTATTCGGACATCACGGTGCCAAAAAACGGAGTGCCCAGTAATTTATTGGTGGTCCAGTACCATTTTTGGAGCGGTTTCCCCACCACTCCCTGAAGAATGATGAGTCCCAGGAACTGCCAGATGTCCTCTTTGGTCACTGGTTCCCACTTTCTGCTTCAGGAAAACCTGGCATGCAGCGTAGCGGATTGCTGTACCTGGTAGCGATTTGTCTCTGTGACAATTTTTTCAATTACATCCTCAGTGAGAAATAATTGCAGGTATGCCAGAGGATTGTCGCGTTCGACATCTACCTTCATCCCAGGTGATCCAGTGAAGGGGAATCTTGGCGGCGCTACCTGGTCTGTATCGCAGTCGATAGGGCACCAATTGCGCACATCGCTGAGGTCAGGTGCAGGATCATCACCGCTGTCACTTGTCAGATCCGTGTCAGTGTCAGACGACAAATCTCCCCACGACTCGCTATCACTAATTTCTGCGAGCAACTCCGTGTCGCTATCGCTGTCACTCAGCTCGTCCAATGGCGATTTTGTAGCGAATTGGCGCTTTTTTGATACCATGTTATATTTTATTTTATTGGAGGCAAGGGGCACTGTATGGTTTATCAGTCAGATAGAGATGATACAGTGTAATCCTCCCAGATTACAATGTATCACCTCTATTTATGTGTTTGTGTTGTGTTAACTTTTTGAATTTCCCGCCCAGTTCCGCTCCCGTGCGCCGCTGCTGCTCGCAGAGAACGGAACCAGGAAGTCAGGATGGTGTGACCTCGCCGGCGATCGCGTCGGCGATCACAGGGGAGGACATCGCTGGAGCACAGGGAGAAGGTAAGATCTCCGCTCGCCGCTCTGCAATGTTACCCCGAGCGTGACTCGGGGTTACCGATAGTACAAGAAAAAAACAAACCCGAGTCACGCTCGGGGATACCACTAGGGAGGTTAACCGCTTAAATTAAGGACCGCCCCACGTACATATACTGCAGCAGGGCGGCCTTTTAGCGTAAAATAATGTACCTGTATCTGATTGTTTTCTTTGGCTCTGGGGCACGCACAGGCACCACTGGAGCCCTGTGATTGCACATTGGGTCTGCCAGAAACCCATTGATTGTTCCAAGTGAGGCAGAACGGTGGTCCACCTATGTAAACAAGGCAGATCGCCGTTCTCCTGGTAAGAAAGACAGAGATCTTGTATTTTTGCTAAGCAGGAACACTGATCTCTGTCTTCCTTCAGTTAAACCATCCACCACACAGTAAGAAAGCATTCCCAGGGAACACATGTTTTAGCACTGATCACTTTATTAGTGTCACTGGTCCCCAAAAAGAGAATCAATGATCACTGCCATTACTAGTAAAACAAATAAAAAGTCCATAAATCTATCCCATGGTTTGTAGACACTATAACTTTTACCAAACACATGTAGCAGAATACATTTTGGCCTAAATTGATAAAGAAATTAGATTTTTTTCAATTTTTATTCGGTATCTTTTATAGCAGAAAGTAAAAAATTATGGTTTTTTTTCAAAATTGTCCCTATTTTTTTTTGTTTATAGCGCAGAAAAAAAAATAGGTGATCAAATACCACCAAAAGAAAGCTCTATTTGTGAGGAAAAAAAGGGCATCAATTGTCAGTTAAAGCAACACAGTGCTCTATCATAACAAATGGCCTGGTCAAGAAGTTAAAGAGTTAAAGTGAGCTGTGTGTCCCTTTACATTTCATTTCAGACCCATACCTCCCAACATTTTGAGGAATGAGTGACACCTACTAGCAAACGCATGTAGGCATAGGACACGCCCCCTGCCACACACCCTTAAAGGGGAAATAACAAAAAAAGGTTCATTAAATGCACAAGTGCTTTTTTTTACCACTACTATTCCTTTGTATTGTCTTTTAAAATTGAAAAATACAGCAATTTAGAATTTGGATGAAATGTTTAGCACTGGGAAACACTTTAGATAAAAAGTGCATTTTATATACAGCTATATAGATCAGACCAAAATAAGGGAAAAATGAGGAGGAAAGAGGGACATTGCTCTAAATCAGGGATAGTCCCTCGAAATCAGGGACAGTTATGAGCTATGCAGTCCTTTTTTAATTCTGACTTTAGTCTAAACTAAGGATGAACTCCAGCGTGTTCGCACACCCCACATGCAGAGCCCGTCAGGAAATCGGCACTGCGCTAATCACAGGCAGTGAGTCTAGGGTGCCCACGTGTCCTGGATTGCCCAGGACATTCCTGCAATTAGCAGGTCTGTCCCGAGTCCTGGGCACCTTCATTCCGGGACAATACAGTGTCTCGGAATGAAATTGACAGAGCGAGCAAACCCCGCTATAGAGCTGCCACTCGCTCTGCCTCCAGCCAAGGGGAGCTGAGACTCAGACCGCCCATCCGCCCGAGCACAGCCGAGCCCGCCCGAGTCGAGAGGAGCTGAGATCACCCAACCCCCCCGCCTGAGCACAGCCGAGACTGCCCGAGCCAAGGGGAGCGGAGACCGCCAACCCACCCGAGCACAGCCGAGCCCGTCTGAGCCGAGGGGAGCTAAGACCACCCCCCCGCTCAAGCACAGCCAAGCCAGCCCAAGCCAAGGGGAGCTGAGACTGCCCCCCGTCTGAGAGTAAGGAGGTCTGTACTAAGCGGAGGGGTCTGTACAGAGGGGGGGTCTGTACTGAGGCAGGGTCTGTACTTAGCGGGGGTCTGTACTTAGCGGGGGGTCTGTACTGAGGGGGGTCTGTACTGAGGGGGGTCTGTACTGAAAGGGGTCTGTACTGAGGGGGGTTTGTACTGAGGGGGGTTTGTACTTAGCGGGGGGTCTGTACTGAGGGGGGTCTGTAATGAGTTGGGGTCTGTACTTAGCTGGGTCTGTACTGAGGGGGGTCTGTACTGAGGGGGGTCTGTACTTATTGTGGGGTCTATACATATTGGGGGAGTCTTTACTGAGGGAGGGGGATCTATACTGGGGGAGGAGGGTCTGTACTGAGGGAGGGGGACCTACACTGAGGGAGGGGGATCTATACTGAGGGAGGGGGTTCTGTACACGGTGACAAGTGATACGCTGCATCTAGTGGCAGGTGAATGTGGCAAGTGACATGCTGCATCTGGTAGCAGGTGACGGTGGCATGCTGCATCTGGTGGCAAGTTACAAGCTCAGGATTCCCACTGATTCTGCATTATGGTGAGTTGAACTATTTCATTATATATTACAATGTAGTAATAGAAATAAAATGATTTGATCATCCTAACACCATATCAAGCATGGTGTTGGGATGATATAAGTGCTAAAACCAGCCATTCACCTCCTGACAAATCACCCGCCCCTGAAATCAACTCCGAGACACCCACTCCCCCCCCCCCCCCCCCCCCCCCCCAGTCCTTGGCAAAATTGTCCCTGAATGGCAGTTTGGAAATGTGCTCACCCTGAGTCCCGATGCACGGCTGCAGAGATCTGGAAATGTCTCACTACCTGTGATTAGTGCGCCGCAGTGCTGACTTCCTGGCGTGCTCTGCCATAGTTGCCAACAGTCCCGATTTTCCCTGGACAATCCCTCGTCCCGATTGGAGGCTGTCCCTATTTGGGATTTTGCCTGGGGTTTGCTTTTGCATTTTTTGGAGCAGCAGGCTTCAATAAAATGGCCCCCGGCGCCGCCGCTAGATAGTTCCCCTTGTGTTCAATGGAGAGAGGAAGGGGGCTCGATCCGTGCAGCCAATTAATCGGCTTCTCCTCTGACAATACTGAAGCTGGGGTTAGCTGCACGGATCGGCCCCTCCCCTCTCCACTGAACACACGGCGCCAACCGATCATGCCATGTTCCTTCGGCTCTTGTCTCAGTGCAGCAATTTAACTTTAATGTACAGGAGGGGGGTTAACTTTATACAGAAGGAGGGGGGTTAAGTATATACAGGGGGGGTTAACTATATACAGGGGGGGTTAACTATATACAGGAGGAGGGGTTTAACTATATACAGGAGAAGGGGTTAAGTATATGCCGGAGGGGGATTAACTATATACAGGAGGAGGGGAGTTAGCTATATACAGGAGGAGGGGGGTTAACTATATACAGGAGGAGGGGTGTTAACTATATACAGGAGGGTTGAGGGTTAACTACGTACAGGAGGGGGGTTAACTATATACAGGGGGAGGGGGTAACTATGTACGGGGAGTAACTATGGCTCTGACTGGTACGTTGATGTAAGGACTGAGGCTAGGAGCACTGGTGTAAGGACTGACTCTGCTGGGGGCACCTAATGCAAGGATGGACTCTGCTGGGGGCACCTGATGCAAAGAGACTCTGCTGGCGGAACCAGATGCAAGGACGGACTCTGCTGGCGGAACCAGATGCAAGGACGGACTCTGCTGGCGGAACCAGATGCAAGGACGGACTCTGCTGGGGGCACCTGATGCAAGGACGGACTCTGCTGGGGGCACCTGATGCAAGGACGGACTCTGCTGGGGGCACCTGATGCAAGGACGGACTCTGCTGGGGGCACCTGATGCAAGGACGGACTCTGCTGGGGGCACCTGATGCAAGGACGGACTCTGCTGGGGGCACCTGATGCAAGGACGGACTCTGCTGGGGGCACCTGATGCAAGGACGGACTCTGCTGGGGGCACCTGATACAAGGACGGACTCTGCTGGGGGCACCTGATACAAGGACGGACTCTGCTGGGGGCACCTGATACAAGGACGGACTCTGCTGGGGGCACCTGATACAAGGACGGACTCTGCTGGTGGCACCTGATGCAAGAATGGGCTCTGCTGGTGGCACCTGATGCAAGGACGGATTCTGCTGGGGGCACCTGATGCAAGGACAGACCCTGCTGGGGGCACCTGATGCAAGGAAGGACTCTGCTGGTGGCAGGCGACGTGGCTAGTGACACGCTCAGGTATTATGGTGAGTTGAATGATTTCATTTTCTATTACAATGTAGTAATAGAAATAATGCACTTCAATCATCCTGACACCATAACAATCATGGTGCTGGGATGATTGAAGTGCTAACACTAGGTGTGTGGAGTATCTTTATCTGCTGATTGATAAACGTTCTAGAATACACATATTTCTATTGTTGTGTAGGATCTGTGGCTGCTGTCCCTTCATTCCTCGCTCCCCCTTTCCCCCTTCATCCCTCTCAGACTCTAACTACATCCTTTTGAGCCACTCCCATTTAAGCCACTCCCATGGGTTCACATAAACAACGCCCATTTTCGCTTTGCGCGCCGCAGTTTTCTTTTTTGCTATGTCATGCCTATAAATGCATGCCCCTGTCCCCTAATTATAATACAGCTCTGCCTACAGCCCAAAAAGTGTCCTGCAATTTTTTTTTTGCAATGTTGGCAACTATGGCTCTGCACGTGGGGTGTGCGAACACGATGGAGCTCATCCTTAGTCTAAACCTTTAACATTATCAGCTATATTTTCCTTCACTAACGTTGTTACATTTATTGTGGGCACCTCAGTGTATGCCTGTGCAGTCACACAGTATTGTCAAAGCTGCCTAGAGGCACAAGTGAACTATTCACGTGATGGCAACATTCCATGAACAAAGATGGCGGAATAGGGAGGGAGGGAGCCGGAAACGTGTCATTCAGCCTCTGATAGTTTCCGAGGTCAGCGCTACTCATTGGCTGTGCGTGCGGGGAATGTCAGCGGACGTCAGGCGGGAAGTGTGTGCGTACCAACATGGAGAGGTGAGTTGGGAGATGTGTTATCAATGTGCTTATTACAGTGTACACCAAGGGGAACATGTATTCCTCTGAGTGGATACCTTTGTTTATGGTCGCGTGTTAATGTACAGAATCTCATTAGATACGTGTAGGGAGAATAAATCGAAATCTGTCATTAAATGAGAGCCTCATGCATGCATGCATTCACTCACTCACAATGGGTCAGTGTACCAATCACTGCAATTCTCTGTTTACATCTGTGGTGGTGAGGACATTGTTTACAAGTCCTGCTTCGGCTGGCCATACATGGATCGACAATTCATCCTGTTTAGCAAAGTCCAGCCGAATGGCAATCACATGTATAGCAGTTCCCAGTTGGAGGAGTTGATCTAGTATTGAACTTGGCAGTAACGGGACATCGGCATAGATAAACGTTATCGGTGCTTGCAGCTAATTGGCTGCAGTGTTGATCATTGTATTCAGGCAGCGGACGAGTCCCCCTGCCAGATTTCAGTAGCGCAGTGGGGTTCCCTCATCCTACTGGAATGTGTCGATTGGGAGAATTGGTTTGTGTGTGGTGTGTGTTTTTTTTTTTTTTTTTTTTTTTAATATATACATATATATATATATATATATATATATATATATATATATATATATATATATATATATATATATATATAAAATAACACATTTTTTTCTTTTTCATTCTTCACTCAGGGTGTACAACCTCAGAGGCAATACATTCTCTACTGACCTGCATCATGTGTCATAATGTTAAACTTGCGATGATGATGATGATGATGATGATGATGATTATTATACAGGATTTATATAGCGCTGACAGTTTACGCAGCGCTTTACAACATTAGGGTAGACAATACAATTCAAGACGGGGAATCAGAGGGCCCTGCTCGTTAGACCTTCCCTTGGTTAGTGAAGAATGTTGTATAGTTTTGTGATCACTTGGACTAGTGGTAATGTCTCACTGCCAAATGATGTACCTGCTTTTAGTTTTTTTATTTTCGTATTACATTCTGCACCTTTTTGTTATCTAGCTTTGAAAAACCTAATGAAAATCTTTGAGATAAAAATGAATTTAAATAGCATTTTTTTTTTTGGTTTCTGGTGCTCAGATGCAGTGCAGTTCCACTTTAAGAAGCTGGTGGATTATGCATTTTCTATAAAGATTTTGTTGTGGGTTTCTGTATTTTCTCCTAATGGTTTACTGTGACTTTTATGTTAAAGTGATCTAAAGTCTTGTATTATTTAATTTTAACCAAAAAAAAAAAGTCATACCTGCTCTTGTTCAATGGATTTGCACAGAGCAGCCCAGATTCTTCTCTTCTCGGATCCCTCTTCTGTGCTTCTGGCCCCTCCTTCCTGTTGAGTGTCGCTACAGCAATCAGCTTGCTATGGGGGCACCCGAGCCAAGCCGCAGCTCCCTGTGTCCATTCAGACGTTCCCTCTTTCTCTCATTGGCTCACTGATTTCGACAACAGCTGGAGCCAATGGCGCCACACTGCTGTCTCAGCCAATGAGGAGAATCCTGGTCAGACTAGTCTCTCGTGCAACTATGCTGAATTAAGAGGGGACTAAGGTAAGTATTAGGGGGGCTGCTGCATGGAACTTGACCTACGCACATATATATCTGTAGTGTTTTCTTATCTCTCTCCAAAGCTCCAAGTGCCGTGTCTTTCTGGCGCTTTGTTCCCGTTATCAGCAGAGTCACTTCTGACAAGTTCTCAAACACACGAGATAACAGTGGCTGAAAATTTGTCGGGAGAGGGGAATGGCTGTAGATAAGCAGAGAGCTGGTCTATTTGCAGTACAGCTCTGCATGTTCCTTCCTGCCTCTGCCTGTGTGGAGTGGGGGGGTGTCCCTTTCCTCCAATCAGCTCCCACACAGTGTAAGCCCAGACTCCATACCCACCCCTATGTACTGATAAAACAGGAAGAAGGGTTTTTAACAGAATCCGCATTTTCCAAAGATTGTACAAAGGGAACGACTGTAGATGTAAAATTTAGATAGGGAGAATTGTTTCATCTGTGTATCATCTGAGGCTGCTCACTTCACTGGGTATATGTGAGGGTTTACGTCCACATTAATGCATAGAATGCATTAAGATAAAAAACCTTCTGCCTTTACAACCACTTTAAGATGTATTATCTCCCCCCTCCCCCCAATCCCAAACACTCTGTTAGTCAATAGCATTAGTACGATTTCTAGTGATGTGTGTTTTTAGTTATTGGTTTTGTTTGAACACTGTTTACAGTTTAGCGCTTTACACCAATCAGTTTCAGTACACATCCTGCTCAGCTTATCAGTGATAGTGATGCATTGTAAAAGATTTATCGGTAAGCTACATAGAGATCTTGCAGTCTGTGGAGAGAAATGAGTCACTTGAAGGGTAACCAGTAGTATGGGAGCAGATTACAGCTCATAGGCCTTGTTCAGATAAGTGTTTAACGGGGGTGCTTGGCATGGATTTCTGACACTGCCAAGTGCCGTCACTTACAAATGCAACATAATGAACTGAATGGCTCAGTACACATATACACTTTCCTGGTGTGGTTTTGTATAATTTCAGTTGAAATGTTCTATATAAACTTGTAGCTCAGGAGTTATTTTTGGTTATATAGATTTGTGATATCTGCCCTGTTGGGGAAAAATTCTGAACACAGGAGTTTGTCTTGCAGCTTTTCTGATTCCATCCTGTCTACTTTATATGCCCAATTCTCTCCTGTCATCCTGCTGACGTTTGTTGCCAGATAAAATAAATGTGTGTGTTTTTTTTTTTTACTGTCACTGAGGTTCAAAGAGCGATTTCCTTAGTAGGCTATCCTAACCAATCGGGGATCACCTTTTGTTACACGGAAATACAAGTTTCTGCTTGATGGGCGGCTGGGTGTAAATGGACTCTGCTGTCAATTTTACACCTGACTACCTCTGATCCACCTACACAGAGAAGGATGGATCCTCTTCGGTTTGTTTTTAGCAGACCGGATCAGAGGAAGGCTAGTGTAAATGGACACAAGTCTGGTTCCCCCCCCCCCTCAGGCTATAGGGATGAATACCATCTGATCAGGTCCACTTGAAAAAGACAGGTGGATCTGATTGGACCGGTTGTGGGAAAGGGGCCATAAGGAGTCGGCTGTTGCCAACCTGCTACTAAAGTTGTTTGTTGCCTGGCCATGGGTACTTTTGTAAAATGCTGGCCAGGAAGGTCACAATTTGTATGTGCATGCTTGTGCAGAGCCAATAAGTTTAAGTATTGAGAATGACCTCAGGAAAATTTTCAGAGGCTTGGCCATGGAATTTCTTTGAAGTAGGGGGAAAAAGTTTTAACTATTCTTAAAAACATTCCCTCCTTCCTATGCTGCCTACCCTGTATAGAAAAAAATCTGTGACATAGCTATTTTTTTAAATCTGGTCATGTGACCCTGCAGCTCCCCTGTGTAAGGGTATTCAAATACCTGGAGCTGTAACGTTGCCAATAGGCTCCCATGCATGAGCCAATGCTGGTGCCCCCACCTCTTCCCTGCAGCATACTTTCCCTTATATGGGGAGCTGGAGCTGCAATTTCCTATGACCAGACAGGAGTGGCTTAACAAAAGGTAAGTACACAGTTTTTGTTTTTATACAGGGTAGGCAGAATGGGTAGGAGGAGGTGGGGAAGTAACATATTTAAAACTAGTTATAGTTATGTTTTTCATCTACTTTAAAGACATGAAGATGGCCTTACCTAGTGGCTGACTAAATATCAAATTTTAAAGGCATGATTTACACATAGCTGCAGCTGGCCATATCTCTGGATTTTCTAATCATCTCAACACATGATTTTTACAAAAATGATCTGCTAATGTATTGTTTTCTATCTGTGACATGGTTACTTTAATGTCTGGGAGTTTTTATTAAAGCAGTACCTTATTTTATTTATTTTTTCTTGTACAGAAGGACACTTGTGGATATGTCTTCACCTGTGATTCGGGAGGCAGCGATCTCCAGAACAGCCCGGCGACAAAGTTCCCATCAAAGAGCGTCGAGTATCCTTTTTTTTCTGTCTGATCTCTCAACTCGCCCCCTTCTCTGTCCCTAAATCGGAGAGCTTCCAATATCCTTCATTCCTGAAGATTAAAATTTCTTAGGAAATATGTGCTATGTCTGTGCTGACCCTCCCCAGAAAATGCTATCTCTCTGACTTCTATATTAGTCACTGGTCCTATTAAAAAAAAAAAAAAAAAAAAGTTATACCACAAGTAAGGACCTGAAACTCTTTATATATAATTATTATTTTTTTTTTTTTTGTATCTGTCACAAACTTACCGAAGTTACCGATATTGCTTCAAGGTGTTGTACCGGGTTTAATGTTTACAGCTGCGAGCATCACCCTGGTACTGTTCTTTAGAGCGGACGGTCAGCTTTCTTGTAATACCAACAGATGCGAATCGGCAGCCGCTCGGCCATTATTACAAGCAGTGGGAGGGGACAAACCTCACCAGGAGGCCCGAGCGACCAGCCGACACCTCCGCCGGCTGGCCGAGACTCAGATCTAGTAACCCGGAATCTATGTCATGACATCACTTCCGGAATACTGACATCCTAAAGGGCCCCAGTTTAAAAATAAATAAATAAAGTATTAAAAAATGCTGATCTTGACATTTTGAATACTTTCAAGTGCAGAGGAGAGGTTTGGGATTTTATAGACCCCAGGTCCCTCCACAAAGAATACCTGTCCCTGCCTATTACTGTCACAAGGGATGTTTACATTCCTTGTGACAGCAATAACAGTGATAAAAAAAATACAAATTTAAAGGATGGTGTAAAAAGAATGAAGTAACATGTTTGACCTAGGAAGTGATTGTATTGTACAGCCTTTTGGTCCTCTACATATGTGTATAAGCTAGCCAGCAGGGCATAGTGTTCACCCAGTCGGGCGCCCATTAAAGAATAAAATATTTAGATATTAGTTTTTTGTCTTTGTTTTTCCTTAGTGTAAAAACAGCAGGTGACAACTGGACTGGTTCCAATCCAAAGACTGTTCCTAGGACTCCTGGATCCCTCTTGCGGCATCAGAGTAAGTTTCATCTCAGCAGACTTTATGTATGATAGTGTTAGCAAATACTGCTTTAATGTTCATGTCACACTGGTGATTTGTAGTAGCTACAGAATCCCCTTAAGCGTTTTTTGTTGCAAGGATCAAATGCATTGCAGTCCCTAAAAGGTCTTTGTCTCAGAAATTCCAAGTGATTTGTACTGCAGCCACTCGATGACTTTTTGCAGAGCTGGAGTTGGCTACAGAATGGAGAGCCACAGTAACTACTAATGGTATGCTATTTATCTGATAATCGTCAAGCATGTGTTGACAGGCTTTTGGAGGTCAGCAATATCAGCCATTCAGGCTTTCACACTGGAGAGGTGCGCTTGCAGGACGGTAAAAAAAATCCTGCAAGCAACATCTTTGAAGCAGTGGTGTATGCACTGCTCCTGCCCATTTAAATGAATGGGCACCGCTGGCAAAGCGTCGCTGCAGCAGTGCTTTGCGGGTCGTTTTAACCCTTTGCTAGCGGCCAAAAAACCTTGCAGAAACTACGCTACAGCGCCGCTAAAAATAGCGGTGCTTTACCGCCGACGGCGCCAATGTCCCAGTGTGAAAGGGGTCTTACCGTTTTTTTTCTCTTAACTTTTGAAATGCCTACAATGTGTATTTAAAAAAGAGGGATATGCTTTTGAAACTGTTGCAGGCTTGAGAAGCAGGCAATTTTTATGTCACTTTTTCAAATGGTGTGTTAGTTTATGATATGCTTGTACAGTTTTTACTATGTAGTGAATAGTTGGACAAATCAAAATGAATGGCTCTTAATTTAAGTGTGTTCTTTATAGTTTTCTGTCAGCTGTTCTGCCATTTGTTTGACTTAAAATCTTGAGTTAAAAAAAAAAAAAAAAAAAAAAAGCAGAGGCTGAATTGGAGAGATCTTCACAGCAGAACACTTCAACATGCTGAACGTGTTCTTGCAGATACCGGAGATGGCTGGCTCTGTCTTCAACAGCAAATGCAAACCAAAAAAAGTTTAAAAGCTTCTCCCACCTCCCTGTCCTCAGTTTTTATGTTTTTCCGTCCATCCAGGAGTACACATGGTACAGGATTTTTTTATTTTTTGTTTCCCTGGGTCTAGTGATTGTGCTCATCACTTTTCCTCAGTGTAGTCAGGTCCCAGTCTCTAAGCTGTGTCCAATTTTTAGTGTAGCGCTAAATAGTGAAATACCTCTGTGCACAAGAAAAGCACAGAGAGATAGGATCACTAATGTGAAAGTGATGATGTAACACCCACTATAAATGTGCTGACATAAAACAAATCATTTACAAGCACTTACATTTTGTGTACAATTTCATTATGGCTTATTGTTTTTGTTTTGTCAACACTTGCACATGTATTTATAGTGGGTGTTACATCATCACTTTCACATTAGTGATCCTATCTCTGTGTGCTTCTCTTGCGCACAGATTTATTTCACTATTTAGTGCTACACTAAATTGTTTACACATTTATCTGGACTTTGAGTGATGGCAGCTATGCTCGTTAATTGACAGTTCAGAAAGTTTGGCAAATGGCACAGACTTGGGGAACCAATATGGCTTGGAGATAATTTCCGGTTGTGGAAGATGATTTTATAGCTGGTGGGCGTAGCTCTTCTTAGCCAGCCTACATGAAATCTCCTATGAAGCAGTGGTGGAGGTAGTTGCTGCCATTTGGGCTCCAACCTTCTAATTGCTCTGTGCTCTGCCACACTACACAGCAACACTGGTCTCCCTGCACTCCTGATTGAAGATGGGGAGGATGCAGAAGCTAATAGGACAATTTTACAAGCAAGATTGCGCTCTTCCTCAACGACTAGATATTCACTGTCTGAGCTAAGTCTGGGCCTTTGGGGTGCATATTGAGGCTATTGGCATCTCTCTCTTTTTAAGACTAAATTGGCGGTTGAAACTGGTAAGCCTGAGAGAGTGATGCTTACAGGTGCATCTTAAAAAATTAGAATGTCGCCAAAAAGTTAATTTATTTCAGTAATTCAATTCAAAAAGTGACTCCTATATTGTATAGATTTATTACACACACACACTTCTTTTAATTTTGACTGGCTTACAGTTGAATGGCTTACAGCTAGTGGAAAACCCCAAATTAAGTATTTCAGAAAATTAGAATATTGAGAAAAGGTTTAATATTGAAGACTCATGGTGTTTACACTCTAATCAGCTAATTAACTCAAAACACCCGTAAAGGTTCCCTGAGCCTTTAAATGGTCTCTGTCTGGTTCAGTAAGTTACACTATCATAGGAAGGCTGCTGACTTGACAGTTGTCCAGAAGATGATCGCTAACACCCTCCACAAGGAGGGTAAGTCACAACAGGTCATTGCTAATGAAGCTGTCTGTCCACAGAGTTCTGTATCCAAGCATATTAATGGCAAGTTGGATGGAAGGAAACAGTGTCATGGAAAAGGGTGCACAAGTAACAGGGATAACTGCAGCCTTGAGAGGATTGTGAAGCGAAGGCCATTCAAGAATTTGGGGAGATGGACTACGGCTGGTGTCAGTGCTTTAAGAGCCACCACACACAGGCATATGCGGGATACGGGCTACAACTGTTGCATTGCTTGTGTCAAGGTACTCCTGAACCACAGACTACATCAGAAGCATCTTACCTGGGTTAAGAAGAAAAAAGACTGGACTGATGCTCAGTAGTCCAAAGTTCTCTTTTCGGATGAAAGTAAATTTTCCATTTTATTTAGAAATCCAGGTCCCAGTCTGGAGGAAAGGTTGAGAGGCACATAATCAAAATTGCATAAGGTCCAGTGTGACGTTTCCACAGTCATTGATGCTTTGGGGGAGCCATGTCATCTGCTGGTGTTGGTTCACTGTGTTTTATCAAGTCCAAATTCAGCACAGCCCTCTACCAGGAAATTCTAGAGCATGTCATGCTTCCCTCTGCTGACCTGCTTTATTGGAGATGCTGATTTCCTTTTCCAGCGGGACCTGACCACACTGCCAAAAGTACCAATACCTGGTTTATTGATCATGGTATCGCTATGCTTGATTGCCTCCCCTAATCCCCATAGAGAGTCTGTGGGGTATTGTCAAGAGGAAGATGAGACACCAGACTCAATAATGCAGACAAACTGAAGGTCGCTATCAAAGCAACCTGGCCTTCCCAAATGCCACAGGCCGATCTCCTCCATGCCACGTGGCAGTGATGCAGTAATTCATGCAAAAGGAGCCCTGACCAAGTAGTGTGTGTGTGTGTGTGTGTGTGTGTGTGTGTGTATACTGTACATGGACATACTTTTCAGTGAGCCAACATTTCTGTATTAAAAATCCTTTTTCTCTTATATTCACTGACCGACACAGCTCCTCTCTGTAACTAAATGGTTTGTTAGCCTGCCATTAGGAGAAGTAATGGCAAAATTGTAACACAATACACAGAACTTTCAGCCCGCTCCAGGGGGCGGACAGTGTGCTAACAATCCTCCCTGCTGCCCCAGCAGACTCCGTTTTATTTTGCCTAGTGAAGGAGAATGACCTAGGAGCCCTGCGGGTAAATTTTTTTTTTTTTTGATGCTTTTGCGCAAAATAGAAGATCCCAGGATCTTCCATCAACTGCTGGCTGGGTGACAGGCTGGTTGAGTTATCCTTGTAGTTCTCCCCCCCAGTCCGGCCATCGAGCGTGTGCAAGGTCGCAGCTAAGGCTCGGCAGGCCACGACATACCTCCGCTTTTATTGGTCCTATGTAATCATTTTATTTTCTGAGATACTGAATTTTAGGTATTGACTGGCAATAAGCCATAATCCTTAAAAGAAAAATGCTTGAAATATCTCACCATGTGTAATGAATCTATATAATATGATTTTCACTTTTTGAATTGCTGAAATAAAAAAAAAAATTGATATTCATATTTTATTTATTTTTTTGATCCACCTGTATATAGTTCCAAACACAGCAGGGCACATTATGGAAGAGGTGCCCTTTTACATGCAGAGATCTTGTGACATGCTGTTCTTCACCAGCCCCTCCTCCACTCTTTTATCTCATGTGATGTTCCAAAGTCAGGAGTGTCCTAAAAAACTACTTGGGGACTGAATTGAGGAATAGGAACTCCAAGGTATTCTCAGAAAAACTACTGGTACCTTGAGCCACACCAGAAAGGCAGCAGGAGAATTAGGGAACTTAACAAGTGGCTGAAGAGCTGGTATAGAAAGGAGGGGTTCAGCTTACTGGAGAACTGGGACGGACCCCACCTAAATGGGGAGGGGGCAGCTTGGCTGGGAGAGAAGATGGCTGAAAAGTTAGAGGGGCTTTTATGGGTAGATCTTTAAAGGGAGGAAACCAAGGGGAAAGTAAAACTGGGAGTATGCTATAGGCCCTCTAACCAGAGGGAGGAGGGGGAGGTAAACCTCCTATCCGTTTGGAATGGCGGCAAGGATGGGAAGTGTCTTTTTATAATGGGGGATTTCAATTATCCAGACATAGAGTGGGTGGAAGGAACCACACATTTGTCTAAAGCTCGCCATTTCCTAAATGTCTTGCAGGACAATTTCATGGGTCAGATGGTAAATGCACCAACAAGAAAAGCGTTACTAGACCTACTGGAGTTCCCCAAGGGTCAGTGCTTGGCCCGATTTTTATTTATTCTATATCTTACTCCCTTGGGCCATATTATAAATCGTTATAATATTTCTTCCATTGTTATGCTGACGATACACAGCTTTATGTAAAAGCTGCAGCTGAAACTCCTTCAGTACAATCACCCCTATCAGTCCTTACCGCCTGTCTGGAGGAGATAAAGGAGTGGATGGAACAACATTTCTTGCAACTAAATAGCTCCAAAACTGAGTTTATTATGATTGGAACATCTCACCAGATTAAATCATCGCTGATAACAAGTATTGCCTTTTCAGGCTCTAAAATTCCAGTTTCGTCTGTTGTCACTAATCTTGGTGTAAAAATGGATTCCCAACTCACTTTTGAAGCTCATATAAATCAAGTATGCAAGACTTCTTTCTACCACCTTCGTAATATCTCTAAACTTCGTCCTATCCTTTCTTTTTCTGATGCTGAAAGATTGATTCATGCCTTTGTCTCCTCCAGGCTGGATTATTGCAACGCACTTCTCATTGGGATTCCGAGAAAGAGCATGCAGAGGTTGCAATACGTTCAAAACTCTGCAGCGAGGATCCTAATGAGAGTGCGGAAGCATGAGCATATCACTCCAATTTTAAAAGCTCTTCATTGGCTGCCGGTCTCTACAAGGATTGAGTATAAGGTCTCTCTTCTTGTGCATCAATGCATACATGGACAAGTTCCACCTTATCTTAAGGAACTTCTTAGATTGCAAAATCTACCGCGTTCCCTTCGCTCAACTAATTTGAATTGTTTAGAGGTTCCAAAAACTAGGTTGAAAACCATGGGAGATAGGGCTTTTTGTGCTGCTGCCCCACGTCTGTGGAATGCTTTGCCTGATAGTCTGAGGGTTTCTCAGTCTACTGAAAATTTTAAAAAGGGGTTGAAGACTTTTCTTTTTAGCAAATGTTTTGTAAATTAAGCGGTTTGTTTGTTTTTATTGTAATTATGTAGCACTTTGAGGTCTTTTGATGGAAAGTGCATTATAAATAAAATGTATTATTATTATTATTATTATTATTATTATTATTACTGATTACTAACAATACAGACCTGATTGCAGCTGTGGAAATATGGGGCAATTTAGGAAACTGCAACCACAGGTCAGCTAGTTTCAGCATAAATCACACAAATGAGAAACACAAGGGTAATACAAAGGCACTGAAATTCAAAAGAGCCAACTGCCCTAAACGAAACTCCTAGGAACAAATAACAGGAAAAATGAGAGTGCTTTAAGAGCATATTAAAGGTATTGACCAGTGCATCCCAATGGAAAATACATTTTTTATTTTTGTATATAAATACTAAGAAAGGGAGGTCAGAACATGTTGGCCCCATAAAGGATGATGAAGGGAATCTGGTTACCAAAGACAGAGAGATTGTGAAGGTTTTGAATTTATTCTTCTCAGTCTTCATGAGGAAAACGAGGGGGATTCGGTAACCAAGATCACAATGTTTCTCCTCCATAATGCATCACAGGAAGCACCCTCATGGCTAAAGGAGGCCACACGTAGAAATGGGCTTTAAAAAAAACGTTAACAATAATAAGTCACCAGAACCAGATGGCGTGCACCTGAGGGTCCTCGAGGAGCTCCAAGCGATTGCCAGACCATTGTTGCTAATTTTTATGAACAGTCTACTGACTGGAATGGTACCAGCTGATTGGAGAAAAGCCAATGTAGCACCAATATTTAAAAAAGGGCCAAGATATATCCTTGGGAACTACTGTAGTGAAACATTATAAGCTTCTCCTATAAGCAAATAATTCCTTTTGTGCTGAAAAGCACAGTTGTAGCTCTCTTGTATAATGCCTGGAAAGCGAGCTTGTATATCTCCAACACAGATGCTGGTATCGTGAGCTTAGAAAAATCCTCCTGAATAGAAGCTGCTGTGTGGTGTGTGGTTGTGTGGTGTGTGTTTTATTTTTATTATTGTGTAAAACATAACTAACAAAAAGAGGTGGTGGCTTTCACAACTGGTTCTTTTGAAGGATTACAAAGTGTCCGCTCAGACACATTTTATATATATTTTAAATAGAATTCCAGTAGTGATGTGTGCCGATCCATATGGGCAGTTTCCTGTTGAGACACAATGTGCCTCACATTGTGGACACTACAAACATGGCTCCGATCACGGGCATGTGCACATTCCCACCACTACCATTGATGCAAGTCATACTTTACCATGGATCAGTGAGCCTTAATTGCGTATGGTTCCCATCTACACAGATCTGTTTGCTAGGAGCTTGGATACAGTCCCCATGAGGTGGCCAGTCTCTTGGTGAGGCATAAACAAACGTCCCTTAAAGGACAAACGGATATGCCGTGTCCACAGGAAGGTTTCCGCAGCAAATGGTCCTCCACCGATGTCTGTCTGTGCGAATACGCCCGCATGAGCGTATTGCAGCAAAATTGACACTGGTGGACATCTGACAACATACATTAATAAAAATTTCCACAGCACTTCAGACCAGTTAGCCTTACATCAAAAATTTGCAAGCTCTTGGAGGGGATAAGAGACTATACAAGATCTTAGTAATAAAAATTGTATTATTGGCGGTAATCGGCACAGATTCATGAAAATTTGTTCTTGCCAAACCAATTAATTTCAAGTTCTATGAGGAGGTGAGCTGCCATCTAGATAAAGGAAGGCCTGTAAATGTGGTGTATCTTGATTTTGCAAAGGTATTCCATACAGTTCCCCATCAACGCTTACTATACAAACTAAGGTCTGTCGGAATGGACCAAAAGGTGGGTACATAGATTGAAAGCTGGCTACGAGGGCGAGTCCAGAGAGTGGTGTTCAATGGGGAGTGCTCGGAATGGCCTGATATGGAAAATGGGGTCCCTCGGGGTTGTGTCCTGGGACCAATCTTATTTAAATTGTTCATAAATGATCTGGAGGATGGGATAAATAGCTTGAGCTCTGTATTTGTGGACAATACTAAGCTAAGCAGGGCAATAACTTCTACGTAGGATGTGGAAACCTTGCAAGAAGATCTAAACAAATGAATGGGGTGGGCAATTACATGGCAAATTGGGTTTAATGTTGAAAAATTTAAAATAATGCATTCGGGTGCCAAAAATATAAATTCAATCTACTCACTAGGGGGAGAACCTATGGGGGAATCTAGGATGGAAAAGGACCTGGGGTCCTAGTAGATGATAGGCTCCGCAATGGCATGCAATGCCAGGCTTCTTCCAGCAAAGCCAACAGAAAATTGTCATGCATTAAAAAGGGGATTAATCCCAGAGATAAAACGATAATTCTCCCACTCTACAAGACTTTGGTCCAGCTGCACCTGGAGTATGCTGTGCAGTTTTGTGCACTAGTCCTAAGGGATGTGCTGGAACTGGAGAGGGTCCAGAGAAGGGCAACAAAGCTAATAAAGGGACTGGAGTATCTTGGCTATGGGGAAGGGCTGCAAGCATTGAATTAATTCTCTCTGGAGAAAAGATGCTTGAGAGGAGATATATATATATATATATTTTTTTTTTTTTTTTTTTATGTACAAATGCCATACTGGTGACCCCACAATAGGCATAAAACTTTTCCGTACAAGGGAATTTAAAAAGACACGCAGCCATTCACTAAAATTGGAAGAGAAGAGGTTTAACCTTTAGCTGCGTGGAGGGTTCTTTACTGCAAGAGCGGTAAGTCTCTTCCACAAGCAGTGGTTTCAGCAGGGAGTATAGATAACCTAAATGAGCAAAACATACAGGGATATACAATGTACTATACATATAAAAGCACACACACACAGGTTGGACTGGTGGTTCCCCCCCCCCGCCCCCCCCCCCCCTTTTTTTTTTTTTTTTTTTTTTTTTTTTTTTTTAACCTCACATACTATGTAACATACAAGCACATGGGATGGACAGGAGGGAAGAGTGTGCCCCAAGAAGTCTCATCACAGCCGCTTTCCTCCGCTGCTCTGCATGTGTTGGCTAAGTAGGGATACAATCTACCAATCTGCTGCCTGTAGATTGCAGGAAGCCTGGTTGAGAAACCCTGTCCCCAAAGGTAGGGTAGTCATTAAGCCAGGTATCCCTGGATTAACAAGATTACTGTTCCAACTTTGTACAGTACCTAGATAAATCAGAAGGGAGAACAATTCAGGTGGTGTGTGTGTGTGTGTTTTTTTTTTTTTTGTGCGTCTCTTGAGATATTTAAACTTTTAGTTCATCATTATGTGGCCCAAATAAGGGGCTTTAAAACCTTCAAGGTTCCATTGCCACATGGATTAGAGAATTGATTCTTTCTGCATATCATCATACTGCAGCTAAGTTAAAGGCACATTCCACAACATCTTTGGCTACTTTGTGGACAGTAAGTCCAGGAGCCTCTTGGAAAGACCTCTCCAGAGCTACTGTATGGTCTACCTATTGTCCTTTTATGTATATTACTGAGTGGTATTTGTTATACAGCCAAGATTTGGTTGAAGGTTTTACAGATTGTTGTTTTTTTTGTTTTTTTACCTCCGAGGTAGGATATGTTTTATTGTTTTTTCTGAGTTTTCTGTACAGAAAGATGATTAAAGGGAGGCTACACTCTTTGGTGTACTTTTTATTAAACCGAGGACAAGAAGAGTGGGAGGAGCTTTTAATTTTTGTGTTGTTTCCTGTGGAAGGCAAGGTCATTAATCCTAGTCATCGTTACCTGCAAGTTTTGTGGCTTTTTTTCCTATGTTTAAATAATCGACTGTGCAGAGCTTAAAACGAAACACTCAAGTGAAAATATAGAAGTATTCTGATAATACCACAAATATCACTTCATATGTGAAACCAATACTAATCATGCAGTGCATAAACACATTTTGTAAAACAAAAAATAGAATTCATATAACCATATAATTGAATATAAAAGAAATGAGTCCATAAAGTCCCCATAATGCAAGTGCTCAAAATCAATCCACTCCTCTGTGCTCAAAAAGGCTCTAGTTCCCCCCCCCCCCCCCCCCCAGGAATATTCTCACCTGGATCAGTGTGACCACTACAGCGAAGTAGGGTTAAAAACATCTTTCTAGCTTCACCATGTGTCTTAGTTTTAAGCACTGCACAGTTGATTGCTTGTTTAAATGTATTGATATACATGTAGGATTGTGATTAGTGTCAGCAGTTTTTTCAGCTTTCCATTATCACGTTTATAGGAGTGGCGTTTAGGATTTCTTTGATTTATTTTTTCCTATGCACTGGAATTAAATGTTCCCTGTAAGGAAAAAGAAACCAATAATAATAAACTGTAGTGAATATGCAAACCTTCATAATGCTATTCAAGTCTTGTGTATGAGATCCGTTCTTTGTTTTTTGTTTTTTTTCTTCAGTTCTTTTCTGTAGCCTATCCTTGTTCTGCAATGGCAGTCAGAATAAATGACCTGTAAAATCAGCTTTGTTCTACTTTTTTGTTTCCTCTCGACATTATCGGGTCATTAAAGCCTCCTATTGGGACTTTATATAAATACTATTTTATCTTTCTATATGAATTTTTGTAATATGTTAATGGTTCCCCTTTTTTTTATCCAGTGACTCCACAACCATGGAGTTCATCAAAGCCACCAGATATTTCTGCAATAATGGGGTCAGCAGGGCGCTCGCCTCGATTAGTACAGACTCCAAGCCGTCTGCGGGACATTTCCATGGTAGGTGGACTATCCTTATTTTTAGCAAATTAAAGGTCATGCTTGTCTTCTATTTTGTCTCTTCTATTTTTTAGGCATTGCATTTATACAGTGGGGGGGTGGTGGTATTTGATTTTGTACGATTGTCCACTGACAAAGAAATTATCCTTCTATAATTTTAATGGTAGGTTTATTTTAAAAGTGGGAGAATAGAAAAAAATGCATTTCAAATAAGTTATAAATATATTTGTACTTTTAATTAGTGAAAATAAAGTATTTAAACCCCTTTTAATTGGAAAGATTTCTGTCTCCCTGGTGTCTTCTATACAGGTATCGAGCTGAGATTAGGAGTACGCTCTTAAAGGGAGTGCTCCTAATTTCAGCTTGTTACCTGTATAAAAAACACCTGTCCACAGAAGCAATCAATCAGATTCCAATCTCTCCATCATGGCCACCAAGACCAAAGAACTGTCCGAGGGATGTCGGGGACAAGATTGTAGACCTTCATGAGGCTGGAATGGACTACGAGACCATCGCTAAGCAGCTTGGTTAGAGGGTGACAACAGTTGGTCCAATTATTGGCAAATGGAAGAAACGCAATCTTCCCCGGTCTTGGGCTCCGTGCAAGATCTCGCCTCGTGGAGTTTCAATGATCATAAGAACAGTGGGGAATCGGCCCAGAACTACACAGGAGAATCTTGTCAAGGCAGCTGGGACTATAGTCGCCAAAACACTTGGTAATGCACTATACCGTGAAGGACTGAAATCCTGCAGTGCCCGCAAGGTCCCCCTGCTCAAGAAATCACATGTACAGGCCCTTCTGAAGTTTGCTAATGAACATCTGAATGATTCAGAGGAGAACTGGGTGACAGTGTTGTGGTCAGATGAGGCCAAAATCAAGCTCTTTGGCATCAACTCAACTTGCCGTGTTTGAAGGAAAAGGAATGCTGCCTATGACCCCCGAGAATACCATCCCCACCGTCAAACATGGAGGTTGAAACATTATGCTTTGGGGGTGTTTTTTCTGTTAAGGGGACAGGACAACTTCACCACATCTAAGGGACGATGGACAGGGCCATGTACCGTCAAATCTTGGGCGAGAACATCCTTCAAGGCATTGAAAATGGGTCCTGGATGGGTTTTCCAGCATGACAATGACCCAAAACACATGGCCAAGGCAACAAAGTAGTGGCTCAAGAAGAAGCGCATTAAGGTCCTGGAGTGGCCTAGCAGACCTTAATTCCATAGAAAATATGTGGCGGGAGCTGAAGGTTCGAGTTACCAAACGTCGGCCTCAAAACCTTAATGACTTGGAGAGGATCTACAAAGAGTGGGACAAAATCCCTCCTGAGATGTGTGCAAACCTGGTGGCCAACTGCAATAAATGTCTGACCTCTGATTTTCCAATAAAGGTTTTACCACCAAGTCATGTTTTCCAAAGGGTTCAAATACTTATTTCACTCATTAAAATTAATGCAATTCAATTTATAACTTTTTTGAAATGCATTTTTCTGGATTTTTTTTGTTCTCTCTCATTGTTAAAATAAACCTACCATTTAAAATTTATAGAGTGATCATTTCTTTGTCGGCTGGCAAACACACAAAATCAGCAGAGGATCAAATGCTTTCCACCTCACTGTACTTGCTAAGCACAACCCCCAATTCCAACAAAGTTTATAACGCTTTGCATAAAAACCGAATGCAGTGATTTGCAAATCTCAAACTCATATTTTATTCACAATAGAAAATATTTCAAATGTTTAAACTGAGAAAATTTGATGATTTGAAAAAAAGTTGGGACAGGGGCATGCTGTAGCATCTACTGTTCTTTTAACAAGACTTGGTAAACTGATATCCCATTCTTGCCTTATATAGGATTCTAACTACTTAACAGTCCAGGGTCGTCTTTGTTGTTTTTTTTTTTTTTTTTTCACTTCACAATGCACCAAATATTGTCAATTGGTTTAAAGTCTGTACTGTAGGCAGGCCAGTTAAGCACCCAGACTCCTACTATGAAGAAACACTGTTGTCATAGATGCAGTATGCGGTTTAGCATTGTTCTGCTGAAATATGCCACCCTTTGCCTTCAAAACAGCATCAATTCTTCTAGGTAAACTTGAGCCTTTTACACACGATCGCATTGTTGGCCAACAGAGCGTCAGACTTTTGTCCGAAGGGCGCGTGCCAGGAACTTGTCTTGCATACTAACGACACACAATTGTTGGCCAACACAGACGCAGTGACGTACTACGTGGAATTTCGGCTCTTTGACACTTTCTGCTAATGTCGTGTTTGAGCATTGATTCCGAGCATGTGTGTTTGTACCTTTTTTGTGTGACAGACTTGTGTACACACAATACGAACAGACCCTTGTCCCCTGAAAATTTACTAGCCTGCCATCCAACATTTTGTTGGCTGAAAGTTGAACAACAATTGTCTGAGGCAGCATACTAACGGGTGGATTTTAGGCAAACCGTCTGTCATCACACAATTCCCTGCCAAAAATCCGATTGTGTGTACAAGGCTTTAGACTCCATACACACTTAGAATTTCTGCAGATTTTTTTTTCTTCAAATTTACCAAAACCATATAGTGAAAGGGCCTGCCTTATTGTGTACAAATTGGAACTCTTAAGGTTTGACCTCGTATGGTTTTGGTAAATCTGAAGACAAAAAACTGCAGAAAATCTAATAGTGTGTATGGGGCTTTAGACGTTTTTTGTTTAAATAACTTGGCAAGTAGGTTATTACAAACATCTTAGAACTATCCACAGATCTTCAGTGGATGTAGGCTGCCTCAAATCTTTGTCTCGTCGTGTAATTCCAGACAGACTCGATGTTGAGATAAGGGCTCTGTGGGAGCCAAACCATCCCTTCCAGGACTCCTTGTTCTTTATGCTGAAGATAGTTCTTAATGACATTGGTTGTATGTTTGGGGTTGTCCTGCTGCAGAATAAATTTGGGCTGGTCACACTCCTCCCTGATGGTATGTGCTTGTATTTCTCAGTATTGAGGACACCTTCACCACACCTCACTGTTGCCTACAGACACTCATTATTGTGCCGCTCTCCAGCCCTTCAGTGAACAAACTGCCTCCTACTACAGCCAAATATTTCAAATTTTGACCCATTGGTTTTTATGCATCGGTGAGTTGCTTAGCCTTGTTTACGCATTGAAATTATGGCTTTTTGTCCACAATTTATTCACGAAGACCACGTTTGACCAGACTTTGCAGGACAAGTAGATGTGTGTACCCGAGTCCCTCTGGTTTCCTTCAGTTCTGTGCTGATGGCACTACTGGACATCTTCTGATGTTGAAGGGAAGCAAGTCTGATGTGTCTTTCATCTGCTGCATTGTTTCCTTGGCCGACTACTGCATCTATAGCCCTCATCTTTTCCCATTTCTTTGTGCTTATTCAAGAGAGGTTAAGCACATCTTAAAACGTCGGTCTGCTTTGAATTATTGTCCTAGGAGAGACCTTGCTGATGCAGCTACCTTGTGTCTTGTCGTTGTGCTCAGTCTTGCGATGGTGTATGACCTGTGACATGAAACTGTCTTCCACAACTTCAACTTGGCATCAGCATGTGGCTGTTTCTCACCCAGTTTTAAGCCTCCTACATAACTGTTTCTGTTTCAGTTAATGGTAGTCTTTCAATCTACATGTGAAATTGAAGATCATGAGCACCTGTTTGGTACATTAGGTTAATTTTATACACCTGAATCTAATCCTACAAAATTTATGAATTTGTGCAAGTGTAGGAATTGACCAATTGGCTAGCTGGGTAGCCAGGAAATATTTATAACAATCGGGAAGAGATAATTAAGGCCTAGTCAAATTGGTATGTTTGGATCCCCAGATAAAGGACGTGAAAAGTTATTTTAATGGAGTTAGAGTTGTTTGAAAGTCGCTGAGGAGAGTTTCTAAAAATATACGTGAATTTTGGGGATGACCTTCATTTTAAGGAGGTTAATATGTCCAATTAGTGAGAGTGGTAGATTGCTCCATGCCTTTAGTCTAGTCTTAACCCCAGCCAGCAGAGACTCCAGGTTGAGTTTCACAAATTCCCTACTATGTCTGGATATCACAATTCCCAGATGGGTAAAGTGGTCGAGCCTACTGAGGCGGGTGGGAGGGGGTGAAGAAGAGCTAGCCTCTTTGTCCACCAGAAACAGGTGGGATTTGTGCCAATTTTACCTGTGAAGGCTGAGGAGGTATAATTCTAAGGGCACCCTGCAGAGGCTCCAGCATCATTTAAGAAAAGCAGTAAGCCATCGGCATAGAGAGCCACTCTCTCCTCCAGCCAACCCACCTGAAGGCTGCGAATCTCGGGTGAAATTCTGAGGGCTTCAGCAATGGGTTTCATGGCCAGGGAGAGAGGCCATCCCTGTCTGGTACCCCTCTGCAGGGGAAAGGGGGCAGATAGCAAGCCATTAAGCCTTATGCTTGCCAGGGGGCCCGTGTAGAGCGTACGTACTCAGTGAATCCTCCTAATCACCTCCCATAAATACGCCCATTCCACAGTATCAAATGCCTTTTCCATGTCTAGAGTGGCAATCGTCCCTAGTACCCTGACTTGTGCGGGGGGCATAGATATTGGAGAAAAATCTACGTATGTTTATCTGTGGACCTACCTTGCATAAAGCCCGTTTGATCCGGGTCTACAAGGGATTTTATAACTTTGTTTAGTTTGGTGGCTAGCAACTTGGTAAGGATCTTAAGTTGTAAAGTGCAATTGGTCTGTATTAAGCGCACAGCTTGGTATCCTTATTGGGCTTAGGTGTTAGGATGATATGGGCTTCCTTCATGGAGGGGGGTAAGAACAACCTTATCCAGTCTTGGAACAAGCAATTCAGTGTGGACTCTATAGAATTCAATGAGCAAGCCATCGGGACCCAGGCTTTACCTGTCGGGAAAGGCTGTATGGCAAGTGTGATTTCTTCCTGTGTGAAATATACAACCGCAAGATTCCTCTCAGATTCAGAGAGCCAGCCCAGTGCCAGGGTATCTAAAATGGAGTTCATGGGTGCAGAGTCGAAGACATCTGGCAAGGAGGCAGTGTACAGTGTAGTGTAGGCTCTAGTGAATTCTGTCAGATGTCCTCCTGTGAGACAGCCGTCGCGCCATCTGCTGTGAGGATTTCGGAGACAACTGCAAGGGGTCTATCTTGTTGTGCTAGTAGGGCCAGCAATTTTGCTGTTTTAGTCCACATACTCAAAATTCCTGTCTACAAGACTGTATGCCAAGTCTAGTGACTTCAGAGACATGAAGATGCAATCCCCTCCTACGTGAGGAGAGGTGATCGAGGTTTGGGGCAGTGGACGATGCAGAGTACTAACCTAAGGCTCTCTCAACCTTGTATTGCAGTGAACAGACCATATCACCATGCTCCGCCTTCACTGCGGCCAAAGCAGAGATTTACTGCCCTCGGCTGTGAGCCTTAAACGCATCCCATGCCACCAACGGGGAGGCCGACTCCACATTAATTACCCAGAATTCCTTAAATTGAGGGGGAATTTGGTCTTGAACCGACTCATGGTTAATCCAATGGAGTTGCTGTGACAGACCTAGCTGGGACCGAGGCTCTTGGAGGGGACTGAATACGAGCCTCTTGCCTTGTGATTTATGGGCCCTTGCATTTGGGGGAACGGTGCTCTTTGTGAGCTGTATGCCTGGGAACCCCTGAGGTGGTGTTACTTGGATTCAGGTCCATGCCCCCCCCCCCCCCCCCCCCAAGACATACAGACTCTGGATATGTAAATGCCATGTTAGCAATAGACTAAATCGCACTATTGGGACACAAACTCTTAGATGCTAATATCACCTCCAGCCATCCTGACTGTCTTGTATAATGTAAATGAGTCTAGTCTGGCTTGACACAGATTCTAAAGAGTATTTCACCTATTGTTTTGTTTGTGCTAATTAACCTGCAATTGAATTCGGCAGGAGCCAAAAAGTCTTATCCCTCAGTCAACTAATCTGAGTGTTGATCTAACCTAATTAGCATGAGCTAATTATCTAAGTTTTAGTCACCCCGCTGTATATATTTTGTGTGAGATCTCAAAGGTCATTCCTGATGTCTTCCAAGCCTGGTGTTGTCTAGTCTCTTGGGGGTTCCTATAGCCAGATCCATTGGTCTTGTGTTCCAGGACTTAGGAAGTGGTATAGACGGAAGCACTCAATCGGAGTGTGGGATCGGTTCTGTCACAGTTGCAATCCCCAAAGGGCTCGATTGCATGATTTTAGGGTTCTAAGGGTCAATTTCAGCAGATTATGATCTGAAAGGCCAGAGGGAAGTTAACATGCCTATTGGATCTTGCTAAGGAAGGGGTGTGTTTGCAAATGCCAGGTCTGTACATGATGGGTTTTTAAAGGTGATGGAGAAACAGGAGTAGGTTCTGTTGTGTGGTTGTAACCATCTCTATGCCTTGGTAAAGTCTGTGGCATGTGCCCAGATCCGAATTGAAAATTAGTTTCCTTTACTTTTAGGGAAGTGATAGCAGCCATCAGGCGTGCCGATGATGGCTCTGCGTCTCCAATGCCTGCAGTTGCCATCTTAGTGCTCGCATACTAGCTCATTATAAAATACTTACCTTAGAATGAGGCATGGGTACCTAATCCTGGTCCACGCCAAGGGAGTTGACATTTTGCCCTTGGCGTGTTTTCTGGGTTTGCGGCTCTGGCACTGTGAGTGGCTGGAGCTGTGATGATGCACATGGGAGTCTTCTTCCTGGCAAGGTCATGGCAGCGTCTGCCAGACCTTCAGCCGGGCATTCATAGCACATGTGCCGCTGACGTCAGAGGCTGCATGCAAAGTGAATATCTCCTAAACCTGTAGCCTTATTATAGGCTTACCTGTAGGTAAAAAAATAAAATAAAAATGGGTATACAGTCGCTTTAAATTATACATTTTCTCAGTTTAAACATTTTATATGTTTTCTATTGTGAAAAAAAATGGATTTGAGAGTTGAAAATCATTGCATTCTGTTTTTATGTACGGTAGATTTTTACACGGCATCCCAACTTATTTTGAAATTGAGGTTGCAAACCAATTTTAATATCCTGTTCTACTAACTTACTGTGTTTAGTGAATTCAATTTAAATAGTTTTTATATTTGGTTTTACGGTACATCGTGGCTTATTTCCATATGCTGTCTGTCTGATATGATGGATGATTTTCTGCAGATTTGTATCACTGTTAGACTTATTTTGATTTTAGTGGGAATTCATTGAATAAGTTCTCAAGTTTGTTTTTTGTCTACATAGTTCCTTTTGCCTATTACTCTCGATCTGTGTTTGCAATAATCTGTGATAAGGGGCAGATGCTATACCAATGTTTTTTCTCAGTCGTAAGAGATATTCGAAAATATGCTGCACTGACAATTTAGGAATGTGCATACTTTTGGCCTTTTTACTTAAAATGTATGTTATTTTGCAGCTGTCAAATATGGAAGACAGTGCATACACAGCCTCCTTCTCCCCTCAGCGGACAGGAATGTACAGTGTATTTGATAGTCCTAGTTTCACCGAAGACATAACACTTAGTGCAGTTATGATGAAAGAGGAAGACCCAGGAGAAACTGGTAAGTGACCACACAAGAGCATTGCACATGTGTGTTTTCTGTCTTACACCTCACCCTTGCCTATGTGTTTTTATTTGCAGCCACAATGAGCCTGTATCAGGAATTTCTTAATTCATTTTTGAAGCTTCCTTCCAGTTCAGTGTTTGAGCTTGTAGAAGAATATGAGACCATGTGCCGTGAACAGGTATTTTTTTTTTTGTTTTTTCAATTATTGGGAGAGGGATTTTAAAAAGATAAAGTATAAGTAAATGCAAAAAAAAAAAAAATCCTGTTTATTATCATCCTATTTGAAAGAGACCGCAAGAGAAGCCCAAATTTTAGGTTGTCCCCAGAAAGCTAATAGAGGGAAAATCTAAACCTTTGTTTTCTTGGAGGGCCCTTCCGCACAAAGGCCCAAGGTCACCCCACCCCCCAAGACCGGGGAGCTCCCTCCAAAGGCCCTGACAGTCTAATGCTCCATCTCCATTCTTCCACCCGATCAACTCCTCCCCATCTGGGCTGACCCTGGGTATTTAAGGAGGCCTACCCCCCTGCCAATCCAAATTGGGGATTGGTCAGGGCTTCTTGGTAAAACCCCAGGTGGCTCCACCTTCCCCCCTAGCCTCTTTCTAGAAAACACTGGAACATTCCAGAAAGAAGTAGGAGGTCCGAGTGATGCCATCTGTGAGTCACCCAGCGCTACATTGTGCCACTCCCAGCCCAGATCACACACCCAGGCTTGGCTACCTGCCAAGCCTAAAAATGTACCTACTGTAGGGGGGGAAAAAACCTGCTCTAATTCCCTAGCACACTAGAGGGTGCTACACACATAATACATTAAGGCACAAAATATCTTCTGCCATTACAACCACTTTAACTTGCAGGGATTTCCTCTTTTTTGCTATAAAGTGATTCCTAAATACTGTATAATTGTGACATTGGCAAGGCAAAGCATTAAGCACAGCCTGGTAAAGCGCTTCTTGTTCCCAGCATGCTAAAAAAAAATTGCTTGTGTCCTTAGGCTAACAGATGTAATTTCTCAGCTCAGAGAGGAGTAACTGGAACCTTTTCACTTTTTATTCTTTTAGCATGATTGGTTGGTGCAGAGCCACTGGGGCATTACTAATATGCTTAGATATTGGTGTTCTCCCCTCCTCCTTTTCATTTTATATCCGTTGGAAATTAATCTGTCAATTATAAAGTACATATTGATACGCCTTGTCTACCCAGTTGTATGTGAGTGCAATACTTGCCTTCTAACATCGTTGTCCTCTTCCTAATACTACGTGCTAATAGTGACGCTTTTCTCTCACCTTCCTTTATCCTTGTTTTGCTTAGCAGTACCCTATAAAGACAGTTTAAAAAACCAAAAAACAAAACAAAAACCTTGTAAATCCAACCATTTCCTGTCTCAGTGAGCTCTTAACTGTTCCTGTTAAGGATTTGCCAGTGTTCAAGGACCCCCATGGCTAAACACCTGGAAGCACTTTTTAAAGCGCTGTTCTTTAGGGGTGCACCGAATAGTATTAGCAAAATTTCCATCCAATGAACCTCTAGCAGATATGATAAAGGAGATGGTCAGAGACTGCAGACATGATAAAGGAGATGGTCAGATATGGCAGACACGATACAGAGGATGGTCCGAGACTGCAGACATGATACAAGAGATCAATACAGCCTGCTTGTGCCCAGCAGCCTCACCGGTGCCCAGCAGCCTCACAAGGGTCCATCATATGCAGACTGCCGGTGCCTGTATCAGAGTGACAATCTCCATGTGTCACGGAGCAGGTTTTGAATTGCCCGGGCCATAGTAACAATGTCCCTCCTCCTGTGATCACGCCACACTGATTCAGTGTCCCGCTATTGGATCCAGTGTGCCATCCATCACAGGAGGCGGGACATTGTTACTACGGCCCGGACAATTCATCTCCGTGACATGCGGAGATCTCGCAGAGGAGGGGGGAATGACGGCACCCGAGGTGGACCCCACCCCCTTTCGGTATCAGCTGTTTTTTGCCGAAAGAAAAATATGGCTGGCAGGCAAAATTTCAGTGCACCTCTACTGTTCTTTGAACACTCTGCCATGCAACCTGTTGTTGAGACCATGTGCCAAACACTGGCTGTCTGGTCCAAGGCCATGTCCTCCTGGTTCTATGCTTGGTGATACTAAAGTCTTGTTTGTTATTTTTAATGAAAAAAAAAAGTCATACCTTCTCTTTGAAATGGTTTTACAAAGAGCAGCCCAAATCCTCCTTCTCTGGTCCCTTTTTGGTGTTCCTGGGGGCACCCAAGCTGAGCCCCACCCTCTCTCTTGAATGGCTAACTGACTTTGACAGCAGTGGGAGCCAATGGCTCTGCTGCTGTGTCTCAGCCAAACGGGACGGAGAGTCCCAGGTGACTGAGGCACTCGTGCAACAATGCTGGATCTAGGTGGACCTCAGGCAAGTATTGGGGGTGAGCTGAGGGGGACTGCTATACACCATTTTTTTTTTTTTATGTTAATGCATCCTATGTCCTCTAATTTGACTGTAAAAAAAATATTTTTGTTCAACCTGTGAAATTCTTTTCTTATGGGACACAGGTTCCTCTCCTGTTTTTTATTGCTTTCTACTAACTGAGGCATGCTGGGTATGGGAGGGTCTGTACAGCTTTGTCAGTTTCTAATTCTCCTGAGGATGACAGTGTTTCAAAATACTGTCCTGTGCCCCTTTAATGTACTTCAGGAAAAAAAATTACAGGTAGAACAAAGTTCCTGTTTTTCTTGTCACAGGAATATCTGATTGTGAGCATTTTTTTTTTTTTTTTTTGTTAGGTCAGTTTACTTAAAAAGATTGTAAGCCGTGTCACTCCAGGACAGCAGAAATTTTCCAAAACTGCCAGTGTGCTATGGCTTCTGCAACAAGAAATGGTAACTTGGAGGCTCATTGCATCACTTTACAGGTTTGTCCTTCATCACTTAGACTATTTTGGATGTTTACCATGACAGATCAGAAAAAAAGTCCCAACTTATAATATGAGCAGTTGTAGATCTGTAATTTGGGAAATGTGTACAACTGCCTAAATTGGTGGTAGTAGTAGTTAGTCGCATTCAATTGGCTTTGTTCTGTAATACTGAACCACCTAAATGTTAAGGTTCGCATCAACAAGTAATCATTGCAAGTATTTCCTGTGTAATTTAAATACTCTGCAAATTTCAATTTCATGTAGATAAACTTTTTTTTTTTTTCTAAAGGTGTCTCATCCAAAATTAATTTGAAAGATGTTTTATATTTGCAGTGCCTTGGGAATGTATTCATCCCCTTGGAGTTCTTTCTTTCCCTTTCTTTCTTTTCTATGACTTTCAAGGTGAAAAATGTTTTATTGTGACACAATTAACCACTTCCCACCCGGCCAATGCACATATACGGCCGGGTGGGAGCCGTCTACTTCTGATAGGACGTTCAGGAACGTCCATCAGAAGGAGCGGGATCGTGCGCGCGCAGCGGCGCGATCCCGATGCGCCCGTGTCACCTGGACACGGCACATCTCAGATCGGCAGGAGGGCTCTCTGATTGGCCCTCCTGATCACATGACGGCCGTGTCCAATCACGGCCGTCATGTGATGTAAACAAACAGCCGGTTGCTAGGCAATCGGCTCCTCCTTCTCACACAGAAGTCATCGCTGAGGAGAGGAGAGCAGATCGCTGCAGCCGGCTGATGATCAGTGAGTATGAGCTGTTTTTTACAGCTTTTTACTCACTGATCACCAGTCTAGTGTAATACACAACACACCACACAGTATAAACCCAGTCCCCACATATGTCCCCAAAACATACATATCCCCAAATAATAAAAACACATGTCCCTAATAATAAAAACATGTCCCCCCACATATGTCCCACTAAAATCACATGTTCCAATGATTATCTGCACACGTATATACGTGATCACCTGCACACATATGTACATGATCATTTGCGTACATATGTCCGTGATCACACAAACCAATTATTATACACTTAACGGAATTTTTTTTTACCAAAAACATGTAGCAGAATACATTTTGGCTTAAATTTATGACAAAATTTGATTTTATTGGATTTCTTTTAAAATAGAAAAAAGAAAATATTGTGTTTTTTTTTTTTTTTTTTTGGTTTTTTTTTTTTTTTTTTTTTGCGCTTATATCGCAAAAAATAAAAAACGGAGTCGTGAATAAATACCACCAAAATAAAGCTCTATTTGTGCGAACAAAACGATAAAAATTTTATTTGGGTACAGTGTAGCATGACCACGCAATTGTCACTGAAAGCGCTAGAGCGATGAAAGCTGAAAATTGGGCTGGGAAGGAAGGGGGCGAAAGTGCCCTGTATTGTAGTGGTTAAGGAAAAAAAAAAAAAAAAACAATCTTGTGCATAGGAATTCACTCATACCAACTACTTCTTCCTTCTTTTTTTCCGTCCCACAAGATCAATTTTATTTCCAGGTTGTAATGCAATGAAATGGGAAAAGCACCACGGGGAGTCAATACTTTCGGAAGGCACTGTAAAATCTACAAAAAAAGGAAAATGTTATATTGCTGAAAGGCTTCCATGTTTGTATAGTCTGCAAAATGCATCCATCAAAAGTGGCATCTGGATATAAATAAGTGATCTCCCATTTTAACCCTATAAATGCTGCACCATCACACTGCAACCACATGTCTCACACCTGTTGCTTTGCTCACCATATATGTTTATTTTGACAAGTAGATCATTCATTTCCTCTTTTATGGATTGAATCACTGGCTTATTTATAACATTTCCAGTGGTAAAATTTTCCTTCCTTAGGCCCCTTTCGCACGGGAGCCTCCACTAAGTGGGATCTCTCTGCCGATTTCCCCCCCGCTGAGCAGGTGAATGACAGGTCCATCTCCGCTATGCAGAAAGGACACAGTCCTCTCCGCAATCGGATGGAAACGGACTGCCTGTCTGTTTCCATCTGATGCCATCAGATTCGCTGGAAGAATGGGAATAGAACCACCACCCATCTGTTTTTGGTGGACAGGATTGGATCGTCTCATCCGGCACGTCATAGAAAAGACTGAAGTGTCCGAACAGGTCAGCCTGAAAAACTGACAGGAGGACCTGATGGGACAGCCCTTGTGAAAGGGGCTTTAGTTGGTGTGTTTGCTGTTTATGAATGTATTACTCTTCTATGTACTTTTCTTAGTTATACACTGGTCCTACTTTATGGAGTGGCCTAGTTGAGTGGAATTGGGGTATACTGAAGGAGATAATTTGTAACTAGAAACCCTGACTGAAATAAGACACAGGATTTGAATAGGCATGTAGTAGCCACACACAACTTAAATGGCTATTGAGTGCACGTTTCCTGCACATTGCAACTCTTACTAGTTTGTCTGAATTTAAACTGGTTTATAGATGGGTAAAAAAAAGAACTTTGTAATTTTGTGCTTTTCAGAGATCGGATACAGTGTGCAACAGAAGATGAAAATATGTTTGATATTGCAGTAAGTTGTCCATATTCCAAATTTTCAAGTCCCTGCTGTCTGACGTTATGGTGCTATAAATCCTGTACAGTAGTTCTCCTAAGGGTACAAAATCTTGTTCTGTAGGTTTCTTATTCTAAGCTGTAATTTATGGGTAGGCTGATATCATCGTTCATGTTTTTTGTGTTTGGGATTTTTTGCTGGTGCTTGCAATTTTTTATTCCTCTCTCCTGTACAGACACCAAATGCCAGTGAAAAAAGGATAATGGATAAACTGTTTGAGCGTGATTCACTTGTTCGTCAGAGCCAGGTAAGGTATTACTTAAAGGGACATCAAAAAGGTTGCATACTATAACCTTTTAATGAATAGAAGTTGGTACAGCTGCAGTGTTTGTTGGGAACCTTTTACTCTTTTGTTTCTCAAGGTTTTGCACAGGTCCCCAGGGACCAACATTTTGCGCTGTACTGAATAAATAAAGTTACTTAGACGGAGTCCCACAGTAGTAGTTACTTTGCCTGCTGTGTCCTTTTTGTTTCTAATGCAACCTGTAGGAATAGAGAGCTGCAATTGCAGTTGTTTGGGATGCAGGCTCCAGGCTTAACTTTTATGCTGGTTTCTTTGCTTTTGGAGTCACTGACTTGCAAGGATAGATGACCTTAGACTTTCTCCAGACAGCAAGCTTGTTCCAGGTAGTGATTGTACTGGAACCTGCACCTTGATGTGAAAGTGTAACCAGACTCTGAACATTGAAATATACTTACAGTAGAAGAGCTTTAAAACAAGCTCTCACTGACCTCTAGCTGTAGGCATTGGGGTGCAATTAGTCTTAAAGGTCTACAGCAGAAGCAATCCCAGTTGGCTCTCTTAACACTCAACTACCTTCATCTTTATGTATAGAATTTTGACAATTTAGAAAACGTAATGATCTTTTCTGTTTTCAGTTGGTAGTGGACTGGCTAGAAAGTATAGCTAAAGACGATGTTGGAGACTTCTCTGAAAATATTGAGTACTATGCAAAAGCAGTATACTGGTATGTATACAAAGGTTTATGTATTAGGTGTACAAGTGTGTTACCTGAATGTAATATTCTCAGCGTTTTAGTCAGTCAAACAGTGACTGATTTTATCAAGTGTTACATGAAAGCTAAATATTTGTGTTCCTTCTGTGCAAAGGAAACTCACTAAGGGACATTTATCAAAACTGTCTTGCTGTTTGTGGTAGCCAAACTGTTGCAAATTTTCTTTATATACATTGTGTGATAAATTTGACGCTGAAATATATGTGCATGGTTTTTTTTTTTTTTTAAAGTTCCCCTTAGCACTTGTGCTGCAAATTCTGCAACAGTTATAAGGTTGAATTTCATGGCTAAATAAGTGCTTACAATTGCAGTGCAAGAGAGAAAATAGGAAAGCTTTTGCTGTTTTTCCTTATGCTCACAGAAAGCTAAAACTGTCACTTAGGTCATAAAACAGACGCCGATTAATGCTAACCTTTTTTGTTGCTAGGCAACTGTTG